>NC_064924.1:46568310-47276435 GCF_023897955.1 Schistocerca gregaria
AGGGACTCTAAAGGCTCCATCTATCAAAGATCTAAAAGCAGAAATATGGCAGGAATTATTTTGTATCAACATATCAGTTGTGGTTGGTTTCCTAAATATTTTAAAAAACATGCCTACCATTTTGTTTCCTAAGACTTAGGTCGAGAAATTGCACTTCACCATTTTTCTCTTCTTCCACAGTGAATACAATTTTACCGTGTAACTCGTTAAATTTATTTACTGTTTCTGCAACTTCTTTTTCTTGTCCATCAATAAGAAGCAGCGTATCATCTACACAGCATATATAATATACAACTTCAGCCACGGGATGTTACGGGTTAACGAGGAGTCTTTTTTCCAAATGGTTTATAAAGATGTCTGCTATGGTTCCAGATATACTGGGAACCCATAGCCAGTCCATCTTTTTGCGTATGAAATTTATTGTTAAAAGAAAAATAATGATACTTCAGAACAAATTCGAACAGTTCGATGAATTCGACTATTTCTTGCTGAGACAGTGTTTTGTACTTAAGCAAATTTTCTTTGATGACCTTTACGGCCTCATAATGGTTTTTTAATGTCTAGAGGTACTAGGCGGGCCGTGTCAGCGATAGGCTCATCCTTAATTTCATTTATCAAAGCTGAATTATTAGTGATTGAAAACTTACCCTCGAACACGAAAGATTCTTTCAAAATTTTATCGAGCATTTTAGTAACTTTGCATGAAGGACCGTTTCTAGAATTCACAATTACTCTAGCAGGACAATGTTCCTTATCTACCTTAAACTGGGATCTAAGTCATGGAGCTTTCGGATTCATGAGGGAGCAGCGTATTTTTTTCTTTTTCTGTGAAGAGGAAGAAAGTCCTCTTCAATAGCTTTTTTAACTCGGCTTGCACCTTTTTTGTTAAATCCATGCCGATTTCTGTAATATCGTTTTCCGAAAAGAACTGCAATGTTTTATTAATGTACTGACTGCTCTTCACTAACAAAACAATAGAATTTGATTTGTCCGCTTTGGTAACAATTGCTTTATTTGAATTTAGCAACATCTGCTGCGATTTTTGTGTTTTGCACTATAAAAAAGTGGTGGAGCCGATATATTTTTTTAACATTGACATTCACAACCACAACCTCTGATCCAGTATGGATAAAACAAAATTCTATACCACATCTGCAGAAAAAGTGTTACACCCAGGTGCACTGTAATAGTAGCAAGTATGGGTAGCGTAGAGCTTGTCAGGGACTTTATTTGTTTTCGGTTAGTATATTTGTTCTTTACTCATTGCGTTTGTACTTGATTTTATACTCCAGTTGGTTCACGAAAACTGGTCATTATTTTCATATTTCGTTTTCTACCCCAAATGAGTGCTTTCGTGTTTGAGAAAAGGTTAAAAATACGTAACCAGTCAGTCAGTACACTGTGGTACTATCGATAATATTGAGAAATCAATACAGTTTTAGGTCTCGGTATCGGTATGAATTATCGTATCGACTCTGGTATTTAAACGTATCTGGCTGAGCCACTGGAAGCAAGACGGGGTAGGAGAGGTACAATAATGCGCCATCTTGGACGTGTGACTGACTATGACGTAACTGAAATGCTGCCAACGTATAATAGAGCACGATTACAATAACAGAACAATAGCTCTAGTCACCGCGGCTCTTAATTGCTGTACTCAGAGGGCGTTATTTCACCAGTAAACATCTGTCAGTAGTCAGCCTCTTCTTCGCTGACGATCTATTGTTAGAAATTGTCATGCGGCCTGACGTGATTCGCAACTCTGACCTAGCTGTATTTCGACGTTCTCGTGCTTTGTGATCTGTTGTGACATTCTTTTCACAGACGAAACACCTAATCCAGGCCAAGTTGTTGTAACGCACTGCATCCTAGAGCTGCCGGCGAAAAGCCACGACGATGAAAATAACCTGGCGACGAGTAATGCTACAGTGTATGATCATCATTACAGCTTCCCGGTCTCAGAGATAATTTAGTCTTGTATATATTTTTCGCTCTGAATTTATTTTGGCGCATATTCTACTGCCTCAGTGCTGTCTGCACTCTCTTCTGTCGTAGCCGTCTGAATGAACCGATGGAATAGAGAAGGTGATGTCTTAAGATGTTCACTTACTTATAGTGCGTTTAAAATTAGTTGCGACGTTTGGCTCACCGGAAGGGACATGACGCCGTTGCCCAGGTAACACCAATGGCGAGCCGGCTTTCCCCACCACGCCACCAGCAGCTCGGTTGCTGAAGTGGCTCCTGTTGCCACGCCGTGGATAAACACTACCACGAGATGTCCCGCATTAGAGGCACCTACGTTTATTAGCTCTCGTTGTAAAATGGTATTTTATGGCGTCGAAGTGTTCTACAGAGATCAGGTACTGTGAATGAGTGTTTCGTGCTTGCGCTGCATTAATAATAACATTGCAACACGTCTGAACACGAGATTCGCAATAAAAGCGGTCGTCCAAGAACACGATCACCAAATGTGTAGATAATGTTCTGCTAGAAAATATTCCTCCAAATTCGACAACAGTAATGGACACTGCGCAATACCACTCTGTTGTGATGGATAAATACAGCGAAGGCAAGCGGCTATTTTTCTCTGGGTGCAGAGAAATGTTAGACTGGATAAAGCTGAACCAAACTAGTGTAAGGCAAACTTACGGGACTTGTAGTACTGATCACGCTAAAAACTCCGCACTACCAAGCCGTCGAAATGGCTGACGCGAAACAGCACCTGTTTAATCAGTCTTCGTAACATGCTCATTTAAATATATAGATCTAGGTGAAAACTAATGTGGCAAAAAACAACAACAAATTTACGCTCGGTGTGGTTGAAATGCTGACAAAAGAAGTCATAATAAATGTTACATCACAGGATTGCTCTCAAGTTGTCAGCCGTACCATTTGTACTGTGTGTCCGGGTGGCGCCTTGGTGAATGCAACCCGCTAGTAAGCAAGAGCTTCCGGCTGCAAATCCTGGTCAGCACGCATTTTCACTCGTCGCCGCTGATTCGGCATTAAGTCTCTATGCAGCTGATGTCATCAGTTCCTTCCCTTTCCTTTCCTTCACCCGCACCCCCCCTCCACCTTCAGTTTACGTAATATGCATCAAGCTACGGATTCCGTGTGGTGTCTATTCATACCGACGTATCCGAAGGAACAAAAACCAAGCAATCATACATGCCAGACACTTATAGAGAACCTTGCGTTTGGCATACTCATTACGTTTGGGGTCATTACGGTGCCACAAAATGTTTAAGAAAATTTAATTTATTCTGCTGCTTTCCAAATAAACGAAGTATGTTGAACAACTATTAAACTTCTCTACTGTGTCAGAAACCAAAGCCTGTTAAAACATGCTGCTACACTGAATCAAGCTATATCTTACCAACACACCAGCTACAAACTGTGTACCTTGACGGCAGTTGGCCAATTCCTCCGGACTAGATGGTGTTAAGTACTTAGTACACTTTGTGATCAGAGGATTCCGGACACCCCCCAAAACATACACTATGCTATCAAAAGTATCGGGACACCCCAAAAAAATACGTTCTTCATGTTAGCTGTATTTTGCTGCCATCCACTGCCAGGTACTCCATATCAGCGACCTATCAGCAATCATTAGACATCGTGAGAGAGCAGAATGGGGCACCCCGCGGATCTCACGGACTTCGAATATGGTCAGGTGATTGGGTGTCACTTGCGGCATACGTCTGTACGCGACATTTCCACACTGATAAACATCCCTAGGTCCACTGTTTCCGATGTGAAAACGTGAAGGAACGCGTAGCACAAAATCATACAGGCCGACCTCGTCTGTTGACTGGCAGATAGTTGACAATTGAAGAGGGTCGTAATGTGTGATAGGCAGACTTCTACCCAGACCATCACACAGGAATTCCAAGCCGCATCAGAAGCCGCTGCAAGTATTATGACAGTTGGGCGGGAGGTGAGAAAACTTTGATTTCATGGTCGAGCGGCTGCTCATAAGCCACACGTCACGCCGATAAATGAAAAACTACGCCTTGCTTGGTGTAAGGAGCGTAAACATTTGACGATGGAACAGTGGAAAAAGGTTGTATGGAGTGACGAATCACGGTACACGATATGGCGACCCGATGGCAGGGTGTGGGTATGGCGAATGCTCGGTGATAGTCATCTGCTAGCGTGTGTCGTGCCAACAGTAAAATTCGGAGCCGGCGGTGTTATGGTGTTGTCCCATTCTGTTCTCTCACGATGTCTAATGACTACTGATAGGTCGCTGATATGGAGTACCTGGCAGTGAGTGTCAGCACAATACACGTAACATGAAGAACGTATGTTTTTCCGGTGTCCGGATACTTTTGACCACGTAGTGTATGTTTTTGGGGGTGTCCGGAGGAGGCTTGAATCCCTTGCTGTTTTGCGTGGCACTACCACAGCACAGGCCTACATTAATGTTTTAAGCACCTTCTTGCTTCCCACTGTTGAAGAGCAATTCGGTGATGGGGATTGCATCTTTCAACACGATCGAGCATCTGTTCATAATGCACCGCCTGTGGCGGAGTGGTTACACGACAATAACATCCCTGTAATGGACTAGCCTGCACAGAGTCCTGACCTGACCTTTGGGATTTTTTGGAACGCCGACTTGGTGCGAGGCCTCGCCGACTGACATCGCTACCTCTCCTCGGTGCAGCACTCTGAAGAATGGGCTGCCATTCCCCAAGAAATCTTCCAGCACCTGACTGAACGTATGCCTGCGATGTGGAAGTTGTCATCAAGGCTAAGGGTGGGCCAACACCATATTGAATTCTAGCATTACCGATGGGGGGCAACCACGAACTTGTAAGTCATTTTCAGCCAGTCGTCCGGATACTTTTGATCATCTAGCGTAACTCTGCATGAGCTGTTCTCAAAATATGTCAAGCCATACGTCACAAGGCCGACGGCTGTGTCTGCTATTACTACAAGGATCCTCAAACATAAATTACCAACAGTTGGCTAGCCTGTCACATTCGCCACAGAAAATGAGTCCAATTTTACGCGGAAGAAGTGGAAAGATTTTTTAGAATACAGCAATATTAAGCACATTTTGATATCCTGGTATCACCTGCAAAGTAATTCGGTTGAATACATTATCACAGAATTCAATCGATTTATAAGCACTTACACTAATACACAACACCCACGATGGATAGCATTTATTTAACTATTTGAAAATGTAATAAATAATTTACATTTTCAGAAGACCATACACACTTGGAGGACTACTTAACATCTATAAGGAAACCAACGAATGGATAAAGTCATTGCCACGCCTGCCTGAAGAAGAACCTGCTCTTGAAGAAAAGGTAAGGAACGCACTTGTTGCAATGACAGACCATGCCAGAATTAGAAAAAATACATACGACAAAAGGTAAACTCATGTACAGAAATATTTGATTGGAGAAATATTACTACCAAATCTCATGCTAAATCATCTGCTTTACATAAAAGAAATAGTAAGTGACAGTTACTCTATACAGGACCCTATCGAATAGGCAACATATCACATCCAGGTAGTTATCTTTTGCCCTATCCTAAATCTGGTAAAATTGAAGAACTTCACTGTTGCCAGGATCTGAAAAGATATGTAAATGTGTAAAGGTGATCACCCTGTTCCTCCATCTGAAAAAAACATTAGATGTACCAAAGTTTTTTTCAAATCAAGTTTGACAAACGGAAGTAAATAAAGAATGAAACCTACCCTTTCACACTACGGAATTTAGATTAATGTAATATGTGCAAAGAAATCACAAAAGAATAGATCACTACTTAAGATAACCCTGGTAAAACATATGTAGTTATTGTTGACTGTAAGCAATACCGCTTTTATTTACTGAGTAGATTACTATGGGACCAAAGGTCGCGAGAATGTTGAATGTAAGCATGTAGACTAGCACACATTGTGTCGTACAAGTGCCGGATATCAAAAAGTGGTTCAAATGGCTCTGAGCACTATGGGACTTAACGGCTATGGTCATCAGTCACTTTGAACTACTTAAACCTAACTAACCTATGGACAGCACACAACACCCAGTCATCAGGAGGCACAGAAAGTCCTTGACACCGCCGGGAATCGAACCCGGGAAACCGGGCGTAGGAAGCGAGAACGCTACCGCACGACCACGAGCTGCGGACTCGTATGTCACTATGTGGCATGGAGTACCATGCCTGTTGAACTTGGTCACTCAATGCAGGACTGTTAGTACTGTTTGTGGGTGACGCTACAATTGGCGTCCTATGGTGTCCCTCCCATATCTGCTCGATTGGAGACAGGTCCGGCGATCCAGCAGGCCATGGCAACATGTCGACACTCTGTGCAGCATGTTGAGCTATAACAGCGATATGTGGGCGTGTGTTATCCTGTTGGAAAACAGCCCCTGGAATGTTGTCAATGAATGGCAGCGCAAAAAGTCGATTCACGACCAATGTAAAAATTGGTCAGGGTGCATGGAAGAACCACGACAGTGCTCCTGGTGTTACACGAATTCGCACCCCGGACCATAACTCAGGGTTTACGTCCAGTGAGTCTAGGATGTAGACAGGCTGGTGGCAGGTGCTCACCCGGGGTCCTTGCCAACACACAGCCATCAAGAGCACCGCGGCAAAAGCGCCTGTCATCAAGAAACACTGCAGACATCCACTCTGCCCTACATTGAGCTCTTGTTTGATATCACTGAAGTCGCAAATGGCGATGGTTTGGAGTTTCTGAAATGCGTTCTGCAGGTCGCCTGGCTTGGAGGTGTCACTGATGTAACCGGCTGGTAACAGTTCATTGTTTCACTGTCATGTCAACTGCTGTTCGAATTGCTGCTGCAGACGCAGTACGATGCGCCACAGGCATACGCCAAACACGACGTCTTCCGTCTCGGGAAGCAGCGGTGATGTACGGCGGCTACATTACTGCTAAGTCTTTCTGCAATATTGCAGAAGGAACGTCAAGCTTCTGGTAGTCCTCTTACACGACCTATTTCAAACTCAGCGAGGTGTTAATAACAGCTGAAGTTAACTAATGTTCACGACCGTCACAGCACGTATTTAAACAAACCTGATTTGAATCTTAGTGGTGGCGCTAAGCGCCACACTTTTGCGACTGGCATCTTTCATATATAGAAACTAGCCTACTAACTCGATGATGCGATTTTTTTTTCTGTCAGTGTCACTTGTCCGGTGATGCAGTGTCGTAAACATTTTCCATATCAAAATTAGGTGGATATTCATGTCTCGTTCTGATAGTTCTCCCACTCTTGTCAGTATACACAGTCCGTAGCTCGTGGTCTGGAGGTCGCGTCCTTGCTTCCCGAGCACGGGGTCCCGGGTTCGATTCTCGACGGGATCAGGGATTTTCGCCTGCCTCCAGATGACTGGGTGTTTGTGTTGCCCTCATCATTTCATCATCATTCCTGAAAGTGGCGAGATTCGACTGAGCAAAGGTTGGGAATTTGTACAGGCGCTGATAACCGTTCGGTTGAGCGCCACACAAACCAAACATCATCATCATCATCATCATCATCGGTATACATACATTTGTGCAGAAAAGAAGGACGAAAGTAAATCTCGTATGATGCGCCATTTCCAAGTAACATAACTCGATTAAACTTGTACCAAACAGAGAAGGAATTGCTATAACATAGTACTGAAGGTACACTATATGATCAAACGTATCCAGACTTAAAATTTTGTGGCGCCCTCCATCGGTAATGCTGGAATCAGTATGGTGTTGGGTCACCCTTGGCCTTGATGCCACTCTCAGAGGCATACGTTCAATCAGGTGCTGGAAGGTTTCTTGGGGAATGGCAGCCGGTTCTTCACAGAGTGCTACAATGAGGAGATGTAGGTCGGTGAGGCCTGGCACGAAGTCGGCATTCCAAAACATCCCAAAGGTGTTCTATAGGATTGAGGTCTGATCTCTGTGCAGGCAAGTCCATTACAGGGATGTAACTGTCGTGTAGCCATTCCGCCACAGGCCGTGCTTTATGAACAGGTGCTCCATCGTGTTGAAAGATGCAATCGTCATCTCCGAATTGCTCTTCAACAGGGGAAAGCAAGAAGTGCTTAAGACTTCAGTGTAGGTCTGTGCTGTGATAGTGCCACTCAAAACAACAAGGGGTGCAAGTCCTCTCCACGAAAAACGCCGGCCGCGATGGTCTCGTGGTTCTAGGCGCGCAGTCCGGAACCGTGCGACTGCTACGGTCGCAGGTTCGAATCCTGCCTCGGGCATGGATGTGTGTGATGTCCTTAGGTTAGTTAGGTTTAAGTAGTTCTAAGTTCTAGGGGACTAATGACCACAGCAGTTGAGTCCCATAGTGCTCAGAGCCATTTTTTTCCACGAAAAACACTACCACACCATAACGTACCGCCTCCGATTTTTACAGTTGGCAATACATACGCCTGCAGATGACGTTCACCGCGCATTCGCCATACCCACAACCTGCCATCGGATCGCCACATTGTGCACTGTGATTCGTCACTCCACACAACGTTCGACTGTCCAATTGTCCAATGTTTATGCGCCTAACACAAAACGAGGCTTCGTTTGTCATTTACCGGCGTTATGTGTGGATTATGAGCAGCCGCTCGACCATGAAATCAAAGTTTTCTCACCTCCCGCCTAACTGTCATAGTACTTGCAGTGGATCCTGATGCAGTTTGGAATTCCTGTATGATGGCCTGGATAGATGTCTGCCTATTACCCATTACGACCCTCTTCAACTGTCGGCAGTCTGTCAGTCAACAGACGAGGTCGGCCTGTATGCTTTTGTGCTGTACGTGTCCCTTCCCGTTTCCACTTCCCTATCACATCGGAAACAGTGGACTTAGGGATGCCCGCGCCCGGATTCTTGGGTTCGATTCCCGGTGGGGTCAGGGATTTTCTCTGCCTCGTGATGGCTGGGTGTTGTGTGTTGTCCTTAGGTTAGTTAGATTTAAGTAGTTCTGAGTTCTAGGGGACTGATGACCATAGATGTTAAGTCCCATAGTGCTCAGAGCCATTTGAACCATTTTTGAACTTAGGGATGTTCAGGAATGTGGAAATCTCGCGTACAGACGTATGACGCAAGTGACACCCAATCACCTGATCACGTTCGAAGTCCATGAGTTCTGCAGAGTGCCCCATTCTGCTCTCTCACTAATAAAGTCGCTGATATGGAGTGCCTGTCAGTAGATGGCAGCACAATGCACCTAATATGATAAATGTATGTTTTTAGGGCTCTTCGGATCCTTTTGAACACATAGTGTAACTAAAAGATAAACGGAATGAGACGAACAGAAATGGCACTGTTATTCAAAGACACTGACGTCAGCGCGTTTTACGATGGCCGCCTGGACCTTAAGAAAGGCGGTTTATGGCTCTTAATAGGGTGTGCGGTCAGCACGTACGATGCTCTGCAATGTGCGCCCATGTGGCCACAAGGTTGGTAAGCAGTTCCTGTGGTAGGGTGTTCCATTCCTCCACTAGCGCTGTTCACAGCTGCTGGATGGTAGTTGGTATTTGTTGACGTACTCGAATACATCTCCACAAAGCATCCCACACGTGTTGCTGCGATTTAAGTTGGTGGAACGGACAGGCCAGTCCATTCGGCGAATACTCTCTCAAGAGCTCTTCTACGTGCACTGTTCGATGCGGTCCTGTACTGACATACACAAAATTGAACAAATGTGAGTAGGACTGGCGATCTATAGGTTCCGAACAAACTGCAACTACAAATAAACAATTTTCTTTTTACTTTACTTGAACTGCGAAACTTCTTGCCTAATTTCATGATTCTAGGTCAACTAGGTGTACCTCATTGGTTTTGATGAGTGAGTTTGCGAGTATGAAAATATTACATAAGGGGCCGTACCTTTTGACTGCGTTGACTTAGAGATATAGTTTTTTACACCGCCAAGGGATCGTAGATCTTAGTGTGTGACATTAATTTCAACTTGATACGTCAACCCGCTCCTGAGAAAAAGGGGTCTTGACAGTCGGTCAGACAAAGTGATCGTATATGAGTTCCCTTTTTACTGACTTGGGTTCGGAACCCTGGAAATGAAGTCGGCTCTAGAAGACGCGCGTGGGGAGGAAGTACAGAGGCACAACAACGTCGACAAGTGAGTGTACCGTGTCCAAAGGTGTGGAGGTCAGTACGTCCGTGCGACGTCACGCCTCTCCGCACCGTATTACCTGCACCACCAAAACGGGAACGTCCTGTGAACTGCTTCTGTAATATAGGCCGAGAGTGAAGGAAGCGAGTATCAGCAGGAGAGGCGAAGCACTCCGGTACAGCAGGTAACTAATCCATCCCGGCATTTGCCTGAAACGATATAGGGAAATCACGGAAAACCTAAATCAGGATGGCTGGAGACGGCATTGAACCGTCGTCCTCCCGAATGCGAGTCCAGTGTGCTAACCACTGCGCCACCTCGCTCGGTGTGTTGGCGGAACCGCCAACACCGTGTTACTAGTGGAGGCAGAAATGCACGCGTTTTAGCTCACGCAGGCTGGTGTGAGGAGGAAAGAACTATACTGACGTGAGATCTGGAACATGACAAGGAATTAGAATTCAGAAAGCGGACATAATTAGTTTGATACTTAACTTTAATCTATTAATGATGAACGTCGCTCTAGACGGTACATGAGTCACAATATTATCTGTTCAGAAGACATAGTGACGGATTATGGCGCCTTGCTAGGTCGTAGCAAATGACGTAGTTGAAGGCTATGCTAAACTGTCGTCTCTGCAAATTAGAGCGTATGTAGACAGTGAACCACCGCTAGCAAAGTCGACTGTACAACTGGGGAGAGTGCTAGGGAGTCTCTCTAGACTAGACCTGCCGTGTGGCGGCGCTCGGTCTGCAGTCACTGATAGTGGCGACACGCGGGTCCGACGTATACTAGCGGACCGCGGCCGATTTAAAGGCAACCACCTAGCAAGTGTGGTGTCTGGCCGTGACACCACATAAATAAAGGCTTACATATCTTTGAATAGGATGAGCACGTATGTGTGAAGCCGTAGTCCACGTCGGATCAAAGTCTCACTAGTAAGCTACCTCATTCCGTACTCGAAGCGAGGTTTCGAGGCCCTCTGCTCTTGATGTCATGGGATAGTTATCAAGACGCCACTCACTGAGCACAGCATCGGCCAGAGGGCGCTGTGGTCGGTGTAGTTAAGAAAGTGTTCACCTACGTTGTGGCATCGTAACTATCGGCGCCACATTTAGTGATTATTAGGGACACTGTACAGTAGACTTTCTCTCACGTCCGAAGTTCTCAGTAGCGACAGACAAGTGAATACTTGCAAAACTGTGTGGAAAGTTAATTAGCAGTTCTCAGTTGTTGCAAAAATATGTGAAAATGAGGAGGAAAGAGGAAGAGAGGGGGAGGGGGGCAAAGATACACAGAGAGAGAGAGAGAATTGCTGTCACGAATACCTTATCCTTTTCTTTTTATTATGTAACTCAGCGTCACAGTATCGGTTAGGTAGGCCAGAGACCGACAAGCAAGAGTTACTTATTCCCAAGAAGTAAAACGAAATTTTCTAAGGGGTAAAAGAAAAGTTTTGATTACAGTTCACTCAGAAAGCTACATTATTTTAAAAAATAATACATGATATCACTATTTCGTCAGATTTTAACATTTATTCCACCATCAATATCAGTCAAATGGCATCTGCTATCATTTAAAGGTTGTTACATCGTTAGTCGCTCGCATCGTTACTCCTCTTGAATGTTCTGTAATGCGATAAAGTCACCTTTCGTTCTATTGTTGTCTCGATTTTTCTTATCTGTTGCAATCCATAGAAGAGCTTACTCTGTCCATGTACCACTTATTCTCCTGAATTTTTTTTTTTTCTACAAAAGTATTACAATGATACCGTACATGCTTTACATCTTGTCAACAGTGTACCTGTGTGAACACCACAGAAAGAAAGGTCACTATGGAGCGGTGTAGTATCAGCGGTTCCATAAAGGCCGATACTGGGTCCATCACTTTTCTCAGCATATCTTAATGACGTGTCAAGTAGTTTCTACTATTGCAAATATTACGTATAAGCCGACGTCCAGCAGTTATACTTAAGTCCAATAATCTTGTGTTAGGCCATTCGGCATGTAAACGCTGACTTACTTGCCTTATAGCACTGCACAAGAAAGTAGGTATAAAAGTCAATTCATCTAAAGAGCAAGCAATCTTAGTTGTCCCCAAACGACTTTTTACCTCTCAGGTTCTCCCCTAGTAGGAAACAGTACTTTGCAAGTAACTTGGTGATGGTCCTGCAGCATCACTAGCACTGAGTACACGACTGCGGCCTGCAGTACACAAATAGAAACAATTCATTTCCTCTTGAACTTAGAAACTCGGAGAATGACTAGTACTGCCTATTCTTTATTGTGGTGAAGCGGTTCTTGATTAATTTTCCTATGAGAGCTCACATCACATACTAATGTTGGTGAACGCTTGGTACAACACATCCGTCACTGAGTGTTTGTATCATATCACTCCTTCCGCAGAAAATTATCGTGGCTACTCGCAGACAAGCGTGTGACTATCATATCCTATGTATGCTCTACCATCTGCTGAAATTTTGCTGTCCCTCTTATTTACATTCGACTCTAACGCCTGAACAGCGTAGCATAAGTACTCGTTTTCAACGAAGCAAAATCTTCTTATACAAATTTATAACGCAAACGTCTTCCCAAAATAATTTTCTGTATCAGAAACACGACTTTGGGACGATCTTGTCCAAAATTAATTTCTTTTACATCTTAAGAAGATTATAAGAGCTATCATGGAACCTGTGATACACTTCCTTCCTTTCTTTCAAATACATCCCAGTACACGGTCGCAACCGAGCTGAGACACAGGACTGATATGGCCGCCGTAGCGCTTTCAGCCTTCTACGCTCGATCTAACGAGCCCAGCCGTCACAGCCACGCCTCTGCTATTGTACAGTCTGTGGTGCTGGTTCGCTCGTACAGCCTCACATTAGAACAGACTCGTGGGTCATCGGTAGTCATAAGGTCATTAAATGATTGACGAAGGGGCGAGATACTAGCACCTCAGAATCGGTCGAGGATACCAAATGAAGTGATCCCCAGAATATGACCTCATCAGGGCCCAGGTAACTACTCCAGCCCGGCAACATTGTTGGCTACCCCTCCCAGATAGCCAAGATCCAGACCGCCGTCCTCCGGTCTTCCACGCAGTAACCAAAGAAGCTTGTACCTCTGACTGAGCCGCTGCCTCCAGCTGTGGAAGTCTCCTCCCCGCCAGAAGACTACGCCCAGCACATACCACCAGTTGTCACGGTCTCGCTTGCAAGGATACGCGCATCCTTTGCCCACCTCCGTGGCCGTTGCTGGTTCCACACTAAGTGCAACGACCCCCATAGGCCGGTTGAACGGGAGAAAGGTCCAATGTCCGGCCCCTCCGGCGGCGATGTTAGTCGTGTGGCCCTAGTTCCGCCAGCAGTGGTAGTCATCCTGAGGATTGCAGCAAACACGTGACACTAGGCTGAAAGAAACACGAGCCACAGTGGGCGAACGGTACAGCTCATATTTAATTGTTTAAGCAACTGTTACTCCGCTTAAAAACAACAGTCGAAATCGCAACAACATTTGTTTATTATGACCGGTTTCAGGTTATGTAAAGCCATCCTCAGGTTTTTGGGCCCCCCCTGGTTGGCGCTGCCGGCTCCTCGGCTTTTCACGTTACACCACAGTCGTACATTGGTGTTATGTGAAAAACCGAGGAACCCCCAGCACCAGCCATATGGGGCCAAAAAATCGGAGGATGGCTTTACATAACCTGAAACCGGTCATAATAAACAAATGTTATTGTGATTCCGACTGTTGTTTTTAACCAAAGTATTGCACCAGATCGCTGTGTTCCACGGACAATGTTGTCCAAATTTATGAACAATTGTTACTCCGATTCATGAATAAAATGTCACCTCCCTTTCTGGACCTCAACTTTGATTTCGAATTCTGTTTGATTGTATCCTACTGTATAAGACGATTCTGGCTTTCGTTCATCGGCTCTCCTTCTAGTCGTAACGTTCTTTTCAGCTGTCTACTTAAAGTCGATATTGGTTTGGACACGGTAAGTGCATTTTGACTGACAAGTAGCTGGTTACTTTAGCGTCAGGCTACGACATCTAACTAACAATCTCTGCTCATCCTAAATCGTTCCACTAAAGTAATCCACCGAATCGTTTTCCCTATGGGAGCTATCAGCTACACTGCGTGAACATCTGCACTGGACACTGCGATCTGCCCTGCTTCGTTACGTTTATCCTCATCAAGGTGTAATGAGGGGTTTTCCACCCAGTTCTTAGTAGTCACCTTTTGCAGCCCATTCAGAAGTCTTAAAGAACTTTTTCATCAGTTTTCTATCAGATTTGAAACATTGTTAAGAACGAACGATATAGCAGTGTATAGACTACTGTAAAGCTGTGTCATCAGCGGAAACTTCTCACTGTTACAAGCTGTGGTACCAAGCCAAAATACTTTATTACCAAGTCATTAGAAGAACTTTTCGAAACGATCTTATACATTTCACGGTCTTGATCGCAATCAAATATAATTACAACTAGATGATAACCGGTTTCAGTTGACTAGCGACCATCCGCGGATATGCTTATTCTATGAATAGAACATAAGTACAGTGTTGACCGCAACAACACTGTTATTCAGCGTAACTCGTTTTATACAGAATAGTCATTCTCTGACCTGCCATTTAATATTGACAAGTTGCGCTTATTAATGGTGTCGTTGTGATAGACGCTGGGTCTATGTAACGTTTGTAGTGAAAAATGATCTGAGAATGATTGCTAGTCAACTGAAATTGGTTATCATGTAATTGGAATTACATTACATTGCGATGAAGACCACTAAAATCCATACATATCATAAAAATTTGTGTATGTGTGTTCAACGTTTCCTCCTCAGCCACTGGACCGATTTCAACCAACCTTGGAATACGTATTACTTATGATCTGGGAAGAATGGTTGTGGGAGTAAGAACGATCAACCTAAGGTTAGGGGTGGATTTGAAAAATCGGTGTAGCCCATGATGTGCGAATACTCATACTGTATTTATCTAGTACTTGTGAATGAGAGCACCTGGTGACTTGGAACAAACTTTATGCTGACGAAAGGAAAAAAAAAGTTTATCGCTTACTACATTTTCGTCGTTCAAGCAGTAAAACTGCCGCGTGAAGCGTGACGTTTTTAATTTATTAGTTATTTGCTACTAACTGTATTTGCGACACATTTTAAAGAGAGTTTTCACATATACCACTGAATATACCAGAAAATGATATAATTATACGAAGCATAGTTCAGGAGATATCAGTTCATAAACAACGAAATGCATGAAAAACTGCCGTATTGTGGATGACGTTTGAATTTATTACTTCTTTGCTACTAATTCTATTTACAACATATTGTGCAGACAGTACCCACATATGCCGCTGAATGTGCCTACAAAAATATTTCATTGTAAGAAGAATAGTTAAGGAGATATGACGTCAAACACTGAGATGCATTAAAAACCACGTATCATGCACGACGTTTAATTTATTACTTCTTTACTAATAAATATATTCACAACCAGTACCTAGAAAAATGCATCACTGTATGACACATAGTCCAGTAAATATGATGTCATAAAGACTGAGACGTGTGTAAAATTGCTGCATCATACATGACGTTTCAATTTATTACTTCTTTTCTAATTATTCTATCCTCAGCACATTTTGCAAACAGTAGCCACATATGCCACTGCATGTACCTGTAAAACTGTATCCATTGTGCGACAGTTCAGGAAATACGACCCCATAAACATCAAGGTGCATAAAAATGAAACTGCAAGGCGAAATTCGCTAAAGATACAGATTAAATGTGTGTACAAATACGTGGAAATATATTAAAAATATGTTAAATATTTTTGAAATGTGCATACATAGCCAAAGCCATGGGTAAAAAGGTCATGTGCATGGTATACGGTATATTCCCGACATTTCAAGTGGGTCTCTTTTCTCCTTCGCCGATCTAAGACACTCTTTGATCTTCCTTGTCGGTTTGAAAATCGTCTTTACGCCATGTTTGCGCAATATAAGGCCGATTCTGTCCATCACTCTGGGAGTGTATGGCAGAAAGGCCGTGCCCGACATTTCTTTTTCTGGTTCCTTACTTCGCCGAGTGTTTGGTAGAAACAGATCAACTAGTTTAGAAGAAGATGCCGAACATAAATTGCTATAAGGCATAGCGGTACTGCATCGTAAGTATTATTTCAAAGCGTGTATCACTTCATACTCCCATACTCAATGACAAGCACACACACACACACACACACACACACACACACATACACTGATAAGCGAAAACATTATGACCACTGTTCACCACGACGTTAGATGCCGCCCACTGGTGTTTCGGGAACGTGGTGCGGTGACAAAAGTATGTAAATAGAGCAGACATGGTTCAAATGGCTCTGAGCACCATGGGACCTAACATGTAAGTCATCAGTCCCCTAGAACTTAGAACTACTTAAACCTAACTAACCTAAGGACATCACACACAACCATGCCCGAGGGAGGATTCGAACCTGTTGCCGTAGCGGTCGCGAAGTTCGAGACTGAAGCGCCTAGAACCGTTCGGCCACAACCGCCGGCGGAGCAGACATGGACGGCGAATCACCTTACCGAAGCTATGGACTACAAATAGGATGTCCATTGAGAAAAGCGACTTTGACAAAATGGCAGATTATTATTACACAGAGCCTGTGAACGAGTATCTCGAAAACGGCGAAGCTGATCGAATGTTCACGTGTCACTGCCCCGAGCATCTACGGAAAGAGGTAGGGCAGTGAAACTACCACTAGGCGCTAAAATGTTGGACGTTCACGACTCTTCACAGAAAGTGGGGTTCGGAGACTTGTCTGCCTTGTAAAGTAGGATAGATGGTGATCTGTGGCATCTCTGCCAAAAAGGCACAACGCCGGTGCATACATAAGTGTTTCGGAACACACTGTTCATCGTACATTGTTCAACACAGAGCTCTGCAGGCTACCCCTGCGTGTTCACATGTTGACTCAACAACATCGTCAATTACGACTGCAGTGCTCCCAGGATTATCACGCTCCGCTGCCGATCAATGGAAACTTGTAGGCTCTTCGGGTGAATCATATTGTTGCTCTACTAGGTCGATGGTCGTCGCCACAAACGCCGTCATGGAGGTGGACGGTGGCTCGAAACATACAGCGAGCCACGGACGCTGGCAGGTAGCAGCAGTATTGTGCTCTGCAAGACATTCTCCTGCGCTTGCATGGGACCTGTGGTACTAATCGATGACGCGCTGACAGCTGTGAATCCCCTGCATCCCTTCATCCTTTATGTCTTCCGCGACGGCGACGGCGTCTTTCAGCAGTATAACTGTCCGTGTCTTGGAGCCAGAACCGTGCTATAGTTGTTTGAGGAGCGTTATAGTGCACTCACGTTGATTTCTAGACGACCAACTTCGCCTGATGTAGACCTAAGGAACCCGTCTGGTAAGCAGAATCAGTGATGTATTTTGTTTTTAAAGATGGACGTAGAAGCTGTTAAACAGGTGGTCATAATGTTTTGACTCATGACCGTGTGTGTGTGTGTGTGTGTGTGTGTGTGTGTGTGTTCACGGAATTGTTGTATTGTTGGTTTTTGGAATTCGGCTATAAAACCAATCACTGATTGCTTTATGTATTTTTCTTTAACTTATCAGAATTATGGACTACTGAAGCAGGCATTCGGAAGCGAATTTATATATACTTGACGAATAATTTGTGAAATAACACCTGCTTTCACATACATAGTGAACATAAAAAAATGATATATATATATATATATATATATATAAGAGACTAACAGTTTGTGGGGACAGACCGCGGAAATACTGAAAATCTCGCGCGACGCGCGTGCCCTGTATCTTAAGTACTTTTTGTAGGCCAGTTTGAGGTAGTTTTCCGACTTGATAGACCACAAGCGTCGCGTATCAAAATTTTCGTCTCAACTTCCTCTATATTACTGTGGTACGTTGTAAGCAACGACAATGAATAATACAGAAAATAAATAGAAATATGTATTAAAAGTGTTCTATCTCGGAAACCATTCGGAACAGGGCATATGTGCACATCAAATTTTTTTGTTCAGAATCAGTAATGCTATCACCTGTAAAAACACGTACCTTTCCTCCTAACTAACCCTATATATAATGAAAATAGGTCTTATTAGACAAACTGTATCCGATGTGTAAATTCGTATCTGAGAATATGCTTTTTAGAATTGCAAGCTAAAAACAGATGAAACACGTACTGAAATATTTATTAGTTTTATACGCAAATTCCAAAACGCAATATTAGAATAATTCCGTACCCCTGTGCTCAGTAGAGGGCAATGTCTCCTAGCCAACCCCAAATTAAAAGTGACTGAGAAAATCGGCTTTATGAATAGGTGTGATAGCTTACTGTTAACGTTGAACTAAAATTTATCTATGTTACATGGAACTGCATGACTGCGAACGTCTTATGAAATTGGTAAATAATACACTTTTCGTTTTGAGTCACGTTTTTAAGACCAGCGCTCGGATTTTAACGATCTTCGTTAGTGGCGCAAGGAATATGGAAAACCTGGTGCTGCATGACGATTTAGAAAATAGTAGGAGCCAATTTCATTAAAAATATAAATTTTCTTGAGCTTTTTTTCTAATGAAAGTTAATCTATCTTAACATGACATATGTTCTTGCTATTTCTCTATGTCTAACAGAAAACACACATTCGATGAATGGTGTAATGGTATGGAGTTAACAATCGAGCCGGTCTCGCACTTGTTCGATCAGAGACACAACGAAGGATCTTCCTGGAAAAGGGAGTATTTCATTGTCATGCAGGAAGTTTACAGAAACTTGTGTCGTGAGAGGACGAACATGGTCCAGTTGAAACCTGGTACCAGTATGCCCTCTAATAGAGGTAATACGAGTATGAGAGAATACAGGGTGCCCATGGGGTACCACTCTCTCCTCAGATTTCCCGGGATCACTGCTAGGTATGTCCTGAAGCTACATGGGGTTTCAATAACTAATTCAACGAATTCTTCCCTCAGCCATTTCAGCTAAAAAACTGCAGAATTTCTTGTGGGACATCGTGGAATATTCCCGAACCAGTCTCTGTACTTTCATGTAGTTCCGACGGGTGGTGGCGCTATACGTAGTTGTCATTGAGTTTCTTTTGGCGGAAAACCAGAGCACTTGCAGATATTCATAAGCTCTTGCAGAAAGTTTACAGAGACCTGGCAGTGACTAAAAGCGCGGTGAGTCGTTGGACTTGGCGTCTGTTACCAACACGCCAAATGGCACAAACTTGTCCAACCTTCTGCGTGTCGGTATGTTGCCGTAAGCTCTGCTGTCCTCAGGAAACTGAATACACAATTTCAGCGTGTTCGTCACTGCAAAAATGCGAACGGACTACTTCTTCTCCATGACAACGCTAGGCCTCACACCAGTATTCCCCATTCCACCCTATAGCACGTGTCTTGCACCTTCCGACTTCCATCTGCTTCGCGCAGTGAAGGATGCACTGGGCGGGGAACAGTACGTGGATGATAGGGAGTTTACTGATGCAGCAAGGCGTTGGTTCCTACGTCGACCAGTAGAGTGGTACCATGCAAGCATATAGATCCACCCAGTAACGTAGCTTAAGGCCATTGCACTGAACGTAGGCTACGTTTTGCAACCAAAAGAGTGGATAATACCATGGTGCATAGGAATCCAGAATAAACCAATCTTCTTTCAGAAAAAAATGTGTTGCGTTACTTACGGGACATCTCTCGAATAAACAATGGTTTCCCCCACCACAATGCTATTGGGTGGAAGACAGAGACTTCTTCCCTCAGACCTGGTGAAGTTGGAGACTGATCGTTCGATGTGTTGCAGATCCGTAGTTCATCGTTGAAAATGATGCGAAATCGCTCATGAGCAATCCAGAAGTAACGTCTGCGCGGTGGTTTTCAACAGCAGCCTATGCAGAGGACGCTGATTCGGTAGTCAGGCTTCTGCCAGTCTGGCTATTGGTGCTACGACGCATCATGATGTGGTGACTCAATTGCTTGTGCCAGGATGACATACGAAGGTATGGTGGAGTGACAATGCGCGTGGTTTGCCTCACGTCCTCGTTCAGTTCATCATATAAACGTTCTCATATCCTGGGTACTGAACCGTTTGAGAAGACAGCCACATAGATGACAACTGTGTCTCTTTCAAACCCTGTCAACTGCCACTAACGTTGACTCGACGAGCGCAAAGCCTTCTCCGTGTTCCTTCACAGTGCTCATTTGTCATCTGACCAGCGCAATACTATTATGTATACTATCAGACTTCATTATATAGTCACGCGGTGACAATGCACTCTGATGAACTTCTTAGCCCTCACAGATCTTTATAGCTCTATGTTACTACAACTCTAATTATGCACATACCTGCGGATCACATGTACCTAATGGAATTGCGTCTAGACCTGACCATTTTAGCCAGGTCGTTAACTTTTTTCCTTGCACTTAATGTGTTTAGAGATAGTGTGTTAACAGGTTCATTGAAAAGTTCAGATAAACTTTGTACGATGCTTAGTCATAAGGCTTTAATTAACACATCGCAAAAAGAAAATGACGTAATTTTTGCTTGTTTGCAGATACATGCGTGCAGTCCTTGTACACAATTAAATCCCCACACCACAGCACTGTAGCACTCTCCTAGAGGAGCCAAAATAAAATGGCAGAGCCCATTAATGAATTGGAGTATCGTGCGATAATCCGCTTTCGGCAGCAACGGCCGCACCATTTCAGCCACTACCAGAAGCGAATTACCGCACGATACTCTACTTCATCAACGAGCTGCACCAGTTTGTTTGGCTGATTTATCGACGCGCTACGGTACCGTGCCGTTGGGGTAGCATAGTGCACCATGACACGTACCTGAAAGCAAACAAAAAATTCCGTCTATGTTTCGCTTGTACAATCAAAGAACTTAGGAATCGTTGATAAATTAAGTCTGGCGTTATACACTGTGGTAACAAAAGTCATGGGATACCTCCTAATATCGTGTAGGATCTCCGTTTACCCAGCGTAATGCAGCAACTCGACTCAGCATGGACTGAACAAGTGAGTGGAAATTCCCTGCAGAAAAACTGAGCCACGCTACCTAGCCGCCCGTCAATGCAAAGGTGTTGCCAGTGCAGGCTACTGTGCACTAATTGACCTCTAGGGCATGCCCCATAAATATTAGATGGGATTCTTGTCGGGCGATCTGGGTGGACCAGTCATTTGCTCTATATGTCCAGAATGTTCTTCAAAACCAATCGTGAACAGTTGTGGCCTGGCGACATGGCGCATAAAACTACCATCGCTGTTTGGGAACATAAAGTCCACGAGTGGCTGCAAATGGTCTCCATGTAGCCGAACACAATCATTTCTTGTCAATGACGGGTTCAGTTGAACCAGACGCCCCAGTCCATTCCATGTTAACGCAGCCTACACTATTATGGAGTCACTACCAGTTTCCGCAGTGCTTTGTTAACGAGTTGAATCTACACTCGAACCGTACCATTGACTCTTACCAATTGAAATCGGGACTCATCTGACCACGCCACGGTTTTCTAATGGTCTAGGATCGAAATGGAATGTCCCATGCGTCTAGCTTCAACTGCCCTTCCGCGTTCAAAGTCTGTTAATACCCATCATGCGACTATAGTCACCCTGGAAACCTTTTCAAATGAATCACCTGAGTGCAAATGACGGTTCCGCCATTGCACTTCCCTTTTATACCCAAAACTACCATCTGTATATGTGCATACCGCTAACCCATAACTGTTGTCTGCTCGATGTACTGTTAGATCTATTCAGTTTACATTTAATTTGTGGGTGTAGTGTTTATAGTTAGTAAAGTAAGTATTCTGTGTAGCTGGCTTCACGAGTTGACAACATTGCGTGTTTACGCTTGTTTAAAATTAATAGTGAAAACAATTCACTATTTTCAGAGCGTTAGTTTGTGGTGTTGAAAGGTTAATTTGTGGGTGTAGTCTTTACAGCTAGTAAAATAATCAGTTGACAACAATTCATGTTTACGCTTGTTTAAAATTAATAGGATTTTATGGTGTTCAAAGGTTAATGATGGCACTGTTTTATGCATTCGATAAAAACCTCGCCATGTCAAATACAGGGTAACCCTTTCAAACCTTCTCCATTTCAAAGGCTCATATATATATATATATATATATATATATATATATATATATATATATATATATATATATAAAAATCAAGTAGGATAATGAAATTGCACAACATCCTAGAGCATCTCAATAAATTTATTTAACAATCATCAGTACACCTCTGTATGTGAACCATCTGTAGCATTGAAGACTATCGAGTGTTTTCAGTACCTTGCCATGTTCTTCGTACCATATTCTCCGCCACTGTTGGAATCGCATCTATCACATGACATGTTAACATAGAAATATCGTCCATTTTGGTCGCATACACGCGGTCCTTCGCGAATCCTCACAAGAAAAAATCCAGCGGGGTAATGTTGTATGAACTTGGTTGCCATCCAACGGGTCCTCTGCATCCACTCTAACGATTTGTAAATTTCATATCCAGGAACTTGTGAACAGCTGTTGATCAACGCGGTAGGGTTCCATACTGTTAGAAGACGACTTTATGAAGTTAGGTTACAAGTCTTGTATCTGAGAGTATACAAGCTGCTCCAACAATGTCCAGATACGCTGACCCATTCACTGTGATTTCTGCGAAGAGGAACGGCTCGACAATCCTGCTGTGCATCAGCCCTCACCAGATGTTCCATTTAGGGCTAGCAGGACAGAGTGTGAATGTTACTAGCCGAAAATCCGAACGTTATGCCGATTGAACGTACCTAGTACATGAACGTTTGCTTCGTCTAAGAATAAACATCTTTCCAGGAAGCTGTCATCAGTACGCTGCAGCATATCCATAGCAACGTTTTGTCAGCGTGGTTTGTCGTCCGGCAGCAGATGTTGGAAAATTTGCATTTTGTAAGCAGACAATAGAAGATACTGCTGTACTACACGATGTAACGTTGCTCGGGGAACTCTAAGTTGACTAGATGCCCGCCGATCTGACTTACATGGTCTTCCGAGAAACGCTTCTCTGATGTGTCCATTGCTTTTTCTGGAACATTACGATGCACCCCGCCAGAATGTTCTTAATGGTTTTCACATCTGGTGAATTACATCCACACAATCTACGATAATTTCCATGCACAGTAATCGGCGATTTTGTTTATGCAAACCATAGTATTTCTTGCGCGCGCTGCTGTGGAGCCGTCATTTTCACTTCATGCGATCATGCTGCATTCTGGCGATGATAGTTGGAATGTTGGCACGTGTGACGCGAGAAAATAAATCCTTTGAGATGCTCTAGCGTATGGCACAATTTCGTTATCATATCTACTGTAGTTTTTTCCCGGGGTCTTTTAAATGTGGGAGGTCTGAAATGGACATCCTGTATTCGATCTAAGCGAGACTATTATCGAATGCAAAAAAACTGTGTCATCACTATTCTCTCAACATCCTAAACTGACACTCTGAAAATAATTATTTGGTTTGACTATGAATTTTAAACCACCATAAATGTTTGGAGGTATGAATTATAAAACGTCTCCAGCCCCAACTTCTCGTGTTTTATTAAGTAGACGATGCATTTCGGACCTTGTAGCTCCATCATCAGGTGTAATTTGTTTTATTACACTACACCTGATAATGGACCCAGAGGGTCCGAAATGCATCGAGTACTTAGCAAAACACGAGACGTTGTGACTGAAGGCGTTTTTTAATACACACCTGCAGGGTATTGAATACCGTCACGTTTGAAGCTGCGAAATATGGATACAAATAAAAAAGTAAATCTTTGTATCTGTTGTTTGGAATCATTGTCAAAAGCTCTTAACCGTGCGCCTCACTGGCTAGGCTATGCTCAGGCGACTCACCTACCTTTCGTGGCTGCTGGACGTAACACCCGGTAGGCGTGGTGCTCCGATGAGATGATCTGCTCCAGTGTGGGGAGGAGGGAGAAAAGACCAACACACAAGTAGTTTTCTTACAAATTCCTGTATTTAGATTCCACAGTTATATTTAGCACCTGAACAGGACCACAGTAGATGGCAGAGCGACCCCTGACCCACCGATCAGCCCCATTCACCTTTGTTCAACTCTCCTACTCCCCTGCTATTGGCTCTTGAGTTCCGAACACCGATAACACGCAACATATGCAAAATATGTTATTTTTCTGCCCAGAGAGGGAAAATTCATTTCGCTTCCTCTTGGTGTCCGTCACACCATTGAGTAAACTCCTTACATGGTGGAGCACGGTACACTATCGACACTTGTGAATTGTCTGATGGCACCTAGCAGAGATTGCACTGTATCTCTCTTATCCACGATGTTCACCGCTTGGCTGTCAGCCCTCTAGCAATGGTCCCTCAACTTAAATCATGGAAGTTTCACATTGACAATCTCTCGATGGTCATTTGGTACTGAAGACGTCACTGATCGTTTTCAAAGGAGCTGGTTACGATGGAGACTTACATTTAACAATTCACAATCTCTACACAGTGATAGTTCTGCAGGACATATCAGTACGGCACAGTGGTGGTCTATAGCCTCAGCGCAGTCGAGAAGAAAAAATCGCTAACTTGAGTAAGAGAGCTCCATACTTCGTATCCTTCGTCGCTTACACCTGAACACATCTCGCGCGAACATCTGGTATGCATAAAAAAACATGCATAATTTACTCTTGACCGCGCCGTTGTTGACTGCCTGTTGACATCGCCAGATGGAGTCATCGACTGTTACAGCAGCAATGTGTTCCTCGGTTCTGTAGCAAAAATTAAAAAAAAAATAATAATTTCGCCCATGTATAGCTGCTTAGTAGCATGCAAAGGACAGAGATCTCTCCACCTTCGTCAGGTGCAGTTGAACAGTGGCTGAGTGGCACTCTACTTCTCAGACAGCTGAAGATCATCGTGACAAATTGTAAGACTTGGAGTGGTGCTGGCGGGTGGTACAGTGTTGGAGTTTCGCCTACAGTACCTCTGCAACACCGGCTTACCAGAATTGCGCACTCACTCTTGACCGGTGGTCACGGACCGGGCTGTGGTTGGACAGGTGTCGCTCCGCCGCAGGTCAACATTCCACTGTAGCCCAAAACATGAACAAGAATTTCAACAGCAGAAAATAAAGCTTAACAGTAAATTGCTTCGTTAGTCAATCGTGCGTTTCACGGAGAAGGTAGGTGGACACTGACATATGAACATCCAACACTTTCTCATTGTACAGGCTCACGACGGTGAAAGCGGAAACGTGGTGCAGCTCAAATGATGCAAACGTCGACTTTTCCTTATACTCCTGGTAATACGCGTCAAAATGGGTGATATTAACTGGACAGATTGAGAAACCCTAGCATATCGCATCAGCGATTTGTTGCAAAATGCTGAATTACTTACAGATGAACAATATGTTGGACAAGTTCAGTATGACAAGTAACCATCTGGTAACCATCTGGACATCTTGCCACAGCGTTCATGCGGGCGGAAACTTCTTTCACTAGGTTGTATGCCTGCACACCGAGCGTTGAGCCTGCGTTAACAAAAACGACGTTCATCATGCTGCAACACGGTAAGACTTCTTACAACCAAATCCACGAACAAGAACTGGGACGGGGGATAACACTAAACACGCAATTTCATACAACCGCTCTGAAACTGAGAGCAAGGGGCAGGAGAATTAACAACTGCGGATGGGAGCACGAGTGGAATGGGGACGACAGATATGCAACAGTCCGACTATACAGCCAAAGCCGAAAATGGAATGGGAAGATCGCGAAGCGGAGCTCTTCCAGGATAAGGTTCTCATCAGAAACACGTCGACTCGTCTCGAGTGGGTGCAGCGCTTAGTTTGCGTCTACAAGGAACGCGCGGGGTGGGTTTATGGTTGTCCTGACTGAAAAGGAGAAATAAACGGCATATTAAGACCACGGGGCAGTCTCACACCAAACCAAAGCCTGCGATCAATTCTGTGCGTGTGTCTCAAAGTATAAAACCGATTAGCTTCGAGGGAAAGGCGAAGTGCGCAATATTTTTCACAACCCGAAATAAATGCCAGCGAGACTAGGCAAGAAGATCCCCTCTTCGCCATCTCTAGGAGATCCAGCTGGCACGGGAGAGGCGACGGTATAAAAGTTCAAAAACAGCTCGTCGTAGCATATCTGCAAGAAACGGCTTAATTCCGTTGTATATAACAAACATCGCTCTTAAGCGTCTTACAGTTTACAGTAGAGGACTTGCTATCATTACGTTAGCAGTAGGAAAGTGTTAGTAAATCTTAGTCCCAATAATTTGGCTAGACAACAAGTAACAAGGTATATAATGAGCAGTCCTAAAATATCTTCTCATTTGTTTCTGAAAGTACAAAAGGACAAGATATTTCCTGTGCTACATACGTGAAACTAGTTTAGACAGCCATTATCTCTTCCGTTAGTTTTTGTTCTCAAAAGAGTCTCTACTTAAAGGCACACATCCGTGAATTCCTCCCACCCCTCATGCAAGAGCAACCCATACTATCGGTGAAGAGCGTCCACTCCGTTATTGAATTAGAGTTTTGATATGCTTTAATACAACATACTCGGGGTTTCCTTATAAACGTTATTTCACAGAAATGCTCATCTTTAGCTCATCCCGATTTGGAATCCGTACAGCACGTCAGCGGCCCTTCTACACAAACTAACACTGTCTCGCCTTTACAAAGGCAAGCCGGACGCCGCGGGCGAAATCTTACATCCGATGTCTAGATCGGACCAGAGTTGATAGCCTACGGTCTTTCCAACAAATTACAAGGCAACACTGGAACGCATCCAGAGAAAACTGTGCTTGATCCCTTGAACCTGCAATGCAACGAAACGATGTCGGTAAACCGTATGACAGTTGACACGTATGTAGCCCTACAACAGATCCCGACAATATGAAGCTTGCGTGGATGAGAATAAAACAACAGCAAAGAAGAGCCCTTTGCCAATTATGACCACAGTTTCTCTAACAAACAACCTTGCTAAGATAACTCCAATAAAATTTTGTGCAGAATACAAAACGACAGTAGTCTTATGCTAGTAAAAATTTAGCACTAATATACACAGCGGTCAGAAACATGACGTACAAAGTTGTTACTCCACCTTATACAGGCGTTAAAAGGTGAAAAAATGTCAAATGAGACTCTCCATGTAAAAATATGTCATACATATACAACACTCTATAAATAAAGGCCTTCAAGCGTATCTTTTAATCATTCCCTTTTGTGTCTCTTCCTCGAGTTTCGTACAGAAGTGTTACTTTTGTTTTTTGCAATATTTTTAGTCTCTAAACAAGAGAGGTTTCTTCTCGAATAGGTAACTGGAGTTTTGGAAGCTAGATGGTATTTCTTTTTATTCACAAGTAGCTATTAGTTTCTTTTCTCGCAAAAAGAAAACAAAGTCACGAATCCTATCCCGGTGAAACTCTGTTGTGGCCCGTGGAGACACGAAGGGTCGTGTCCACTGTGCGGCGGAGGCCTGCAACGGCGGCGGCGGCGAGGTCTGGGCCGTGTACTACGTGAGCAGCTTGAAGAACATGATGGCCAGCGAGATGTTGATGAACAGCACCAGCATCACCAGCTGCTGGCGCGAGAACCATTCCTGCCGGCAGACATACACAACTATCTGTCAGACGGGAAACGATGAGTGTCTCAGTTCATCTAGGCCATCTTCCACAAGCTTAATAAACACAATATATACACATAGCAGAGACTTTAGTCATCAATAATATATTCTCCTTCACTATTTACAACAGTCTGACAAAGCTGTGGTAGCTTTTACGAGGGTCGGTCAAAAAGTAATGCCTCCCATTTTTTTTGTACTTAAAAAAATTAAGTTAAGTGAAAAATTTGAATTTGGCGCCATTCCTCAAACCTTCTTCTGCAATCCACTGCAGTAGTAACTTTCTGTGTCAACAGGTGGCAGCACAGCAGAAGTTTGTAAGATGGCCGACATCGATGTTCGTTTGAGACAGCGTTGTGTGATTGAATTCTTGAATGCAGAAGGTGAAACGCCCATACGCATTCATGAAAGACTGAAGAAGGTGTATGGTGTTGTGACAGTGGATGTCAGCACTGTTAGACGATGGGTTCGTCATTGTAAGGAAGCTGAAGGGCAAACACCGTTGACTGACGAAAAGCGGAGCGGCAGGCCGGTGAGTGCAGTGACTCCACACAACATTCAGCAAGTTGATGACATCATTCGTGGTGACCGTCGGGTGACTGCAGATGAAGTGTGTCGCATTATTTCTCTTACTCGCAGTAAAGGCAGTGTGATCACGATTATTAAACAATTGGGGTACTCAAAAGTTTGTGCACGGTGGGTTCCAAGAATGTTAACCGATCAGAATAAAGAGGGAAGGAAAACAATAGCCTCCCAACACTTGCAGCGCTTCCGTTTGGAGGGAGATGAGTTTCTGAAAAAAATTGTGACCGGGGACGAAACATGGGTGCATTTTTTTTAACCCGAATCAAAGAGGCAGTCAATGGAGTGGCGTCACACAAGCTCGCCGAGGAAGAAAAAATTCAAAACTGTGCGATCGGCAGGGAAAGTTATGGCAACAGTTTTCTGGGATACAGAGGGTGTGATTCTGGTTGATTTTTTGGAGCAGGGATGCACAATAAATTCTGTTCAATACGTCACAACCCTCAAAAAACTTAAAGCACGTCTTCAGCGAGTTCGCCCAACAAAATCAATGGCAGATGTCCTTCTTTTGCATGACAATGCAAGACCACACACCAGTCGTCACACCTCTGACGAGATTGTCAAAATTGGATGGGAAGTTTTGCCTCATCCCCCATACAGCCCTGACCTGGCACCATCAGACTTCCATCTGTTCGGGCCACTAAAAGAAGCTCATCGTGGGATTCATTTTGAAGATGAGGAGGCCGTCAAAACATCCGTGTGTCAATGGCTTAGGAAGCAGAGCTGTGATTTTTACCGTGCTGGGGTACATGCCCTCGTTCAAAGATGGACCAAAACTGTAGAGATGGGCGGAGATCACATTGAAAAATGACAAAATGATCCTCAATGTTGTGGTTTTCAACCTATGTAATTGCATTTAAATTTCCTGACAATTAAACGTAGAAAAAAAAATAGGAGGCATTACTTTTTGACTGACCCTCGTAAATTAGGCGACTGTAGAAATCATTTGGTTTTGAAGCGAAGAACTCGTCGAGCCATGTTCGCAGAGCATTTTCATCCGGAAAAGGAAATTCATTGAAGGTTGTAAGATAGAGAGAAGAAAATGTGAAAATCTGAGGGAGAAAGATCAGGTAAATAAGTGGATGGGGGACGACTTTCCGACCTAACTCCTGTGTACTGCTTTTTGTCAGTCTAGCAGAGAGTTACCGTGCGGTAGCATCACTTCACGCAGTCTTCCTGCTCGTTGTTCTCAGATTCCGTCTGCAAGACGACTCATTGGCTAACTAAATGTCAGCAGTGATGGTTACACCCTGGGGAAGCAATTCGTAATACACCACACCGCCGCTGTCCCACCAAACGCATTAGATAATTTTTAGTGTGAACGCGCAGGTCTTTTTACGTGGAGCTGCTGCTTTGTTTGGGCTCACCCATTCCTTGCCTTTGCTTGTATTAGTATAAATACACCATTGCTCATCATCAGTGACGATACAGCATAGGAATGGCCGGTACTGTTCACGAGCCTATTGACAACGAGCACGTAGTGATGTACACATGGCCACCTGCCGATATTTGTGACTTTTACTTAGAGCATGCGGTATTAAGTGGAACCACCACAGTTCATCACATCTACTAGCTCTCGAGTACAGTGACGTGAATCATCGTGGATTAATGTGTTTAAACGATTTTCATCAAACCCCAAGGTATTCCTAAACGTGGCGAGACACTAATGTCAAGACGATCCTCCTTAAAACGGGAAAACCATTTACTTACTTTGCTCTGTCGAATGGCATTACCCCATATACGGCGGAAATGTTTGTGACTGCCTCTGCTGCTGTCACCTCTCTATGGAACTCAAACAGAACAACATGTCGGAACACGTTGCTTTCAGGTGTCCATTTCGTTTGAGGCCTCAGGCACGGCTGACGCGATTTCTGCACTTGGCGCTCCATTTACTAGTGTTCACACCTCCACTTGACGAAATGACAATTTGTAAATTCAAAATAACAACAGTAAAGCACAAATAAAAAAGACAAGCGACAAATAAACCCACAGGAAACGAAATACCACCACACAAAACAAACACACTACAAACGTAAATTAATTCCTGCTCATATCATTTTAATTATTTATTTTTCACGACCAATCCTGATCCCTGACAGTGCAGAAGTGTTATAGTATAAAACTATTTATGAAAACTGCAATACCTAGAAGGAGTGGTATCAATCACTCCAGAATCGGAATATGGGAAGAACAGCGGAACCTTTGTACACGATTAAAAATGTAAGGAGATGGCATACATGCACTTAGGGCGCTGATATATATCCGATTCTGGAGTGATTGAGACCACTCATTCTAGATATTGCAGTTTTCATAAATAGTTTTATACAGTAACAGTTCTTCACTGTCAGAGATCAGAACTGGTCGTGAAAATAAATAATTAAAACAATATGAGCAGGAATTAAGTTACGTTTGCAGTGTATTTGTTTTGCATGGTGGCATTCCGTTTGCTGTGGGTTTATTTGTCGCTTGTCGTTTTTTATTTGTGCTTTACTGTTATTATCTCAATGTACAAAATGTGATTTTGTCAAGTGGACGCCCTAAGTGCATGTATGCCATCTCCTTACAATTTTAATCATGTACAAAGGATCCACTGTTCTTCAGATATTCCGATATATACACTTTTTAATTATTATTTTATTTATTTATTTATTTATTTTTTATCAGAGAGGTAGTCCGTAATGCTAGTCAGCCGGGGCTGGGTCCTCAAACGAAATGGCCACTTACAAGCAAACAATGTGACTGGATGACTGAAGTGATGCCACATAGACGTTTAAAAAATCGCGTTATGTTATTAGCTGAAGCAGGCGCGTGAAGCTGTCGCGCCCAGTCCACACTGCAACTGTGAAGAATCAACTTATGCCGACTCAACTATAGTGGATAGAGAACGGTCGTGCACAGAGGCGAGTGGGTAGTGGACCTCACAATGTGACGGTAGCACGGAATGACTACCCTCTTGTCCATGGCATGGCCGTAAACGACAGAGCACCTCCATCCACAGCGTTGGATTGACTTTGAAGAACTGCAAAGACTGTGGACCTGCGTGATTCGATAGTTCCATGCCATCTACTGAGGGCTGGACTGTAGGCACGCATGGCATTACATCATCTTCCACTGATGAGAAAGCCCAACGCCTCTGACAGTAAAGGGCACATGAACGCCACTTCTGGCGCGCTGAGTGGCAAAATGTGGTGTTTTCGAACGAGTTTCACTTCAATTTGCCCAAAATTGATGGCCACAACTCAGTTGGGAAGATTGCATTGGGAGTGGCATCGTGGACAAACGTAAAGTGTAATAGTTTGGAGCATAATTGTCTGTAACATGTGATCTTGCTTCCTATATATTCAGAGCTATCTGAACAATAACCATCAGCAAGAACATACAGGGTGTCTCAAACTTTTTGGGTCAAATTGCAACAGTAATGCTGGGTCCACAAATGATTAATTGCGGATAGGGACCAATGGTCGGAAATGCATATTTACTGTGATATCACAGTGTACACCACATAACCATCAAGCTCATATTAATTGTTCAAAGTGACGACCCCCATTTTTAATGCATGTACTGCAATGGCACATGCAGTTCTCTCACATTCTCGCAAAGATCCTGGGTATCTGTTGTACATTGGAAGAGGAAATGGGTGACAAACAGCGTACACCCCTAACCACCAAACAGTCATACTCTACACAGCTCATAGCACGGTCGTCCTGTGACAACTGCATGCATCTCACGGTGCATTAACTTATACCCCCCTCCCCCCCCCCCCCCCCACACACACCTCACACACGCACACACACACCACTATCCCTGGTGCCATTTGCATCAGACACCTTGTGATATGTCCATGGTGAGGTCTGTTACTGTGTACAGTGTATGATGTGTAGCCAAAGATGGAATCTTATTAGTCCCGAGATTTGGCTGACATGTATTTAATGTATGGTGTGGCAGGATGTAGAGCCCTAAAGCGGCTCAGACGTACAGAGAATGCTTCCCCAATAGGCGTCATCCTAAGTGGAAGAGAGGGGGTTTACACACCACAGAGAGCCAGCCAACATTCCCGCCAAAGACAGCAGATTTTGAGGATATGGTATTGGCCTCATGTGGCCGACCACCCAGCAAAAATCACCTGCCAACTTGCCCATTAAATGCGCTCTTCAAAGCATACAGTGTGGAGAGTACCGGTGGAAAAGGTATCACACCCCAATAAAAAAAGTGTGGAAGCACTGGGACCAATGGATTTTGAGCCCTGCGTTCACTTCTGTCGACGGATTATCCACCTCAGTGCTGTACTGCCGAATTTCGTACAGTTTGTGTTGTTCACAGATGAGGCCTCAGTCATCCGTAATGGTGTTCTCAGCAGCCACAACAGCCATGTCTGGAGTGAGGACGATACCCACGCCACTCACGTTGGTCGCCACCAGCAATAATTGTCAGGCAACTCATAGATGGGTACTGTCCAAGATCACCTAATAGCACCTTACTTGCCACCTCCCCATTTCGCTGGCTGACGTTACCTGATGCTTCCTTCAAAATATGCAACACATATCCTTGTTACTGGGTAGAAAGGGGAGGTCCTGACCCATGGCCATTGCGACTACAGAGCTCGCACCTCTGGACATTTTTCTCTGAGCTTAGGCCGAGACGTTGGTGTATGAAACCACTGTAGAAATGGATGAAGACCTGCTTGCTAGGGTCCAAACTGCCTGTCGCCTGGTGCAATAGACACCAGGGATATTTGAGAGAGTTCAGCAGAACTTTATGTGCAGTTTCCATGCACGCAATGAGACTGGCAGTCGCCACATTGAACAATTTCTATGTGGTAAATTGTTATGTGATGTACACTGTGCATATCCATAACACAATAAACATGAATTTCCGATCATTGTTTCCCTATCTCAACATAATCGGTTGTGGACCCCCTATCACCTGTAGACCCTGAGGCACTGCCACTCCTGCAGGCAGCTCCACATGACATATTTCAGCAGGCAAATGCCCTGGCTACATGTTGTGAGGAATGTCCAAGCCTTCTTTGATAAGGATGGCTACTGCTGTGTCCGCGAGCTGCAACTTCACTTGACATGTCACCCACCGAACATTTCTGGAATATGATTAGTCGTCATCTTGTTCGTTCTGGTCCTCCTGCAATCACTGTAGACGCTTTGCGGCCTGGGATACAAACAATGTGGCACTGTGTTCTCCTGCGGCACACCCAGGCCCTCTTTGATTCCAGGCCACGAAGTCTAGAGGCTCTGACTTCGGCATGTGGTGGCTTCCAACCATGCTTAACGATCACAATTAGAGTGCATGCAGTTCTAACCACCTATGTATTGTCATGTGTGAAATATGTGCAATAAATTTCGCTGTTATCACATTTCTTCTTTGCGTCACGATTTTCGGGATGAGTTGTGTATGAAATCAGACACTGACAAACTGGAGCACGCGATCTGTTTTGAAGAATACTTTTTATTCACAAATGACCTGATCACATTAATTTTGTTGGTTTTATGACAGTTAACTAGTTTGAACTCTAATGAGTTATCATCAGTATTAAAAATCTAGTAAAGAACAAAATGAAAAGTTACTATATATAAATTACTATGAAGTGCAAGATAACGTATTCTGTTGCGAAATCGATGAGTCAAGTCGTCATTAAGTATTCATGGAAGTCACTTAAAGTTGACTGCCATGCTAGCTTATGGGACATACTTACAAACCAAAACATTTATGGCCGTAGAGAGTGCTGGAGCATGCTTTCCTTAACACGTGTAGGAATGTCTCCACGAAGTCTGATGCCCATTGCTGGTGCTTCAGGGTATAACTCTTTCCATTTCCATCAGTATATTACTGAATGAGTTATTGATGATGAAAACTGTAGTTGAAAGAAAGAAACACAGTGGAATACCTAGATATGGGAATATAAGACAGATTGGTCATGACGTAAGATGAAGAAGTTATGCTGAAAAGAAGAACAAGATAGCTGCGCAAATGGAGAACTGCATCGAACCAGTCTTAGGGATGATGAACGAGCAATTATATAAACCACCTGTGTATTAAAATCTGTTCCTGCTAGGCTGTGATGGCTAACTGTGTTGGAGACTCAACGGTTGTGATTAGATGAATGACTTAGACTCGAAACGAAGTCTCAAGACCAGAAAGTTTACTGTTCCAAAGAGAAGGGTTTGATGGAAGAAGAAGAAAATATCTAGCTATTGATACACACTAGTCGCTCTTGGTCACCAGTCCTCGTACATTAGCTTTATGGAAGTTGTTCCGACGAAATGCTCGATGTTATTTCATTACAATAGGGGTGAACTGAAAAGTTCCACCAAGTAATTACAATTCCTTATTGAATTCCTTGTTTGTAGAGAAGTTTTAGTACCTAAGAATAATTTACAAAATTCGGCGGAAGTCAAAGTGAGGTCTCAGAATTGTTAGGAGATGAGTATCTATACAGAGCTTTACTATAATTATCCTCAGCGACTACACAAGCCATCGTCGCGTCTTTGTATGTAACTGCATTTAGAAGATAATTATAGTGAGTGCACTGATACTTCTCCTGCAATATGGTAAGCTGTGTAACACCACATCCTCAAATGGCTCTGAGCACTATGGGACTTAACATCTGTGGTCATCAGTCCCCAATAAATTAGAACTACTTAAACCTAACTAACCTAAGGACATCACACAGATCCATGCCCGAGGCAGGATTCGAACCTGCGACCGTAGCGGTCGCGCGGTTCCAGACTGAAGCGCCTAGAATCAGATACTCAACAATCGAGTTTACCTTACCTCTGACTTGGTAGATCAATGGGCATATGTTGACACATGGAGAGATGGGGCAAATAAGTGGGAAAAGCATAATTTGAAGCTGGGTAAGAAGAAGAACAGTATGGTCAGGAACGTGTACACTTTGACTTGTGGATGGATGAAATGGAGCAGTACCGTCAGGAATATTACCTTGATATCTGGAAATGTGATGTAAATCATCAGAGTTGGGAGAAAGAATTTTGGCATACAGAGCAACGAGTTACATCAATGGGATAATGAACGCATAGCCAAACTTGGGGAGGGATGAGGTTGACCAGTGAGATAAGGGAACCACATCTTGAATAGGACAGATACGAAGTTGGCCAGTGAGATGAAGGGAGATTACTTTGACATAGGAGGAGATGTGGTTGAGAATTGGGATTTGGAGGGAATACTTTGATGTTGAGGTGGACATGGTTGGGAAGTGAGATTCAGAGAGAATATGTTGATGTTGAGAGATATGTGGCTGGGAAGTGAGCAGAAAGAGAACGCTCTGGTATGAGGACAGATACGGTTGGCATGTGAGACGAAAGGAGAACTCCGTATCATGAGGAAAGACATGGTTGGAAAATGAAATGAGGAGACAGTATGTTGAGATTAAGAGGACGAGGTTGGGAAATGAAAGAGAAGCACATACCTTTACATGGAAAGAAACAAGGATGAGCAGATGAAAAGAGCATACCTTCATGTGGGGAGAACCTTGCTTGGTAAATAAGATCAGGAGAGCATGTCTTGGCACTGAGAGAGACATAACTGGGAACTGAAATAAAGATGGCATTCCTTTACATGGGAAGACATGTGGTTGGGAAATGACTTGTACCTTGAGACTGAGAGAGACTTAGTTGAAGAGTGAAATGAGGAGCACACGCCTTGATGCTGCGAGAGATGATGTTGATGCAAGGAAAGACGAGGTTGAGCTGAGAAGTGATGATGTAGCTTGAGGTGGGCAGTGATGACATAAGGAGGAGCAGAGAAGTGGGGAGGGTGACGTTGAGGTGGAGAGTGATAATGTAAGGTGGAGCAGAGAAGTGAGAAGGATGTACCTTGATGTGGGGAGAGACAAGGTAGAGCAGAGATGTGGGGAGGTGTACCCTGACATGGGGAGAGACGAGGTAGAGCTGAGATGTGAGGAGGACGTACCTTGACGTTGGGAGAGACGAGGTAGAGCAGCGGATTGGCGCGCAGGCGCTCCTGCTCCTCCTGCATGCGGCGCATCTCCTCGCGGCGGGCGGAGCTCAGCACGGACACCTCCTCGCGGGACATGGGCTCCGTGGCGCGCGGCAGCCCCTGCACGTCGGGCAGGCTCTTCTTCCGCTGGATGGGCTGCGGCACCGGCAGGGTCTGCGGGCACAGAACACCACACGTCACGGGAGTCCACTTCACTGGGGCAACACGCTCTCTCTGTGGTGCCTGCTGGTTCTCTAGCTTAATGCCATTTCTCGTCACCGTGACAAAATGGAAGTCCAATCAGCATCCACAGCAATTTTTCCTTACCGGCCAGATGACGATATGATTTTATATCTTGACTTTTACTATTTCTGGACGACAAAGCACAATCGTTGGTCCCATAAAAGGCTATCTTTACTATTCGTCAGATAGGCAGCGGATGACTGAGGCATCCTACATCTGCGCAATTAGTGTGTAGTGAACACTTGCATTTGGCAGAGGATTCATAATACCACTTTCAGAGTGTTTGTGTATTGTTCTACTCCCGAACAGCACATGGGAAAAATGAACACCTAGATCTCTCATGCAAGCCCTGATTTATTTGACCTTGATGGTCATTTCTGCCTATGGAAAAGAAAATTGACGATCTGATAGATGACGATTGATTTAGGAAAGGTAAAGGCACCAAAGAGGCAGCTCTCACTTTGCGGTTGATAGTGGAGGCAAGACTGAAGAACAATCAAGACACGTTCATAGGATTTGTCGACCTGAAAAAAAGCGTTCGACAATGTAATATTCTGAGAAAATAGTGGTAAGTTATAGGGAAAGAAGATTAATATAAAATATGAACAAGAATCAAGAGGTACAATAAGAATGGGAGACCAAGCACGAAGAGTTCTGATGTGATATATCACCCCTATTGTTCAATGTATACATCTAAGATGCAATGACAGAAATAAAGATTCATGTGTGGGATTAAAATTCAGGGTGAGATGATATCAATGATATGATTCGCTGATGACCACTGCTATTCTCAGTGAAAGTGAAGAATTACAGTATTTATTGAATGGAATGAACAGTCTGATGAGTGCACAACAAGGATTGAGCGTAAATCTACGAAAGATAAATGAGAATACCGAGAAATTTAACACTATAAATAGTGATCGGAAGTAGATGAGGTTAAGGAAGCCTGCCACCTAGGCAGCAAAATAACCCATGATGTATGGAACAACGAGGACATAAAAAACAGACCAGCACTGGCCAAGAAAAGTCGACAAGACAGAGACTAGAATGCATCCAGCAAATAAGTGAGGATGTAGTTTGCAAATGCTACTCTGAGCAGTCCATCTTCCACGGATGTTCTAAATGTTTAGTTTAACAAGGCAGGGAACTCCAATTTTCTCGAAGACTGCTTTGCTGGATATCACCATATATGACAGGTTACAACTAATATCTGGTACGAACGTAGCTTAATGGTGTTCTCGACATATTTTGATGTAGCTTTATTTCAATATTTATTACACTGGCTACTGAAAATAACACATAAGGCGAAACTGGTATCTTCACAGGAATACTTCATGCAGATATCTGATGTAGTAAACTCTACAACTCTTATTGTATATGCTGCACATTGCCACTTTAGGCTTCAACTTTGGTGAATTAATTGTTTACTTTTATCGTGGTTTTTAAGTCTTCGTTTCTGGCCATGAATTTCCGTGTTGTATTCATTATACGCACATAAAAAAAATTGCATCACCCCGGTTCACAGAACTCCTGAACATAGACGTTGAGTGTGGATACTGTATCACAGACACACAGTCTCTTTGACTGTTCAGAGGTGCCACTAAATCCTCCCAAAGGTGTAAACAACCATGGATGATCAGCGTCTATTAGACGGAGGGGGTCCGACAGCCCATCAGTTCCAGTCATTCCACCAGGAAGAAGGTACACGGCTCGTGTTGTCTGTAGTTCAACCATGCCTAGACGGTCAATACCGCGGTTCTATCGCGTCCGCATTGTTACTTTGTGCTAGGAAGGGCTCTCAAGAAGGGAAGTGTTCAGGCGTGTAGGAGTGAACCAAAGCGATGTTACACGGACATCGAGGAGATACAGAGAGACAAGAACTGTCGATGACATGCCTCCATCAGGCCGCCCAAGGGCTATTACTGCAGTGGATGACCGCTACCTACGGATTATGGCTCGGAGGAGTCGTGACAGCAACGCCACCGTGTGGAATTATGCTTTTCGAACAACCACAGGATGTCTTCTTACGACTCAAACTGTGCGCAATACGCTGCACGATGCGCAACTTCACTCCCGACAACCATGGCGAGGTCCATCTTTGCAACCACGACACCATGCAGCGCGGTACAGATGGGCCCAAGAACATGCCTAATGAACCGCTCAGGACTGGCACCACCATATCTTCAGCGATGCTTGTCGCATATGCCTTCAACCAGACAATCGTCGGAGATGTGTTTGGAGGCAACCCGGTCAGACTTAACGCCTTAGGCACACTGTCCAGCGAATGCAGCAAGGTGGAGGTTCCCTGCTGTTTTGGGGTGGCATTATGTGGGGCCGACGTACGGCGCTGGAGGTCATGGAAGGCGCCGTAACAGCTGTACGATATGTGACTACCATCGTCCGACCGATAGTGCAACCATATCGGCAGCACATTCGCGTGAGGCATTCGTCTTTATGGACGACAATTCGCGCCCCATCGTGCACATCTTGTTAATGACGTCCTTTAGGATAACGACGTAGCTCGACTAGAGTGGCCAGCATGTTCTCCAGGCATGATCCCTATCGAACATGCCTGGAATAGACTGAAAGGAGCTTTTTGTGGACCCACCAACCACTCTGAAGGATCTACGCCGAATCGCCGTTGAGGAGTGGGACAATCTGGACCAACAGTACCTTGATGAACTTGTGAATAGTATGCCACGACGAATATAGGCATGCATCAATGCAAGAGGACGTGCTATTGGGTATTAGAGGTCCCAGTGCGTACAGCAATCTGGACCACGACCTCTGAAGGTCTTGCTGTATGGTGGTACAACATGCAATGTATGATTTTCATCAGCAATAAAAAAGGACAGAAATGATGTTTATGTTGATCTCTATTGCAGTTTTCTGTACAGGTTCCGTAACTCTCAGGTTCCGTAACTCTCGGAACCGAGGTGATGCAGAACTTGATGTGGGTACTACGTTACAAAATCATGTGTGTCATTCTGATTTTATTTTTTTATTTATGTGTGAGTCACTTGTGACTACATTCGGGTTGACTCACCAAATAAAGATATTTCTTTTTACACGCACAAATACGATTGACACAAAAAATATTTCAAGTTCTAATATTTTCTCCGTCTGTTTTTAACGCAGGTATCAGCTTCCAGTTACTGACTGCCTATTTTGTTTAAAATCTAGTTTCTAGCTGCACTGCAGCATTGGTTAAAATAAAATTTAATAGATGTACTAATATAGTTACTTTATGCCTACGATCTACTTCCAAGAAAACGAGGGAACATAGACATTTCCCTTCACAGGAACTGCATAAATAATTTTTTTTACAATTTGGTAAATTGTCTGCTAGAGTAAGTTCTCGTGATGCATCACCCTTGTGTAAGATGTGACGTAGGTATTAAACATCGTCATTTTTACTGTAATATTTTTTCTGCTTGAGCTTTGTCATGTTTAGGTAAAAGTTACTGCATTTCCTGCTGCTGTTTGCCAGGCATAATGTTACTGAATTTGACTTTGTATTACTCTGTTAAGCCAGTTTTACCACGGATTTATTTTTCTTGTTTGATGCGCATTGCCTTATATTAGTTGTAATATTGCTGCTTGCTTTGACAACTTCCATTTTTTTCATTGCTGTTTGTATTAATTGTTTTGTGCTGCTGCATTGCCTCGTCCCTTAGTTTAGCATCTGAGCTCAGTAGATTTAAGTTAGCTTAAGATGGGGTAGGCTATAAAAGAGAACGAGTTGTGATGAATTGGAAGAAATGCATTGAGAAGCTATAAGAAAATGGTTTGGCCAAAAAAGTAGTGTACAGTGGAGAAAAACTATTTTTGAAAGGGAGTGTGAACAAAATACAGAAAGCATGCTTGGATAGGATATTTTTGGTGGAAACAAATGTTGAGATAAGACGAAAGATCTACAGAATGAAGCTTTGGGTTGGACTGCAGTACCAAATGTCACACTGAAAACAAACCCTGTCCTGTATTTTGTGTTATTACGCTATGTGAATCTGTGTTTGTCCTGTCTTTATGTGTTTAGGTAATAAGATTTCCGTTGTAGAATTTTTCTGATAATATGTTATTTTCTTTGTAAAGATGTTTAGACATTATTTATTCTGTTCTGTTTTAATGCTCATGTATGAAGTTGATGTTTCAATAATTATTCTGATCTTTTATGTATTTACTTACGTCATAATTCCTGTAACACTGATGTGTATGTTTATTTCTATTCTTTTGTAAAGCCCGTTTTACTACAAATGTTATCTGTATTGTTATGTTCTTTAATGATGTATTTTGGCCCTTTGTAATTGTTTTCTTGTGTTGTAAATTTATAATTGTATAGACACCAGTTCTTCAAATTAAGTATCATTTCACTGCACACGTTTCTGTTGGTCATAGTATATGCACAATATGTGAAAATCAGAGGACTGTTAGTGTTTGCACATGTGTTGATAATTCAGCAAGGAACTGGTTAACAGCATTGCTGGTTCTAAGGACAATTCCAAAAACTTTGTGCGTGCCTAAGTGGTGGTTGATGGACTCGCTATATTCTCCACAAGACTCTTCGATGGTGATTGTGCACCTGCACAGTCGCAACAGATGGCTGCCGGCTATCTCTACAAGGACTGAAGTGGGTCTACACCTTTGATGACTCACCAGTACCATTATTTCTACAAGGACTGCAGTGGGTCTGCACCTCTGGTGGCCCCCCAATACCGTAATCTCTACCAGGACTACAATGAGTCTACTCTGTGTTGAGCTACCTACCAATATTCTTCAAAACTTCGACTGACTCTGCTGTGGGTTTGCTCTGTTGTGGCCCATTACCTGTCTGCATGTCAAGAGTCAGCACTGTCTTCCCGTTGGAAAGACAACACTACTTCTTCAAGACTGCATGGAAATCCACTATTTCCGTGTGCATTTTCTTTTACTACTCAGACTTTGAGAAAAACACTGTAATTTTACTGTGATGAATGATCAGGATTGTCTTTATGGACTGTGAGAAAATTTTAGCTTTTGACCAACATTGTATCGATAAGTGTGTGCATTTCATTTCTTTGTTATTGTAATGATGAAAAAAAATTTCAAATCTGTATTGGCCACTGCACAAAACAATTTGTAAATTTTTTTGTGGGGAGCATGGGGGCTATGTAAGTAGGCTGTTTAGGTTTTTTTATTGGTAACGCCGCCGCCACGTAGCACTCTGTATGAAAATCACTGGCTGTGTCGTGTGCAGTCTGTGGCTGGTTTGCATTGTTGTCTGCCATTATAGTGTTGGGCAGCGGCAGATGGATGTGAACAGCGTGTAGCTTGCGCAGTTGGAGGTGAGCCGCCAGCAGTGGTGGATGTGGGGAGAGAGATGGAGTAGTTTTGAAATTTGTAAGAATGGATGTCATGAAGTGCTATATAGATTATGACTATTAAGGTAAATACATTGTTTGTTCTCTATTAAAATCTTTCATTTGCTAATTGTACCTATCAGTAGTTAGTGACTTCCGTAGTCTGAATCTTTTATTTAGCTGGCAGTAGTGGCGCTCGCTGTATTGCAGTAGTTCGAGTAACGAAGAATTTTGGTGAGGTAAGTGATTTGTGAAACGTATAGATTAATGTTAGTCAGGGCCATTCTTTTGTAGGGATTATTGAAAGTCAGATTGCATTGCTCTAAAAATATTGTGTGTCAGTTTAAGCACAGTCATGTATAATTGTTCAAAGGGGACGTTTCAACTGATGCTGAAAGATAGGACGTGTTCAAGGTACATATACTGTTTTGTGTGTTCTAATTGGGTCTTACTTCTCCGTATTGGTTGATGTTCCAGGCTGTTAGACATTAGCTTTGTTAATGAAAGGTTATTAGATATTCTAGCTTGATTTGTCACTTCACTGATTTGTTCTATCATGGGAGATATATCGTGCAACATTATGTCGTCTGAAAATCCCATATGTCTTAATTTCGTTCTTACAGCTGCGACTCCGTTGTCCTCCCAGTCTAGTTTTCTAAAGGCATGTTCTCAAGGTGATACAAATGCTGGTGGGATTGAATCTCTCAACTAGACTGCTCTTCTAATATTTCATTTGAAGGGTTCTATATAGATGTACTTTATGCTGTTCATAGGTAAACCTTGTTGAATTAAAGTTTCGAACATCATTTCATAAGAGACAAAAGCTTTTGTATGATTGGTAAAAGCTATATTTGTATAGTGTCCTACTTTATTCGTTATATTTCTTTATTACTGGGTTGATATTTTGAAGACTATCAGTCACTGAGAAACTTTTCCTTAATGCTGGTTGACGTGTATTATTTTGATACGCAATTTGTAATTAATTTATGGCACGTATTGACTAAATGCACGTTTCCCACGCCCAAAACTGCTACAGTGAAAATAAGAGGTTTGGAAGAGACAGGATTCAAAGTTACCGTCAATATTACGTTAGTCTCTCAATTAAGCATAGTCAGATAAAAGGCGAGCAGTCACCGTGACAGTTGGAAAATGAGTTATGTGAATAAAAGGAGTTCTCCGTGTTCCGAACAGGCGTGTGGTTCCGTGATAATGAGAACAGTGCATTGGGCTCATCATGTGCCGTTTGTATTTGCTCTGTCGTTGAGAAAAGAGTGCGGTCTCTTGGTGAAGATTAAAACGCAGGGCCACAAGCGCGCCGTTTAAATCCTGTTTTACAGAGTAGAATAGTTGGTCGCCTTGAAGCAGGTCGGAAGTTGATCGCAGTCTAACTAGCGTTTACTTTGCCACAGAAAATCGAAGATTTCGGACACGATCTCCGGATACGAGAAATGTTTACATGAGGAGATTACAGCGACGACCAAGACCTCCCATCCCACACGATAAGTTCCGCTAAGCGCAAGATAAATTCCAACAGTGCCAGTAAAATTGTCGCTTTTGGAGCTTACAATTGACTCCCAATTGGAGGATTACGAACAAACCATGCAACCGAGGCCAGAACAGATGGTCTGTGTGTGATATGTCCGATAGCCCCGCCGATGGTAGTGCAGAGACGGTTCCATTTATTGCAGAGCCAGCAACACCAAGACTGGGCCATGTCTGAACGGAGGAAGGTGCGTATATAAATCGAGCTTCCATTTGCCGATTAGATCTCGTCAGATATTGGTGCATCACCGTCGGTGGTCCTAAAAATACTGTTAACTCTCGTGCATACAGGGAAGGGGTACTGTAAATACTTGTGTTTTTCAGCTGGTCCAGGCTTCACCTTTGATAACGTGTATCTACATTGAACTTTTCTGGTGGATTAATTCCTCACAGCTGACTTTCGTCCCCCTGGAACACCCAGCGAGGGCCTACAACAAACAACTCCGTGGGGCATAACGCTTTCCTATAGCGCGTACCACTGGAGTTTGCTGTGCATCTCAGTTACGCGTTCGCACGTATTACGAGAGTCAGTCAAAAAGTAATGCCTCATATTTTTTTCTCCCTAAAAAAGTCTGTTAGGTAAAAATTTGAATTTGGTGTTATTCCGCAAAGCTGCTTCTCTAGTCCACTGCAGTAGTAGCAGAGGCTAGTACTGACGACGCTTGAAAAATGGCCGACATCGATGTTCGTACTAGACAGCGTTCTGTGACAGCATTCTTGAACTCGGAAGGTGAAGCGCCCAATTGCATTCATGAACGGCTGAAAAATGTGTGCAGCGAAGTAACAGTGGACGTGAGCACAGTTAGGCGCTAGTTTCGACGAAATGTGGAGCGTCAGGCCGGTGCAGGTGATTTGAGTCGCATTAATTCCCCCGGTAAAGGCAGTGTGATTACGATTATTCAGTAACTGGGGACAAACAGAATTGCCTCCAAACTCTTGCAGCGCTTGGTTCGGAAGGACAGGAGTTTCTGAAAATACTGTGGCCAGAGACGAAACATGGCTTCATTTTTCTCAATCATAAGGAAAGAGTCAGTCAATAGAATGGCAGCTCCTAAAGTCACCGAAGAAGATAAAGTTGAAAATTCTTCGATTGGAAGGGAAAGTTATGGCTACAGTATTCTAGAACGAGGGTGTGATCATGGTTGGCTTTTTTGGAGCGGCTATGCACAGTAAGTTTCGTCCGATTCGTCTGAACACTCAAACAGCTTAAAGCACGTCTTCAGTGAGTTCGTCCAACAAAAGCCATGGTGGGTGTTGCTCTTTTGCATGAAAATGCTAAACCAAACACCAGCCAACACACCAATGAAGACCTGTCACCATCATTCTTCCATATGTTCCGGCCGTTGAAAGAAGCTCACCCAGAGATTCGCTTTGAAGATGAAAAGGCCGTGTAAACTTCTGTGCGTGAATGGCTTCGGAAACACGGCTGTGCATTGGAATACATGCCCTTGTCAAAAGATGGACTAAACTGTAGAAATAGATGCGGATTATACTGAAAAATCATGAATTTATATTCCATGGTGGGTGTTGCTCTTTTGCATGAAAATGCTAAACCAAACACCAGCCAACACACCAATGAAGACCTGTCACCATCATTCTTCCATCTGTTCCGGCCGTTGAAAGAAGCTCACCCAGAGATTCACTTTGAAGATGAAAAGGCCGTGTAAACTTCTGTGCGTGAATGGCTTCGGAAACACGGCTGTGCATTTTACCACACTGGAATACATTCCCTTGTCAAAAGATGGACTAAACTGTAGAAATAGATGCGGATTATACTGAAAAATCATGAATTTATATTCAGTGTTGTACTATTCAACCTTCGTTGTTGCTTTTGAAATTACTGACAAATTAAAAAAAATGGAGGCATTACTTTTTGACTGACCCGCGAAAACATGCACCACACTTCTTCGGATCTTCTCTCCCTCTCGCTTTATCTGCTGTTAACTGAACCTGGTGAATGACCCAGACCGATAAGAAGTATTCAAAAATCAGAAAGAATAGATCGCAAGCTGAATGAATTACATTTTCTTCTAATGAATCTCAGTATAGTATCTGTTTCTCCTACAATTATAGCGGTCATTCCAATTTAGGTCACTCCGGACGATTACTGCTAGGTATTTTATGGTTGTTTATGTTTCCAAATACTTATCTCCAGTAGCATAATCGAAAAGTAACGAATCATTTTGCCTATTAATACGCAACAAATTACATTTAATTGCTTTGAGGCTCAACTTTCAGTCCTTGTAGCAAACGTCGATTCTCAGAAGGCGTCCCTTGATTTCGGTACAGCTTTCTGCTACTGTAGCCTTACCACAGACATAGCATCGTCCGCGAACATTTCACAGACCTTCCGAAGTTATCAAATGGCTCTGAGCACTATGGGACATCTGAGGTCATCAGTCCACTAGAACTTAGAACTACATAAACCTAACTAACCTAAGGACATCACACACATCCATGCCCGAGGCAGGATCTCGAACCTGCGACCGTAGTGGTCGCGCGGGTCCAGCCTGAAGCGACTAGAACCGCACGGTCACTCCAGCCGGCCCGACGTTATCGACTAGATCATTTATAGATACTGTAAACAGTAATGATGCTTTCTCTAGCAACAAAGTCAAGCGCGTCCACGAAAGACAATGTTAAGCAGCTGGTGGAACAGCGACGGTATGGTGTACTAGGAACTGCTTCCCCGAAGTATAACCATCACTGCTGACATTTACTGTGAAAAACTGAGACGTGTTGCAGACGCAGTCGAAGGACAACGATCAGGAAGAATGCGTGAATTGATGCTACCACACGATAACGCCTGCTCGCATTCTGACAGACGGACAAAAAATACTACACAGGAGTTGGGTTGGGAAGTAATTCCACGCCAATTTTATTCTCCTGATGTTACGCCATCAGATTTTCACCTTTTCCGCTCTCTGTCGAACAACCTTCTTGGAACTTCCCTTCCGGATGAAAATGCGCTCCGAAAATGCCTCGACGAGTTCTTTGCCTCAAACACACGCGATCTCTTCAGTCGTGGAACCGGAACGTTACCCCAGCGTTGGCAGACTGTTGTAAATAGTGAAGCAGAATATATTATTGATGACTAAAGTCTGTGTTATGTGTATCTGTCGTGTTTATTAAACTTGCGGAAAAGCGCTACGAACTTAACGCACCAACCCAATGCATGTAATTAATGGTTCAATCTGTTGTATCTGTTTCTCAGATTCTGTCTAGGACTCTTATTTGCATAGAATTGCAATTTTTTCAGCCGTCCTTGGAGTAGTCATGGGGCCCCATCCCCTTCCTGCAGGTCAGAGATGAGAAATCTTAACTTTCCCTCAGTTTTTCAATTCTTTGTTTTGGGTGCTAGAGGCCGTCGGGAGTCCCGGGTCATTGCCTCAGTTGCCTCTCTAGTTACGTCCTTATTAGTAGCTTGACCGTAACCACAGTGATTAAGCTAGGGGACAAGGTTAATTACGCCTTCAAGTACGAGACAAAGCTGATGCCTGGGTCACGTTCGGGACAGCTAGCTGTATGGCAGGTGCGCATTTTAGCAAGGCCAAACAGCAGCTGTCTGGTGATTAGACTTTATTATTTCGCGAAGCTCGGCCCCCACCCTGCCCGGGAAGCCCGGCCTCGTATCTGGACTATCTTCGTCGTCGGCCTCCAGAGTACGTGGCGCATCTGCCGCCTTCCCTGCGCCGGCTCGGATGGCCGGCCACGGGTGGAGCTCGGCGCGCAGAACAAAGCGAGCCGCGCCACGGCGCTAACTAGCCGCGTGACGTCAGACGGCACGGCGGTGCACGCCCACACACACCGCTTTGGCTGCCGTGGCCGCCGCTGCACTCCACCAGGACACAGCCCTCTGTAATATACCGCGTCCTAAACTAGAAGTTGCGCGCTAGGGATAACGGTTATCGCTGAAACAACCGGTATTCGGTTGTATCGGTTTTTCCACAACGCCAGTTTAACCTCAGAATTATAACCGCTCCAAATAATCGGTTACTAAAATAACCTATTTTCGGTTATTTGTTCCTATTATTTCCTGTAATAAACGTAGAAATCGAACAAAGATTAAGATTTCTGAATCCCTCAGTTTCAAGACGCGCAAAAGGAAATTACTGAATTAAATAGGTAAGTAAAGGTAAACTGCTCGCTGGTTTCCACGAAATGTCATAAATGGTTTAATGCCACAAAAAAACACTATTCTTGTATTTATTTCAATTTCGAAAATTCGTGTTGTAATCGATGATCAAATAACCATTTGGGCATTAGGAACAGTCACTGTTTATGGGTGAAAACTGAAGTTTAAGAATTTTATTTGTCTTGTGAATTTGTCCGCTGGCTACAAGCAGATAAACGGCATATTACGCAATATTACGTACACACAGGCAGTAGATTAGCTGCTTTCAGTCTTTATTGAAAACAATGAGTGTATTGTCCAGTTACAAGTTTTCTTACGACTTCCTTACACTTCAATTTATGTTCGATGTTGGTAAATTTCTCTTTCTCGGAAACGCTTTTCTTGCTGTTTCCTCTCCATTCCGCCATGGTCACCTAAATGCTGCCCAAAAAGCAAAACTCGTCTACTACTTCTGATGTCTCATTTCGTAATCTAATACCCACAGTATCGTTTGATTTAATGTAACTACATTCCGTTACCATTGTTTCCCTTTTGTTGATATTCATCTTATAACCTCAATTCAGGATACTATCCATTCTGTTTAACTGCTCTCGCACGTACTTTGCAATCTAACAGAATCACAGTGTTATAAGGAAACTAAAAAAAAATTATTTTTCCTACATGAAACTTAATCCCATTTTTCAGATTTACCTTGGTTTTATTTACTGCGAGCTTAACGTACAGTGTCAATTGTGTTGGGGCTGCGCTTGAGAACCGTCTCACTCCCGTGATTAACCTTTCGTTCCCCGTATTTTGTTGCTATCTTAAGAATGTCAAAGAGCGTGAGCTAGCCAAAATTGTCAAAAGTGTGTCACCTACGCAGAATGTTTTATTACAGCCAGTGACCGCTTTTTAGGGTTCTGTACCTCAATCGGTAAAAACGAAACCCTTATAGGATTACTTTGTTGTCCGTCTGTTTGTCTGTCTGTTGAATATCCTTCTTCTTCGGAACGGACAGATGTATAAAACTGAAATTTATGTCAAATACGAAGGTCTGCAGTCTCTCGGCAATGTAACAAATTGAAGCTTCGAAGTCAATGCAATCAAATGAAACAACATTTTATGTCACATATTTTGACACTCGAAAACTTACTCATTAAAACCTATAGGGTACGTCTCGTTGACCTAGAATAATGAAATTTGGCAAGACAAGTTTCATAGTACAACCAAAGGAAAAAATATGAAAACTGTGAATTTGTAATCACGTGGTTTTTTTTTTGTTCTTCGTCCGTCCGTCTCTAAACACCTCTTTTCGCAGGAACGGGTAGACGTATCAAACTGAAATTTGTCACATACTGAGGTCTATGGTCCTTTAGTGCCATAAGAAAGTTAACCTTCTAAATCAATGAAATCATAAGGTACTGTCATTTACGTCACAAATTCTGATATTCGAAATCTCACTCATTAAAACATATACTGTACTTCCGATTGATGTAGAATGACGAAATTGGGCAAGAAGCAAGGTTTCAAAGTACAAGTAAAGACAAAAATAAAAAAAAATTGTTCAATTGTAACTATATCGCGCGAAAAAAATATTTTTTTTCTCATTTGTTACCCCTCGACCAACTTGAAATTAAAACATTCTGGAAAATCCTTGGATCCTGGGACTGATGTCCTGCCAGTACCAACGTCGACATAGGCGAAAACCGCCGATATTCTCGATTCCCGGAATGTATGAATTGTCTACGTACATAATTAAGTTCGTACAGTACCCTCAATGCGTGAGTGCTACTCCCACCTGGCCATTTTTTCTACACGTGCCAACAAGAAGAAAACTAACTACTACGTATGCTACACTAACCACGTAAACGCCAGCTCAGGGTTCAGTGCGCGGACGATCTTTATCGATTCAACGTCTGTCTGCACAACGTATCAGCACCGTGTACCTGTAAAGAGGTGGGACAAATCCTTGACTAACCTCGCTCGGCTGAGTTTGTTCATGAGGTCGAGCAAATGGGCGGAGTGGCCCCCACTACAGGAACACAGCTGTTATAATGCGGTGTTTGAGACGTCGTTTCGCGACCTCTGGCTGTGCTCTCCGGCTAGACGAGACGTGGCCATCGCTTCCACCCCTCTCCCTCTCCAGCCCCCAAAAAACTCCGCGGCTGGTACAGCAGCCACAAGGCGCAAGGCTGAGCCGCTCCTTGCGTGACACACAGCGGCTCCTGCTGTTCTGTAAACTCATCGTTTCGTGTCCAACGATCGGCCGTCTTCCTCTGCCTACAAACCTGTAGTCAGCGTTAAATACAGCGGCCATTCTAGCGTATTTCCCGTTTTATAGCGATATGTTTTTAAAATTTGCATGGGTCCCCTATTGCACGCCTGTTTCTCCCGTATATTTCGTCAGTGATCACTGTTATAAACATTAATCCCGCCAAGTACTAAAGATAGCGCAAGGCCCGCGACCAATCCATCTCGAATAGTTTTCGTGTAGTTATAGATACTATTGTCGAAATTTGGTCTGTTTTCTGTTCCCGTTTCAGTGTGAAGAAGACTGTTTGGCTCAAGAGAAAGCGAGGAGCGGGGAAAGAACGACAGAGCCCATGTGTCTAGAAGGGTTGTGAAAGGGGGAATATTTTCTTTTTTCTCGATCAGTGCTGGCAACCCAAAGATTTGGTCGCCTCGTGTCAGTCAGCTGTGGTGCGAATAACAAACGGAAGTACCACGGATTCGCGTTAAGAGGATTGCAGAGTCGTTGATGTTAAAAAATGCACGTTACGTTTTGTTTCGAGTTGACTCACACAGCGCAACAACAGTTCGCAATGCTTCGAAAGAGTTTTTTTCCCTTGTGAACAATAAGTGGACTAATCAGACAGACAGCACCAGCTTAGTCATCATTAATTTGATTATGATTGCAGATTTTTTTTTTAGTTTGCACAGGAAGATAAAGAAAGGCAGGGTTTTCAGTTTCTATAGGTAAGTGCTTGTAGGGTACACACAATACATATTTGAAAATTTGTTAAAGGTGATTGTGATTGTACTCGTGTATTATACGCAGTGAACCAATAAACTGTTTTCCTTGGATTAGATTAGATTCGTTTTCCATTCGACAGACTCAAAAATGAGGGTATCCTCGTAGGTGTGCAACTTGTCTGAAAACGTAATGTAACAAACATATTTAGAACAACTGCGCGTAGTACTCATTTCTGTGTTTACACCACAAATGAGTCTTATTACATGCTTTTGTACTCTAAAATCTTTCTCTCGGTTTGTAGAGGTACCTCAAAATATATCATTTCAAGTAAGAAAAACACTGTAGCCTTTTTACATTTATATCTGCATGGTCACCCATTCTACGATATTGTGACGTGGTTATTCAGTTGAAATTTATTGCAGCCAAATAACATACGGAGCCCTCGGAAGTCCACAGAACTGTCCGCCAGAAACTTCCACTTCCTCAAACAACGATGTGGTGTGGTCTGAATTGGAGCCTGTTCACCAGGATATAGCACAGCATAGTTTTACGAACGATTCGTCTTTCTGGACGAATCGACATTTCACGTATCGGGTAAAATATATCAACATAATGGAGGAATTTAAAGGTCGCAAACTCCTGGCGTCATCGTAGAACATGAAAGGGACTCACCGAAACTGAGTGTGTGTTTTGCCCTTTTGTTCACAAAGGTTATGGAGCTTTCTTTTTTGCGGAGGAAGTTGTGACAGGCATGTCATAGCTGGACATGCTATCAAACTCATAGAACCAAAGATCCCAATGCTTTCATTTTCATGCATGACGGCGCCCCGCCTCAGTTTCATCTCGACGTGCGACGTTACCGCAACAACACCAAGCCACACACACACACACACACACACACACACACACACACACACACACACACACACACACAAAAAGGGTGTCAAATGGCTCTGTGCACTATGGGACTTAACATCTAAGGTCATCAGTCCCCTAGAACTTAGAACTACTTAAACCAAACTAACCTAAGGACATCACACACATCCATGCCTGAGGCAGGATTCGAACCTGCGACCGTAGCGCCTAGAACCGCTCAGCCACACCGGCCGGCAACACCGTGCAACAACGCTGTATTGAAATAGGTAGACGACAAGATCTTGTTCATTGCTTTTTGTCTCTCATGTCACCAGATCTCACACGTGATTTTTTCTGTGGGGGCAAAGGAAAGACAGAGACTCTGTCCCGCTTATGGCAGCTATTTTTCAAGACATGAGAAATCGAATTGTTGAAGCTGTCGATTCAGTAAACAGCGACCTGTCGATTCGTGTGTGCCGGCCGCGGTGGCCGAGCGGTTCTAGGCGCTTGCGTCCGGAGCCGCGTGACTGCTACGGTCGCAGGTTCGAATCCTGCCTTGGGCAGATTTAAGTAGTTCTAAGTCTAGGGGACTGATGACCTCCGATGTTAACTCCCATAGTGCTCAGTGTTTCAATCTTCCATAGTTTCTCTGTAATACACAACTGAAATCTGTTCTTCCCATTTTGAATCATACTGTGTTTTGAACCTTATCGCCGTGACAGTTTCTTTTAGTGTCACCATTGTGAAGCACAAAAGTGAATGGGCCAGCAGTAACACGCGGGGGTCCTGTCTACGCCGCTGGTGGATCCACAACTGAGATAAGGCTCAACAAAATGATACATGAAAATTGCACGAAATGAAATTTTCGCCCCCACAAAAACCTGTGGGATTTGCACCCAGTATTCCTGGAAGTGACCTGTTCACCAAGTCGCGGCCTACGAGCACGTCAAGTGTCTGCGTCACTGGAAACGCTGTCCATGAATCACGGTCTTCGGCACTCCGGAAGTCCACCCCTGTCGGTGACCGCTTTCGAACAATCACCCTCAGTAAAACATTCATAGAATTCAGTTAGTGCGCTTTCTACGTGTGTGCTTGTTGTTGTGGTCTTCAGTCGAAAGACTGTTTTGATGCAGCTCTCCATGCTATTCTATCCTGTGCAAGCCTCTTCATCTCCGAGTACCTACCGCAAACCTACATCCTTATGAATCCGCTTACTGTAATCATCTCTTGGTCTCCTTCTACGATTATTACGCCCCCCCTTCAAGAGATTCTATTCTCTTCTTGTCTAAACTGTGTATCTCTCCTGTTTCACTTCCATACGTGACTACACTCTATACAAATACTTCCAGGGAGGGCTTCCTAACATTATCCGCCATACTTCGACCATCATTCGTTATTTTGCTTCCCAAAAAGCAAAACTCGTTTACTACTTTAAGTGTATCATTTCCTAATCTAATTCCCTCAGCATCACCTGGTTTAATTCGACTGCATGCTATTTTCCTTTTGTTGATGTTCATCTTATATCCTTCTTTCATTACGTTCAAATGGTCAAGTCCTTTGCTGTCTCTGGTAGAATTCAATATACAGGTTGAATAACATCGGGGATAGGCTACAACCCTGTCTAACTTCCTTCTTAACCACTGCTTCCCTTTTGTGCCCCTCGATACTTATAACTGCCGTCTGATTTCCGTACAAATCAGAAACAGCCTTTCGCTCCCTGTATTTTACCCCTGCTATCTTTACAATTTGAAAGAGAGCATTCCAGTCAACATTGTCAAAACCTTTATCTAAGTCTACAAATGCTATAAACGTTTGTTTTCCTTTCCTTAACCTCTATTCAGTATTGCCTCGCATGTTCCTACATTTCTCTGGAGTTCAAACTGATCATCCCCAAGGTCGGCTTCTACCAGTTTTTCCATTCTTCTGTAAAGAATTCATGTTAGTATTTTGCAACCGTGACTAATTAAACTGATAGTTCGGTAATTTCACACCAGTCGGCACCTGCTTTTTTTGCCTGAGACTCAGGCATAAGCGCTTTAATCAGGTGAAACAATATGGTTCCAGAGAACTTTACAAGTCTCAAACATCTGTGACGTATATATGTAGACTGAATCGAGGAATGAAAATTTGTACGACGCGTATGCCGAAAATAAGGACCGATTGGTCGCGAAACGAAAACCACAGTGAAAATCAAAAGTGTTTTATTTGCAACGTCTCTACACAGTCGCCCCTCCGTCTGAGACATCTGTCGTCGCGTTGTACCAACTTCCCAATACCCTCGTCACAGAAGGCAGCCGCCTGCACTTTTCGCCGATTATCTACGCTTATCTGCAGTTCGTTATCAGTGCCAAAACACTGACTTCATAGCCAGCGGTTCATGTCAGCAGAGATCAAAATCAGAGGGAGCGAAGTCTGGGCTGTATGGAGGGCGATCAAACACCACCAATCGAGAACGCTGCAGGGGCGTCCCTATTGCCCTTGCACTGTGCGGTCGAGAACTATCATGAAGAGGGAAATGCATGAAAGTTATGTTGTGTGGGCTGCATCAAATCAGGCGGAATCTCTCACGGACACTCATATTTGGCAGGATACACTATTCTCTAGGCATCTTTACGTGCTCACTGTGCGCTCAGAACTGAAAAGACAGACGTTCAATTCAATTGGCTCTGAGCACTTTCGGACTTAACATCTATAGTCATCAGTCCCCTACAACTGAGAACTACTTAAACCTAACTAACCTAAGGACATCACACAACATCCAGCCATCACGAGACAGAGAAAATCCCTGACCCCGCAGGGAATCGAACGCGGGAACCCGGGCGTGGGAAGTGAGAACGCTACCGCACGACCACGAGATGCGGGCGAAAAGACAGACGTGATGCGATCAATGGGCATACTAAAGACACTGTCCAACACGCCTATGCAAAGCTTTATCGGATTTCCATTTCACGACCGATCGGACCTTACTTTCGGAACACGCTTCATACCAAGGATCCGAACCCAGCCAGTTGTGTAAAGCCACTGTGTCAGGGTGGCGTAATGATTATCGCATCTGCCTACGGAGCAGGAGACGTGGGTTCAAAAACCAGCCTTGGTACAAATTTAAATCAGTTGCTTCAGTCCCCGCATATACATCATACAATAAAGCGCCAAAAAACTGGTATAGACATGAGCATTAAAATATAGAAATATGTAAACATGCACAATATGGCGCTGCGGTCGGCAACGGCTATGTAAAACAGCAAGTGCCTGGCTCAGTTGTTAGATCGGTTACTGCAGCTACGATGGTAGGTTATCAAGATTTAAGTGAGTTTGAACGATGAACGTGGTGCTACAGTCGGCGCGCGAGCGATGGGACACAGCATCTCCGAAGTAGCGGTAAAATGAGGATCTTCCCGTACGACCTTTTCACGAGTGTACTGTGAAATCAGGAATCCAGTAAAACATCAAATCTCCATCGCTGCGGCCGGAAAAAGATCCTGCATGCAACCCTTCCGCATATTGCTGCAGATTTCAGTGCTGGGCCATCAACTAGTGTCAGCGTGCGAACCATTCAACGAAACATCATCGAAATGGGCTTCCGGAGCCGAAGGCCCACTCGTGTACCCTTGATGACTGCACGACACAAAGCTTTACGCTTCGCTTGCGCCCGCCAACACCGATATTGATCTGTTGATGACTGGAAATATGTTGCCTGGTCGAACGAGTCTCGTTTAAAATTGAATCGAGCGGATGGACGTGTACGGGTATGGAGACAACCTCATGATTCCATGAACCCTGCATGTAAACAGGGAACTGTTTAAGCTGGTGGAGGATCTGTAATGGAGTGGGGCGTGTGCAGCTGGAATGACTTGAGACCGCTCATAAGACTCTAACAGGTGACACATACGTAAGCATCCTGTCTGATCACCTGCATCCATTCATGTCCATTGTGCATTGTGACGGACTTGTGCGATTCTAGCAGGAGAATGCGACACCCCACTCGTCCAGAATTGCTACAGAGTGCCTCCAGGAACGTTTTTCTGAGTTTAAACAGTTCCGCTAGCCACCAAACTCTCCAGATATGAGCATTATTGGGCATATCTGGGATGCCTTGTAACGTGCTGTTCAGAAGAGATCGTCCCCTCGTACTCTTACGGATTTATGGACAGCCCTGCAGTGTTCATGGTGTCAACTCCCTCCAGCCCTACTTCAGACATTAGTCGAGTCCATGCCACGTCGTATTGCGGCACTTCTGCATGCTCGCGGGTGCCCTATACGATATTAGGCACGTGTACCAGTTTCTTTAGCTTTTGAGTGCAAATGTTGGCACTTGTGACGGTCTCTGCATGCGTATACTTTTATTTGACTACCAGGTGTAGCTCTTGTCGACTTGTTTTCTCTGTAAACGTTGTGTCGTTGGGAATACAGAGCGGATGTGACGTTCCATTAACGGACGCGATTTGTGCACAAAAACGAGTGCGGCGAGAGAAACCGCCGGCTGGGGAGGCGACGCGGGAAACGGACGGCCACGGTGGCGTGTCGCGGCCGCCTCTCAGATTCGAAAGCGGGACCGCTCCCTGGCCTCAGCTGGGCTGGCCTGCCCGATACAGCCGCCTAGTGAAAACCTGGCAGTCCCAGAGGTCGCCAGCGTTTCACCGCAAACGCCGTCTGCAGTAAACTGCTCTGCGGAGGCTGCTTGCGTGAGTATGGCGCGTCGCACAACACTCCGGCGTAGTTTATGGGTCTTCCTAATGCTACTACAGTAGACTTCTAGAGTCTATGGCGGCCCCACCGTGCAGGAAACCGGCAAAACTATCGATTTCTTTACGGAGACTGATTGCAAAACATTGCTCCATCCATTCCACGAGGGCTTTCTATAAGTAATGCAACCATATTTTATTCTGGACCAAGTTCGGTTGAAAAAATGCGGAATTCGTTGTGGGAGATTGAGGAATATTTTCGCTTCAGCCCTTATAGTTTCATAAAGTTTCGATAAGTGGCGACGCTACACGTAGCATTCAAAGAGGCGTTTGGAACAGAAGTGCATTCCAAGCAGAGAGCTGTCATTGACTTCCTTTTGGCGGGAAACAGTGTATCTACGGAGACATGGCAATTAACAAAAGCTCGATGGGTCTGTCACCACCACAACAAGGTGGCCCAAACCTGTCCGACCTCCGGCGCTCCGGCCTGCCGCACACAGCTGTGACTCCTGCAGTGCTGGAACGTGCGGACACTCTCATTCGAGGAGAGTGACGGATCACAAACACTCCGCAGCACAACTAGGCGTCTCGGTTGGTAGGTCTCACTCTGTCTTTGCGCACTTGAAATACGAGTATGCTCACCAAATTTCACTGGATTGTTCTTTCTCATCCATCCAATAGCACGGCTCTCGCACCTTCCGACACCGACCTGTTCTGTCCAATGAAGGGTCCTATCCGCGGGAAGCAGTACGTGGGTAATGAATACATTACTGATGCAGCAACACGCTCGCTCCGACGTCACCAGCAGAGAGGTACCGTGCGGACAAACAGGTCCTACCAGTAAAATGGCATAATGCTGTTGCATTGAAAGGACATTTTGTTGAAAAATAGAATTTTTTAGCCAAAAGAATGGGGCATAACATAGTGTACTGTAACTCCGAATAACAGCAACCTGCTTTCAGAAAAAAAATGTGTTGTGATACTTATTGAATACCCCTCGTAACAATAATTCTGTGGAACTTACACCAAGTCTAACATCGGACAATGAAAGTAAATATGGAAGTTCTGCGCGAATGGTCAAGATCTGTTTCACTTAGGGGCGTGCGTGCGGAAATGATGAAAAACCTCAGTTGGCAGTCATTCAAGCACAGACGCTAATTATCCGTGAAAGCCCACACACAAATTTTGAAAAAGCAGTAGTAAGTGAGGAATCTAGAGATATTCTTCAGCCTTATATCTGTTGCTCCAACAGATCGTGAAGACAAGATGATACTAATTACATCACCCACAGAGATATTTAAACAATAATTCTGCCCTCTCTCAGTACGAGACTGGAACGGGAATTTTCAGTCTGTTATTTCTCACCACAATGTTTTTCTTTTCTCCCGCGAGAGGCCCTCGAAGGATACGCGTTTACATTTCATTTCTTTATCTACCGATGTCTCTCCCTCTTCTCCTAGCATTCCGTCGTTATTTTACTGCGTAATTAAGAAATTGTTCTATTTGGTGGTAACTGAACCGACGAACTTCACAGTTCTGTAAACAATATAATTTCTTTCAGTGAGACACTGATGTTACACACAAAGTCCGACATTGAGAATATTCTGCCACAGGAAAGAAAAATCATTAGGAAAATTATTGAACCAAAACTCAAGAACGAAGGATATAGGCTTCTCTCCAGGGACACCACAGGAAAGTTCTCCAACATCGCAGCGGATATTAGAAAGAGGAGACTAAAATTTTATAGACACATCACCAGATTCCAACAGACCAGACTCACCAACAGAATCCTCAGGTTCATCGACGGACTCTAGACCACTACAGCCTGGATGACACAAGTCAAAATTGATCTGGAAAGACCTCAGATAGATTCTTCGGAATGTCATGGACAAAGGCGTCTATACTTACAAGGTGCACAAGTGGGAAGTGGTGTCAGAGAAAACAGCGCCTAAAGTCCAAAGGTCAAAAGCGGATTGGAGAAGCGAAGAGAGCCTTTAGTGAATGAAGGAAGGAGTACTGGAAGAACAGGAAGAACAAGTAGTCATGAAGGTTTCGCGTGGTCTGATAAAAGGCCTGTAACCTGTGTAATAATAATAATAATTTTTTGCTACATGTGAGACCAGTGGACACTATCATACCCTTGAGAAGAGACAAGAAAGCAAACATCGAGACAATCTTCTTTTTGTTCTTGTTCTTGTTCTTGTTCTTCTTCTTCTTAACTGTCGCTTCGGCCTCGGAGGCCATACCCGTTCTCTACAGTCCTCTTCCAGTGCTCTCTGTTGCTGGCTTTTGTAGTTCATCCTCCTTTACTCAGGCCCATTGCCACCGCGTCCTCGTTTATGTCATCCTTCCATCTGGTTCGTGGCCTTCCTCGCTCCCTTCTGCTCCCTATGGCTCCAGAGAATGCTACTTTAGGAAGTCGTTCCTCCTCCATCCTAATTAGATGTCAGGCGCACATCAGTCATCTCCTCTTCATCCTTTGACTAATATTAGCCTTCAGTTCCTAGTTTTTAAATATTCTCCACTCCTTTGTTTCTGGGTCCCTCTTGGGTCCAAAAATTTTCCTTAATATTTTCCTTTCAAAAACCAATAATTTTTGTTCATCTGCTTTTCTAAGTGTGAAACTTTCCGACCCTACACTGCGGCGCAGGGTAGCCGTGTTTGGTTCGCGGGGCTCCCCCCGTCGGAGGTTCGAGTCCTCGCTCGGGCATAGGTGTGTGTGTGTTGTCCTTAGCGTAAGATAGATTAAGTACTGCGTAAGCCTAGGGACCGATGACCTCAGCAGTTTGGTCCCATAGAAACTTACCGCAAATTTAAATTTCAATTTTCAGAACTACACTCTGATATAGCCTAAGTTTGAAGCTCCTGGAAACAGCTCTACTGGATAACACATCTCGTAGACCAATATAAGCTTTATTCGCTGCTGATATCCTCGCTTTAATATCAATTTCAATTTCATTCTGTTCATTGGTGATGCTTCCCAAATGCACGGAGACAATTAGCTAAGTAAAAATCTAATGCTTTAATACTGTAAGCTTGTATATTTCAATTTCGGCCACAAATGACTGACGTCCGTACGGCAGACAAATTATTGTATATAAATTATCGAAAGAGGCGTGTTACAACGAAAATGCCATCAATATGTGTGTGGTTGTCTTCTGTCCTCTACTTCTCAAGTCCGAAAAGAGCGAGGAGGGTTTGATAAGACCTCTGCTTGTGGAATTCATGCTGATATCTATACAGGAGGTTTTTCGTTCTCGCTAAACGTCGTAATGCGTAAGCATGAAACACACTGCATAATTCTACAGCAGACCTATGTCACCGGCATAGGTTTATAATTGTCCGCATTAATATACATTGAGGTGACAAAAGTCATGGGGTAGCACATATACATATGGCGGTAGTTCATTAGCGGAGATGTCATTTGCACTCGGACGAGTCATGTGAAAAGATTTCCGACTTGATTATGGCCGCACTACGAGAATTAATAGACTTTGAATGCGGAATGATAGTTGGAGCTAGATGCACGATACATTATGTTTCGCCAGCCAGAGTGGCCGTGCGGTTCTAGGTCCTGCAGTCTGGAACCGAGCGACCGCTACGGTCGCAGGTTCGAATCTTGCCTCGGGCATGGATGTGTGTGATGTCCTTAGGTTAGGTTTAATTAGTTCTAAGTTCTAGGCGACTGATGACCTCAGAAGTTAAGTCGCATAGTGCTCAGAGCCATTTGAAGCCATTCTGTTTCCGAAATAGTTAGGGAATTCAATATTTCGAAATCCGCACCGTGAAGAGTGTGCCAAGACTACCAGATTTTGAGGCATTATGTCTTAAAACCGACAATGAAGTGGGAGACGGCCTTCACTTAACGACAGAGAGGAGCGGCGTTTGTGTAGAGTTGTCTGTTCTAACAGACAAGCAACACTGCGCGAAATAACGCAGAAATCAATGTGGGACGTACGAGGAACAAAGCCGTTAGGACAGTGCGGTGAAATCTGGCGTTGCCAGCAGACGACAAACGCGAGTGCCTATGCTGACAGCACAACATCGCCTGGAGCGCCTTTCATGGACTCGTGACCAATATCTGTTGAATCCTTGAGGAGAGGAGACCGTGTCCTGGTCAGATAAGTCCCGATTTCAGTTAATAAAAGGTGGCGGTAGAGTACGAGTGTGGTGCAGAATTCACAAAGCCATGGACCCACATTGCCAACAAAGCGGCTCCGCAATAGTGCGGACTGTCCTGCCATCCGACTGAACCGATCTTTGACTGGAAATGGTTATTTTCTGTTACTTGGGCACCATTTGCAGCCATTCATGGCCTCCATGTTCCCAACTAACAATGAAATTTTTATGGATGACAATGCGCCATGTCGTCGGCCTTCTGTTGTTCTCGATTGGTTTGAAGAACATTTTGGACAATTCCAGCGAATGATTTGACCACCCACATTGCCCGACATGAACCCCATCGAACATTACGGAACATAATCGAGAGGTCAGTTCGTGCACAAAATCCTGCACCGGCAACACTTACGCTGTTACGGACGGCTACAGAGGCAGCATGGGTTGATATTTCTGCTTGTGACTTCCAACGAATTGTTGAGCGTGCCACATTTAGTCGCTGCACTATGCTAGGAAGAAAGGAGGTCCGACCCGATATTATGAGATATCCGATGAGTTTGGCACCTCAGTGTACATCTGTCGGTCGATCTTTCATGAAGCTGCGAATACCTTGTGCTTTTTTTAATTTTTTTTTTTTTCCTTTCGTTGCCCCAGCGACATATGATGAATTGTTGCCACAAGCAAGCGAGTTACTTCGTATAATGTCTGAAGAATCTCGCAGTCCGTACGCTTTCCTGCTGTTGAGCATTTTATGTGGTTTTGTAGTCCCGTTCGCTTATCACAATATCTGCCATTTCGACGTTCGTGCGATGATTGAAATGAGTAACGAACAAGGCTTCTCTGTCCCTCTCCGACGGCTTCCGACTATGCTAGGTCACCTGCGGCATGTGTGGCCAAACGTGACGTACGTTTGGTGCGGAAGTCTGTTGGACAAGGGCAAACACACGCTGGCAAGCAGCAAGGTTGCGACCGTATAAGGAAACTTGTAGTCAACTGGTTCCCTCAGTCCCGTGTCCTTGAATCAGCGAGAGTGCTCTAGGGGTCGCTTCCTGCTGGGCTGTCCACACCGTGCTACTCTCAGGAGTTACGGGTTTGGTTTACGGTTGGAAACGAAGAGGGCGCTTAACTAACAAAGCAACAACCATAAAAGAGCTTATTTGTTTTCATCACGTCCATACGACATTCTCGTCGCTCCCGTTTTGTAAGTGGGCCAGAATTTGCAGTGCGTTGTTTAAATAAACTGTAGAACTCGTAGTCTTGGTCGAGATTTAATTTACGTGAACAGATAACCGGTTTCGCCTTTACTGCCGTCATCAGCTCGCTAACAAGAAAAAATATAGATATTCTAGAACTCGTTACGTACGAACATGATTTTATGACGATACACACGGGAAAACAAGCTAATTACCTTGGATAAACGCTTCAAACTCTTAGTGTTACTTGCGTTGTCAGATGGAGAGATGACAGCTCTTTAATAAACCATGTTTATTATGCGTAAATATATGTGACACAGTGTCCTTTAAAATGTGGTTCATACACTTACCAATAACATATAACAATCACGCTGTCTTCTTTGATTTTCGGCTATTTTTTACGCATTTGTAGTTATACGAGTAATATTGCTTATATATACCGCCTTTTCAACTGTAATAAATGTCTTATTTCGACCATAAGCATTTCGCTTTATTATAAAGCATCTTCAGTGGTCTCCATAACAGCATGAGTTTTGTTACTGTGACAGTGGACCTACATAACAGGAAACATTAAGAGGCGGAAGAGCCAACACCGTGTTACTAGAGGAGGCCGAAATGCACTCGTTTCAGCTCACGCAGGCTGGCGTGAGGAGGGAAGAACTATACTGACGTGAGGTCTGGAACATGACAAGGAATTAGAATTCAGAAAGCGGACGGAATTAGTTTGATACTTAACTTTAATCCATTAATGATGAACGTCGCTCTTGACGGTACATGATTCACAATATTCTCTGTTCAGAATACATTCATATATTGAACATGGCGCCTTGCTAGGTCGTAGCAAATGACGTAGCTGAAGGATATGCTAAACTGTCGTCTCGGCAAATGAAAGCGTATCTACACAGTGAACCATCGCTAGCAAAGTCGGCTGTACAACTGGGAGAGTGCTAGGGAGTCTCTCTAGACTAGACCTGCCGTATGGCGGCGCTCGGTCTGCAATCACTGAAAGTGGCGACACGCGGGTCTGACGTATACTAACGGATAGCGGCCGATTTAAAGGCTACCACCTAGCAAGTGTGGTGTCTGGCGGTGATACCACATATTTCGCGTCAGTGAAACGGCTGTCTGCAAAAATCTGGCACATGTGTGTCGAAGAACATTAAAAAAAGTGAGTAACATCAGTTTCATACTGTTTAACAGTAGTAAGTCAAGAGAACCGTTTACGATCCTGGCAAATAGGATGTAAGAAAAAACAGTATTGTTACAGTAATCACAGACGACGCTTTAAAATAAAAAGAATGCTTGATGGTTCAAAGAAGACTTATTATAGTCGCCAAAAACGGTATAAACCTATACGACTTACATAATAATCAGTTTGTAAAAAGATATAACAAAATGTAGTTCAATGATTAACTTCTTAACATAAAAGATCTTTATTTAATTCCATATAAAAATTAACTGTTGAGTAATCTATTATATTATGTAATTAAATGTACGTTTTTATATCATTTTACTAAAATGTTTATTATAAGTAAATGGCAAATGTACGAACCTTAATTTTAACCATACTTGCTGACGTTTAATTATCCGTAGTAAATGCTACCCTTTCCACGGGCTCCACTAGCGCCATCTCGTGACTTAGAAAAAGGTAATCAACTTACTTGTTTTCCGTGTGCATGTAATAGCTTCATATTCATGTTTTATTAGTTCGGAAATACTTTTGTTTTTATTTTCCTTTCGTAGATTTGATGATCTGACGATGGCTGTAATGTCGCAATCGGCTATATGTTCAGATAAATTAAAATGTGAGCAAGTCTGCGAATTGTACGACTTATTTATGTCTCAAGATCATCAGTCTCACGCAGAGGTTACAGTCACTTTATTTCATGCGTCGTTTCTTACCGATGCAGTATCTGGAGAACAGGAATCTCTGAACTCAGACACGCTCGGGGTAGCAGATCGGTTTGAGGCGCCTAGTCATGGCGCGCGCGGCTGGCCCCGTCAGAGGTTGGAGTCCTTCCTCGGTCATGGGTGTGTGTGTGTTGTCCTTACCGTAAGTTAGTTTAAGTTAGATAAGTAATGTGTAAGCTTAGGGACCGACGACCTTAGCCGGCCGCGGTGGTCTAGCGGTTCTAGGCGCGCAGTCCGAAACCGTACGACTGCTACGGTCGCAGGTTCGAATCCTGCCTCAGGCATGGATGTGTGTGATGTCCTTAGGTTAGTTAGGTTTACGTAGTTCTAAGTTCTACGGGACTTATGACCACATCAGTTGTGTCCCATAGTGCGCAGAGCCATTTTTTGAACCGATGACCTTAACAGTTTGGTCCCATAAGACCTTACCAAAAATTTCCAATTTCTGAACTCAGTGTATTAGGAAAGCAATTCTTCTGTGCACGTACCAGGCATGTCTGAAGTGACACACTGGAAGTCGCTGTCATGTTAAGTTATTTTCTTAAGCTGAAGGTTAAGACTAAACCGACAACACTGACATAAGATTTTTTTCTAGTGAACACAATAGAAACAAGAATAAAAGCACATAGACTGGAAACGTCTCTTAAGAAGCTATTAAATTCTTTTTAATCTTAGTCACCCAACATTCATATGAATTTTCCGAACTGCAATAGTTGGCAGATTATACGCTTAAAATGAGATTATACATCTTGTATTACTCACTCATCTATTTCTTCTGCAAAATACGTATATGAGTCATTATCGAGAAACAACTCAGTCTCGCTTTTTCTTATGGCAGCCATGTCCGTTTTAAAACTGCCTGACGGTCTTCTCTACAGGCAAAAGAAATTGCTGACCTCCTGCGACGAGTCAAAAAGGTGTACTTGACTCAGATGGTTGTCATTTGCGAGCAAAATTGCCCCACCACAACCACTCGATACAGGCTTTCAACTTGCCACCCTCCTTCTCTTTGCCGGCCGGAGTGGCCGTGCGGTTCTAGGCGCTACAGTCTGGAGCCGAGCGACCGCTACAGTCGCAGGTTCGAATCCTGCCTCGGGCATGGATGTGTGTGATGTCCTTAGGTTAGTTAGGTTTAATTAGTTCTAAGTTCTAGGCGACTGATGACCTCAGAAGTTAAATCGCATAGTGCTCAGAGCCATTTGAACCTCCATCTCTTTATAAAATGAGAAAGAATTTTTTCCTCAAGCAAAACCTTTACTTCTCGTGTTGGTTCTCGTACGTAGCGACTGCAGCCACTCCCTTCTAATATCATAGCAGGACCGATACTTTGAGCGATTTGAAGAGGAAGGAATTACGAACAAAACGTTATGGCTCATAACTATTGATGATAATTCTTATAGCAAAGTGCGCTGGTAATTGATTAAGCAAAGTCAGCAAGACTCCGAGAAAATTTGTTACCCTTTGTCATCTTTATTTACCGCGAAACATGGACATGGCATTATTCAGCGTGCAGGTGTTTTCCTCTTCTCTTATAAGAGATATATCAAAATGACGAAAGACGGTAATATTGCCGTTTTCGTTACGTATCTTCGGCTATTCTAGATTTCAAGAAGAGACGGAGCCCTCTTGATTCCGCAGCGGCATTCGGCAGCATTGAGAAAGTTTGGACTGCGCAGTAGTGAGGTCTGACATTCCGCGGGAAGCAACCTGTTTACCCAGATTCGTGCCAAGAGACCCGACCTCGGCTAACCAGCGCGCTGTTGACGCGATAAAAGGCGCTTCTCCACCGTTCGTCACGTGGACACAGGCACGCTGGCGGAAGCTTTATCACCAAAACCCACTAACTGTTCTTGTTGCGGAGGGACACCAACAAATATCTCATATAGTTCAGAAATGTTTTGGTAAAATCTTTGAGAGGAGCGAAAACAAAATTCCCTACAAATTACACAAGGATTCTTGCCCGATATTTCGAAGCCAAACGAAAAAGGGGTAATGGAAAAAAGGATTAATTGCTTGAAAGTAATCAGAATAATTGAGTGAAACCTAATTAGAGATTTGAGGAAAATTGTAATAATTCACGAATAAAACTAAAAATTAAAAAAAATGAACGGTCAAATGTTTTGTGAAGTGATTTGTCTAAAAGTAAGAAAAAAATGGCTCAAATGGCTCTGAGCACTATGGGACTTAACATCTGAGGTCATCAGTCCCCTTAGAACTACTTAAACCTAACTAACCTAAGCACATCACACACATCCATGCCCGAGGCAGGATTCGAACCTGCGACCGTAGCTGTCGCATGGTTCCAGCCGGCTAAAAGTAAGAACTGAAATATATTAGAGAAATATTTGACGCATTTCATTTGCTGTAATGTTCTCGAAACTCATTCGAGGTTTCCTAATCTATTTTGCTTCTTAGCTCTCATTTCACAAAACATTTGGCCGTTTTTCTTTTCAGAAGCTTTTCATTATTTGCCCGTGCCACAGTCATTTACAAGTTATAAGACGATGGCTTTAGACAGAAGCTGAAAATTTTCTAGTGGGTAGCTGTTAAGGCAGTTCAGTTTCAGAAGGTGCCATATGCTTACAAGCATGTGAAGGCAACACTTAACGTTTGTTCTATGTTTTTTGTACCATGGTGTTCCACAGTGGAAATAAAATTAATTAATGTACCGATAGTACGGCAACAGGTCGCGTCTTACTTACTTGATTTTCCTTTTTTTTACTTGGCAGATGCGAACATCGCCAGATATTAGTTACTCTGTGTGGCAAGACGTTAGAAGTTAAAAGCGTCGCTTTGAGCTGTGACGAGCGCTGCTTTAAACCTCTCACGTGTTGCCACCCAGGGTAATGAATATCTGTCGATGTTCGTGTAAGTGGTGCAAAACTAATTAAGGCTAATAAAATAGTCCGCAACCTGTGGCGGTCTATCTGAATATTTATTACAACGGTTGCAGCATCCCCTGCAGGCGATGCCTGTGTTTGCTAATCCTTTTTAAACGAATTTCTTATTGCTAGCATAGAGAAAAGAAAAGGTATTAGGGATTAAGGTCTCGTCGACGTAGAAGTCACTACAATCATTAGAAGACAATGAGTTCCTCAGTTCCGCAAGAGTGTGGGAGCTAGCGACGGTGGGTTTTCTACAGAACAATCCCGTCTTCGCTTGGAGGGATTTAGAAAACCACAAGAAACAGAATGGCGGCCAGATGAGGATTTGAACCCAGCTTCTCTTAGATGGGATAACAGTGTCTCAGCCACTGCACTACTCCATGCTGATTGATACTGACGAGTCCTCGTATCACAATAATGGAACCATAGGATGTCCCCTCTATGAAACTACAGAATTTATACGCAATTCCTCATCGTTGCTATTAGTTGGGAGATCGCTAATTTCATTGACTGACAACTAAAGTTGTTGCTAACATCTGAACAGAGATTGATAATGAAATCACCTACATGGAAATGGAGACTAGAAAGAAAATTAAAATCGGTATCTATAATGCTGCTATCGCGAGTGAATTCAGAATGTCAACCAGAATATTTCGTGAACATGGTAATAAGTTTCAGTAGCATGCATAAAGAGTGTTGGGAATATGCGAGACACTTATAACCTCCACATGGTAATACTGAATACGTTTGGTGTCGGCAGCCTCCTATCCACATATCCTATCTCAGGTTTGGAGCTATATTTTGTGGGTACCTTATGACTTACGGACTTCTCATACTCTGAATTTAATGATTCTGTCCCCGATAATCACTACTGTAAACAGATTTACTGCTATAGCACAGCAAGGAACTCATGTATGAAAGCACAAGGGAAGATTGAAGAACTCCAATAAAATCAGTAAGACACTGGGTAATGAACGTCTTAAAGTTATCTTAGCCGCTTTAGATGGATTTGGGGTGCAAATTGACAATGGGGTGGGATCTGTCCTCTCGCCCAAGACTGAGGCAAGGGGGAGGGGTGGCACACTGAAGTTAATGTGCTCCTTCGAATGATCGATCACCAACAGTGCCACATGCTCACTCTATTGTTATAAATTGCTCTGACTCTGAACCAAACATATTGTCACCAGTGGCGAGAAACAGTGTAGCGCCACACTGGATCTCACTGCCATCCAGTCTACGGATGGAGCGGTATCGCGAAAGTGTATCCAAGTTGTTTTCTTTTCTTTCTTTCAGACATGCTACTTTACACTGTCTACACCTAAAACCAATTTGACAGTCCTCAGGAGCCAATGCGCCGTGATGTGGTCGTCGATGCAGCGGCAACAGCTCAACATAGCTCTTCCACTGAATTCAGCGAAACCATAAACGAGGTACATATCGGGCAACTCTTAATCAGTAAATCTACAATTTGTGGTCAAAAATATCAGGACACCCCCAAAAACATACGTTTTTCATTTTAGGTGCATTGTGCTGCCACCTACTGCCAGGTAGGTGAGAGAGCAGAATGGGGCACTCGACGAAACTCACGGATTTCAAACGTGGTCAGGTGATAGGGTGTCACTTGTGTCATACGTCATACTCCAAAACATCCCTAGGTCCACTGTCACCGATGTGATAGTGAAGTGGAAACGTGAAGGATCACATACAGCACAAAAGCGTACAGGCCCACCTCGTCTGTTGACTGACAGAGACTGCCGACAGTTGAAGAGAGTCGTAATGTGTAATAGGCAGGCAACTACCCAGACCATCACACAGGAATTCCAAATTGCTTCAGGATCCACCGCGAGTACTATGATAGGCGTGACGTGAGAAAACTTGGATTTCATGGTCGAGCGGCTGCTCCCAAGCCACACATCACGCCGGTAAATGCCAAACGACACCTCGCTTGGTGTAAGGAACATTCGACGACTGACAATGGAAAAACGGTTGTGTGGAGTGACGTATCACGGTACACTATGTGACGATCCGATGGCAGGTTGTGAGTATGCCGAATGCCCGGTGAACGTCATCTGCCAGCGTGTTTAGCGCAAACAGTAAAATTCGGACGCGGTGGTATTATGGTGCGGTCATGTTTTTCATGGGGGGGGGGGGGGGGGCTTGCACCCCTTGTTGTTTTGTGTGGCACTATCATAGCACAGGCCTAAATTGATATTTTAAGCACCTTATTGCTTACCACTGTTGCTGAGCAATTCGGGGATGGCAGTTGCATCTTTCAACACGATCGAGCACCTGTTCATAACTCACGGCCTGTGGCGGAATGGTTGCACGACAATAACATCCCGGTAATGGACTGGCCTACACAGAGTCCTGACCTGAGTCTTATAGAACACCTTTGGAATGTTCTGGAACGCCGACTTCGTGCGAGGCCTCACCGACCGTTACCGATACCTCATCTCAGTGTAGCACTCCGTGAAGAATGGGCTGCCATTCCCCAAGAAACCTTCTAGCACCTGATTGAACACATGGCTGCGACAGTGGAGTATCAGTACTGCCATTATCACTGTTAACGTACAACGTGTCAGGAAGTCGTTTCTAAAAGTATTTGTATGTAGTGTAGCCATGTATTGAAATGAAACGTGGACGATAAATAGTGTGGACAAGAAGAGAATAGAAGCTTTCGAAATGTGGTGTTACAGAAGAATGCTGATGATTAGATGGGTAGATCACATAACCAATGAGGAGGTATTGAATAGAATTGGGGAGAAAAGGAGTTTGTGACACAACTTGACTAGAAGAAGGGACCAGTCGGTAGGACATGTTCTGAGACATCGAGGGATCACCAATTTAGTATTGGAGGGCAGCGTGGAGGGTAAAAATCGTAAAGGGAGACCAAGAGATGAATACACTAAGCAGATCCAGAAGGATGTAGGTTGCAGTAGGTAGTGGGAGATGAAGAAGCTTGCACAGGATAGAGTAGCATGGAGAGCTGCATCAAACCACAACAACAACAATGTACAACTAACAGTACCGGGTCAACAAACCCGAAATAGAACCGAGCAGTACTAAATACACGCTTAGGGCCATTGTCGTCGTCAACAGCAAGTACCATGATAGAATGAAACAAGTTTGTTTCGAAACAAGATACCCAACGCATGCCGACAAAGTTGGCACTGTTGCGCAGATATTTTCAGCGCAGTAGTGATAAAAATCTGAATGAGGGAATAAATCAATCAAAATACAATTAGTCTGAAACGAGGCACCACACATCACAGGTCCCTTACAGGAAAATACTCAGAAAACATCCCTGAGCAACCTCCAAAATTTTGTCGTGTACTTCAAGTTCACTCAGTATAGACTAGGCGTACTGCCTAAAGAGTACAGAGTGATCTTATTGTACAAAAAAGTCTTTCATTGCATTATTTCAGCGCCGAGTCACAAAATTACTATAATGACCGGTTTGGGCAATTTACACAGTTATCATTAGATGATTTCAGTACATTACGTAGGAATACGTCAGAATAGCAGTGAAGAAGTTTGGAGTGGCTTTCACAAAGCAAACATTTCCTAGTGCGCATGTTTACATTCAAGTAACTGCATCAACATCTACGTGACAGCTCTGAAATTCACACTTTCAGGCTATTTCTCGACCTTTCGACTATCGAATAGCACGTAGGAAAAATGAACGCTTCAAACTTAACGCCGTGTGAGCTCCGATTTCACTCATATTATTACGATGGCCATTTCCCCTATTTTCTAATACGGAAGGAACAGCTGATGACTGAATTTTCGTGAAAAGATCTCCCTGCGAAGAAAATGACTTTGTTTTAATAACTGCCACCCAGGTTTGCTTGTCATATCCGTAACATACACTCCCCCGTTTCGCGATAATACAAAACGAGCTGCCCTTCTTTGAACTTTTTCGATGTATTCCGCCAGTCCTATCTGGCACAGATTGACAGAGCGCACCAGTACTGCAGAAGAGAAGGGACAAGCGTGTTGCATGAAGTCTCTTTGCTAGATTCGTCCTGCCTTCTACGTGTTCTGCCAGTAAAACCCAATCTTTGGTTTGCGCTACCCACAACATTTAAGCTGTTTGTAATTGTAATCCACAGGTATTTAGTTGAAGCGATAACCTTTAAATATTTCTTATTTATCAAGTAACTGGAATCTCTCTTGGTTCATCACAGCTCCAGGGATATTTGTAGCCAAACATTTTCAGAACCTTTAACTTTGCGCGTCTAATAGCTCACTGCCTCAAAGGCAGGAGTCGCTATTCTAATCATGATCCGGTACATAGTTTTAACCTTTCACAAATGTTCATCACAGAACATACTAGCATTTCCTCAAAGAGCGGAAAAGTGGAGTCTCGTCGAGAATGCTTCTACATTCGTATCTACATTTAAACACCGAAAGTCACTCAGTGGAACGCGGCAGAGGGTACTTTGTGTATGTCTGCCATTTTCCCCACTTTCTCATTCTACCCCCCGATGGTGGGCAGGAGGAACGATTGTTGGTTTGCTGTGGCGTGAGCTCGAATCTCTGTAACTGTATCTTCATGGTCCTTTCGGGAGATGCATGTAGGAGATAGCAATATACAGCGTTATTGGTAACCTCAAGGATTTCAGAAGATAACTGGACGAAAACTACAAGACACACAGGAAATGACACTCATCAGTGGAGGGAGTACCTCTCCAAGTTTCTATTCGTAAAGCACACCGTGGCGTAGTTCTACGTTGCACCACTAGAGGCAGACACTTCAGAACATATACACAAATTATCCGCTCCGTACTGTTGCGTAAAATTAGTTGGCGCCAGTAGATAGACAACCCAATGAGCAGATCTCCAAATAGGGCTGATGTGGCAGCAGCAGCGACTTCAAAGAATTGCGCTCATGTGGTATTCCAGCAGTACTGACCTTTGCCGCACCACAAACGCTGCAAATATGGAACAGCTGTAATATGAGTGACACAGTGAGGTGACAGAACTCATGCGGTACCTCCTTAAGTTGGGTCGGACCAACGTTTACCCGGCTAGTGCTGCAGCTCGGCGTGGCGTGGACTCAACAAACCGTTAGACGTCACTTGCCGGAATACTGGGGTACGTTCCCTCTACAGCCGTCCACAACTGTGAAAATGTTGCCTGCGTGGGACTTTGTGTACGAACTGACCTCTATATTACATCTGAAAAATGTTCGCTGGGATTCATGTCGGGCGATCTGGGTGGCCAAATCGTTCGCTCGAATTGTCCAGAATGCTCTTCAAACCAATCGCAAACAACTCTGGCCCAGTGACATGACACACTGCCATCCATAAATAATCCATCGTTATTTGGGAACGTGTAGTCCGTGGATGGTTGCAAATGGTCTCCAGGTGGCCGAACATAACTATTTCCAGTAAATGATCGGTTCAGTTGGACCAGAGACCCAGTGCACTCCATGTAAATACAGCCCGCACCATTACTGAGCCACCACAGCTTGCACAGTGCCTTGCTGACGATAGTTCCATTAGTCCATAGGACGTAAATGAAGATTAGCGATTTCATGACGCACGGAGGTTCCGAAGTCGCCGGCCCTCGGCCGAGCTTTCGGTAGTTCTGCTGGACCGGACAGAGATGTGGCTGAGATAATTCAGAGGACAGAGATGCTGTTGTGGCGCGGAGCTTTCCACTTTTAACAGAGAACCCCTGGTGCCCTCATTAGCTCCAGGCAGCCGCCTTCTGTGCCGCAGCGGCAGCGGATGCACACAGAGGAGGGGCGAGGAGGGAGAGCCAGACCGCGTGGCCAGGAATAGCTGCGGCCCGGCAGGTGGAGGCGGCTGGCCGGGGTCCGCAGCGCGAGATTCGACCAGACCAGACGGCAAAGCACTGCAGCCGTCTCACACGCTGCTAGCTGGTGCACACTTCAGTTAACTACGGTTTGTATCGACGTATTCGGTAGGTGTCTATCGGTTGTAAGGCAAATTTTGAAACTGTAAATCCCTTCCTGAATGTTGTCAGTCGGGACCGCCTCGGTCTCACCTCCAGCTTTGGCTGAAAAGATTCTGACTCTATGTGGGTCATTGCTCCAAATGCTCGCTATGCAAAATATGTAAAAAAGAATAATGTAGGAAATCGGTTTCATACAAATTGACGCCTCGTCCTGAAGCTGTTTAATAAAGACATGCTTAAAAATTAACGTGTGCAACTTTTTTTGTAGTCAGTATTTCCTGTGGAGGCTTAACAGAGACGTATCAAATAGGAACATCAGGATGTGGATGAATTTAAGACTGACAGTGAAGAAACCGTCCAAATAAACAGAGATAAAACTCTCACCAGGTTTAGTTATCAAAAATTATATAAAAGACCTCACTGTATCAATGTTGTAGTTACTCCGTTTTATGTAAACCGTAAAAATACTATTTATAATGGTTATTCAAAAATGAATTTGTATAACGAATGAGACTACTTTGTATAAAAATAAACAGTAAGGCCAGGGCTGATATTTTAAAAAACGTCTGAAACTGTCAGACTACAAAAATTAAGGTTCCACGTTGGATCCGAGGGTACTTTATCATGAATATACACAAACAGGATACAGCTAGGATCGAACACTTTAAGAAAATAAGTCCGGTTGCAGTAACGGTCCAGTCCCTTTTTTTATTTCTATGTAGATGAAGAGTAATGGATGCACAAGATTAAAAAGAGCACTCAAAGTTGATGCCACACTAAATCTTCAACGGCTGTTTTATTTTCTGCTCACGAAGTTGTCTTCATGATCGTGATGAATGCAAGCAAAGAACTGCTCATGAATTCCATTAAGTGCAGTCTTAATGTTTCAAGCTGCAGTTTTTAAAATAATGGTGACTAACATACTCGATACTCTTGTGTGAAAGAGAGAGAGAGAGAGAGAGAGAGAGAGAGAGAGAGAGAGAGAGAGAGAGAGAGAGAGAGAGAGAACCAGTCTACGGAAAGAGCAAATTAATAGAGTTATTTTGACTATGCCATAGCGTAGCAACAAAAAAAGCGGGCATTCGAAGTAAACACGACGATTTATTTACATCAATCGGACATTAGCAAAAATTCAGAAAAGAATAATTAGAGAGACGGCAAAGAAATTTTATAAAACCAAGGTTACTCATATTTTACTGAAGAATGGTGTGGTATTTATGCTAACGTAAAATAAAGAAAACTTGGGATTAAAGACAGCAGAAACGATGTAGCTGGGAATAATATGATACATAAGAAGAGAGACTGAGAAAAAAATGTTGAAGCAACAACACAATTACAAATACAAAATGTCAGTAATCGCATTAAAACAAGTGAACAGGTTGCTTAGACAGTAGGGTCTATACTTCCATTTCCAAACATAAAGACATGTATCGGTCAAGGAGGTGAAGATCGTCAAAATAACCAAGAAAAGACGGACTGATCAACACTGGAGACATGAATTATAAGCCGTAACAGTCTACGCAATCTGACACGCGAAGAAATAATTTTCACCAAGAAGCATCTAATACTACACTGTCGTTTCCTTTCTTCATTGAATATTAAGTGAACCCGTAGCTAGACGGGTAGCTCTGTTCAAAGGTCGGAGGAAGGTAAGAGATCATCACTTCTGGTAGGACCATGAATAGTAGTCACAACACGTAACTGAAACATTATTAATTTCCGCTTCGTAACACATCACCCAGATTAAAAAATCAACAAAACTTCCCTTCATGAACTCTGCGCCACTCAGATGTCGTATCACGTGGTCCAAACACGAATTACAAATAGAAGGGACTGGCTGATAAGGAAATTAGTTGTCGCCGCCACATCTACGATCAAACAGAAAGCGGTGTCGTCTTCTTACGCTTCTACCAGCTCGAGAGTGCTGCAGAATAGGATTTTTAACAAACTTCTTGTCCTAGTCTGGCCACACTAAATTGGTCTTTGTGTGCATTTTCTTAGTGATTCTGAGAACTGTCCAGTTTGATACTTGAAAAGTATACAGCGGAGTATTTTCACGTCTATGTCGAAAGTGATCTTACTGCTGATGTTAGAAAAACGAAATACTTTGCAACCAGAAGAATGGGCGCAGTCTCTACAGTAGCAAATGCAGACGTGGACAAGTGAGATAAGGCGCCTAATGTGTTACGACACAGAGGTGACACTACACTTAAGTGTCTCTCGTCTGGCGTTAATGATACCAAGGAAATGCAATACATACGAAGTAACTACGCAGGATGATAAACAGAAAGTGTACTTTCATCTCTGAAGAATCACGGAAAATTGCGTACCGGATTACGTAAATACTTGGAAGTACAGTAGTGGGACTTGTGAGTTTCGGTGAGACTGACCTGTGAGGCGGGCGGCGGCGGACGGCCGACTGGAGGGCAGATGCGCCAGTGGAACACTGACCGGGGTGGTGTGTCCGCAGCGGCACACACACAGCGGGGCTTCTTTTTCGATTTGTGAGCCTGCCAGCATTCCGCTACATCCGTTCCTGCGTGGGCGGCCGATCTTGGACGTGCCGACGGGAGCGCCCGGTCTAACGCACAGCCGCCGCTCTCGAGCCACGGTTTGCTTAGTATCCATCCCTGGTACGGATTTTCAATGGCTCCGCCCACAGCCCTCTCTGTTCTTTCTATGTACGCTGCCTGGCAAAAAGAAAATGAAGCACCCAGGAGGCACTGCCGGATGTCCGAAACATCGTAACGTACATACCATCGGCGGGTATGTAAATGTTTTAGAGTTCCATTTCTCTATCATAGGTGGAATGTGACCAGAGTTCAGTAGTGTTGTTCGCGTTTAGCAATGTTACCAGACCTGGTAGGGTATATAAGGGGCGTGAACAGGGACAGAAGTTCAGCGATCACTGTGGAGGACACGGAGATGACGAATACTTGTGTGAAACACAGTTATCAGCAACTGGAGGTTCAATAGTGTTACCCTTGACGTCAGGTACGACTTCAGGTCAAGGCTGTTGGTGATTAAGGGAAGTGTGACAGCACAACGCCACGTCAGGGACATCCTGTGTCTTCATATGTTATCTCTTATCTGAGAGTACTGTGTGCCATTTTTTAACAGGACAAGTTGGTTCACACACATGATACGTGTCTCTATGAAAATATGCATAATGTTGAGATACTCCAGTGGGCAGCACGATCCCCAGATCTGTCCCCGACACAATATGTGTGGGACCAGCTCTGACGTCTTCTCCGTCCCAGGGCTAGCATCCAGGATATCAAGGCCCAATTACAACAGCTGTGGGCCAGCCTGCATTTGAAGACGATGCCATCTTTGTGACACCCTTCCCAACCGAACAATTGTATGCATCCAGATCAGGCGAGGTGCAGCGTCATAATGTCAATTTCCTTATAAATTTGACTCGATTTTGAAAGCTCTGAATATAGCATCACATAGTCTACCCTATCAACAGCTGAAATTTCATTTTGTTTCCTCCTCCCCCAATGGTGCTTCAATTTTTTTGTCAGCCAACGCATATCAAAATAAAGGATTGCAACGAAATGGCGTAAGCAGCAACACCACCGACAGAGCCAGTTACTGCTTCAGCTCGGCACACATTATTTCGGGGCCAGCTGTCAAACAACGGGGTTTGTAGACGCGTGTACGTAACTCCTTGGGGGAAGACTATAGTGCAGTATCTGTGGTACAAATCTGTACGTACCTTAGGTCACCTGCTAGACCCGCTTGTGCCATGGTATATAGCGACGGATAGGAAGGGCCTACGAAATTAAACAAAAGTCTTGCATATAAAGGCAAAGTAGAGGAAATGAAAATAAGCGTAAGGAGGTTTAGTTCTACTTAACATTAACATCTAGATGAAAGTTGTGTGTCGAGTTCATGACGGTACTAGAACGAGACACTGTAAAATGAAAGCCGAAACCTAAATTTTGCCTTCGAAATTGTTTTATCGAAGATTACGGCACATTCGCAAGAATGCGAAGACGGCAAAAATGAAAAAAATCTGAAGACGCTCAATAGAGCTCAAATTTGTTAATGAACCCCTTAGCTTCTTTAACGATATGTGGAAAAGATAGTCCCACTGCCGGAAAAGTATATGCTAAGTCGTTCGAACATGGAGGGTGAAGGGCGTATGTAGATTGATTCTTGACGAAGGTTCACAGGACAGATGCACAGAATTACAGACCTTATGTCGGTTGATTTGTAGTGGAATCATGAAAAGTACGACGAATTTTTCGGAGAACAAAAAGCCACTTTATAGCAAACCTCGCGGATTATGCCAGCAACAATCGGGCTACGTTACGAGATTAAGAAGTTTGAAGCCATGTCTCTTGACTTCCGAAAACCCACTGAGAGAGTTCTATATCTTGGCCTCGTAAATAAATAATATTTTTATGAACTATCGACACACGCCGACTTATTAGTAAGCAGAACTCACTGTGGTGTTCTTAATGGTGCGGCCGCGGAATCGTCAAAAGCGATATAGTGTCCGCTGTTCTTGGAGAAAGAGTTATTGTTGATGATGTGTATGTAAAAGACAACTGGTTTATTCACAGAGCGCGGGAGCGCGGGAGGATCTCAGGAATGCAGAATGAACTCCAGTGGGAGACATGGAAGAACACTGTATCACTAATTTTTATATAACGAAATAATTGTTTGAAATAATTTACAAACAAGCCAGTGTGCACAGTAGGAATAAACCATACGAAGTTACGCTGTTTAAAACACAGGATGGAGCCTGTAACTTCCATTCATCAATAGTAGGTTTTCTGCAGTTTCCCTAACGCCAGGATGGTTGCTACTAGGATACGGCCGACTACCTGTGCCCTACTTATCCAGTCCAGTTAAACCTGTTAGTACGTAATTCCCATTATTTATGAATTATATTTCTTGTCCTGAAACTTGTCGTGAAACTTCAGTATCCTCCTCCACGGATGAGTGAAATGACTACTACTACACTGAGCAACGTTAGCAGCTACAAAACGACGTTCTCATCAAAAAGCGCCTAACTCTCCAACTTTCGATGGCCAATGATTCAGTATTATTTGAGAAACATGTCATTTCCTACAACATACAAGTCCTGTAATGGCCACAACTCTACAAGCAGAGAAATTCTGGCTCATAGTTGATTGGAATAGACTTCAATGAGCCAAAATATGATAATCGCCAGCGTAATACGGTGTTGTTCTACCTTTCGTGGATTCAAAAGATTGTTGGGAAGTTTGTGGAAGTATGCAGCTTCAGTCAAGCAATTCCCGTAAATTATCCGCAGGTGGTTTGTGGGTGCAGAGTTGGCGCACCGTAGCATACCTGATCCTCCCGTAGAGTTCAGATGAGGCACATTTCGTAGCCAAGATATGAGTTCACTATTACGCTCCTCAAATAGTGTAGCACATTTCTATGACGCGAACGGTTGTCCTGTTGGTAGATGCCATTGCTGTCAAGGAGACATCATGCACGAATGGATGCAGCTGGCACTCAAAAAAGTTCACATTGTCTACAGCTGTCATGGTTCCATGGAAGCCAGGTGGATGTCCGCCGCAGCGCCATTCGCCTGGATGAGGGTGTTGCCCTTGACCTGGTGTCACAATAGATCTGATTCATCTGAACAGGTGACATGTTTCCACTGGTTTACATCCGATCTCGACTAACATGTACCCACTGTAATCGTGACTAACGACGTCGTTGGGCCAGCATGTCAACACATAGCGGACGCATGCTGCGGAGCCGCGTGTCCAAAAAGTATTTGCACTTAATGGTGTGCTCCGCCAACACCTTGTGCCTACAGCGGCATTGTGTTCTCCAGTCAGATCTGCACACATCGCTGCCTCTCATGCACAGCGGTCATGTCTACGACCACCAAGTTCTCCAATGAGGTGTTGCCGTCCAAAACTTTGTGCCCTGCCCGTGGTTTGACCGTCGTTCAACCACTTCCACAGCTCCTCACCACACTAGCAGGATGCTTCCGACTAGCTTCACCGTTTCCGAGATGCTCGTTTCCATGGCCCATTGATAACAATCTGCCCTTTGTCAAAACGACTATGTCAGCGGATTCTCTCATGTGCAGCCTGTAACGAAGCTAGAGTAATTTCCCATTCGTCTCTGCTCCACTTACATATTTTTGTCGCCGTTTCACGTGCCTGCAGCGTCAGCAGGTACCATTTAATCTCGCCCATCAGTGTATACTGCGAAGAAATTGTTGTTGCAAAGAGTCATTCAAGGAAAGGTTGCGTGGAAGAAAAAGACTTGGAATGCTCAATGACATTAAAGAACAAAAAAAAAAAAAAAGGAACAAGCTCAAGTACAGGGTCCCATACAAACTTACTATTGTATACAGATAGTTGTAGAGAGGATATAAAATGTAGACTGGCAATGGCAAGGAAAGCATTTCTGAAGAAGAGAAATTTGTTAACATCGAGTATAGATTTAAGTGTCACGAAGTCATTACTGAAAGTATTTGTATGGAGTGTAGCCATGTATGGAAGTGAAACATGGACGATAACTAGTTTGGACAAGAAGAGAATAGAAGCTTTCGAAACGTGGTGCTACAGAAGAATGCTGAAGATTAGATGTGTAGATCACATAACTAATGATGAGGTATTGAATAGAATTGGGGAGAAGAGGAGTTTATGGCACAACTTGACAAGAAGAAGGGACCGGTTGGTAGGACATGTTCTTAGGCATCGGGGGATCACCAGTTTAGTATTGGAGGGCAGCGTGGAGGGTAAAAATCGTAGAGGGAGACCAAGAGATGACTACACTAAGCAGATTCAGAAGGATGTAGGTTGCAGTAGGTACTGGGAGATGAAGAAGCTTGCACAAGATAGAGTAGCATGCAGAGCTGCATCAAACCAGTCTCAGGACTGAAGACCACAACAACAACATAGATAGTTGATCATAGGTTTTGATGAATGAGTTTGCGAGTGCCAAAATATGTGAGGTGAATGGCCGTACTTTTGATTCCACTGACATAGAAGCTTCGTACATCACCGGAGTAGACCGTTCATTTTTGGAACACAACCTACGACCAGCTTAGAGACAGAAGTGATTACACTTTCTGCAGGACATGACCATAATTTTGCAGGACAGCGTTCAAGCAGGTACAGTGCAAGCTGTTACTGATTTGTTTGACTGATGGGGCTACTAAGTGCTATACCAACTACTGCACTCCCCTGACTTAAACCCTCGTGAGTTTCTAAACTGAAGGGAACACTGCACGGCATTCGCTTCAGAACTGCTAGAAATTCGTCGGGCAATAGACCGCGCCGCTCGAACTGTGAACACAACTGGCACTGCTAAGAGTATCCTACGACTTCCACATCGCTGGCAACGGGTTATACACAATGCTGGTGTCTACGTTGAAGGTCACTAAAACATTGAAACACGTATCTATTTTGTACGAGCTGTAAATAGATAGTTGTCACTACTAAAGTTGCAACCATCGTAATTACAAACTAATAATTTTCGAATTTTTTCCTTTACTTGTTCTGCGAAATCTTATTGCTTACCAAATTTCGTGATTTCGGGCCAATGGGACGTACCAATGAGTGAGGTTGAGAGTATCATAAAATGGCCTTATCTTTTGATCACTTTCACATAGACGCTTAAAGTCTTTACACTGTCAAGGGACCACAGACTTTAGTCTTTCACATGAATTTCAACGTGATACCTCTAACCATTCCTGAGAAAAAGGAGTCTTAAAAAACATAGACAGATGGAAAACAAAGAGATCCTTTAAGGGTTTTGTTTTTACCGATTGTGGAACTGAACCCTAAAAACGACGAAGATATATTAAAAAAGAGGCACAGTACAGAGGAAATGGAGAGCGTCCATTCAAGGTCCGTCGTAACATAGAAGACGAAGAAGAAAAAGGAAGGGTGCTGAAACATGTGGTTCCTGTATACAGTCCACCAACATAATAGGAAAGTGGGAGGATACCTTCTACCTCACAAAAACTATTACTCATTCTCCGAGAACAGACTTACAGATTAGAAACTCCAGATATGCGCCAACCCCATATAGACAGTTGAAGATAATAGCAAATCATTTTTCACTCGCTCCATACGTGAATGAAACACGAGGAAACCATAATACACTGAAGCACACGAGAAACTGGAGAGGTATGTAAGATATGAAACTGGAGAGATATGTAAACACCCAGAATACGGCGCTGCCATCGGCAACGAATATAAAAGACAACAAGTGTCTAGCGCAGTTTTCGATTGGTTACTGCTGCTACAATGGTGGGTTATCAAGATTTAAGGGAGTTTAAACGCTATAGTCGGCGCACGAGCGATGGGACATAACATCGCCGAGAAAGCGATGAAGTGGGGATTTTCCCGTACGTTCATTTCACGAGTGTACCGTGAGTATCAGGAATCCAGTAAAACATCTCGGACATCGTTGCGGCCGGAAAAACGTCCTGCAAGAACGGGACCAACGACGACTGAAGAGAATCGTTCAACGTGGCAGAAGCGCAACCCTGCCGCAAATTGCTGCAGATTTCAGTGCTGGACCTGCGGCATGCGTAAGCGTGCGAACCATTCAACGAAACATCATCGACATGGCCTTTCGGAGCCGAAGGTCCACTCGTGTAACCTTGATGACTGCATGACACAAAGCTTTACGCCTCGCCTGGGCCCGTTAACACCGACATTAGACTGTTGATGACTGGAAACATGTTACCTGGTCGGACGAATCTCGTTTCAGATTGTGTCGAGCGGATAGACGTGTACAGGTGTGCAGACAGCCTCATGTCAGCAGGGGACTGTTCATACTGGTGAAGGCCTTGTAATGGTGTGGGGCGTGTGCAGTTGGAGTGATATGGGACCCTGATATTTCTAGATATGACTCTTGCAAGTGACACGTACGTAAGTATACTGTTTGATCACCTGCATCCGTTCATGCCCATTGTGCATTCCGACGGACTTGAGCAATTCCAGTCGGACAATGTGACACCCCACACGTCCGGAATTGCTACAGAGTGGCTCCGGAACATTCTTCTGAGTTTAAACACTGCCGCAGACCACCAAACTCCCCACACATGAACATTACTGAGCATATCTGGGATGCCTTGCAATGTGCTGCTGAGAAGAGACCTCTACCCCTCTTACTCTTACGGGTTTATGGACAGCCCTGTAGGATTCGTGGTGTCCGTTCCCTCCAGCACTACTTCAGACATTAGTCGAGTCTATGCCACGTCGTGTAGCGGCCCTTCTGCGTTTTCGCAGGGCCCTTACACGATACTAGGCACGTGAACAAGTTTCTTTGGCACTTCAGTGCATATGGCACAGTGCAGACTACACTCTCCAACGCATTGTTTGGTTATCTGCAGCCTACAAATGCAGATATAGGTATGTAAATGGGGCAGACTTGGCCCCTTGTAGCACGGGCGAAAGCGGCTGTGTTAAGCGGCGGTCCCTGAGGTCCGGTGCGCTCTCCGCCACGCGGGCCAGCCGGAGCGCATCGAAGCGTTGCTGGCCCGGGCAGCCGGCTCGCCTTCCCTCCCCGGCACTCGGCCACCTCCTGGGCCGGCACCGTCACACGCCGCAGGGCTCCCCTGCAGAGCGTCCAGCGCGCCTCCGACTGGTCCTGCCACTCCAGAACACGACACCGCGCTGGACGCTCTCAGGCGTTTCGTTCCACTGCTAAGAAGCATGTTCCCATCTTTTCCGCTACCTAGTCTAACTCGTCGTTACACAACTTGGTAGTCTTTCTCTGAAGACTGACGGTACATTGTGGGCAGCTCATACAGCTGAAAGAGATTCCGATGCTACTGAGTTTTGGACCCAAAATGAAATTTTTTTGGTAACAGTTTCCTCGACGTTACCCTCAGAGAAGGGTAGAAATGTTGTACATGAAGAATATTAGAGTTGCACACTACCAAAACTACAGTTCAATAGCTGTGGTACAACACATAATGAACGCAGTATATAGTAGGATTAGGTAGGCAGTTGTAAGTAGGCTGTTTAGGTTTTTTTATTGGTAACGCCGCCGCCACGTAGCACTCTGTATGAAAATCACTGGCTGTGCCGTGTGCAGTCTGTGGCTGGTTTGCATTGTTGTCTGCCATTGTAGTGTTGGGCAGCGGCAGCTGGATGCTAACAGCGCGTAGCGTTGCGCAGTTGGAGGTGAGCCGCCAGCAGTGGTGGATGTGGGGAGAGAGATGGCGGAGTTTTGTAATAAGGGGACGTTTCACAGTATTTGCAGGGAAAGAAACATAAACGATTATGTACAAGAGACACTGAAGCAAACCATTTTTTTTCACATCATCAGAGCTGCAAATCATTCAGCGTTAGTCCATTGTGCATTTTATATCCTTAGAGAACGTAAACTGCATTCTATAAGTAATAAAAACAACTGTACTCTACACTGACAGTCTACGGTAGCCCACGGTAGTTTTACAACTCTAATACCAGTATTAAGTGGCACAAAACTGAAATCTATGCAAAAGGATATCCCTGCTAGCTCCGCAGCAACGCAGTATTACATGCCGCACCTAACAAGTCCAACTAATTATGTTGTCAGTCTACAAGCCTCTCTTATTAGTGTCTGACAACGGAGTTTGTCAATTGCCTCCGTAACACTCTAAGCTCTTAGTAAACCACCCGGAGACAAAATGCGCCATATTTTTTTAGTGATTAACAAAGCTACTTTACAAATACGAAGAGGCTGCAAGAATCGGAAGTGCGTTTCAGTGCACGAGCGTGTATTCCCGCTTGGTCCTTTTCTGATTTTCTACGCAACTGTTGCTTTTTAGTGACAGTGCGAGTGCTCGACGGGGACAGCGACTTTGTATCAGAGCGGGAGCTTCAAGTAGCTGGAGGTACTGTTCACTGAACAAATCAGACTTGGTGAGGTGTACCTAAAACAAATAACTTTCTATTTGTTTCTTTGTAAATTTGAGTGTCCTATTTATGCGCGTATTTGACCCTGGGACGTAGAATTCTGTTATGTTTTATTGATGTGGAAATTATCGGCGGAAGTTCTTAGAGTGGTTTAGATTTTCCATTCCAGTGGCCGAATCTCGGAATTTTTCCGGGGCTAGTTAGCTAGAAGGCTTTCAGTTACTGACGTCGGCGTCGTGATAAGTTAAAGCCTATCCCGCATTTCAAACTGAGGCAGCGGTCATTTATTTAGACTGATATGTACCAGAGCAGAGAATTAACCCGGCTCCGCCAGTTATCGTTTTCGAGTGAATCTGTAAAGCAAATCGTCGCGTAATTAGTTTCCCGTGCCGCTGTGCACCGAGACTGTATCGATTCTGGCTGTGATCGGCAACTGAATTTCGTTTAACACTACAGAAGTTCAGGGGATGGACGAAAGGAATGTTTCAGTTTAGGTCCTTCCGCACGGTTACTCCTAGACATTTTATTACCGTTATTTTTTCCAGAGATTTATCACCGGTATTAACGAACAAAGACGAGTTTCTCCTTCTATTTATTGTGTAGACTGTAAATTTAATTGCAGACAAGGAGGACTAAATATCAGTGCCTGCACCAGTCATCGATCCTGTGCATGTCTTTCTGCAGTCCGATATATTTTTATAGCCTCGTACACATACAGGGTGAAGAAAAATTCGCTCATTCGACCTTCGCAACGCGATTGCTCACATACTAAAAAAATTCCTCCTGCTCTTATTTCTGGCAGTAAATAGACGTCAAAGATTGGCAATCTGACAACGCTATAATAACGTGTACCGTAACTGCCTCTCTCAGCATACAGCAGTAGTGCTGTACAATTTGTACAGTGGATAATGTTTTGGGTTAACATGTGGGAGATCGTGGGTTTGATTCTAGATCGATGCGAATTTGTGTTTATTTTGAAAGGGTACAGTACCGCCCGACATTGAAAATAGGTACAATATTCTTCGTTATTCTTGTCAATACAACATATGTTTTTCTAATAATAACTCAATTTCAATTAATACGGCGAAGCCGGATGCCAGTGTGGGAAAGAATGACAACGTACCCGTTGCGTAATATTCAAACAGGAGAATAACTTGTAACTTAATTATGAGTACTAGAGTTCATGTTACTCGATAAATAAGAATGAGTCCACTCGCTTGGCAGACCACTCATCTTGCAGGCCTGACTGCTTGATGCCACAGTATGAGCAAGGCATGTGGGTGCCTCTCAATTTACTAGTTGTAGTCCGCGCGGTTCGCTATCTGGCGACTTAATCGTCATACAGCGATTACAGTGAATCTTCTACAAAACATTTGTACTTACATACTACGAACACAGGAATGCGAGTACAATAATTTTCATTACAAGCCTTTTGTACATCGTGGACGTGAATTGTTTCGCACCCCTGCATCTTCTAGATTCGAAACCCATTTTCTCTGTACCTCCTCAAATGGTCCGGTCGATTAGTACCAACTATTATTCTTGCCACGTTCAGGTCCATTACATTTGTTTAGGAATGTACTACGTAAATGTCTGATACGACTGGCTTAAGAAGAGGTTTACTACAGTATTATACGGCAGAATGAAATTAGCAAAGAAAAACAAATTCGTCTCAATGCAGAATCGAACCCTCCTGCTCCTGCAGGCCAACCCAAAACGCTACATACTACACCACTTGCACAGCGATATTCCTTACAGCTGACAGTGGTAGTTACCGTACCTGTGATTGCAGTGTTGCCAGATGGCCACTCTTTATCGTCCAATTGTGGCCCGAAATATGAAGAGATTGAAAGTTTGTGAAAGACATATTTGTATTGCCAGTATGTGAGGAATCGCGCTACGAAGTCCGAGTGCGAGTATTTTCCTTCACTCTGTATACTGAAGACATCTCGAAAACTACACATCGGAGAGAAAAGAGTAATAATTCTGTGTCGCGGAGACGTGTTTGGAGGCAACCTGGTCAGTCTTAATAACACACAAGGTGGAGGTCCCTGCTGTTTTATGGTGGCATTATGTGGGGCCGACGTACGCCGCTGATGGAAGGCGCCGTAACGGCTGTACGATACGTGACTACCATCCTCCGACCGATAGTGCAACCATATCGGCAGCACGTTCGCGTGAGGCATTCGTCTTCATGGACGACAATTCGCGCCCCCATCGTGTACTTCTTTGAATGACTTCCTTCACGATAACGACATCACTCGACTAGAGTGGCCAGCATGTTCTGCAGACATGAACCCTATTGGACATGCCTGGGATGGACTGAAAAAGGCTGTTTATGGAGGACGTGACCCACCAACAGTTGAGGAGTGGGACAATCTGGACCATCAGTGCCTTGATGAACTTGTGGATAGTATGCTACGACGAATACAGGCATGGATCAATGCAAGACGACGTGCTACTGTGTATAAGAGGACCCGGTGTGTACAGCAATCTGGACCACCACCTCTGAAGGTCTCGCTGTAAGGTGGTACAGCATGCAATGTGTGGTTTTCATGAGCAATAAAAAGGGCGAAAATGATGTTTATGTTGATCTCTACTTGAAGTTTCTGTACAGGTACCGGAACTCTCGGAACCGAGGTGATGCAACAGTTTTTTGTGTGTGTACATATCGAACAGAGGATGGAGTAAGTGTTCAATCGCGCTGGACGTTCGACAACTTATGTGGTGTCTGCATGACGGTTGCTCAGCGCACGGCAGGTATTAGACCGTTTTTACACTGGTCGGTGGGTCGGTAGAGGTGGTCCTATGAATTTGCCCGTTGGATCGTTGGCTTGGACGTCGCCGCATTTCTTTCTGTGGGAATAAAAAGATAAGGCGTACCAGCAGGGGTCAATAGGCCGCAAAAACATGGTCAACCGCATCAGAAACGCCTGTGCTGACATTCCTGCAGATATGCTTCTGTCCTCTGCACGGTCATTTGAAAAGCGGATCAGTAAATGAATTGAAGCTGGCGGTACCACCTTTGAACACTTACTGTAACTGGAGTAGCGTTAGCCTCTGAGCTACTGCCACTGTGGAGCGTCGAGTAGTCCCCCGTTGAAAATGTCAGAGGAATACAACGTTGGGAATGGAATTTCCAATTGGAAGTTGTGAAACACTGGCCTGCTCTACCCTCGTAATATGGAGGTGGGTTCTCACGTGTCACTGGATATTCAAGGGCCATTGAGTAGCATCTTGTAAATTTCGATTGTGCACTAATTTTTATTCTTCCAATTACAGCGCCATTTGCGTCGAAACGATGAAAATGCTTCAGACAATTCGTAATCTGCTATAAAAAACGTGTTTCCCATTGAAGATTACAGAGTTGAAGCTCCTCCCCTATCTCCCCACCCTACGCCACCCCAACCCTTGTGATATCATCGACGGGGGTCGGAGACAAACCCTTTGGAATGATAACTTTTTTTGATCGGACGTGTAGTTTTAGAGATATTTCAGTCTCTTAAAATGAACACCCTATATACATATATGTCTGTCAACTTCCTGCAATCGAACATCATGATCCATCGAAGCTACATGAATAAATTTATTTCTTCGTGTTCATGTTTCTCGACAGCTCCTGCATGAAAATACCGTGTTGTAATGTTCTCAAAATAACTACTTGAGGTACTAACGTCAAGCAGCTTTCTGTGAAAGATTGTTACTGCGATACCAGAGGTACAATTTGGTCGCAAAGGTTGAAACAGTGAAGACACAATGCTCTTCACACCTGATATATTCTAGAATGTAGTCAATTATTTAATAGTCTGCAAATAACGGTTAACTATTTTTCATAATTTTTGATTAGTTTTAATACAGTTTGCCCAAGGTAAAGTGTGGCAGCCAATAAAATTCAAGCAAATCAATCAAGCCAAACGACGCTCGAAGTATCACGGAGACGAGGGGCCATGTCCCTTCCGTCATCAGCCACTGAAACACTGCTGCAGTTAAACTGAGGGTTGAGGGTCCTTATTTATGTGGATTTACATTGAATTTTTCCCATCCATATATGGATGAAATAAATGTACAGTACCAGATAATAAAGCTAGCGCTGACAGGTGTAGTGATTAGACAAAAATATGGAAATACCGCGACAAATGCGTGATTGAGAATAAATTCAGATGCCAGCCACGCCTGTAGGTTGCGCTGTCGTATTTTACCACGAACAGCACCTTTGCAATGTCCTCAATACTTTTCGAGTATTAGTCGTAAGCAGAACAGTGTTCTTCATACTTATAAGCGCTTTATGTCGGAGCTAAGTGGATTCGAACATTGGCAAATTGTTGGTGTTCGTATGTTGTGTGCCTCCGTAAGCAACATAGCGAGTGTGTTAAGGACCGTATCGAAGATTTATACCGCACAGAACTAAAGAGGAGAAACGTTATCCACTAAGTCACAACGCGGATGAAATCATCGGTGAGGACGGCACCTGAAAAAGTCACTGCAAAACTGAAGTCGCATTCGCAAACCCTGCCAGCACCGAAACAACTCGAAGGTAAGAATTGAAGGGCGCACTGGAATTCCAAGACCATACTTTTCTGATGCATATCCCCGTAACAGGAAAACGTATTGATGAAACTATAAAGTCTAGACTGCGAAGTAATGGAAGAGAGTAATTTGGTCGGATAAGTCTTGTTATACCGTCTTTAGCAGAATAATGCAGTCTCTACAAATTTAGTGTCATACAAGTTACGTAGTTCTTAATATTTTTGAGGCATCTCTGAAAAGCAGCATGTACATAAAAATAAACAAGGTTTAGCAAGTTGCAAGCTGTCCCCTTGTTGTACGCGTAAATCTATTTTCTTCTCACAATCTTAATTTCATCTAAAAGCAAGTTCCGCATTTCTGTACATGATTCTTATTCATTTTATTGTGTACAGTGCTGGTCATTAAAACTGCAGCACAGCACAGGCGATATACAACAAACGTCAAACTGGTATGAAGAGTACTACATGCTGGCATACGCAAATGATTAGCATTTAAGCCCGGCCGCACTAACTAGGTGGAAGTAACGCCACCAAAATTCTGGCCATAAGGAAAGAATAAGCAGTGGGTTTGTCATTCAGAAATTACTATTGAATGTAAGCTGTTTGCAAGAACATGGTGTTATACCTTTTGTAAGAAGAAGGAACGTCTACCAGCCCTTCTCAGAATCCGACAACAGCAGGATCATGGCTTATCGAGACTGTAATTTATCGTTCTGCAATATCTCTGCTCGTTCTGGCCGAGATTTCACGATTCACACGCGAAAGAAGCATCAATAGGTTGAAGAGCGCCATACTCATCGCCACGCACGATTTTAGCGGTCCCAAGTGACTAGCGTCCGAGAGGATAGACACTGCTCACTCGGCCGTGCTAGTTCGCACAGACACGACACGTCTAGTCTAGTAAACATGTGCTTTTTTGTTTAGAGTCAACTGCCTCTTTTTTCACCATACACATGTCTTGTCTGCATCGTACGTTGAGTCAGAAAATGGACCTGTCTGCAGCAAGACTAGACATCCATACGGAAAGTGGGACGGCGTGTGGAACAACACACACCCTCAGCACTGCGAACAGTGTTGCGGCTTCCCTTGACGGGGTAGCAGAGGGTGCCAGCAACACCAGTCACGCGGGAGGGAACGCAAAGTCTTTTCAGCAGCGTCCCGGTTCCGTGTAGGACGTCACAGGGGATACATCTGTGACTGGAGGCTCCGAGGACAAAGAACGCTGTCAGACGGGATTCGTTATCATCGCGTGGGCGCAGCACCTAACATGTTGGTACGCGATGCCATTGGTTACGCGACACCTTCACCTTTTATTCGCATAGGCGATCATCTGGACGCCAGCCGCCAAATTTCTCTGGTCTTACTGCAGGTGGCTGTGCCCTCACTTCGGAGTCTCCATCTTTCAACAAGATAACGCAAGTGTGTTGCCATTGCTCTCACGTTCTGCCCCGATAGGGGGGGGGGGGGGTGATCGACTGTTGCTCTTGTCAGTACGTTCTCCATAACTCTCAATGAAAACATCTTGTCGTTGGATTCCGAACGCCTGACAAGCCACCAAGCGCAGCCAACTACGATTGATAAGTTCTGGCATAAAACTCGAGCAGCACAGAATGACGTACACATATCCGCTTCCATGCTATTGTCGACTTCATGCCCAGCCGGGTTAGAGCCAATGTTGCTGCCTAAGGTAGCAGCTCTGTGCACTAAATTTCGCTCCCTGTATACTACCAAACAATATAATAGTTCAATAGTGTATTTTTCTTACTAGAGTGTAAACATACAATAAATAAAACGTCGTCATTAGCTATCCTTAGCGGTGTTGCAATTGGAATGGCCAGCAGTGGTATATCCAGCAGAGCATATGTAACTCCATTAGATTCACTAGTACGAGGGGACGTTCCAAAGCTATGCAACACGTTTTTCCCCTGAAAGGAGGTTAGTTTATTCCAGCACACCATATCATTCACCACACTTTTGGCTATGAAACCTCATTTTTCAACATAATCTCTGTTCAATGTGACGGCCTTAAGCAACCTAACTGGGAGGAACTGTATTCCCGTACGGTACCACTCTACTGGTCGGCGTCAGATTCAACGCCGATCTGCATCAATAACCTCCCCATCTTCCATGTAGTGCTTCCCGCCGAGTGCAGCCTTCATTGGGCCAAACAGATGGAAGTCGGAAGATGAGAAATCCGGGCTTTCGAGTGGACGAGGAAGGAGAGCTGAATGAAGTTCTGTGAGCTCCTCTCATGTGCGCAGATCTGAGTGAGGCCTCCTGCTGTCATAGAGAAAAGTTCCGTGGCAACAAACACGCGGAAGTCGTTTCTCCGTACTCCTCAGGGTAGCACAATACATTTGAGAGTTCATCGTTGCACCTGAGGGAGGTATTCAAACGGTTCAAATGGCTCTAAGCACTGTGGGACTTAACACCTGAGGTCATCAGTCCCCTACAACTTAGAACTACTTAAACCTAACTAACCTAAGGACATCACACACATCCATGCCCGAGGCTAGAGTCGAACCTCCGACCGTAGCAGCAGTGCGATTCCGGACTGAAGCGCCTGGAACCACTCGGTCACAGCGGCCGGCACTGAGAGAGGACATCAAACAGAATAACCCCTTCAGATCCCCCGAAGATCGTCCCTATGACTTCACCGGCTGATGGTGCTGCTTTGAACTCTTTCTTCGGAGAAGTAATGGTGTGGCATCACTGCAATGATTGTCGTTTTGTTACCGGCTTGAAGTGATAAACGAGTGTTTCACTACCTGTGATGATGTTCGACAAAAAATTGTCATGATTATCCTTCGTGACGTGCATTCTATTCCGCACAGAAGGTCCTTCTTTGCTCTTTAGGTCTTCTCTTAGGCGGCGACGAACCCAGCAGGGACACACCTTTGACTACTTCAAGTAGTGGACGGGTCAGTCAGGACTACGAATAGAGACGTCCAGATATGCAGCGAGGTGTTTGGTTGTGATCCAATGATCACCTAGAATGAGAGTGTCCACACGTTCCAACACTGCAGAAGTCACAGCTGCGTGCAGTCGGGCGGCACGCAAGCGATCGAATAAGTTTGCACGTCCTTGTTCCTATGATGAGAGACGCCTTGCCCAACGACTCGCCGTGATTTTGCTTACTGCTAGGTCTCCGTAGACATTTTGCAAACGCCTATGAGTACCTAGATTAATCTAGTGTTCCACCAAAAGAAACTGAAACACAATGACGGCTACGTATAGAGCCACCACTATCGGAACTTGGTGGAACTATAGGGGCTGAAGAGGGAATATTCCACGATGTCCCCCAACAAACTCCGAATTTTTTCAACCGAAACTGGCTCAGAAGCAAATGTAATGCGCCACTTACTGAAAGCCCTTCGTAATACAAGCAAACTGTTAAATACGATACAGAAGTAGAAACAAAGACAGTAGCGACAGCTGCTTCTGAAGCACGTGCCGGGCGCACGCGGCTTCCCGACAGCTCAGCAGCTACTTAATCGCCAGCGAAACACTCTCTTCTGGCAAATTTCTGAGTCAATGGTTGCGAAACCGGCCCCGTTATCTGAGACACCAGTGTTTGCGTCGTCCCACTATGAATCGCAGATAAAGCGAAGCCGGAAGGCACTCCGACTCGCAGTGACCTCTTTGCGTAGTGCCTCTGCGCACTGGCATTGGCGTGTCAAACGTGTTTTCGCCACTCTAAAAGCATAGAAGGGGGACTGTGAAACACAGGCTAAATTTCTGCTTAACGAAACCCATGTATTCTCACATTTTCGTCAATAGCTAATCAGCAACAAAATATTCACTGCCGTACACTATGATTCCCGTCCTCAGTTTCCTCGGTATTCCATCATTCTTTTTCTGCGACAAGCAGGTGTACAAAATTATGTAAACGGCGTTTTGTTACGAAAGATGATTATTCTTTTGAAGTTCCTGCTGTATTCATTGATTAACATAATTATAAGATATTCTTAGAAGACGAGATTGACACAGATGAAATCATGTCAGTTAGTCTCCCTCCAATCAATGGAAAGGTATTGCGATGTAATGTATTTACATCACTGCAGCTGAAGCCCCGAATCCTTTCTCTGTTAATAACTCCGATGCAACAAAGAAGTGCCATTATTCTGTAACTGACAAGTCCATCAGGATTTATTTAACTTATCTAATTGCACTTACAGTTTTACATGGAAAAAGGGAGTTGAAAAAGTTTTTGAGAATGTGTCAATGACTTATGACAGCCTGGAACCAGCTTTATATAGCAATAGACGGTACAGATAAATTCAGATTTCGAAACTCGCAAATCTAGACCTCCTTCTCAGTCAAAATTAAGAAACCTGGAACACAGCGGTTAGTTCTAAATCGAGGAAGTCACTGATGTGACATTTCATCGGATAAATGGCAGAGAGAGTTTAAATAATGTTGCGAAATTGTGACCTAAAGGATCTCTTCCCTAAGTGTCGACCATGGATCACTTCAACGACTTCTGTCTGTTGTTTTCCTGAACTCTAGTTTTGTTGGCAGTCGATACCCCCTGCCTACACTGTGAAACACATTCCATTTTGGTACCTCCAGTCCACTTTCTGTGTTGTTTGGTCCATTGAAGAACTGGAGCTTTTAGCTCCGTGCGGCGCTGTGAGCAGAGGCTTAGCGAGGTATCTACCTAGAAACGTATACAGCATAGATCTCCCTTCGGAATGTTCGCTCGGAAACTGTTGACAAGGACCGACATTAGCAGACAGCAGCAATTCCTGTCAAGTTTGAAACCGATTGTCACTGAGGAGGTGTGATCTCTTCTCCGGTGCCTGTCCGTTAAAATCGTTTTACAACACTGTTTGTACGCCGGATTACATCGTCTCCTAAACTTCTTTCCAGACATGTTGGAGTTCACACGTTGATACCCCAACAAATCGGGCAACTTATTCAGGGGCACGTCCAAACGCGAGAGTTCCTTTGTGCCATTCTATATGTCGAAGCATGTTACTGCGTCTGTTCCATACAACTGACTGGTGCATATGTACCGCCTCACTATCATTACGTCGGAAGTAGAGTACAACGTCTCCGAAACGACCACTGTGCTGTTTTAAGGGGGTGAGCAATGTTTTGTCCGGTGAGCTAGTAGTGGACGCGAGAGGGCTACGGCGATTTTCACCAAAGCTACGCGAAAGGCTTTGTAAATCTTGAAGAACATTATGATTAAAATTCCAAGAGCGTACAGAAAATGAAATCGGGGAAAATGGTAATGCCACCACAAGCATCCTCCGCTACTCACCATTGGATGGCATGTAGAGTACGGATGCTGCCTAAAAGTGAAAGCACTATGTGCGGTTACAAATAATGGTTTTACTGTTAATAATGGTTTCTGTTACTGATACTGAGCCAAGTGTCTCTTTAAATTTCTCAATGAAATGTTTCTACCCGTTCACGAAAATTTGTCAAGCGTCTGCGTCGGTGCTTAGATGTCTGAATTATCTGCTTTCGCGGCATGTTGCTTCCTTGATGGCATTTGCAGTGGGAGGAATGCGTAACGTTGTGCAACACACACCGAAAGTGTTGGCACCTGCTACAAGTTACAGTTTCTTGTTTCTTTCGCGTACAGACGCTTGCCAAAGGAGGGCGACGGCTTTTAGGGAGTGTTGTCAGGTGGCTCAATTCACCCTGTCTGCTTGTTGATACACATTGGAGATCACAAATAAAGCTGCTTCTCTTTCAAAAGGCGATAGTGAGATACAGTATCTCTCGACAGATGATACGCAGTTGAAAATCGCAAGGTAAGGCGACAGAACGAAAACGACCTTGTTTTTCATGGAAAGCTTATGACGCTCGTTCTAACGGCAGATACTGAAACGGCCTTTATGTATCAAGACACCTTTCGCTTGTTCTACGCAAACAGGATCAATGCCAGTGTCATTAGAACCACCTGCTGAGGACACAAAGGGACTGTGTTTTCACCCGTAAAGGATCCGTTTGGCTCATTTTATCGGATGAGAGGATGCTCGGAGCATATTTTTTCTCCCGTGCTACCGTAAGACGCAAGGGCTTCCGTGTTTTTCCGTTCCTAGTTTCTACTCAGTGGACTACAAATATTACCTCTTTTAATGAGTACGCTCATTCCTTATAAGCGCCGTTTTTCTGACCATAATGTCCGTCTTATCTGGCAGTTACAGCCAGGCGTCCTCGGTTGTGAGTTTAAATGGCAGTAAAGCTCATGTAATTCAATCTGCTGACCTACGGCATGTCGCATGCTTCCGTGGAGCCAACAAAGTTCATTTGGGCGCGTTAAGTATTTAACTTTCCTGCATGCTGTAGTTTCATGGGGAGATGTCTGTTTAAAAGTCAACTGAAACGGTCATCAGTGCCAACTTTAATTTCAACATCACAATAGACTGTTAATAACTGTCGTGTTCAGAATGGTATGCCTTTGTCTTCGCCTGACCCGAGAACCATCTCGGTACTTGGCACTTTTCACGTCACGTACAGATTGTTTTAACGGATGCGGATCGCTCAGCGCGATTCAGTGGCTCGCATTGCTGGCTAATACCACGGACGCGCTGGGTTTGTTTCCTGCTGCGGAGTGGCCGCGAGGTTAGAGTCGCCATGTCACGAATCGCGCGGCCCCTCCCGGCGGAGGTTCGAGTTCTCCCTCGGGCATGTGTGTGTGTGTGTGTGTGTGTGTGTGTGTGTGTGTGTGTCTGTTGACCTTAGCGTAAGGTAGTTTAAGCAGGGAGCGATTAACTCAGCAATATGGTCCCTTAGAAATTCGCACACATTTTTTGTTTCCAGCTGGCGGCCATACATAGATTTTTCTGGACCTGAGTTACACGGGGCTAACATTTTTTTAAATGTATGCTCGTACCGCCTCTAACCCCTTTGCTGGCCCACTACACTGTAATACTTCTACTTCTCCCTCGCATTTCCCATCCTGCGCATATGAGTGCCCTCTATTTGCGTGAAGTGTAACATGAGTCAGCCGGCCGGAGTGGCCGACCGGTTCTAGGCGCTACAGTCTGGAGCCGCGCGACCGCTACGGTCGCAGGTTCGAATCCTGCCTCGGGCATGGATGTGTGTGATGTCCTTAGGTTAGTTAGGTTTAAGTAGTTCTGATTAGTTAGGTTTAAGTAGTTCTAAGTTCTAGGGGACTGATGACCTCAGAAGTTAAGTCCCATAGTGCTCAGAGCCATGTGAACCCTTTTTTTTAAAGCAAGTTTGTTCCAAACAAGATAGCGGTCACGTTCGATATTTTCAGTACAGTACATATAGGAAGATAAACAAAAGAAAGAAAACAAATAAAATGCAATTAATCTGTGACGAATCACTGGAGACCAAGAATATTACATACTAAAATATTCGAAACATATTCTTGCACAAGCAGTGACATTTTGTCGGTGAACTTCGGATTCACCCTGTTCACACGTATACACTGTAAAGCGCCAAAGAAACTGGTATAGGCATGCATATTCAAATACAGAGATATCTAAATAGGCAAAATGTGTGTGTGCGGTCGGTAACGCCCATGCAAGACAACAAGTGTCTGGCGCAGTTGTTAGATCGGTTACTGCTACTACAATGACATGTTAACAAGATTTAAGTGAGTTTGTACATGGTGTCATAGTCGGTGCACGAGCGATGGGATACAGCACCTCGAAGTTAGCGATGAAGTGGGGATTTTTCCGTACGATAATTTCATGAGTGTACCGTAAGTATCAGGAATCCGGTAACACATCAAAACTCGGGCATCGTTGTGGCCGGAAATATATCCTGCAAGACCAGGGCCAACGACGACTGAAGGGAAACGTTCAGCGTGACGGAAGTGCAACCCTTCCGCAAATTCCTGCAGATTACAATGCTGGGCCATCGACATGTGTTAGCGTGGGAACCATTCAACGAAACTTCATCTATATGGGTTTTCGGAGCTGAAGGCCCACTCGTGTACCTTTGATGACTGCACGACGCAAAGCCTTACGTGTCGCCTGGCCCCGTCAACACCGACACTGCCTGTTGATGACTGGAAACATGTCGCCTGATTGGACGCGTGTCACGAGGGGACTACTCAAGCTGGTGGAGGCTCTGTAATGGTATGGGGAGTGTGCAGTTGGAGTGATATGGGACTCCTGATACGTCTAGATACGACACGGACTGGTGATACGTACGTTAGCATCCTGTCTGGTCACCTGCATCCATTTGTGTCCATTGTGCATTCCGACGGCCGTGGGCAATGCCAGCCGGACAATGCGACACCGCACACGTCCAGAAATGTTACGGAGTGGCTCCAGAAACACTCTTCCCAGCTTAAACATTTCTATTGGCCACCAAACTCCCTAGACATGAACATTATTGACCATATCTGACATGCCTTACAACGTGCTGTTCAGAAGAGATCCCCGGCGGCTGGTACTCTTACGGATTTACGGACAGCCCTGCAGGATTCATGGTGTCACTTCCCTCCAGCACTACTTCAGGCATTAGTCGAGTTCATGCCACGTCGTGTTGCGGCACTTCTGCGTGCTCGTGGGGGCCCTACGCGACATTAGGCAGGTGTACAGTTTCTTTAGTTCTTGAGTGTAGAAGTAGCCGCACTGCATTCTAAGTTAGTTCGCTATCGAGATGCCTCGTGAAACAATGAAACGTTGAGGCTTGGGACTTTTCCACACGTGAAGACGGCAGTGCAAGTGATGCGTGTGGGGATGGTAACCCAGGTAAATGACGTACCGGACACAGAGAGTGTGGGCCCCTTACGTCCGGAGCAGCACGGCGGCCCTGGGCGCGTGCCCGGCATGTAAACAGTGGCACGGCCCTCGCCACGCGCCGCGCCGCTCGCCGCTCGCGCAGGCCAAGGCTCGGGCCGGCCGGCTGGAGCAGGCGGCCTTGGCTGCGCCGCCACTTTCCCCTACCTCCCACGGCCGCACAACGCGCCGCGCTATGGCTTCTGTAGACACTGCGCGCTCTGCTCTGGCGCACGTGCCGCGGCCGCGTCAACGGACGAACCGAACCGTGCGCGGCGGCAGCACTTTCCACTTTCGCGTGCAGCTTGCTTACCATTTGTTTGCCACATCCGTCTCCACGACATTACATTTTACATACTATTTTTTCCGTAACGTAAAATGAACATGATGGAATTAGAGTTGTAGATGAGTTTTGATATTTGATCAGCAAAATAACTGATGATGACAGACGTAGAGAGAATATAAAATGCAAACTGGCGATAGCAAGAAAAAGGCGCGCGGGATTAGCCGAGCGGTCTCGGGCGCTGCAGTCATGGACTGTGCGGCTGGTCCCGGTGGAGGTTCGAGTCCTCCCTCGAGCATGGGCGTGTGTGTTTGTCCTTAGGATAATTTAGGTTTAGTAGTGTGTAAGCTTAGGGACTGATGATTAAGTCCCATACGATATCACACACGTTTGAACATAGTAAGAAAAGTGTTTCCGCAAAAGAGAAATTTGTCATCTATACATGGTATAAATTAGACTGAGGTGACAAAAGATGTCGGATAGCGATCTGCACATACATAGATGGCATAGTATCGCGTACACAGCTTATAAAAGGGTAGTGCATTTGCGAAGCTGTCATTTGTAATCAGGTGATTCGTGTGAGAACGTCTACGACGTGATAATGGCCACACGATGGGAATTAACACACTTTGAACGCGGAATTGTAGTTGGAGCTAAACGCATGCGACATTCCGCTTCAGAAATCGTTAAGGAATTCAGTATTCCGATATCCACATTCTCAATAGCATGCCGAGAATACCAAATTTCAGGCATTATTCCTCACCACGGAAAACGTAGTGGCCGACGACCTTCACTCAACGGCCGAGAGCAGCGACGTTTGCGTAAAGTTTCCAGTGCTAACAGAAAAAAAACACTGTGTGAAATAACTGTAGAAATCAATGTGGGACGTACGATGAACGTATCAGTTAGGAGAGTGCGACAAAATTTGACGTTAAATGGACTATGGCAGCAGAAGACGGACTCGGGAGCCTTTGCTAACAGCACGACATCGCTTGCAGCACCTCTGCTGCGCTAGTGACCACACTGTTTGGACACTAGGCAACTGGAAAACCGTGACCTGGTCAGACGAGTACCAATTTCCCTTGCTAAGAGCTGACGTTAGAGTTAGAGTTCGAGTGTGGCGCAGACCCCACGAAGCCATGGATCCAAGTTGTCAACAGGGTACTGTGGAACCAGGTGGTGGCTTCATAATAATTACATGGAATAGACTGGGGTCCTCTGGTCAAGGTGAACCGATCACTGACTGGAAGCCATTCGTGGACTTCATATTCCCAAACATTGAAGGAGTTTTTATGAACGACAATGTGCCATGTCAGCGGGCCACAGTCGATCACGATAGCTTTGAAGAACATCCTGAACAATTCGAGCGAATGATTTGGTCACCTAGATGGCCCGATATGAACCCCATCAGACATTTATGGGCCTTAATCGAGAGGTCAGTTTGTGCGCAGCGTCGAGTTGCTCTACTATGCAGGGCAAAAGCAGATCTGATAGTATCCCACGACGTTTGTCAACTGCCGCTTATTTCTGTCTATATGTGAAAGCTAGTCTCAGAAACTACTGTAGGGATTTTCACCAACAGACTGTTTCACGAGGAAAGTTTGTTTACATCACTACATATTCTAAAGAAATCTTCCACTTTTGGATACTCAGCACTATCCATGCGAAACCAGGCTGAGCCGCTAGCCAAGTATATACACTCCTGGAAATTGAAATAAGAACACCGTGAATTCATTGTCCCAGGAAGGGGAAACTTTATTGACACATTCCTGGGGTCAAATACATCACATGATCACAGTGACAGAACCACAGGCACATAGACACAGGCAACAGAGCATGCACAATGTCGGCACTAGTACAGTGTATATCCACCTTTCGCAGCAATGCAGGCTGCTATTCTCCCATGGAGACGATCGTAGAGATGCTGGATGTAGTCCTGTGGAACGGCTTGCCATGCCATTTCCACCTGGCGCCTCAGTTGGACCAGCGTTCGTGCTGGACGTGCGGACCGCGTGAGACGACGCTTCATCCAGTCCCAAACATGCTCAATGGGGGACAGATCCGGAGATCTTGCTGGCCAGGGTAGTTGACTTACACCTTCTAGAGCACGTTGGGTGGCACGGGATACATGCGGACGTGCATTGTCCTGTTGGAATTGCAAGTTCCCTTGCCGGTCTAGGAATGGTAGAACGATGGGTTCGATGACGGTTTGGATGTACCGTGCACTATTCAGTGTCCCCTCGACGATCACCAGAGGTGTACGGCCAGTGTAGGAGATCGCTCCCCACACCATGATGCCGGGTGTTGGCCCTGTGTGCCTCGATCGTATGCAGTCCTGATTGTGGCGCTCACCTGCACGGCGCATACGACCATCATTGGCACTAAGGCAGAAGCGACTCTCATCGCTGAAGACGACACGTCTCCATTCGTCCCTCCATTCACGCCTGTCGCGACACCACTGGAGGCGGGCTGCACGATGTTGGGGCGTGAGCGGAAGACGGCCTAACGGTGTGCGGGACCGTAGCCCAGCTTCATGGAGACGGTTGCGAATGGTCCTCGCCGATACCCCAGGAGCAACAGTGTCCCTAATTTGCTGGGAAGTGGCGGTGCGGTCCCCTACGGCACTGCGTAGGATCCTACGGTCTTGGCGTGCATCAGTGCGTCGCTGCGGTCCGGTCCCAGGTCGACGGGCACGTGCACCTTCCGCCGACCACTGGCGACAACATCGATGTACTGTGGAGACCTCACGCCCCACGTGTTGAGCAATTCGGCGGTACGTCCACCCGGCCTCCCGCATGCCCACTATACGCCCTCGCTCAAAGTCCGTCAACTGCACATACGGTTCACGTCCACGCTGTCGCGGCATGCTACCAGTGTTAAAGACTGCGATGGAGCTCCGTGTGCCAAGGCAAACTGGCTGACACTGACGGCGGCGGTGCACAAATGCTGCGCAGCTAGCGCCATTCGACGGCCAACACCGCGGTTCCTGGTGTGTCCGCTGTGCCGTGCGTGTGATCATTGCTTGTACAGCCCTCTCGCAGTGTCCGGAGCAAGTATGGTGGGTCTCACACACCGGTGTCAATGTGTTCTTTTTTCCATTTCCAGGAGTGTATTTAAGTGTTGGGAAGTGTTATCTGAAGGTATTTGTCTCAGGTGTTAAACAGTTCAGAAAACAAGAGAATAGAAGCTTCTGAAATGTAGTGCTGCAGCAGAGGCTCAAATATGAGTACCGGATGAGAAATGTCAAGGAGAAAAGAAATTCATAGCACGAACGGACGATAAGAAGGGATCGGTTGGTAAGACACATCAGGTAGCATCACAGAATCGACAGTTTGGTAATGGAGGGCGGTGATGGCAAATGTGACGAATATATAGGGTGTTTGGAAACAGTCTGAAAAGTTTGTGGCAGTATCGCAAGGTATGCTGTGCTGAGAAATACCTGTTAAGAAATAAATTCGATACTTTGCGTAGTTCTGGGGTTAATTATCACTGAAACTAGCCAATCAGGCCATCACGCGCGCAAATTGAAGCGGCCCGACACGGACGGTGTCGCCAAACGAGTTCCTTGTTTGGTTTCCTAAAACTGACCAAGGCAACCACACAAACATTGAATATGGTTCAAATGGCTCTGAGCACTATGGGTCTTAACATCTTAGGCCTTCAGTCCCCCAGAACTTAGAACTACTTAAACCTAACTAACCTAAGGACATCACACACATCCATGCCCGAGGCAGGATTAGAACCTGCGACCGTAGCGGTCACGCGGTTCCAGACTGAAGCGCCTAGAACCGCACGGCCACACCGGCCAGCCATTGAAACATGGAAGGGCAAGGAAAGCGTTTCTGAAGAAGAGAAATTTGTTAAGAACGAGTATAGATTTCAGTGTCAGGAACGATTTTCTGAAAGTATTTGTATGGAGTGTAGCCATGTATGGAAGTGAAACATGGACGATAACTAGTTTGGACAAGAAGAGAATAGAAGCTTTCGAAATGTGTTGCTACAGAAGAATCCTGAAGATTAGATGGGTAGATCACATAATTAATGAGGAAGTATTGAGTAGCATTGGAGAGAAGAGAAGTTTGTGGCACAACTTGACCAGAAGAAGGGATCGGTTGGTAGGACATGTTCTGAGGCATCAAGGGATCACCATTTTAATATTAGAGGGCAGCGTGGAGGGTAAAAATCGTAGAGGGAGACCAAGAGATGACTACACTAAGCAGATTCAGAAGGATGTAGGTTGCAGTAGGTACAGGGAGATGAAGAAGCTTGCACAGGATAGAGTAGCATGGAGAGCTGCATCAAACCAGTCCCATGACTGAAGACCACAACAACAACAATCCTTCCTGTATTACTAACGAATGGATTTACAACAACCAGTCAAAATTTGAATTAGAACATTTACTTTTTTTCACTTCCAACAACTGTCTAGTGAATCAACAAATTAGCTAAACAAAAATTTTTATTAGTATACACATTTCTCCCTATATATGTGGGCGTCAACGATATATTTTCGTATTCGGAGGAGAAAGTCGGTGATTGAAATTTCGCGAAAAACGCCTTTGTTTCAGTGACTGCCACCCCAACTCGCGTATCATATGCGTGACACTTTCTCCATATTTAGTGATAATACAAAACGAACTGCCCTTGTATTACAATCAAACAAAACACTGACACACACATTCATTAGTCCAATCATCAAGTTCCACCAACAATTCTCTACGCTTCCGCTAACAGGAGCTATAAACATGATTATTTTTAATAAATAGATTGGTATATACAGAGCCCGCTGTAAATAAAAATCACACGCAAAAGATGCAAATTACTAAATCTACAACTGAATATCATAGACGTATTAATGCACAAGAACGAATATAATGTATTGATAATTTTGAGCAAGCCGATTATGTAAAACATAATCACTGTATATTACGTGTCCTGTCAGATACGTGTATCTGTGCTGTGACCTGGCGTGTAGGGCACATACAGACTGTGTTAACAATACAGATAATACACAGGTAGTCATTTTTATAAAAAAAAGTACAATAATATTCGAATGATGAGGACGAATATTAAACAATTATACGATTTGTTTGTAATAGAAAACTACATGTATCTCTGGAACAGTGGACTGTCCCAGAGTTCAACTTTGGAGACGCTGTCGAATGTCTGCTTTAGATGTAAAAACTTCAGAGCTGAAAGTTTGGAATTTCATGGACGAAAGTGAAGTCACGCGGTACATAGATCCTTCAGGAGGAAAGGTCGGTTAAGGACGAGATGGAGCGATGGCATCACAAAAGCAATTTATTCGAATCTGGAAAGGCTGCGGGAGATAGTGCAGGGTAGAAGAAATTGGTGTGCTTTAGTTCGTGGGATCACGGAGATCCGGAATCGACTAAACGATTAGACAGAGAACGAGATAGATACATCAGGAGCTTGGAAGCAAACTGCAGCACGTTTGAATGTGTTACTAAGCCACTGTAATATATGTTGACAGGATAATGAAGCCACAGAGCAGTATTGTTCGTGCATATGATTTGGATGTGTGACTGTAGATATGTACCAAATTGGACACTGCGAAACAAAATGAGTTCCACGTAGCCATTATTTCATGTCCGTGTACATACAGCTTCGAGAGGTCTCAGGTAAGAAGCCAGTGAGGTAACAAAACAATCTTTCACAGAAGACGCGCAAATTAGTAGATATGTCTAAATTCAAGTGGATTTCCCCGTATCCACATTGTCTTCTCCAAAAGACGGTCTGCTGGTGCTCTGCTTCTGGTCGGAGGTACTACCAGCGTGCGCCTAATGCTTGTGGCAGTTGCTGCAGACTTACAAATGGCTTCGGTTCAGCCGATAAAATAACGACTTGGACGAGAGCCACGTAGGCGCTTCCTGTTTATTTCGTGTCTCTTGTAAGTCTTGTTATCCTGCAGAGAACAGGAGCCTTGTTACACGGTCTCGTATCATCCAACGTTATGTAGCAAGTGTGCTTCTCCAGCGAATCTCTACATTTGCCACGATGACTATGCGCTCTGACCCATTACTCCCATTAAACGGCACATGTACCTTCCAAAAGCCCTAAAATGTACGGGGATTTATGACATAAAAAAGAAACGAAATGATTGCGTAATCAGGGCGGTGGCACCGTCGTGTTTATGGTAGGAATAACGCACGCTGCAGTACTTTTACAAGTGGAGTTCTCGTATTCGGCTCATGTACACAAAGTTCATTTGCAATTCAAATGAAAGTTAACCGTATGCTACTTACATTTTATTCGGGGTGAACATTAATAAAATCGACAAACCGCAGACACGGATTCCTGAATGGAAATGGAGGAAAATAGGTCCTAAGAACATGGGTCCGGAAATTGACGGTGTGCGTGCAACAAGTCGTCCTGGAATACACTACAGAATTTTATCGCATTCACGTGACAACAGATATTCGTAGTGGCCTCGATGTGATGCAGTGTCTTGCAGGATACACATGATCGTACTTTGGCTTACACCATATTGGCGGGCCACTTGCTTTGAGTTTGTACTACGGTTCGTATCTATATCCTGTTGAACCCGGTCCTCCAAATCCGGTGCACGCACATTCCACCGCATCCCTGAAGGGACCCATGATCACACAAACTCCCAAAAAGGGCTTGAACTATAGTGTGATGTCGATGGTGTCTGTGAGAGCACTTGATTTGGTATAGCCGTGCTGCCTCTCGACCGTTTCCATTTGCTTGGCCATACACAAACACCATCTCGGCGTCTTCTCGACATCAATGCCGGACCCTTCTGCTGCTTCCAGTACGCTGCGTCAATCACACAGCTTGCAACACATAAGGAACACACGGCACGGGGTCAAAGGAACTGTCAATCGTAAGCGTCATCTACCGTGGCAACGATGCATTTCCGGACAAATGTTCATCGGATATATTTTTCTTCATTTTCAGTCATGAATCCGTCCTTGCAATTTCTCGGTTTCATTAATGTTCACCGTGTATAAAAGTAAGCTTCTGCTACTAGGTTCTAAGTTTGTCTCTGAAGTCTCTGTTCTCCGAAACTTGCGGATTACCTGTATACGTTACTGATACATCTTTCGTGCACTAAAAGGAGATTAAACCACACGAGGTCTGATTCTGAAATGAATTTTCCAGACCGTGACTTCCCATTCTGAATGCTACACTATCGATCGTCTGGGAATAGAGTGTGTATGTGTTATAGTCAGTCACTGCCGAAAGACGATGTATACCAAGTGTTCGTCCGTTTTGATCAGGTAATTTCCACTCCAACCGCTCAAAGTTAAGAGCTGGATGTTTTTGCGTACTTACTTAACACACTGTCTGCCACCATCCTGCACCACGCCCATTTTGACGACACAAATAATGGTGGAAGATTGCTCCATCGAGTTTGTGCATAAGCTTGTAGCGTTTTCCCGTAAGTTTAATAAACACAACAGACACATATAACAGAGACTTTATTCATCAATAATATATTCTCCTTCAGTAATTACAAGAGTCTGCGAACGCTGAGTAACATTTTTGATTCCGAAACTGTAAAAATCACTTGGTTTTGAGGCGAAGAACTCGTCGAGCCATGTTCGGAGGGCATTTTCATCCACAAAGGAACGATAGAGAGTGGAAAAAATGAAAATCTGGACGTGCTGAATAAGGTGGCTGCGGAATGACTTCCCAACACAACTCTTACGAAGTTTTTCCGTCAGTCTAGCAGAATGCGGGCGGACGTTATCGTAGAATAGTGGCACTTCACGCGGTGTTTCTGATCATTGCTCTTGGACTGCGTCTGCAAAACGTTTCAGCCGGTTACATCTCGGGGAAACAGTTCGTAATACACCACACCGTCGGTGTTACACAAGGTGCATAACATTATCTGTCGTGTATATGCGCAGGTCTTTGTGCGAGGAGTTCGTTTGCTCTCAACCTTTCCTTTTTTTTCGTTATATTAGTAAAAAGACGCCAATTCTTGTGACCAGCAACGATACCGAATAGGAGTGTATTGTGTCGTTCACGAGACAGTTGATGACGAACAAGCAGAGATGGATACATGGCCACACGCTGATTTTTGCGATTTTGGTTTAGAGCGTGCCGTTCCCATGCACCCGATTTTTGAACCTTGCGCACTGCGTCAATATGTCGCGCGGTGGTAGACTGATCACAGTTCGTCGCATATGCCAGTTCTCGAGTACACTGACGTGCATCATTGTGGATTAAAGCGTTTAAATAATCTTCATCAGACCCCGAAGGTCTTTCTGAACGTCTAGACGATTCTCCTTAAAACGAGAAAACAATCTTCTTGCCGTGCTGTGTCCAACGGCATTATCCCGTTACACGGCGTAAATATTATTGCTGTTGTCACACTTTTATTGAACTCAAACGAGACTGTGTTGTAAATGTTCCGATTTTTGCACTTGTCGCAGCAATTTCTAGAGTCCTAAGATCCATTCATTATCTCCAAATGACGAAATGAGAACAGGTAAGCTCAAACAGCAACAGCGAATTACAAATAAAAAATGACAATCGATAAATAAACCCATAGCAACCGGAATACCAACATGCAAAACAAAAACGCTACGAACTTATGCATCACCCCAGTATTTGCGTATCTGTTATGTTGTGGTGTTGCCTCTATTATATGCTACACTACTGGCCATTAAAATTGCTACACCAAGAAGAAATGCAGATGATAAACGAGTATTCACTGGACAAATATATTATACTAGAACTGACATGTGATTACATTTTCACGCAATTTCGGTGCTGCCCATGCAGCTTCAACACGTTCATCAAGAGTAGTGACTGCCGTATTGTGACGAGCCAGTTGGTCGGCCACCATTGACCAAACGTTTTCACTTGGTGAGAGATCTCGAGAATGTGCTGGACAGGGAAGCAGTCGAAGATTTTCTGTATCCAGAAAATGCATTATCCTGCTGAAATGTAGGGTTTCGCAGGGATCGAATGAGGGGTAGAACCACTGGTCGTAACACATCTGAAATGTAACGTCCACTGTTCAAAGTGCCGTCAATAAGAACAAGAGGTGACCGAGACGTGTAACCAATGGCACACCATACCATCACGCCGGGTGATACGCCAGTATGGCGATGACGAACACACGCTTCCAATGTGCGTTCACAGCAATATCGCCAAACTCGGATGCGACGATCATGATGCTGTAAACAGAACCTGGATTCACCCGAAAAAAGGACGTTTTGCCATTCGTGCACCCAGGTTCGTCGTTGAGTAAACCATCGCAGACGCTCCTGTCTGTGATGCAGCGTCAAGGGTAATCTCAGCCACGGTCTGCACGTGGCTGCACGATCCGTCACAGCCATGCGGATAAGATACCTGTCATCTCGACTGTTAGTGATACGAGGATATTAGGATCCAGCACGGCGTTCCGTATTACCCTCCTGAACCCACCGATTCCACATTCTGCTAACAGTCATTGGATCTCGACCAACGAAAGCAGCAGTGTCGCAATACGATAAACCGCAATCGCGATAGGCTACAATCCGACCTCTATCAAAGTCGGAAACGTGATGGGTCGATGGTTCGCATTTCTCCTCCTTACACGAGGCATCACAACAACGTTTCACCAGGCAACGCCGGTCAACTGCTGTTTACGTATGAGAAATCGGTTGGAAACTTTCCTCACGTCAACACGTTGTTGGTGTTGGCACCGGCGCCAACCTTGTGTGAATGCTCTGAAAAGCTAATCATTCGCATATCACAGCATCTTCTTCCTGTCGGTTAAATTTCGCGTCTGTAGCACGTCATCTTTGTGGTGTAGCATTTTTAATGGCCAGTAGTGTATTTCCTTGGTGGGTGTTTGGGAGGGGGGCGGCGTCGCGAATGTGCTTGCGCCGGCGGCTGCTGTGAGATGTACGAGGGGACAATGAGGGACGCTGTGGCCGCGGCGACCGCGACCTTGGTCCCCACTGGGCCGCGTTGCGTAATGCGAGCCGCCGGACCTCGCCGCGTGCGTGAGGCGTGCGCTAATTCCCGGCAGGCGGGCGTGGGTGCGCATCGCAGCCTGCAGCTGCGCAGTTGGGGCTCATTGTGGCGGCGCGACTGCCACACAATGCCCGGACTCTGCTACGCGTCACACCTAGCACAATGTCGTCGCGGGCCCGCACGCTGTCTCACTTCACACTCGTCGATAGAAGGCGCACAGCCGCAGTTCCATTGTCTACAGACTCGGCTGTAGAGATGACGCGCTCTCACTCGAAGGCGCAGGTAAACAGCGGTTTCTTTCTCGCAAAGCCGTACAGACTAATAAACCAACGACGAACTTATTAAACGCGCCGTGTCTACAACTGTACATACAACGCGTATCAGAATTAACAGCGAAAGCTGACACGTGTGAAAGGGTACGATAAGACAGGCAAAAAAAAAAAAAAAAAACAAATAAATTTGGATCCACGAACGAGCCATTTGCAAGGTAACTGTCAATGTGTCTTTAAGAGCTGCTACTGATTTCAGTACGAATGACGGTCGTGGTCAGTAAAAATGTACTTGAAAAGCAAACCTTTCGAGTCGGAGCCCATCTAACTCAGGTCAAATTCCGTCCCCTGTCAATGATTAGAGAATATGATATAGGAAAGCCGGGAAAAGTGGCCACTGGGGTCCCGAAGAGAACGAGAGGAAACCAAGTAGATAGCGTGTTTACAGATTTCAGTATCGCTTAGACGCCATCTACAGAAAATGCTTTCCTATGGCATATCTAAACAGGCTTGCGACTGGATCGAAAATTTCATGACATGCAGCACGCGGCAGATTATCCTTGACAGATATTTATCAGCAGACACTGAAGTAACACCTGGTGAGCCACAGGGGAGTGCAAAAGGGACGCTGCTGTTCATGTTGTACATCAGAGACTTAGCGAACAGCTTTAGTTACAGACTGAGGTGTTTTGTAGTTGAATAGTTCACGAAATGTAACAGCGTTGTAGTCTTCGACTACCAGATTAATTCAGACACTAAGAACCATAGAGGCACAAAGTACAGAAAAAAGTTTTGGGAAAAACAGATGTTTGTGAAAATCAAATTTACAGACTAACTACCAGTTTCATTGGTCTGAATTGTTACGGAATGGCCATGACCGACCAAGTGTTATATAACGTTATGTGTAGGGAGAGCATGGCACTCGACAAAACGATCTTCATCCTCAATTGTATACTTAATAGCGACTGGAATGAATGAAGCACTTAAGCTAATTCTCAAATTTGTCTTGATATGGATTTATGTACACAGGGCAGAACCTTTCCAAAGAGTGTTGAGCATCAATAGCCTATACCTCTTATGGAAAGATAATGTACCCACTTTATGTCGGGAAATATTAAGTAGTATTTACTGTTAATGTTAATTTACAAAATTTACATGTACAGGCTACCGAAAATAGTATTTTTACAGTAGTATTTTTTTTACAATTGAGAAGCCTGTAATTAGTGTGAAACTAATATTCATTAAGCACTTTCTGCAACTGGAGGTTAAAAAAAAAAAAAAAGAAACTGCCGATACACCTCTGATTATGACGTATTACTGCTATGAACACGATGTAGATACTAAATTATGTTGTGTACCCTAGATAACAATTGAGCAGTGCAGAACGACAAAATTATACTTTGTAATTTGGGCCCACAAAGAAATGAATATCTGAGAAATTGGTGAGACAGCTCTTGATGAATGATCATATAGGGTAAACCTACCTAACGTTGTTTTAAATGAAAAAGCAAAGTAAATATCCAATCTGGAAGCTGTATATTTTACATGTAAGAGACCAATACATTACTCTGCTAACCCACGATAAAAAAAAAAAGGTCAGGAAATGCGAAACTGTTGAAGTTATGAAATGCTGTAATTTCGATAGAGCTTACCTAACCTGCTTGATTCCGTGATAATTTTCTTTTGCATCGCTGAAGTTCACTTAGCGAACTATTCATTCATTTTTAGCACTGATGTCACTGTCACTAACATTTTCACAAATTCTGTAGCATGATGTGAATCGATGGACTTTCATGGAACCATCACGGACAAAAACAGCACTATTATGTAAAGTGAGGGTGGAGGGGGAAGAAAGGAAAGGGAAGGAACTATTGGCGTCAGCTGCATCGGGTCTTTATGTGAAATCAGCGACGACGAGTGCAGATGCACTGAGTAATAAGGCATCTAAATCCAACGCGATGACTAAGATTGTAAGTATATTCCATTGGTAATACAGTTGCATATTGGTGTATGACTAGTTACTCAACAACGTACCTTACAGAACTTGTGTTACAAGATCAGCGCAGCAAGCGACGTACTCGTACTTCACAAACAATGAACTGCCCGTCCCGCACACAGCACTCACTCCCGTCCAGCATGTCTTTCCCGTGTGAAGACATCCCTGTCATTTGTCGACAACGGTCGGAACACTGTTTAAAAGACCTACCTTACTTAAGGACAAACAATGTGTCTCCTATCACGAAACAAAGTATATCACGGAATTAGGTAGGTGGGGCTACGGATATAGATAAAGCTTGCTCAGCATAAGATCAACAGATATCAGGAGCATACATTCATGCTAAAATCTCAAAATCGATGACAGTATGATTTACGCCCTTATAGTCCTCAGCACTTCAATTATTCACAAATATACTCAGTCAAGTTATACAAACGCCTGGGTGTGACAATGTACGCAGGTATGATGTGGGACGGCCGGCCGCGGTGGTCTCGCGGTTCTAGGCGCGCAGTCCGGAACCGTGGGACTGCTACGGTCGCAGGTTCGAATCCTGCCTCGGGCATGGATGTGTGTGATGTCCTTAGGTTAGTTAGGTTTAAGTAGTTCTAAGTTCTAGGGGACTGATGACCACAGCAGTTGAGTCCCATAGTGGTCAGAGCCATTTGAACCATGATGTGGGACGGCTAAACAGACTCAGTCGCAGGCAAAGCGAACGGCAGGATACAATTCATGGTTGCGATACAGGGAAAACGGAGCTTCTCTAGAACAGGAGACTGCATACAAAACATTTGTAGGCCCACGTTTAGGAACCATTTTATATCGATCTAGTAGGAGAGATTGAGCATGTACGACGAGGAACGATGCGTATGGGCACAGGTTTGTTTGACTGGCGGTAGACTGTAAAAGAAATGCTGACAAATTTTAAATGGTAGCCTCTCGATGAACTGCTTAGAAATCTACAAGAACTGTCTTTCAGGGCATCTCTATCACCTCCGTACGGATCTATCGAGCAGAGATTGCGCAGGTAAAATTATGTACTTTCAACGATAAAATCCGCTACAGTTGTAAAAATTATTTATTTCTAAAAAGCACTACCAGGTTTCAGGAGATATGTCCCATCTTCAGGTGCAGCTGCAAAATTTTTAAGTGAATAATAAAGTGGTTAAGATAATTACAGCTGAACAGAACCAAGAGAAATTCTTAGAAAAAAACTCTATACGAACATTAAAATGTGAGTCCATAAAGGATGTATAACTGAGGTTAAAATAAGTTGAAACAGCTTTTAACCTTACTTATAAATTCCTTATGAAATCACTTTTTAATATACGTATAGGGTTTTTTCTAAGAATTTCTGTTGATTCTGTCTAGCTTTGGTTATCTTAAACATGTCGATAGGTATTATTATTCATTTAAAACTTTTGCAGATGTGCTGAAGATGGGGCATAAGTCCTGAAATCAGATAGTGCTTTTCTTTTTAGAAACAATTAGTTATTACAAAAAGGTAGACTCCGCCCGAACAGGCCATGAAGACCCAAAGGTACCAACCGGCCGCCGTATCATCCTCAACCCTCAGGCGTAACCGGATGCGTATGTGGAGGGGCATGTGGTCAGCACACCGCTCTCCCGACCGCATGTCAGTTTACGAGACCAGTGCAGCTACTTGTCAATCAAGTAGCTCCTCAGTTTGCCTCACAAGGGCTGACTGCATCCCGTTTTCCATCAGAGCTCGGCAGACCCGTTCGGTCAGCCATCGAAGTAAAGCCCGACAGAGCGTGACTTCGGTGATCTGACGGGAAACGGCGTTACCAATGCGGCAAGGCCTTTGGCAAGTAGTTACTACAGCTGTAGCGGATTTTATCATTGACTATGGATTACAATTGTGGATGTCCCTTGAAGGAAAACGTTTGTCAAAATTAAGCGTATCTGCTAACCGAGCGATGTGGCGCAGTGGTTAGACACTGGACTCGCATTCGGGAGGACGACGGTTCAATCCTGCGTCCTGCCATCCTGTTTTAGGTTTTCCGTGATTTCCCTAAATCGCTCTAGGCAAATGCCGGGATGGATCCTTTCAAACAGCACGGCCGACTTCCTTCCGCGTCCTTCCCTAATCCGATGAGACCGATGACCTCACTTTCTGGTCTCCTTCCTCAAAAACAAGAAGAAGAAGCATATCTGCTAGTGCAGAGACGTTTCGGCAATTATTCTTCTAACGTCCCATCCAAGAATGGAACGGGAAGGGTACCTATAAAATTTTTAACTGTCACCTCGACAAAAGGTGCGTAATTAATTGTTTACTGGTAGGCACATGCCTGTCAGAACGCAGTCATTCTAGATACTGAAATTGCAGCGCTGTAGAACTGTAGCCTCCACTAGAGGAGTCAAAATAAATTCGCGCAGCTCATTTATAAAGTGGAGTATCGGGCGGTAAATCGATTTCGGCAACATTTAGAATGTCGTAGCTGCAAAACGCTAATCCTTGTGATTCCTTCAACCGTGCTGCGACGCGGGGATGTCAAAGTCTAGCAGGACTTCAGACTTGTACCAGCAAACAAACAAACAATTACGTAACTTCATTCTTTCGAGGTGATAGAAGTTTATGACTATGCCCGCTATAGTATGACAAAAAGGACCCTCTGCCACACACTTCGTAATGATGTGGATGTGAACACTGAGTTAGTCCAAGCCACGTCTCGACAAGGTGACGCCCAGGCGACGGACAGTTGCGCAGTGCAGTGCGGCCGCCCGAGTTGAGACAGAAGACGGTGCCAATCCGTCCGTCCCGGAGCTGGCGGGTGACGGCGCGTTGCGTCAGACGGCCTGCCGAGGGTATTTTGATGCGCCGTTTTTGCGGCCAAAGATTACTCGATCACAGGACCAGCCACGACTGCATGCGAAACACGACACACGTCACCTCGGATAAATTATCTTTGCAACAACTACTCTAGTCCACGAGGAGAGCGTCAGGAAAAGAGGAACATGGGGAGGGAAATGGTGAATTGTCATTATAATTGACCATGAAGACCTCCCAAGAAGACGCAGTTATTCTGACGGAGTCTTCTTAGCCAGTAATTTGCTAAAGACCACGATGTCTTCTTTTCGGACCTGAGGGGCTCATTGGTTATGGGTATTCTGGTGATTATACACTGAGATAACAAAAGTCATGGGATAGCTATACACGCGTATACAGATGGGCGGTAGTGTTGTGTACACTGGATGTGAAAGGGCAATGAGTTAGCAGAGCTGACATTTGTACTCAGGCGATTCATGTGAAAAGGTTTCCGACGTGTTCATGGCCGCACGACGTGGATTAATAGACTTTGAACACGGAGTGGCTGGATGCATGGGACATTTCATTTCGGAAATCTTTAGGAAATTAAATATTTCTAGATCTACAGTGTCAAGTGTGCCGAGAATACCAACCTAAATGCATTACCCCTCATTACCCGATGCCCTTCACTTAACGACCGAGAGCAGCGGCGTTTGCTTAGAGTTGTCAGTGCTAACAGACAAGCAACACTGCCTGAAATAAGCACAGAAATTAATGTGGAACGTACGAAGAACGTATCAGTTAGGACAGTGTGGCGAAATGAGGCGTTAATGGGCTGTGGCAGCAGACGGCCGACTCGGCTGCCTTTGCTAACAATACGATATCGCCATCAGCGCCTCTCCTGGGTTCGTAATCATATCGATTTGACGTTAGACGAGTGGAAAACTGTTGTCTGGTCAGGTGAGCCCTGATTTCAGTCGGTAGCAGCTGATGGTAGGGTTTGAATGTGGCACAGACCTTACAAAGCCATGCACCCAACTTGTCAAGAAGCCATTGTGCAAGCAGCTGGTGGCTCCATGATGGTGTGGTCTGTGTTTATAGTGAATGTACTGTGTCCTCTGGTCCAACTGAACCGATGATTGACTGGAAATCTATCTGTAACTGTGATGACGTCCCATCGAACATTTATGGACCATAATCGAGAGGTCAGTTCCTGCACAAAATCCTGCACCGGCAGCACTTTCGAAATTATGGACGGCTGTAGAGACAGCATGGTTGAATATCTCTGCAGGGAACTGTCAGTGACTTGTTGAGCCCATGTCACGTCGATCTGCTGCACTGCGGCGGGCAATAGGATGTCTGACTCGATATTAGGAGGTATCTTGTCACTATGTCACCGCAGTGTATTGTGTATAGGTCAAATCTAGTAGCTAGAAACTCTTATAGAATATTCACAAATACTGTAATTAAAACACGATGAGTGATTATTCGTTTCTTATTTGCCTACTGCTTATTTAGCTAATGTTTTCAACGTTCCTGTTCTAAGTATTCACATTTAAATCCATATAGTTACTCTGAAAATCAATGTGAATATTATGATACAGGATATTTCACATTGCATCAAAAAGGGAAGTTTCGTCCCATTCCATTTGCGCACGAAGTGCGGGAAAAATGGCTGCTCAGATGATTCTGTGAAAGCTGTAATTAGTAGATCTTGTCTTCGCGGTAGCTTCAGGAGTGATACATAGAGCTGAAGTACATTCCAAGATATCTCACTTAATTGAGTTCTTGAAACTCTGTAAGTAGGGTTTCGCGGGACAGTTGACGGCGTCTGTATTCAAATGTTTGTTACGCCCCAGTTTATCACTAACCTCATTTCTGCAACTCCTCATTACTTTCCTCTCTCTTAGATTTACTCTCAGTCAATAGTGTGTGCTCATTAGTCTGTTCATTGAGGACAGTAACGTCATCAGCGAATTTTAATCATTCATATCCTTCACGCTCCATATTAACACAACTCTTTAAACGTTCTTTTACTTCCGTCATTGCCTCTTAGACGAAAAAAACCGACCAATAGGAGCGAAAGACTACACCCGTGTCTTCCAAGCTTTTTGATACTAACTATTCGATGTTGGTCCTCTTATTTCTCCGGAATGAATTTTCACTCTGCAGAGGGGTATGTGCTAATTTGAAATTTACAGACAGATTAAAACTGTGTACCGGACAGGGGCTCGAACCTGAAACTTTTCTCTTTCGCGGGCAAGTACTCTTAACTACTCAACTATCCAAGTACGACTCATTCAGACATCTGAGAGTCTACGCTCCCACCTGTAGAATATTAGCCTTTCGTTGATTATTCAATCTATTTCTCATTGTCACCTCCTTAATAGCAGTCCTCTCACTCAGATCCGAATAGGGAATTAATCCGAAATCTTTTGCCAAAGGAGATATTATTACAACAGTTTTTCAATTTAGGCCACATGTCTTGTGGATATGCACTGTGTGACTTTAACGGCGTTCTTTCCGCGTTTTTAATATTAATTACGTATTTCTGTATGTTTCATTAGAGAGCACCTAATACCTTTTACGCTGTCCTCTGCCGACGTTGTTCACCCTTACGTTAGGCAAACAATATTTGTTTGGAGAGACGAGACTCTGTCGTATGTACCGCATGACCACTCCATCGGAGACGATGTTTCCATTTTTGCCTCCTCGATGCCCGTAGCACTAACTTCTTCAAGGGTAGTGGTGCTGGTTCTACAAATTCTCCTCAGACTGCGCTATCAACGTTTCTTCACGCCTATTATGACTGTCCTGTATGTGGCCTACATTTGACAGCCTTAATTTGAGCTTGGTATTTCAGTTCAAACAAATGGCTCTGAGCACTATGGGACTTAACATCTGTGGTCATCAGTCCCCTAGAACTTAGAACTACTTAAACCTAACTAACCTAAGGACATCACACACATCCATGCCCGAGGCAGGATTCGAACCTGCGACCGTAGCGGTCGCGCGGTTCCGGACTGAGCGCCTAGAACCGCGAGACCACCGCGGCCGGCGGTATTTCAGTTGTCTAGTTGTCTGGTACACAATCCGAGAGCTGTAGTTATGGTTATCGCAATCCATTTCCTGTAGGCGATCCAAAGCTGTATTGTCCCAATGGAGGCGAAGCTGGATTTTGGAATCAGTGGATGAACTTGTCGATATCAGTGGTGCAGGACTTGGGAGAAAACAATGCCGGTCAAGCTTATCAAGACAATTTCACTTACTTAGTTGTAGAGGCAGTTAACCCGGCATAGCGACTGAAATGTCTCCTTCGGCAACAATAAATGAAGACGACGGCGCAGGAAACTGTTAATCCCTGGTCAAGTTGTATGTTCTGTTTTCGAATGCACAAAAAAATAAATAAATAAAAAAAATAAAGAGAGAGAGAGAGAGAGAGAGAGAGAGAGAGAGAGAGAGAGAGAGAGAGAGAGAGAGAGAAAAGCATCCAGAAGACATGGTCGGGTGTCAATGTAATTCCGTACTCGTGCACACCATTGGCGGATACATAAATGATTAGAGCTGCAATACTCTGTGACAGGTAGGACTGCCATCAGAGTGCGTTAGTATTGTTCGTGTTTAGTGTTGTTACTTGGTCTGATAGGGTATATAAGGGCATAAACAGCGTCAGATGTCGAGTGATGACAGTGAACGAGTCGGAGATGCTGCGTATTCGTCTGAGACAGCGTTATCTGCACCTGGCAGACTGTGAAAGGGTCCTTGTTGTGGGTCTCCATTTTGCCGCCTGGTCGAACCGTGCAATATCCAGATTTATGGGGCATTCGGACGATACAGTGATCTGACGATCTACATGGCAGCTTGGAGGCAGGCTTAATCATCGTCAAGGTAACGGTCGACCAAGTCTGAACATCATTAAGAATTTTTTGTAAGTCCGTCCTTTTGACTGGAGGTCTGGCGGACCACGGCCGCACTATTGTATGAAAATGAAACGCCTAAGCCGTCATTATGGTCTTATTTATTGTGTAGCTACCAGTTCTGGTGCTTCAATTCGCTGTCTTCAGGCCTTAGTTAATGCTGAAGCGGCTAGCACGATCCATATATCCGATGCATCAGTGGTCAAAATAACTGGTTTACGCAGACTACCTGTAACTGTGATGTCGCCTCTCCAAATGCCAACTGTTAGCTTGAGTTGACAATTGATGGTTCGAGGGACGACATCACACTTACAGGTAGTTTGCGTAAACCAATTATGTTGGCCACTGATGCATCGAATATATGGCTCGTGGTAACTAAGGTGTGAAGATGGCGCAATGAAGCGCCTAAACTGGTAGCTACACTATAAATAAGGTAATACGGACGGCTGTAGGCGTTTCATTTTCTTACAACCATTAAGAAGGACCGTCGTATTATGCACCAGGCACATCGCAACCGCTTCACATCTGCGCCCGGCATCCGAGAACAAGTTGTGGACTCCTTTGTGTCACCCCGCACCACTGGCCGGTGACTAGCAACAGCCCGACTAGGGAATCACTTGTCCCTCGTGTACGCCGGGCGTTAACACTGTAACACTGGTAGCTGCGTATGAATTGGTGCCACGGCTGAGGAGCACCGGCTGCTGATCAATGTCGTCGCATTGTGTCCCGCGATGAGCCGCTGTTCTGTACCCTTCTCGACGACCATCGTCTGTGTGTACGGTGGCGACATGGGGAGGGGTTCAGCTCCTCCAGTGTTTAAGAGGGGCACAACGGTGCTATTCTTGGTGTCATAAAGTGGGTGGGGGCGAGGGGGGGGGGGCTGGATATGACTTCAGATCACAGTTGGTAGTGAGTAGTGGCGGAAGGAAGTCTGATGGCACCAACTGTACATCACGGCCATACTGCGTCCATATGTGTCACCTCTCATGTTACAGTACCGTTGTCCCATTTTTCAACAGGACAATGCGCATCCACAGATGGTACGTGTTCTATGAATCGTCTGAGATGTTGAGGTACTCCCGCACATAGCGAGATCCCCAGATCTGTCTCCTTCAGAACAAGTTTGGAACCAGCTCGGAACGTAAACACTGTTCCACTTCCAGTGTCCAGAGAAGCTCAGACCGAGTGCCAGTATCCATGTTATCAATGGCCAGTTACAACAGTTGTGGGCCAGCTTGCCTCACAAAGGATACAACGGTTTTGTGATACCCTTTATAGCCGAATCACTGAAATAGCGGTAAATGGTTTGGAACTGCCAGATTTTATTTTGCACTCACTCTATTAACTTCACATAATTTCTTAACCCGTAAAGTTCTATTTCGTTTTCTCCTTCCCTTCTGGATGCTTCACTTCTTTTGTCAGGCCGTGTGTTTATATTCTTGTCTTTGAATTTTGCCACACATACAGTGCACATTGAAATAAAATACGCTCTTTTAGATTAGCACTTTCTTCAGCTGATTCCTTCAATGGCGTGACACATCGCATGTAGCCGGCCGCGGTGGTCTCGCGGTTCTAGACGCGCAGTCCGGAACCGTGCGACTGCTACGGTCGCAGGTTCGAATCCTGCCTCGGGCATGGACGTGTGTGATGTCCTTAGGTTAGTTAGGTGTAAGTAGTTCTAAGTTCTAGGGGACTGATGACCACAGCAGTTGAGTCCCATAGTGCTCAGAGCCACACATCGGGTGTGCCGCTCCTCGCGTGAAACACGCTACGCCTACAGCGGCACACGTTATAGTGGCATCGCAAAAGTAGAGGAGGGGAAGAAAAAACACACAATAACTTGAAGCGAGAGGAAGTAGCTTGTGGTAGAGCAAGTTCTAGAACATTCAAAGGCGCTCCACTCATGGCTCTTTACCATAACTTGTGATTCGAATCTTGGAGTTCCTCTTTACTAAGCCCATCAAAACTCTATCTAGCGACTGGAATAGTTATCGTTGTCTTTATTCGTATTTTGTGTCTTCCCATGTAATTGTGACTTGGCCAGCGGAACGCCTGTATAGTCCGAAACTGTGAACTGGTTAGTATCGAGACTGCCCCTCATTTCAATGCGCTTACGAGAGTATATCTGCTTTTTTTTATTTAAAAAAAGAGCTGTATGTTACTGGTCTGTTGTCTCCCCATGTCCTCATCATTAACCAATTAAATTCAGTCAGCAATCGATACCCTGCGATACGCAAAATGGCTCTGAGCACTATGGGACTTAACTTCTAAGGTCATCAGTCCCCTAGAACTTAGAGCTACTGAAACCTAACTAACCTAAGGACATCACACACGTCCATGCCCGAGGCAGGATTCGAACCTGCGACCGTAAAGGTCGCGCGGTTCCAGACTGTAGCGCCCAGAACCGCTCGGCCACTCCGGCCGGCCATGCAATACGCAAAGAAGAATCTGACGTCATCATGGTCCGGAGAGCAGCACATCACAAGGTATGGTTCTTCTGATCTGGTGGTAGGGAGGCGGTAACTGGCAGACACCATTTTTTTTGTTTCATTTCGTTCCCTCCGAAGCCAAAAGAAACGAGCAAGCCATACGGGCTCACCACTGATTTTTTCAGCCGTGAAGGCTTCAACGATATGAAAGTGGTTCGGATGCCAAGTTGAACTGTAGATCCCCTTTCCCCGATTTGATAATTGGGGTGGAATAGGGACACGAAAATAGCCCTAGAGGCTTCCAATTGAAAGACTTGTATCTGGCCATTGAGCCAAACGAAATTATTATTATTACTATTATTTCCTCTTTAGTTCTGACATAGACTGTACTTGCTCCCCAAATAGCAAAACATTTATGCTACTTTCAGCCGCGCGGGATTAGCCGAGCGTTCTAAGGCGCTGCGGTCATGGACTGTGCGGCTGATCCCGGCGGAGGTTCGAGTCCTCCCTCGGGCATGTGTGTGTGTGTGTTTGTCCTTACGATAATTTAGGTTAAGTAGTGTGTAAGCTTAGGGACTGATGACCTTAGCACGTATAAGTCCCATAAGATTTCACACACATTTGAACATTTTTTGCTACTTTCAGTCTCATTTTCCAACTCTCTTAGCATCACCTGTGGCCTGGCTCAGGGTGGTAACGATTAAATTGTCGAGAGAGTGTAGCGGCATGCCTGTTGAAAATCATACAAGGCGAATTAGATTGCTCTCGGGGCTTCGCGAATTCCTGCTGCTTCCTCAGCAGGAATTTCATTGGAAGGCACCGTAACGAATTTTAATAGGACGCAGTTTTTAAACAGTCACGCGTTTGTGCGATCAGACACATCCTTAAGACCAGTGTTACCACAGCGTCGGCTGCGCGTGTCCGCACGTCGATCGGGCACCGCTTGCTGCAAGGTGTGGTGGTCGCTGCATACAGAAGTGCGGGGCAGTTGAGCAACGCCCTCCGCCATCCTAAACAAGGGAAGTGGAATGGAACGTATGTACTCTTGACAAGGGTGGTGTTGAAACCAGCCACTGAGGCGAGGACAGCTTTATCTTAGGACTTGGAATCATCCTTGTGTATGGTCATAAGTTACTGCAAGTAGTCGCGGAGAGACATTAAATATACATTGAATTTTTGCATACCATCGAACAAAACACATTATCATGGGTTTTGTTTCAACTGTATGCCAATGAAAGTCTCCGAAGGGTACAGACAAAGCACGTGGAAAATGTAATGCTATTACGGGCAAAACAAAATTAGCAGTGTACTGCACTCATCACGAGATATATCAAGAAAAAAATATTAGGTGTCTCTCCCTGAATTATAAACTGTTCATAGTATCTCACGTTTCTACTACATAACACATCTATATTAATCTTCTATACAACTGTTGGAGCCGGCCAGGGTGGCCGAGCGGTTCTAGGCGCTACAGTCTGGAACCGCGAGCCCGCTACGGTCGCAGGCTTGAATCCTGCCTCGGGCATGGATGTGTGTGATGTCCTTAGGTTAGTTAGGTTTACGTAGTTCTAAGTTCTAGGTGTATTACTGTCTTCAACGAAGCTAAGAATGAGAACATTTCCCAAATTTTGACTGTCAGAACTAAGAACTGAACTAAGAACTAAGAACTAAGAACTGAAACCACTTGTAATGAAACCTTAAGTGTCTGCGCTGCACGATGGAAGACATGTGTAACTGACTCGCACAGACACAAATAACTGCTTCTCACCGATAGATGAACAGCTGTGACTCTAGCTTGCCAATGTCGCCGCCTCAAATAAAAGCGACACTGCTGCACCTGAAACGCCGCTTATTCTCACTGTACCTTACGTCTTTTGTTGCATACACAGATCCTTGCTTCCTGCAGTACACAGAAGAGCGGTAAAGAACTGTACACAAGAGAAAATGTGGTGAGGAAAGAGACGTGCATTGGATGAGCTGTTAGACAAAGGTGTTTGTCACCAACGCTCTTCAGTATACATGCTAAGAAAATACAAAATTAACCATTAGGAATAGCAAGAGGTATAATAGCAGGAAGAAAGACGATAAAGACATTTAAGCTGGGTAAGGTTGGGTAGTATAGGACACGCTACCTCTTCGAAATTATAACATTTTCTGAAGGTTAAACTGGAACATTATTCACGATGAAGAATATGAAGTTCGATGTCGTAAGACCATAGGTTCCTTGTTTATGTTTAAATATTTTTTCACTCTTTGCATTTTGGCAGTGTACATTTCTGCACTGTTGTATCCGACATGAAATTGTAATGTGTAAGTAAATAGTTTTTTTAGAATAAAGTTTTAATTGACTCGTAAATGGTTTTAAACTGGAATTTGTCCATCATCTCAGTTTGTTTGCCAATCTGTCAACTTGATCCTTGCTGAAATGTTGCTACTGTAAGTCTTCCTGTCGTCTCATAACATGATAGTGGAAGGCTTTACCCGCTTTCACTTTTGTCTTATTGAGACGACGCTTTATTTTCATTGCTACTCAAATTTTTACTCGTTTTTACTCATGACTGCACAGTATTGTTTCCCGTTCATCAATCAATGTCCTCGAAATGAATTTATTATTTGCTAAAACAGCCACCTCTTTATTTTATTGTAACGCTGAAGGTCTATAGCCTAATGTACTTTTTGGAACTTAGTATTGCTAACTCCTTTCCGTGATCGTCGTTTCGAGAAATACTGACTTTTTCTGCAGCTTCCTTCGGGTTATTTTCATGTGCCATTTATGTCCTACCTTCTCCATATCTGCTTATTAACGAAAAAAAACCTGAAAACTAATGTTTTATGCTTTTTGTGTGGTGCAACCATAAATTTATTTTTCTACTACAAAGTAACGTTCCGCTGGGGTAGTTTAACATTCCTACTGTTATTACCTGGCTGCACATTGCCAAGGCCTGCAACGTAGAGAATAATACCTGTTGCATTTACATTGATTCACTATTCTGTTGATTAAAATGTAATATTGGTTACGTGCAAACAAAAGACAACACTCAAAGTTAAGTTCGTGTACCGAAAAACTCACTATGAACAGGTAACTTGTTGCCATGCCGAAATGAAATGTTGTTTTGATTCATAATAGCGAGAAAGATCTCGTTGCTCCATAGCTCACACTGTAGTGGCGTGACAGCTGCTGCCACTTGCTAACACTAGAGTTCAGAAACAGCTTCTGTCCGACACAACTTGCTGTCCGGTACTGCCCGACCTTCCGCTATGCAGAGGAAGCGCTATATATTTTATGACAGAGATGATAGTTAGAGTGGGAAGAAGGGTATTATATGGTGCTAAATGTAGGAAATATGAAAGAGATTAGAATTGGGAAAGTTGACGATCACGTTAATGAACTACTAGCAGGAACGGCATTGGAACAAGCAAAATCTTGTAGCTACAGAGAATAGGAGCCGAGTGGGGGAAACAGAAAGTTTAATATGTCTGACTATAAGAGTTTATCAAACAGTTGCAGGTTGATTGACAATAAAATGGATTTCCACAGAACTTAGATTCGCCCAAGCCAGTAGTGTTGTATTATGTGGTAGTAAATCAAGATTAGTCAAAAAGAAAGAGGAAAAATACTTACATAGTTCTGAAATGGCTGTGGAGTAAAATACTTCAAATGGGATGATATAATGTGGAATGAAGAAATTCTAATAACAAAAGAAGAAAGAAAAATAGCGGAAATGATAAGAATGTAGGAAACATCTTGGCTGGAACATTGCGAAGAAATCACCTCCAAAAGAGCCACCAAAGCAAAAATTACAGGGAAGAGGAGGATACGAGGAACAAGGCTTGGAATGCTGGGTGAAATTAAATATGCAGAAGTTAGCAGCAGATTAAAGGAGAGGCAGGGGACAGAACGTCTAGTTTATGCTCGAATTAAGACAGATATCAAACACAAATAGTATGTAATCCGTAAAATTAATAGGAATAATAATAATAATCATCATCTCCATCCAAAAATTAGGTGTTGTAACCACCTACTACGGTCTGTATCATCAATCCACCTGCTACGACGTCCACATAGTTCTCTCTTTCCAGTCGGCCCACAATTCATTATCTTTTTTGGCAATATTTATTCTGTCATTCTCTCAACATGATCTTTCCATTCTATTCTCTTTTATATTGTCATTAACTGAGAAGATATTTAAATCTGATCTTATTGTTCCACTCCTTATTTTATCCATTGTAGTACAGCCTCTTACATCTCTCGTGAACATAATCTCTGCTGCTTGTATAAATTACTTTTCTTTTTTTGTTATTTCCATGAATCGGAAACTTATACAAGAGTAGGTACAGCCATAAATTTACAGAATTTCATTTGCGTTTCTTTTCTTCTTTTTCCTCCCATAGTTCTTCCAACTGTTCCGCAGATAGCTTGATATTTGTTAACTTCTTCTCAATATCTGTTTTACAGTTAAAATTAATATCACATCCTAGATAACTGAAGTGGGATACTTGTCCTAAAATTTTCTCATTTATTATTGTTTTCGATCTGACTGAATTCTTTGAAAGCCGTTATCTTTGCCTTACCTGCATATATAGTTAAGTTGCAATATATTGCGTTTTAGCCGTATCTCTGTACTGCTCTTTGGAAGTTATCTTTTGTTTTCTGTTAATAATGCTCGCGATTTCAAATATATTTTGGAAAATAATCAAGCTTTTTCCTTTTATTTCTCTGCAATTAGTCGCCAAAACCAAAATTATGAAGTACACTGCCATCTGAAATTTTCATAGAAAAGTTGTTTGAGATCCTTGAGCGAACAGTAGTTGTGTGCGTGTGCGCGATCGTGTGTGTGTGTGTGTGTGTGTGTGTGTGTGTGTGTGTGTAACCGCAAGTGCGAAACTTAGCTGTGTCACGCATATACCGCAAAACAACTGGGTTAAGCATTCATTGAAAGAGAAAAAAAAAATGCGAATGGTTTCTCTCAGGCCACCTCATTCGATACTAGCTAAAATGAAACCTACTTGACATTTATTTTTTCGGAGGGTCTTAGATCGTCTTCGGTGCAACTAGGGACTAAACAGCATATCATCAAAATGTGCCTCCTGTCAGCCACTAAGTACCATGATAAACATTAGCACTGTGATGTGGAAAGTGTTAACTGAACAAAAGATTTGCACGTATATCTACTATGCCGAGCAGACGTTACGGATGTCACTGTCATTATATTCCTGTGTGCAGGGTCTTGAAAGTAGTCCCCGTTGGAGGTTAGAAAGCAGTCGCCCTTGGAGGTTACTAGTTGGCCTAATGTATTCAGAGGTTGTCGTTTTGACTGACCTAATGTATTCAGAGTTTGTCGTTTTGATTTTTCTATTATTGTAAATATAGTATTTGCAGAAAATACTTGAATGATTATAGCTATTGATGTTGGTTCACACACTAATTCTGGAAGTTAGGAGGCGTTTGCAGATAGTGATATTGTATCACGGACGATTTTTGGAATATCAGAGTGACCGAGGTTATTTCAGAAGAACCGATATGGAGTAACATCACGAGGGAAGCTGTTGTACTTTAATGTAACTAGGAAAAGGGAGATAAATAGCGATGTATATATTTTTATTTCGTGTGAGATTGTTTTTTCTATAAAGCTTAAAATTATTGATTTTGTGCTAAACCCGTGGATAACTCTTAACAGAAACCCCATGTACTATTTCCGCTGTGGATGCTTCTGTGATCCGCTTGACAATAATGCTTGTCTCAACGGCCAAAAGGATTAACTTTTGTGTCCTGATTCAAATACGTGTAGAAAGATAGATCATAAACATTGAATGTTAACATTTGAATGATTTGTATCGACGTATGCTGGTGGGTGTTCGTTATGATTAGTAGGGAGGTGCGGAAAGTGGACCGTGGTGTCGACATGCAGGTCAGTGAGGCCGTCTGCGGCAGGAGGCCGCACTCGCTCAACACATTCCATCAGCGGCCACTGATTGCTTCCGCCAGCGGGCGAGTAATTGAGGATCCGCTCGGAGCACTGCGCCAGCGAGCTAACGCCCAGTTTCTGCACTCGCAGCGGGGCAGCCCGTTCAGCTCGTGACGTCATACAGGCAGGGCTGTGGTAGGCAGAATAAACAGCCACTAACATGTGGACGCGCGTCCCAGATTTAGTTCCTCTGCAGGTTTTAGATACGAGGAATGGGGCGCTGTTGGAAGCTCTGCAAGTTGATTCATTTGCGGTGCTCTGATTCTGAACATTCTGCAACTCACTTTTGTCAACTAGGTTAGTTTATAAAGTCTAGACGCACGAGGATAACCATCAGCAGAAACGACTACAATTCAGAACACCCAACAGCTTTACGTTGCTGATATTAAAAATCCAAGCTTCCTGCCTGAAGGTGGAACTGAGACGCCGAAACACCTCGTGATTACAGAACATAGATTTTTGTGACTGTGTACTGAGTTTTGTTGTGGCTTTAAAAATCTCTGATTGGAACATTTGTGACAAGTTCAAACAGTGCGCTACTAGACTCGAACTCGAAATCTCATCTCTGCTTTCTTCGGACAGAGCTTCGTCGCTTTAACCCGAAGAAGCCCCGCGGGTGCAGCAGAGCTTCACCACCCTCCGTTCCTTACAAACTGAAGTGGAACTAATAGCAGTCCCGAAATTTTGAGTGAGTACTGCTGTATGCGATTTGTGGTTCCATCTTGGTGAGAAACGCTATTTTTCGGAGCTAGACAAGTTTCTGCGAGAAGTTGTCTTCTTTTTTTTCCAGCACCTTTCCTTTATACGATGCATTTCGTAATATACCGCACAATCTGGAAAATGACTACCAACAGTGAGTAAGTTTACCTCTAGTCGTTGTCCAATGCTGGAACTTACCATTGTAGCTTTCTGGTTAAGCGTATCCTAAAAGTATAGAAGAAACTACAAACAAAAGAATGAGGCTTCACAGTGAAAGTAAGCACTATGGTGGAAAAGCTAGTCGAAGCCGAATATTATCATTCATATTGGAGTTTTTGTGATTGCACAAAACTAATGATGGATTAAGGATGGGTCCGACTTTTTGTATAAGTATACAAAATATTGTTTTGTTTTAACACCCACAGTTGTGGCATCCTCAATGGATTTTTTTCTTTTTTTCCTGAAATACATACATACAGATTAAGTTTAGGTTAGGAAATATGGATCATCAGATTTTGTTTATATATAGAGTGTATCATAATTAATGGCGTAAACGAATAAAGTTGAAAGTATACACGATACTACAAACAAGAAAGTCTCAGTAAACATAGGGTCGAAAATGCATACCTTAAGAGCTACGAGCAATTTTTCAGTCCAAACATGTGCTCTTAATTGCATACATTAATAGTTGTCAGCACTTGTTCATTAGAAGAGTTGTGTTAGAAGGTATGCATTTTAGAGCACATGTTTACTGGACTTTTTTCTTGTTTTGGTCGATTTTATCACTTCACAAAATATGAAAAGCAAAGATTTTGCAGTAGAAGAGAATTGCTTCGGCCGGCCGCGGTGGTCTCGCGGTTCTAGTCGCGTAGTCCGGAACCGTGCGACTGCTACGGTTGCAGGTTCGAATCCTGCCTCGGGCGTGGATGTGTGTGATGTCCTTAGGTTAGTTAGGTTTAAGTAGTTCTAAGTTCTAGGGGACTAATGACCACGGCAGTGAGTCCCATAGTGCTCAGAGCCATTTGAACTATTTTAGAATTGCTTCACAGTAAAATTTCTCTTACTAAAATTTCTCTTACCTCTTAAGGTATGCATTTTCGACCCTATGTTTACTGAGACTTTTTTGCTTCTAGCATCGTGTACTTTCAACTATATGCGTTTACGCCATTAATTATGATACACCCTGTATATAATTTTACATTGTGTGTGTCCTGTGGCTGCTAATCAAAATCAGTCACAGGACTAAATTAGCAAGCCAGGTCAATGATCAAAGAGCTCTATGTAACAAGACACTATGCTCAACAGTTTAAGCGAATTATAGGACACACGTTCGAGCCGCATCAAAACAGCAAAATGCAGCATTTGCAAACAAGCAGGAGAAAACGTGAGTAAGTGCTGCCAAAATACGAAACATAATACAAGTGTAACAAACTACACGATAAAGTTCGCCATACCTCAGCTTCACAAAACCTTTACTGGTGTCCACAGAATCAACTCAGCTATACAAAAACATGTTTGGTACACAAAAACAAACTTTTCAAAGCTCAGGAATAGCCAGATACTACAATGGTAAGACCAAAAACGGGCATATGCCACGAGTTTTACTAGAACATACATTTTAGAGATTGGATTATAAGCGAAAATTCAGTGCAGACGATTTTCTAACATGTTCGCAGATGACACGGTGTTCTAATTTAGATAAGTGCCTGGTTTTGGTTTGCAGCCACAAGACAAATACAATGTAAAATAAAATAAAATGTAAAGCGCATGTATAATATAAATAACAACAACATTACATCGCATGTATCACATTCCCTCACTTAGACAAAACCTGTATGTACGTATTTCAGGAAAATAAAATGCAATAGTAAGCGACAAGCGTGATAAAATATGTTTGGGCGTTAAAACAATAATTTGTGTTCTAACAAACAGGCGGACCCATCCTTAATTCATTGTTATCAGAATATTATCGCAGAAGCAATTCACTGAGCAGCCTCTTACTACTTGTTAACCATACTGGTTCTCATTTTGCTTTGTGCTGGTTGCGTAATTTCGAAGGTCTATTGCTCCAACTTCCAATTTCTAACAGAAATTGCTGTCGCTGCTCTTCCCATACCAATAACGCAACTAGTTCTGTAAGAAACAATAATCCGCCCCCGATAGTGTGCACGAACGCTGAACCAGTGCTAGTCGATAAACCTTGTGTACGCCGTGGGTGTATATCGCGTGTCATTAACCTCGAGCGTGCCGCTGTCTCCCCCCCCCCCCCCCGCATCCCCCCTCATTCCTCGGCCGCTCTTTGCCTTCACAGAGTCCAGACAGACACCTGCCCACTCGCGCTACACCTGCTCCCCGGAGTACGCTGTTAGCCAGCCGTTGTGCAACTCGCTGGAGAAGGCAGGCCTTTCACGACGGCTCCAGTTACATCACATTTCTGCGGAATTTCGCAGGGAGGAAAGGATATTACTTGTCAAAGGCCGTCGCTACAGATGGGGGACACGTGTTAAGCTTTCCGCACGAAATACTAGGCAACTCTCACGTGAGCACAGCGGTCGCTAAGGAGCGCTGGTAGATGGTGTAGGAGTGGTACCAGACGGGCATGTACTGGCGCAAGTCATGGCAGTGAAGCATTTTTGTTTTGTTTTTGTTTTATTTGGCCTCCCGAGCTTGTACTCTATTTAGCCATCTAGAACACAAGTTTACATAGAATACGTAACTGTATATTGAAAATCCATAAATGAATATATACAGAACTGAAAGTTCAAGCTGGTAACTTTTTTCACATCCAATGTTTAACATTTAGAATTATAAGTCAGGTAGACATATTTATGTTATCAATTCACGCTACTTCTTAAATTTAGTAATACGTTATAAAAATACATGAAAATGTGAGTCCCACAGATTTTCCCTACACTCTTAAGAAACTAACAAGCACTTTATACAAGTGAATGACTTTAGCAATCAAAAGAGATGACGCTGATTGAGGGAAGAGGTAACCCATACTCATCAAAGTCTTCATAAATTACGACTGTTCATTGTAAAATATAGAAAGCGAAAGCATGACGTGGGTTACATCAGTTTCTGACTCGGAATCATATTCACATACAAAGAAATCGTAAAAGTTGATTCCATACATCTGCACAGGAAATAAGGCATAATTAAAGCAGAGTTGAATGATGTTGAAAATCGTAGATCGGCCCAAATGCGTACCCGTCAGCCACAGTCTTGTAGTAGTTTGAAGTTGTAACACTCCATAATATCCACCTTTCGTTTGTTAAGACCATTCCACATCTCTTGCCGCTGCTGTTTTCCGTGCCTCTTGACTTCGGTAAGTAGTCTGTATATAGTAATTTCGCATCGAGAATGGTTTCCGTAGATGTAGCTTGCTTCATTAAGACATCAATTCCCTCATTATAGCGGATGAAAGCGTCGGACTGCATCCGCAGCAGAATGATTGTCTGCCTTCTCTGTTAACTGCGAATATATTCTATTACCACATCCATAATACACTGAAGCGCCAAAGCAGCTGATGTAGGCATACGTACTCAAATACAGAGATATGTAAACAGGCAGAATACGGCGCTGCACAGTTGTCAGATCGGTTACTGCGGCTACAACAGCAGGTTATGAAGACTGAAGTGAAATTTAACGTGGTGATACAGTTGGCGTACTAGCGATGGGACACAGCATCTCCGAGATAACGATGAAATGAGGATTTTCCCGTACGACCATTTCACGAGTGTACTGTGAGTATCAGGAATTCGGTAAAACCTCAAATCTCCGACATCGCTACGGCCGAAAAAGATGCTACAAGAACGGGACCAACGAAGATGGAAGGGAATCGATCAACGTGACAGGCATGCACAACTTCCGCAAATTGCTGCAGATTTCAATGCTGGGTCATCAAAAAATGTCAGCGTGTGTATCATTCAACGAAACATCATCGATATGGGCTTTCAGAGCCGAAGGCCCCGTTTTCCCTTAACTGCACGGCACAAGGCTTTAAGTCTAGCCTGGGTCCGTCAACACCGACACTGGACTGTTGATGACTGGAAACATGTTGCCTGGTCAGATGAGTCTCGTTTCAAATTGTGTCGAGCAAATGGCCGAGTACGGGTATGGAGAAAACCTCATGACTCCCTGGGGTCTCCATGTCAGCAGGGAACTGTTCAAGCTGGTGGAGGCTATGTTATGGTGTGAGACGTGTGCAGTTGGAATTATACGGTTCACCAGATACGTCTAGATACGACTCTTCACAGGTGAAAAGTACGTAAGCATCCTGAAAATGTGATTTCACACACGTCTTGAATTGCTACAGAGCAGCTCCATGAACACTCTTCTGAGTTTAAACACTTCCGCTGGCCACCAAACTCCGCAGACATGAACATTGTTCCAAATGTTCAAATGTGTGTGAAATCCTATGGGACTTAACTGCTAAGGTCATCAGTCCCTAAGCTTACACACTACTTATCCTAAATTATCCTAAGGACAAACACACACACAAACACACCCATGCCCGAGGGAGGACTCGAACCTCCGCCGGGACAGACATGAACATTATTGAGCGTATCTGGGAATCCTTGTAACGCGCTATTGAGAAGAGATCTTCATCCCGTCCTACTCTTTATGGATAGCCGTGCAGCATTCATGGTATCAATTTCCTGCATCACTACTTCAAACATTAGCAGAGTCCGTACCATGTTGTTCCCATCCCGCAAATGGTAAATGTAGTCTCTACTCTTATATATAGGACTTCAAGAACGCTCCTTGAATCAAAAATTCGTCTGACAGCATTTGACGTCTTATGCGTAAGAGCATCTCTGCTGCCTCCACCAAAACAGCATTTGTAGGCGTCGAAGTAGTGTGAGACAAGGCGACTATACTCCAGATGGGTCGACATGGAGACGTGACAAAAGTCGTCCGATTTTTAGGTTTAACGCGGACTATCCAGTGTGTCTACAAGAAATGGTACACCAATAGCAGGCGTCAAATATGGCGCAAGAAGAGTAGTTGTAAAGACGTTCTAGCAGAGAAGGATGGGAGACGAATGTCACGCCTTGACGGTTTGAGCTCTAGGTTGTGTTCCTGCTGTCACAGAATGCAGGACCATCTCAACTAGTTTCCGAGCGAAGGCTGCTCACTTATCAGACGACGGGAGGCGTCAGGTGCGCTGACGACACGTAGAGATGTTCATACCTCAATGTGTATAAGGTTTCGTTCAGACAGGATTGGTACTGTAACGTTTCCCGTGTGTTTCTGGTTCAGGTAATTGTTACTTGAACTCAGGAGATTTATTTCAGCATTCTCTGTGACGAGGTGTTGCCATTTCCTTCACATCTTCCTGGCGTCAAGTTAAATCCTCCGAAATTTACTTCCACAGAAAATATCTGTGACTATTTGGAACAGTTGGTGAAATGACCCCACAGTATGGTATCTCTACGGGATATAATCAGTGAAGACTGACTGCAGTTGATTATGGCATGCTTGAAGGAATTTGAGAACACACTTTCTCGCCGAATTGAGATGACTGCCGCGGCTAGAGTCAGTGTTACACATCCTTAGCGTGACATCTCCTAACGTGTGATTAATTTTCTGTGTGGTGTGTTTATGTTCCCTGCCTCTTCTTGGAACTCTTCCGGAATCTCAAAAGTAAACCTCTACGAGAGGCATGTCGCCTCTCTGGAATGTGTTGAGGACTACTAAACGATCCTGTCACGAAATATACCGTTCCTCATTAGACCTTCTCGCTTCTTTTCGTCCAAACTAATGTGGTTCCCAGACTGATGACTAAAACTCAAGAGTCGATGGAATGGGTATTTTGTTAGCCACTTCTTTCCTCGATGAATTACGTTTGCATAAGATACTTCACATTAATTTCAGTCTAGTCTCATTCTACTGTATGTCCTTTCCAAGGTTCCTCAAACTTTAGGGTTGCTAATGTTTCCAGGAAAGTATCGCGAACAGCGTAATGAAGCAGTAAAGGACCTCTTCGCCTTTTTTTGCAATCTAAAAGTCAGCAGCAAGTCAATGCACCACCCCCCTCTGCATTTCATTACAGTTTTTTGGCGTTTCAACCTCATGATTAAACAACGGCGAAAAGCTGCATCGAACACACTCCCTTGATGCACCACCGGAATTACATTATCCGCAACGAAGTTCTGAAACAAATCAATTACAAATCCGGTACGATAGTTGATAAATTCGTATTTTACCCACAAACGGCAGTACCGAGCTGTATTTCATGCCATAGGAAAGTGAAGGCACACGTTATCAGCCTGGCCGTCGTTGTCTACTGTAGACAAGCTTAGTTTCGCAAGAACTTTCTTTTCGGAATCCATGTTGATTTTTTATAGTGTAGTTTCTCGTTCTGTAAAAAGGTTTCAATCTTCCAGTCACAGCAATAACACATTCACATGCCGCAGACATGTGAGACATAGTTTGAGGGGAACGGCGAACTCCACCTTCGTTCTTGTACGAAACGACTGTCAGCGATAGCAAACCTGAGCGGCACGATAGCGAAAGGTTTGCCGGCTGCGTTCTCCGCCTCGCCCTGGGGAGCCCCTGCCCCTGGCAGTTGCAGACAGCTGCTCCCAACAGCTGACTGCTACCTCCCCCCCCCCCCCCTCCCGCCCTCATCACCCCCAGGTGTCAGTTGTCAGCAGCTGGCGCCTTGCTGCTACAGTAACGGCTCTAAGCCGTGTCTCTGTGCGACTAGGAAATGTGCAACTTCATTACTGTATTTTAATCTCGCTGTTACAACGGCGTCTCATCGGACCGAACTGATATTTGATATGGGTAAACACTCTGTAATCTTAAATTAGATGCTATCTCAGTTTTCGTCAAAGATGTGACCTTATGGTGATGAGTACTATCTGAAGGCAGCCGAAAGCGGCGATGTAAGTCGCTTTAAAGGGTGCACGTCCTACAAAAATCATATAAAAAACCTGAAATTCGTGTATGGTACAGATCTCTGTAGTGCATATAAGTACGTCAGAAATCTGTTCTTAAGTTTAATAAGGGCCTCTTTTCTGATTTTTAAAACGAGTGTAATATTCCCTTCCGTCAAACGTCGTAAAAGAACTCATCAAGTCATTTATCAGAAACTATCTGAACAGCTGAAATACTTTCTTTTTTCGTCGATTACCAAAATACATCGATCGGGAACGGATCTGTTCCAAAGTCGCGTATCGCAATCGTTTTGCTGCTATCAAGTTTAAACTCGCTATGTCCAACAAAAACCCCTAAAAATTCACTTGTGGTATAGATCTGTATAGCGTTTCTCCAGTGCCCCATTTTCACTAACTTTCATCGCACATCGAAAGGTAAGCGAAAAAAACCGTTCCACGGATCTCCTATTGCAGCGGCTCACAGAATTGACAGGTATGTTGCTCTGCATTGCGGAATCGGCAACACAGTGGTAGTCGATAGAGCGAGTACAGTTTCTAATAATGTAACGGTGCTAGGAGCAGATCAGCCTGCTATCCGCCAAATGCCAAATACTCTAAACAAGAATAGAAGTAACAATGTACGAGGAAGGGAGAGGAAAAGCAATCGAATTCGAGAAAAGAAAATCGGTGACAACATTTCTTATCCATAAGCAGTCAAGAATATTTGGTGTTCCTGGCATTCCCAAGTTACGTTTCCTATTTTTCGTTATTTTCTCACTAAACAGTACAGAAAAAATAAAGTGTGTCTTGTACTTCTTGAAGTGATTTCCATGCTACCAAAGGTGAAGTTCCAATAGGAATCAGCATTGCGTTAGTTGCAGCTGCGTATGAATATCATTAATTTGTTTAAAAAGTTACATCTGTAACTTCTTCATTATTGAAGAAAAATATGTAGTGTTCTTTAGGATGTATGAGATTTGAAAAAAAAAAGAAGCTTTATTCGCGAACTTGGAGAAATTTCGGCCGTACGCTCACCTGACCATCTCACACAGATGACGGTGGTCACCTTGTGTGCGTATGGAAGGCAGACTGCAGCTTGCGGGACACGCCTGAAGGCGGGCAACCCGCTCAGCCCGTTCCTTACTCCTGGTATAATTGTACGCTGTCAGAACTCCGCTCTGCCCAGTTCCACGAGGGCATATCAAGCCTGGTTTACACCAGAGCGAATAAAAGCGAACGATCATTTTCTCTAGTAAAGACTGTAACCGAGCGCGAGTAAATAGTCGCACTGGGTTAGCATTTGTTGGTGCTCGCTCGTGTCCTGTTGCTTGTCCATTAGCAGCCAAGCATCAAAGGAAATTCGTGTTCTCTCCGCTTCGACGCTCGCAGCACAAAGAGTATTCGTCAGCTGTTTGATCGCGAGCTGCTTTCGTTACTGGCGTGAGTTGCATGGTCGGATGACAACGCAGTGTTAGTCATAGAAGAATCTAGATATCATAGATGCTTGTGGGATGCAAGAGATCTGTAACATAAACAAAAGAAATATGCGTGTTACGAAATTGCCGAAGGACTCAACTGTCCGACAGGGGACGTGAAAAAAGAGGATAAATTTAATAGTTGAACACGAAGTATGCATACAAAAACCTGTCACAAAAAAGTTTGTGTTTTATTTAATGACTTTATGGATTTCGGATTCTGTGCGTCCATTATCAGATTATTTACGCTGTTCTACAGCGAGATGATGAGAAATACAAATTCCCATTGCGAGAAGGTTACTTCTTAAATTTTGAAATTCGAGATTCCAACTCCGAAAAACAAGAGAAAAACAATGAAAAAATTCCGAAAATATTGAGAAAAAAGATTTTTAACCATGTAATGTCAGAAGAACCTGTTTTATCCATTGCATAACTGCACACCACATCACGTAAGGCTCACACTTGTTTGTGCACTTCAAAACACTTCGCAAAGGTGGTATAATAAGAGACGACCAAAGATGTAGCGTCAGATGTTAGCGTTATAAAGTAATTTGACTTACGTAAGGTACTTGTTAAAATTACTAAATAACTACGGCTAGCGAAATCTACCTCTTCATTTAACGTGGATGACCGAGCGGAGCAGAACAGTGGTTAGGACACTGGACTCGGATTCGGGAGGACGACGGCTCAAACCCGCGTCCGGCCATCTTGATTTAGGCTTTCCGTGATTTCCCTAAATTGCTTAAGGCAAATGCCGGGATGATTCTTTCGAAACAGCACGACTGCTTTCCTTCTCCATCCTTCCCTAAACCGAGCTTGCGCTCCGTCTCTAATGGGATCATTTGTGGAAGGTACGTTAAACAATAATCTCCTCCGCCTTAACATGAATGATGGATTTGTAATTTTATAGAGGCACCTGAAAAATAAGGAGAAAACTAAATTCATTAGTTTCTTCCATTACGAGGTAATAGAACGAAGACGCACAAGCTCTCTTATCTGTTTTTATTAGAAGAACGTACAACAAATCACTCTGGACGCAGTCAAATACGAAAGCGAACATCATGCTCACCAATGTAAACTTAAAACTTTACGAAAGACCTGATAATGTTCGTTGATTACGTTAATTGTAGCTATAATTACATCACGAATGTATCGCTGTTATTTTAGGGCTTCTGCTGTAATAATAGAATAAATATAAATTGTCATCTCGCGGCCAGGCTATCTCCCATTCAGGTAACAACACTGCACAACACAATTAAAGAGTCACTGAAACGAAATACTGTAATTGTCTCTCATAGTGACGTAGAAGCTTGAAATTTGGCTAAAAGAGGGTGGCATAAAAGACGTCACCTCTTGCTTTGGGGCGCTGATCCCCACACATCTCGAGGTTGAAACGATAAGTTTCCAGTGTGATGAGCAGCAGGACGACGTTCTTCACTACCTTGACACTGCTTACACCTCCCCGGAGGTTCAACACTTCTCTAAGGAAATCGTGGGACTATAATCTCACTGCACGCGATCTGACCCCTTTGGAATGCAGCACGAAAGCAATGTTTGCCCCGGATAACAAGCAGGTAACTTTGTTGGGCATTCCAAAAATTAACTTGTCCAGACGCAGCCATTAACTGATCCCTATGCGCCAGGCAACCATTTCGACAAATCTACAGCTTGTGAATTCTAAGGGGTGTCGAAAGGCATGCCTGTCATGTCGACGCCTAAGATTTTGCGAATACACTCCTGGAAATTGAAATAAGCACACAGTGAATTCATTATCCCAGGAAGGGGAAACTTTATTGACACATTCCTGGGGTCAGATACATAACATGATCACACTGACAGAACCACAGGCACATAGACACAGGCAACAGAGCATGCACAATGTCGGCACTAGTACAGTGTATATCCACCTTTCGCAGCAATGCAGGCTGCTATTCTCCCATGGAGACGATCGTAGAGATGCTGGATGTAGTCCTGTGGAACGGCTTGCCATGCCATTTCCACCTGGCGCCTCAGTTGGACCAGCGTTTGTGCTGGACGTGCAGACCGCGTGAGACGACGCTTCGTCCAGTCCCAAACATGCTCAATGGGGGACAGATCCGGAGATCTTGCTGGCCAGGGTAGTTGACTTACACCTTCTAGAGCACGTTGGGTGGCACGGGATACATGCGGACGTGCATTGTCCTGTTGGAACAGCAAGTTCCCTTGCCGGTCTAGGAATGGTAGAACGATGGGTTCGATGACGGTTTGGATGTACCGTGCACTATTCAGTGTCCCCTCGACGATCACCAGAGGTGTATGGCCAGTGTATGAGATCGCTCCCCACACCATGATGCCGGGTGTTGGCCCTGTGTGCCTCGGTCGTATGCAGTCCTGATTGTGGCGCTCACCTGCACGGCGCCAAACACGCATACGACCATCATTGGCACCAAGGCAGAAGCGACTCTCATCGCTGAAGACGACACGTCTCCATTCGTCCCTCCATTCACGCCTGTCGCGACACCACTGGAGGCGGGCTGCACGATGTTGGGGCGTGAGCGGAAGACGGCCTAACGGTGTGCGGGACCGTAGCCCAGCTTCATGGAGACGGTTGCGAATGGTCCTCGCCGATACCCCAGGAGCAACAGTGTCCCTAATTTGCTGGGAAGTGGCGGTGCGGTCCCCTACGGCACTGCGTAGGATCCTACGGTCTTGGCGTGCATCCGTGCGTCGCTGCGGTCCGGTCCCAGGTCGACGGGCACGTGCACCTTCCGCCGACCACTGGCGACAACATCGATGTACTGTGGAGACCTCACGCCCCACGTCTTGAGCAATTCGGCGGTACGTCCACCCGGCCTCCCGCATGCCCACTATACGCCCTCGCTCAAAGTCCGTCAACTGCACATACGGTTCACGTCCACGCTGTCGTGGCATGCTACCAGTGTTAAAGACTGCGATGGAGCTCCGTATGCTACGGCAAACTGGCTGACACTGACGGCGGCGGTGCACAAATGCTGCGCAGCTAGCGCCATTCGACGGCCAACACCGCGGTTCCTGGTGTGTCCGCTGTGCCATGCGTGTGATCATTGCTTGTACAGCCCTCTCGCAGTGTCCGGAGCAAGTATGGTGGGTCTGACACACCGATGTCAATGTGTTCTATTTTCCATTTCCAGGAGTGTAGTTGTCTCTTTAGAGGAACATTTTAAAAATGTTTAGTAAAGTAGCACAGGCGGCACCGAGAGTGTTACGGAAGTGGGGTGTGTTAGAGAGACCTATTGCCGTTTTACTCACGTACCTGTCTATTTCACACCCCTCCGTGATCACGCCACAAGGGTGCGAGGAACAGGAGGGCTGAAAATGCGTAAACACCAATAGCTGCTTTGCATCAGGTACAAATTTCGTCGAGTGGTTTTGAATAGTTCCTAGTGGCTCCACCCTGTATACCAGAGCAAAAACTGCCGTCGCAGTACACTCTAAAGGAATCAGAGCGCGTCCAATGGAGTCGCAGCACCTGGCTACCTTAGAGAAGGGTTTAATTGTCCGGGAGGTGTAAGCACTGTCAAAGGTTGTCAAGAACGTCGTTCTGTTATATATTATACCGTAAGTTGTAGTTTTCGGTCATGGAAAAATGTGTGGAAATGAGGCCAAACATTGGGCCGTTTCATTGACACCCTTTATGCCATCTCCTGAGAGGCGGTGTGTTTGAAATGTTTTCATCAGCCATTTGTAAGAAATCTGCGTTATTTCAAAGGTGGGCACTGCTGTTCTTTCTGGCCTTCTTTTCGCATTTATCGACATCTTGCTGCTGGAAGCGCCTCGCTGTTGGAAGCGTCGCCGAGCCTGAGGGTAACGTCGCGGTCCATCATTATAGCCGACAAGAGTGGCCGTGCGGTTCTAGGCGCAACAGTCTGGAACCGCGCGACCGCTACGGTCGCAGGTTCGAATCCTGCCTCAGGCACGGATGTTTGTTATGACCTTAGATTAGTTAGGTTTAATTAGTTCTACGTTCTAGCGGACTGATGACCTCAGAAGTTCAGTCCCATAGTGCTAAAAGCCATTTGAACCATTTGCACCATTATAGAGGAAGAGCCGCATTTCCAACATTTCCGTGGCAACGGGAGTTTCGAAAAAGTGATCCTTTAATTGGGTTATGCAGTGTATGTAGCAGCTTTTATCAAGTCGCCTGTGACAGAGGTTGTACGTATATTTTAAGTTACACGAATGGCGTTTTACTGGCGTTGTCTTCCTTCAATAAAAATTTTGAAGTGATTCGCATAAGACACTGGAGAGATCAGGAACTGTCTTAGATACAGCAGTTACTTAAACGCAGAACAATTACTATCCTCACTCTCTTCCAAGGTTGACAGATCGAAAAGAATGGCAGTGACCGCTGGCGAATTATCTCCAAATGCTCGTTCCCTTGTGTTCGCTTCTATTCGCTCCAGTGCGAAAGAGCCTTAGCGCTGCACAGGAACTATGCAGTAGACTACATCATTTCCCCTGGAGGTATCACGTATACAGATGAGCACAAGAGTACCAGTACATCAGCTATAAATAACGTCGCTGTTGATCTCTTGCTGCTGTTGTCTTCAGTCCGAGGACTGGTGTGCTAGTCTTGTTGTGCAGACCTCTCTATCTCTGCGTATCTATTGAAACCTGCATCCACTTGAAGTTGCTTACCTCAGTCAAGCTTTGACTACCTCTACAATTTTCATCCCTCAAGCCTACCTCTACTTCCAAATGGGTTACTGCTTAATGTCTGACGTTGTGCCCTATCAGCTGAACCCTTCTTTATTCAAGTAGAGCCATAAATTTATTTTCTCACCCACACGATTCAGCATCTTTTCATTACTTCCTCGAGCAGTTCATGAAATCTTCAGCGTTCTTTTGTAGCACCACATCTCGGAAGATGCTGTTTTTACCTTGTCGGCACTACTTATCATGCACACTGCACTTTCGTACAAGGCTACACTACAGACAAATACTTTAAGAAATGTTTTGTCATATGTTCACCTGAAGATGTGGCTTTTAGTGCCACTAAACCGGTAGTGGTCCAATAATAAAGGACTAAATACAGCTGAAACGGTTATTAATATCGAAGACGACTTTCAGCTAAGACTTCGAAACACTTAAATTTACAATAGGTGTGAATGTCTTTTCTTTCATAAACGCTTTTCTTGTCATCGCCAGTCTGCATTTACCATCCTCCCTCGTACAGCTGCTGTCAGTTACTATGCTGCACTGCTACCATGTCTCGGGGACTGCTCTTAGTAATAGACTAGCGACATCCTCTGACTTCGCAGGTAGCACTAAGTACCTACAGCTGGCGACTTGTGTGGCGTAGTGGGAATAACTTATATACGGAAACCTTCCTCTCAAGTCAGCCTGCCGGTCAGTGAAAATCGGATCAAAATTGCTTCAGTAGTTCCTAAAATTAGCCTTCGCATATGGAGAGAAGTTTAGTAATACGTACCGATCAGTAATTCCTTAGTTTCACCTTATTTTATTTTCATTGATGCTTATCTTTTCAGGACATAATTCATTGCGTCAAACTGATCTTCCAAGTCCTTTGCCGGCCCTGACAGAATTAAACTATCATCGGCAAAATCTCAAACTTTTGGCTGACTATCCGTTAACTTTAATCACCTTTCCAAACCCCTTTTTCGTTTCCTTTACTGTTTGCTCATTGTACAGATTGAAAAATATGGGGCAAAACTCTAAACATCTTTTCTCTCCAAGAATTTGTCTCTGTTCAAAATCCTGTCTGCTGTTAATTCTCTAGACTATGAGGTCTACTACGCCATGCTCTAGAGAGTCCGAATTCGAAGGTCGGCTGTCTTAACTTATAAACACAGGCGAAAAACAGTGAGTTACTCCCAAATAGGCTGTGTTTTCGGGACTAGCGATTCTGAGGGCGCACCTTCATTGATTCAGGATTAGATTCTCCATGAAGTCCGTCTTATGTGAGGTCCCTATAATTTCTGATACATCTTAAGGAGAGTTGGCAACGTATTTAGGAAGCATACGGTCTTTCTGAGAGCGAAGAAAGAACTTTTGGCAGCCTGAAACATGATATAGTTTTCTCCTTCAGAATTTTGAAGAGAGCATTTCAGGGGCGACCGGAGTGGCCGTGCGGTTCTAGGCGCAACAGTCTGGAACCGAGCGACCGCTACGTCACAGGTTCTAATCCTGCCTTGGCATTGATGTGTGTGATGTCCTTAGGTTAGTTAGGTTAAAGTAGTTCTAAGTTCCAGGGGACTGATGACCTCAGAAGTTACGTCCCATAGTGCTCAGAGCCAAGAGCATTCCAGTCAACATTGTCAAAAGCTTTCCCTACGTCCACAAATGCTAGAAACGTAGGTTTGTCTTTCCTTAACCTATCTTCTAAGATAAGTCGTAGGGCCAGTATTGCCTCTCGTGTTCCTACATATCTCTGGAATCCAAACTGATGATCTCCGAGGTCGGCTTATACCAGTTTTTTCCATTCTTCTGTAAAGAATTCATGTTAGTATTTTGCAATCGTGACTTATTAAACCGATAGTTTGGTAATTTCACACCTGTCGGCACCTGATTTGTTTGGGATTGGAATTATTATACTATTCTTCAAGTCTGAGAGTATTTCGCCTGTCTCATATATCTTGCTCACCAGATGGTAGAGTTTTATCATGGCTGGCTCTCCCACGGCTATCAACAGCTACCCATTCTTGGAGGAGGAGGAGGAGGAGGAGGAGGAGGAGGAGGAGGAGGAGGAGATTAGTGTTTAACGTCCCGTCGACAACGAGGTCATTAGAGACGGTGCGCAAGTTCGGGTGAGGGAGGGATGGGGAAGGAAATCGGCCGTGCCCTTTCAAGGAACCACTACCCATTCTTGTTCTACTGTTTTTCTTCCCCCTGTTCTCATGAATCGTTCCCTAATATTCTTTCTGGAACTCTCTAAAACCTTTGGTTCTTTCAGTTTATCCAGGTCCCATCTCCTTAAATTCCTACCGTTTTGCAGATTTTTCAGTTTTAATCTACAATCCAACTTAGCCAGATCGGCTTTCCTCGCCAAGAAGAAGAACGAGGAAACTGCTCTCCAGGAACAATTCAAGCAAGATGAAGGGTCAGTATAAGGTGCTGGAATTGCAGACTAAACGTGTGTAACGATAACACCTTTTTTGGTCAAAGTTTGGTCAAAACTGGTCTAAACATTATTTTTGGTTCACTATATCGGACTGGCTATTTTGATTTTTAAAAATTGAACTTCAGTGACATCAAAAATATATAATAACACGCAGTTTTTATGCAAATTTAACTAATAATTCATATAAAAGTTTTATCTAAACTTTACACAGTTTTTTTATTTTTTCAAAACTGCGTGCAGCATAGAATAAAAACTGTTCAGCCTATTAACTTATACCTTTGACCCCCGAAAAGTAAACACTTTTCTTGAGAGCTGCTGTCTGTAATACACTAAATCTGTTAATATTAACTTTTTTGTAAAGCCATAAAGAGTGAAAAAAACAACAAAAAGTCGAGCTCCAAGTTCGACTTAGCACCATATCTTTTTCATTGTGGTTAGATATAAGCTCCCATAAATTTAATGTAGCATCGGCTGAAGTTATCAATTTTTGACTTCAGATAGCACCTGAGGGTCTAAACTCATGCAGTCTGCGTATTTCAGAGTCGAAGGTCCTTGATCAAAACACAATTACATACGTACTTTTTTTGTACTCAAAATCTAAAACAAAGTTCAAAGTATGATCAGTCATAATTTCATAACAGACTCTTTGTATGTGTTTTCATTGTCTCAAAAAAATTCCAAGCTTTGTCTATTTGTTGCTCATTTGAATGAGAACCTGGCCTTCACGTAACGTGGTCTTTTGCTATCCACGAAACTCGTATTGCATTGCCCTATAAATACGGTAAATTAAACGAACAGCAGGACGTCGGACGTTTACATTCACACGAACCTGTGCTGGCTGCACAGTGGGATCTGACTATCGGTGAGCTCCCTTTCCGGAGGGGCAATATATAAGACGCGCATCTGTGTCAGCCTCTGCTGTCTACGGGCGGATGACAGACTCTGTAACGACTGCTCATTACAGAATGGGCACAAGGTGAGCGAGCTGAGCAGGAAGTGCTGCACAGAGGAGAGTCATGACTGTGAAAGCCCCCAGAATAGGCGGAAGGAAATGGCGGTGCCTGAGCTGGGCGGATACCACGCGATGCAGAGGACGGAGGCAACACGACAGCCTCTGTTGTCCGCACTGTCACATCATCTATAATCAAGACAACATGCACCCGTATTTTTGTGGACTCGTTCACGCCTATAACTTTTCCTCTCTGGACGCAGGCTACAATTCTAGCCTAGCTAGTGCCTTCGCTAATGGCACAATACGGAGACTTGAGATTCGACAGGAACGTGTCTCTCGCTGCAGCCTCTGGAGGCTATGGACAGGACGTTTTAGGGTTTACAACATGCTCTTTGCAACCGAAACATTTTTACATGTATAAGGTTAATTCTCTCTTTATTCGATTGACAACAGTGCAACAATTCTTTTTTTCTTACATAATTCGATTGACGTTTAAAAACTGCAATATTATATTAGCGCAGTTAAAAGAACAAAACTAAAAGGACTGAAATTAGAAACATAAAAGTAAAATAATTAAATGGTTCAAATGGCTCTGAGCACTATGGGACTTAACTTTATACATTGTACCTGCAAATTTTCCCGAAGATCTATTTTATTTTTTTGCGACTAGTGTCGGAATCGCAACTCCAGTCTAAAGCGCTCATTGTAGTGATCTGCGAAGCTGTGGAGCTGGGACCTACGCAGTCTTAGTCTCACTGAGTCCAGCTATGATGACAGGTTTCAGCTCGATAGCTTGGCTGATCACAGGGATGAGCGCCCGTGAATGGAATTGCGGTCCCGACACTAACGCAAAGAAAGAAATACAAGTAAATACAATAGAAAGTATAAAGGTAAGTAGCGAAATTCATGTTTCCAGAAAAATATCAGCAACTGACACACACACACAAATTTTGTTCCTCAAATAATACACAAGATAGTGAATAAAGTTGACAGCGATCGGCAAAAGATCTTCCAAAGTTTCGTATGGCATTGCTTTGCTGTGTACTAGCTTTGGAAAACTGCACTTTTTTTGCAAATTTATCAATATTTGACTCGTAACGACTATGAAGTTTAAAATCTGCGTCTTCTACAAGAAACACGTAAAAATCTGAAATTCAAGTCTGGTATAGATCTCTAGAGGTCCATAATCATTTCAAAAATATGTTTTAATTGCAATTTGAACCGGAGCTCCGCTTTTTCTTGAAACAGGTGAAATGTCCTGCGTCAGGATTAATTTTCTACTCGAGAACTGTTAAGCACAGCGGAAGGGGCAACGCAGTGGGAGTAGAAAACGAGAGTAGAACTCCGACTGGTGAACTGCTGGCGGGAGCAGACCAGCCGGCTAGCTGTCACGTGACATCTACACTGCATAGATCTATCACAAACAGCTTATCCCCCTTTACATCTCACTTGTGACTGCTCTCTCTTAACGAATTTGCGATGCTATCTGTTAGTAACACACGGGCAATTCGTTAACAGTTAAACACCCAGCAACGAATTCTGGAGTTAACAACTGTAAGAGAAGCACGGAAACAAATTAAATAGTAGGGGGGTGGACAAAAAGAGGTACGCAAAGACGCTGTTGTGCCGGGCGTCTGGTTCCGACGATGCAGTCGTACTGCGCCACCTCCGACAAGCTAAACGGCTCGAATGTACACCATCCATAAACTCGGTGCGTAGCTGCGAGTCTACATCCTGTACCGCCGCTACAGTGGCTCGTTGTCAAACGGACAAGCAGTAACGCTTTACTTTAGGCGGTAAAGCAACAGCGGAATGTGTTCCTGGTTGCACAGCAAACGAAGATGCGAGTAGCGTTTCTCTCCAAGCGAAGAATTCAACTGCGACAAGACTTTCTCGTTACTGAGCGAGCTAGACAAACAAACCTGATTCTACTGCGCAGAAGACAGACATCAGACTTTGTTCTCAGAGTTCTCGAGCTGCCAAGTTTGTTACAAGAACGGTGATGGCCGCATGCCGACGGTAACACTGAGTCTCATGCTGCCACGGTCAGTACAGAAGCTAACAAGTACTTAAAAAACACGCGGAATTAAGCATTTGCAAAGCTAACGTCATTCCTATGTGTGTTCACTAGAATATGGAATGTTAGGAAGATTTAACATAGATGCACCGCTGTCCGCTGACATTGTCTATCGCATGGAAGTAGCCTTATTTCTTAGTTAACATGCAGTCACGTATCAAACTTCTGGATCGAAAACCTGAACAACTGTTATCGGATTTTCTAAGTCTACTGGTATTGCTGTGCCAGTTAAGATAAATACTTTGCGTCCTTCGGTTTGCAGAATAAGGTGTCAAGAAGGTAAATGAAATTGCTTTTCAAACCTGTTCTGGATTTCCAATACGGCTTGCTCGCACCTCCCTTCTCGACTACTGCTTACCTTCCATGTCCTTCGACTGTTATAATTGCAGACTCGTTTCTGTACATGTTTTAGATAATCTTTCGCTCAGCCCGATGCTGTCAGAGTTTTGAAGAGAGTATTCTAGACAACATCCTTGTTCGTGTCCGAGGGTATGTCCTCTGTCGCATTTATCTTGCGCACCATTTGGAATAGTTTCGTTACACTTGAACTAACTAGGACAATATTTCGCACTGAAGTCGATGGCATCTGGCAACCACATATTCACAGTTATCTCTAAAAAGAACCCATCTCTACTAGACGAAAGTTATTAATTCTTATTTTACTCTTCCACCTATGTCATTTTTCGCTATTAATTGTAATACAGCCTGTAGTATGCTCTCATTTCATCATACATGTCACTTTTACAACTGGTTTTTAATAATGGCTTTTATCGCTACTGTACTTATTTTCTCAATGACACATGTTATAAACGTACACGTTTACGGTTCTGTAATCGATTCTACATGAAAGCGTTTTTAATATACCCTTCTATCTTTGGTACTCCACATTTTATAGAATATAAGTTACACTATTAGTTAAGACTGGCTTAGGCATAAGTTTCACCTTTTTAACAAAAATTCAATTTATATTTTTCACACTTATTTACATCTATTAAAATACTAGCTTTATTAACATTTTCATATAGCTCCCCATTTTTTCCTCAGTCTCGTGCCCCCGTCTCTCTCTCTCTCTCTCTCTCTCTCTCTCTCTCTCTCTCTCTCTCTCTCTCTCTTTCTTTCTTTCTTTCTCTCACCGCCGTCTCATCTTTAAGCCCTATACAGGGTGATTCTGTGTTTAAGGAACAAACTTTGAGGGGAGCAGGAGAAGAGGAAATGTATCAATTTGAGGTGTGAAACCCTTATCCGTTTGTGCTAAGACACCCTGCTCTGGAAAGTTACAAGCGAAAATCAGTTTGACATCTCTGACAATGGACCTCTTATACTGCAAGCTTTTAGCTGTCCATGTTGTGAGAGTACGGAGAAAACAAGAAAAAATGCCCCGTAAACACTGGCTCTAAAGTACATAGCTTAACAGCTCGTATGAGCACTTGTTCATCTTCGCTACTCTTAAATATACCTCTACCGAACAACTGCTCATAGCTCTTAAGGTATACATTTTTATAGCCCATGTTTACTACACAACTTTTTGTTTTTCCATACTATCTCCTCCAAAAATATGGGAAGCAAAATGCTTGACGTCCACTGTCAGAGGTATCAGAACGAATTTTGTTTATAACTTTCAACTCGGATGTTTCCGGGTCAGGGTCTCTTACCTCAAAATCCTAAAGGTGTCTTACCTGAAACTGACAAATTTACCCTCCTCTCTGTCATCCTTGAAAGCTTCTTACACACGACGATCTGATCATTTCAGTCTCTTTTATAAAGCAACAGCACGATGCAGACATATTTCATTAATGAATTGTCTTCCATATTTCATGATGTTCAGAGTGCAGACAACTAAAGTTTACCGATTACCTGGCGTCTGGACGGCTTGTTCGGCGTAAGCTGTACAATATCACCTACACAAACCTTCATTGTGAATCAGCCTTTCTTTTAGGGAAACCTGTATCAAAATCCCTACTCCTGAGATCAGCCTTCACGTACAGACAGAGAAACGTGGCGGGAGGCTTTAATTTGTAATATGTATAGATGACGGAAGTATTCATGGATTTTCCTCACGACAGATAAAATGTCGAAACCGGTAATGTGAATCTATAACGTAATCAGTTGAGAGTCTGTAATAATAAATCAAGGTATTAACGCACAGTTCACATGCTACCTCTCTCTCTCTCTCTTTCTCTCTCTCTCTCTCTCTCTCTCACACACACTACCCTTGGGTCTTCCATTTGTGCAGTCACTGGGTCCCCCCTCACGTGGGTGAAACTCAAATAGAAACTTCAGGCCAGACAACCTTGGTTAGCTGAGAGGACAGTCGGAGTTTAACACTCCAGCATCTCGTTTTCTTATTACGTGTTTTGAAGTCTTCAGTATTTGCTTTCGTTTCATAACAAACAGAAGCTGGCTTCATTGCACTGTGTTTCTAGTCACATCTTGTGTGTATTGTACTCTTTGAATTGCCTTTTAAATATGTTGCTCGTATTCTGCTTGGTTTCTGCTCACACCCGTAACACTGGGCAGAGTATTTTTTGATACTCTCGTAAAACAGAAACTGGTTTCGTGTCTGGCGTTCTGTAAACTTTTATATATTTGTTACTATTTACGAAGCTGTGTGTGAGCTGCTCGATTTAAATGCATTTTAAGTGTAGGGGCCTATTGCCTTTTTCTGCTTTAATTTTGTTTGCATCAATTTTCCGTACTTTATTGATTGGAGTGCTGTGTGCACCACGACCATATATGTTATATTAAAAGGATCACAATCGCTTCTCAGTTTTGGTTATTGATAACTTGATACCAGTGTCTGAGTATAATGTGTACAGCACCGAAGATGATCACTATGTGATCGAAAATCGATTCTGCTATCAATAAAACATCAATATTACGACCATCGCTGACCTTACTTTTAATTTTCCTTACTTTCTCATATAATGGGGAACACCATGTTAGCAGCTTTTGACAGAACTGGTGTTCAACTTTACTGCATCTTGTCACGGAATGAGTATGCAATTCTGCTTTGAATGGTGTTGTTTCCTGCCACTGGGTGCCATGCATTTCACAGTAGTTTGCAGAGAATGGATGTAAATGCAGATGAGTATGCTTTTAGTCTTAGTGGTTTCTTTCGTTGCAAATGCCAAAAATGCAACAGTAATAACGCAAATGTGTTCAGAGTTTATTAACAGGTACTACAAATAATAATATTTTAGCAGAAACTGATATCTAGCATCATCCTATCACATCAATGATTATGTCGGAGGACTCTATTAAATGCGAGAAAGTACGAAAAACACGTACGGAAAAAAGAATGTAGGATACAAGCAATATACCTACAATGCTTTTAAATCGAATAGCGCAGACACGGATTCATGATCAGTAACAAATGGAAATGAGTCCACAGTATATCATGTGACAAAACCAGCTTCTGTTTCATACGAAATAAAAACAAATAAGGAATCATAACTCCGCCCAATATGAGGGATGCGAGAAAAATTAAGCAGAATACGAGCTCCTTATTTCCAATGAGGGTCAAAGACGACAATTCACATAAGGAGGTCATTAGGAACACAACGCAATGAAAGCAGCTCCTGTGTCGTGTCATGTCATGTCGAATGATTTTTAGCTTCTGACATGTGCTAAAGCGGAATTATTTCCACATTATAATGACCACACGGTCGAAACTGCAAATTTGGATTTTAAAAAGAAATAATTTTACAGTCAGTAGATGATCACGACGTCATTAACAAAGTTTTAACATGACTGCGAATCCCAGGTATGAGAAGTTAATCTTAGTTTTTTATTAAGATTGATAGGATATCAATATTTGCAAGATAACAAAAATGTTTGCACTTTAGCACCAGACCACTAGACCCACCCATAAAGTATAAATGAAAAATATTATCGTATAATGTTTGTGTTTTGCTAATCTAGAACACGTATCATCGCAAATTATGTCCCACCAGATTCTCCCGTAATCGAGCTGCAAGGCCACTAGGAGCGCTATCGTCGTTCCTGATTCCTTATCGTAAAGGTATCCATAAATGATCAAACATTTTGCCAAACATAACTATGCTTGCCAAATATACGACCGTGTACGTCTGACGTGCTTGTCAAGCATAGAGCGTGTTAGACGTGTTTGCGATGAATTTTGAGTGGCAGAATGTTTGATAGGATGGCGGAAATTTTTGTGTGGATGATATGCCGCGTATGTTTAGTGAAAAATTGTTTTATTGCGAATAATCTCATTGTATCGTGAGTTTCCACAACAATGGAAACTACGATCACGGATAAAAACGAAACAGTACTGACAATTACCAAAATGGTAGAGGTATCACATTTTTCGCAGCCTTTTATTACGCCGAGAGATGTTATGAACAAAATCAATATTTTAAGTATGTCATACATGCTCGAGAGCAATGAAATATAAAATCAAAGTTCGCCAGGTCTTCCACGGACGAAGTGGGTATATGTTCCTATGTTGTGGTATTCTAATGAACTATCATTAGAGGAGCAAGTAGTAGAGAATGAATTTTCGTATATATGTGTCTTCTTTTTCAGTGAGAAATCGAAGCAACTCTAAACAAGTTATTAAACGTTCCACAGTCCATCCACAAAAAGTTAATACAATGATCAGGTTCTGACTGCAACATTTCCATTAACAGGATTTCATGTGTATATTTCTCTGTCATTTTAAACTACTCCCTGGACCAGCGTCTTGTCTTCTTCTTCATTAAACTCTGTGCTAGAGTGAATGTTAGAAATGATGTATCTGCATAATTAGCCATTCTCACTAGTGCTAAAATACAGCACACACGAAATGTGTCTGCTTCAAATGTAAGTTTAAACTGAGAGCAGTTAGGTTTGCGTAGTGGTATGAGTGCTAAGGCCGGTGTTACACTATCATATTTCTTTGTCAAAGTTGATATCTCAAAAATTTATATCAAAGAAATTTGATGTTGTAATAGGGAACAGGGGGTGTGAGAAAGGGGCACAGTGCATGCTGTTAATTGTGTGTTGATAGACAAGTGGAGTATGCTACAGTCGACTTCATGTCCACAATCACAGCTACAGCCATCCGCCTCTACATCTGGAAACATCCAGGCAGCTTTTCAGCAAGCCGGAATAGAGGATGTGGCCACACTCTGAAATAAAAAATTATTTCTTAGCTTTCCATTCTACTTTGTTTATTTTTAAGCTTTGCATGCCACAAGTTAAAAAGCGCTTCATCTGTTTCGTATTTTTTCTTCGTTCTGTAGTTGTTGGAAAACAAATTCCATTATTTAAATTATTCAAAATAGTTCTTATAGCCCATATAGTGTACTGCACATATTCCCCCTTCAGTGCATTATAAATCGCTTCCGACGTTTCTGGAATTATTTTGGTTAATGTGCTGTGTGATGTTCCAGTGCTCTGTTGTAAACTAGAGTAACTCTCTCCTGTATCAAGATATCCTAGTGTCACTGTTTGCCTGTCTTCTGCACGTATAGCATTTCTCAAGAGAGTATTCTGTTTTGTCATATGGGACGCCACTTTACTGAGCACATACTGAAATCCACTCTCATCCATTCGTAAGTAATATATATATAAGTCTTGACATCCTCCACTGGCAGCTTTCGCAACAAATTTTGCTGAATGCTTTTACTATCTCGACGTAATACCATTGACTTCATTCAAGTATGTTTCCTTTTTTTCCGCCGCTTTTCTTCCAAATACAGACAGTGCAATTGTGGTACTAGCAACTGCAGCACATAATAACAAGTTGTTGTCCGCCATCTTGAAATTTGATGAAAAATATGATGACAGTGTAATACCTTTTTTTAGCGTCATGTGAAAGATCTTTGTCAAAGAAATTTGACGAATATTTGATCATATTTCTTTGTCAAAGAAATATGGTAGTGTAATACCGGCCTAGCAGACATCAACACTGCGTGAAGAAATAACAGCAGAAATCAATGTGGGACGTACGACGAACGTGTCCGTTAGGACAGTGTGGTGAAATTTGGCGGTAAAGGTGCGTATCTACACCTACATCTACATTTATACTCCGCAAGCCACCCAACGATGTGTGGAGGAGGGCACTTTACGCGCCACTGTCATTACCTCCCTTTCCTGTTCCAGTCGCGCATGGTTCGCGGGAAGAACGACTGCCGGAAAGCCTCCGTGCGCGCTCGAATCTCTCTAATTTTACATTCGTGATCTTCTCGGGAGGTATAAGTAGGGGGAAGCAATATATTCGATACCTCATCCATAAACGCGCCCTCTCGAAACCTGGACAGCAAGCTACACCGCGATGCAGAGTGCCTCTCTTGCAGAGTCTGCCACTTGAGTTTGCTAAACATCTCCGTAACACTATCACGCTTACCAAATAACCCTGTGACGAAACGCGCCGCTCTTCTTTGGATCTTCTCTGTTTCCTCCGTCAACCCGATCTGGTACGGATCCCACACTGACTCGCAATACTCAAGTGTAGGTCGAACGAGTGTTTTGTAATCCACCTCCTTTGTTGATGGACTACATTTTCTAAGGACTCTCCCAATGAATCTCAACCTGGCTCCCGCCTTACCAACAATTAATTTTATATGATCATTCCACTTCAAATCGTTCCGCACGCATACTCCCAGATATTTTACAGAAATAACTGCTACCACTGTTTGTTCCACTATCATATAATCATACAATAAAGGATCCTTCTTTCTATGTATTCGCAATACATTACATTTGTCTATGTTAAGGTCAGTTGCCAATCCCTGCACCTAGTGTCTATCCGCTGCAGATCTTCCTGCATTTCGCTGCAATTTTCTAATGCTGCAACTTCTCTGTATACTACAGCACGAGCTTCGGCACATCCATTGCTAAATAAGAGCGAATTTGACAGAAAAGTCTCCTCTTTTACGACGGCCTTAAACAGTTTTTAAAAGCTCAGTTGTCCACTCGAAGAAAGCTGATGTAATCATCCGGTTCTGAGAGTAATATTTCCTTAAGCAGATTTTCGTGGATAAATCTCTCTCATTTTAAGCTATTCCATGGACCAGCGTCTTGTTTTCTTCTTCACCTTTAAACACAATGGCAAAGTCAATTCCACAACTGCTTTGTTTGCATTTGTGACCATTCCCACTACTGTGAAAATACTCATGAACACAAACGACGTCCGCTTCAAAGTGCGGTTAACTTTGTACGTGCACGGAATTGTTTTGACAAACCCCCCAGCTAGACGACGGCTCGATTGGCTGACAGGTTTTCCCGTTCACGGGGGGCCTTTAACACGGGCCGTGCCACCTCATAATCCGGCATTCTGCAGTTCCAGTGTCGCAGCCGCGGCGCCAGCTGGCGCGCAGAGGACGCGGAAGAGCGGCCCTCTGCGGGCGCGTGGTGACGTCACGGCTGTGTCCGGGCCACTATGCGACGGCTTGGCCCGGCGCTGCTGGCCGGGCGCGACCGCCGCGCCGCCTCGCGCGCCCAAGGTCGCCGCGGCAGCAGCGCGTGCCTCTCGCATCCGCTATCCGCTGGCCCCGGGCGCGCACGTCTCAGCTGCGTGCCAGCTCTGCGCCCGCTCCAGCACTGCCGCGGAAAGGGGGGGGGGGGGGGGGAGGGGAGGAGCTCTGTACTGGAACCGCGCAATGTCACACCTGACACGTGTTCCACTCCGACGTGTTCCCTACTGATGACATTAATAGATGGTGATGAATTCAGTGAAGATGGAGGGGGAGGAAGTGATATCAGAGAGCCGCAATTTTCTGACTAAGAGGGGCAGTCAAAGATTAAATTATCACCCCGGAAAAAATAAACTAACTTAATCAATTTTTTGAATCCTGGCCTCGATACCAATTTTCAATTGTCGCTTTAGTCTGGGTAGGCAGACTAAAGCGACAATTGAGGTGACAAAAGTCATGCGATAGCGATATCCACGTAGCAGATGGCAGTAGCATCGCGTTCACAAGGTATGAAAGGGCAATACATTGGTGGCTGGCTCTGAGCACTATGCGACTTAACTTCTGAGGTCATCAGTCGCCTAGAACTTAGAACTAATTAAACCTAACTAACCTAAGAACATCACACACTTCCATGCTCTAGGCAGGATTCCAACCTGCGGTTCCAGACTGAAGCGCCTAGAACCGTTCGGCCACCAGCGGCCGGCCAATACATTGGTGGACCTGTCATTTGCACTCAGATGATTCATGTGAATATGACCGTGCGGCGGGAATTAATACTCTTTGAACGTGGAATGAAAGGTGGAGCAAGACACATGAGATTTTCCATTTCGGAAATCGTTCGGGAGCTCCTTATCCGAGATTAAGAGTGTGCCGAGAATAACAAATTTCAGGCTTTACCTCTCACCACAGACAAAGCAGTGGCCGACGGCCTTCACTTAACAATCGAGAGCAGCGGCATTTGCGTAAAGATGTCAGTGCTAACAAACAAGAAAAACTGCGTGAAATACCGCAGAAATCAATGTGGGACGTACGACGAATGTATACCTTAGAATAGTGTGGCGAAATGGCGTTAATCGGCTACGACAGCAGGCGATCGACGCGAGTGCCTTTGCTAACAACACGACATCGCCTGCAGTGCCTCTGCTGGGCTTGGAAGTTTATTACAAGAAGGCGATCGCCGCATGCCGACAGTAACACTGAGTCTCATGCTCCCACGGTCAGCACAGAAGCCAACAAGGACCTAAAAAACACGACGCGTAACTAAGCATTTACACAGCTGGTCAGATGTGTCCCAATTTCAGATGGTAAGAGCTCGCGTATCCCAACTGAGGCGACAGTGAAACAAAAACTGGACAAGTGCGAGGAGGACCTGAGCTCTCAGGGTACCGTAAAAACTTAATTATGAATACACATTATTGATGTATAGATTTTGATGAGTGAATTTAAAAATATCAAAATATCTAGCAGAAGTGGCCGTATCTTTTTACTGCATACACTTAGAAGCTTAATTTTTTTTACATCGCCAAGTGATCGCAAACCTTAGTGCTTGACGACAGTTTCAGCTTGATTCATCTAACGTTCCTGAGGAAAATTAACAGACCGACAAAAATGTGAACGTACACTGTGGCCACATATCAAAAGCCTGAATAACCACCTTTTGTAGCTCGAATCACTGCGAGATGTGCAGGAAGAGGGGTAGCGAGGTTCTGGAAGGTGAGGACATGGATGTGGAGCTGTGCCGATCACAGCGCTGTGGCAGCTGCGCTATATTTCTCGGTTGAGAATCCATGGCTTGAACACGTTGTCCGAGGTGGTGGTACAGATTTCCGATTGCGTCGAAATGCGGGGAGTTTGGTGGCCAGGTAGTCTGCGATCGACGGACGTACTCTGCGAGCTGTGTGACACGTCGCATTGTCCTGCTGGTAGACGCTATCGTGCTAGGAAAAACAAACCGCATGTAGGTGTGGACGTGGTACGCAAAGACACATGCAGCATTGTTATTGTCCATTATGGTCCCCAGAATGACGAGATCACACAGATACTGCCATGAAAACGTTCCCCTGACCACAACTCTCCCTCCTTGTTTCCTTTCAGATGTTTCACACTGTAGACGTCGAGGGCCATCTGTCCGATGGAGCATAAAACGTGATTCATCTGGAAAGGCCACCTGTCGCCACCCAGTGGACATCCAGTTGTGGCATTAGCGTGCAAATTACAGCTTTCGTCGTCTACGAACAGCAGTCAGCAAGAGCGCATAAATCAGGCAAACATCGCGGAGGCCCCTACTCAGCAACGTTCGCTGGACGGTCGTTGAGGAGACACTGTCGATAGCCCCTCGGTTCAGCTGGGTAGTCAGCTGCTCAGCAGTTCCTCGCCTAGTCACCCGTACACATCTCCGCAGCTGTCGTTCATCCCCTGCCATCTATGGCCCGTGCTGCAGCACAGTTGCCTCTGCGACGGTTTTGGAAAGTGCCATTTTGCCATGCGTGGTGTACTTCAATCCACGGCGGCATGCGACCAGTTTACAAACTTAGCCACTTCGGCAATGCTTCCACCCTTGGGCCCAAAGCAAATGATCATCCCATTTTGGACGTCACATAAATTGCTCCGTTTGCGCATTACGACAACGACTGCACTGCCTTCGGCGTCCTCCCCTACACGCTTTATATAGTGCTCCGCTGCTAGTGGTGCCAGCTGCTGTGTGTGAGTGGTTGTTACAGATCCCGCCTAAGTCGGTAGTCACGTTAATGTAAGTGGGCCGTGTATAAGGGTTCTGTTTTTATCGGTTCAGGTGCGAAGATCTGAAAAGTGAAAATCACTAATGGATTAATCTTCAATAGCTCGCAAGACATTTTAAACGTGTAAAAGGCAGTCGTCCGGTTTCGCGACCCATTCAAAAAAGCATGACGAAGTGAAGCAGAAGCTGAAATGTTGCAGCTGTGTGAGGACAATCCGGGTGCCTTACTTAGCCGCCTACTCGTACTGGATGAGTGCTGAGTGTATAACTATGGCCACGAGACATTGGAGGAGAGCAAGGAGTGGGGGGTCCACCGTAGCAGGAAACGGCCGAAGATTCGACCTGCAGCAAGTGAAGGTGGTGCTGTGGTGAGGAGCGAATGGATTACGCTCCCGAGGCGACGCGACGTCAGGGTGCTTTGCATACCTGAACCGGTAGCCGGCCGCTCGCTGCCGCAGGATGTTTGCATAACTGCAGCCGGGTCTGCGAATGTGCCGAAAAGTCACGGCCGTTGGGGCTTGAGCGAGGCTCGCTGTGCGCCGACTGCACTCAGGAAACTCGTAAGGCCTCCCACAACCCGGAGTTCGGTTTGAACATCCTAGTGCTTTGGTAGGCGTCGTCTCATTGTTTGTAATATACTGTTGCCTTCTTCCGACGTCTGAGCTGACTTACCTACTCCGTTAGAGAGGACTCTACTGCTGGTCATTAACTCCGGACCACACAGCAATTCAGCATTTCCATACTTAAAAAAAAAGTCCGCGGTGAAAGAAACGAAAATAGACAGATGAAAATTCTAATGTCAGATTATCGGACTGATTTATTGAGAGGCAGTCAAAAGAAAATGTAACAGGTGGTAAAAAGTAAGTAAACCGCTTACAGTTTCAAAAGTAATCGTCTATAACTGTTAATACATTTATCCCACTGTCGAACAAGACGGTCAGTGCCTTCATGGGGAAATGATTGTGGCTGGGTACGGGATCTTGGTTGTAACTAGGCGCGCACCTCGTCGACCGAGGCAAATCGTCAGCCACGAATGTCTTTCTTCAGGGCTCCAAAAATAGGGAAATCGAGTGGGGGAGATCGGGGCTGTATGGAGGATATGTAAGGACTTCCCAGCGAAACTTCTGAAGCTTAGTCGAAAAAGAGGCACGCCAGTTCGGGGAAAGTTCAGGATGAACTTTGTCTTTGATTGCAAGGGCCCGCTGCTCATTCACATTCTGGAACACTGCACTACAACTAACGCACAGCGATACATAGCTCTTTGGAGAAATTGAAGCCCTCCATCAGGTCCAAATGCCCAGGAATGTTGACCAGCGGCATGATTCTGTTGCGGATAATGCCCGCCCACATGTTGCCAAGACTGTTTCGACCACGCTGCAGAAGTTTCGCTGGGAAGCCGTTACACATCTTCCACACATTTCCTATCTCTCCCCATGCGGTTTCCATATTCTGCAAATCCTGAAGAAACACATCCGTGGCCGTCGATTTGCTTCGGACGAAGACGTGCACGCCCGGGTATCGTCATGGCTTCGCAGGCAACCGCAAAAATCATGAGGGCATTGACTGTCTTGTCCCAGAGTGGTATAAATGTGTTAACAGTTATGGCAATTACCTTCAAAATACTAAACAGTTTACTTACGTTTTTCCATCTGTCTCGTCTTCACTTGATTGCTCCTTACATAATTATAGGTTTACATAGCTAACATCAATCCGTTGTAGATTAATAGAACATGTTTACACTTACGCATTGTGACGTTTTCGGTGACACAAAATGTCCTCTATAAGAATTTACATAGATTCAGTAAACAGGGCTCTTACGAAAACAGCTCGCTCTGTTCGTCGGGGAATGCAGAATGCCACAGAAAAGGCTCCAAGGTTGACGCCACGTTCCTTGACTTCCGGAAGGCGTTCCATAAAGTTCCGCACTGTCGTTTAGTGGACAAAGTACGCGATTACTGAGTGTCAGACCACATTGGCGGCTAAATTCGAGTTTCTAGCAGAGAAAACTCAACTTGTTGTTCTTACCGGAATGAAACTGACAAACGTAAAGGTAGTTTTCAATGTACGGCAAGGCTATTACTGGAGTTGCTTTCTGCCAAAACTACGGTTCGACAGTTTTGGTACGGTACATAAATGACAAAGTAACTGGTAACATTGCAAGTAGTATTGATAGAATTAGTGGGGAAACAAACGTAAATGAATGTGTAAGAAATAAACTGGGAACCGAAGACTTCTTTGTTTTGCAAGATACAAGTATTAAAAGTTAATTGATCGCGTAACTTCTGCGCTTTATGTAATCAAAAACTTACTTTTGATACAAGTACAATTTTCATGCACAGACATAAAAAGTATAATTATTGTTGTCACTAGTCCGCCCCTGGTAGCTGCGTGGTCAGCGTGACAGAATGTCAATCCTAAGAGCCCGGGTTCGATTCACGGCTGGGTCGCAGACTTTCTCCGTTCAGGGACTGTGTGTTGTGTTGTCCTAATCATCATCATTTCATCCCCATCGACGCGCAAGTCGCCGAAGTGGCGTCGAATCGAAAGACTTGCACCTGATGAATGGTCTGCCCGACGTGAGGCCCTAGTCACATGACATTTACATTTATTTATTGTTGTTACTTTGTACTCAATAGAACATTCTTCCACATGGTCAATGGCAAGAGTTTCCTATTATAATTGATAATGCGAAAGGTGTTAATGAATAACAGAAATATGTTTTATGGAAGTTCGACGAAGCATTGAAGCGACGTTTGCTATATTTTCGTTTTGAGATTTTTTCATTTTACCTTTATTGAGGAAATTGAGTTTTTTAGCGCTATATGATACGTATTTATTGTTTTCTTTATTTATTATTGCAACATCCCTCTGTTTCACACTATAAATCAAAAATTTTTGAATAAAATTTGAATTACACACTGACAATTTCAATTTTGCTAGAAATATTGTTTATTGTTTAAGTAACAGACAGGAAGATAAATATGTAGAACAAAAATATTCTGTCGGTTATACAGGACTTTATATATTCTCACTCCGTTTCTTGACGGTACACCGCTTCCGGCTTTTAGGACATTTAGAAACACAGTGATCGCATACGTAAAGAAAGCGATCGATACGAGGTAACGCCCGATAGGTATGCAACACACCTAACTACAGTAACGCGGGTATGACCTTAACTGACCAAAGTTACTAGCAAAATTGCCGTAGATTACGCTTACTTACGATAGTCTGTACACAATACATATTAATGATATACTGTATAACGTCGGAAGCTCTATGATATTCTCTTTTTTTTCAGCTGGTATTGCCCGCCGGGGTGCCCGAGCGATTCTAGGCGCTACAGTCTGGAACTGCGCGACCGCTACAGTTACAGGTTCGAATCCTGCCTCGGGCATGGATGTCTGTGATGTCCTTAGGTTAGTTAGGTTTAAGTAGTTCTAAGTTCTAGGGAACTGATGACCTTAGAAGTTAAGTCCCATAGCGCTCAGAGCCATCAGCTGATGTTGTCTATTGAAATGTTGCAATGCCACGAGACTGTACCGAAATGCAGAAAGACCTGCAGAAGGTCGAAGATTGGTGCAGGGACTGGCAATTTACCTAGATCGTAAATGAGTGTAAGGTGTGCGCAATATTAGGCGAAGAAGTACATTACTGTTAAGTTACACGGTTTGAGATATATCACTGGAAACAGTAGTAACCGTAAAATACGTAAGAGTAACAGTCTAAAGAGGAATGCTCACATACAACAAAGCAGGTGCAACTTGAAACTCAATGGAAGTATCTAAAGAAAATAAAATTCATCCACGGAAAACGTGGCTTACAAAGTACTTGTGAGACCGGCTGTTGAGTACTGATCATCAGTCTGGGACCATTAGAAAGCAGAATGACGGGGAAGAACTGAGAAAATCTCGTGGCGTGTTTTTGGTCACGGGAACGCTTAGTCGGGGCGAGAGCTATGGCAGACACTACAAGAGAGGCGATGTGTATCGTCGAGAAGTTTACCTCTGAAATCTTTACCGACAATCATTCTTTGCAAGTGCCATACGCGAATTTAGCAGACAAGTGTGTCATGTGTGTCTGTGTGTGTGTGTGTGGGGGGGGGGGGGGGGGGGAAAGGCTAGAGTAGTGGTGCTAGAAGTACCCTCTGCCACATATCGTCAGGTTGTTTGTGGAGTAGAGGTGTACATTATCTGGTAATGTCTCGCCGAACCGTGCTAAAAGACGCCTTTTGATGTTTACATCGGCGCTTGTCCTTCACGCTTTCGAAGGTGTGACGAAAACGTGTATTTGGCGGACACGTGCGTTACTGTAATGGAAAATCTGCGCCAGTATGGCTTGCGTCCCGTTTCCTTATGGTAATTACGCACGCTATTTGGCCGACGGAACCAATGCGTGACGAGGTGTTTAGCACGCCCACTTGCGTCTTGAAGGAAGATGTCGTACCAACACAGTTCTTGAATTCGAGGTCGTTTGCTTTTGTACACTTACGATAAGTAGTTGGCTCATGTGAGCTTGGCTTTCAGTTATTACGTTACAAAGGTATTGTGTTAGTTTACTCATCTTGAGTTGTACGGGGCGATCTGTTACAATTAATTGAGAGAAGATGAACTTTTTAGCAACGATCGCTTCCACACAACGTTTGTTGTGGATTACCTGTCTCGATAAGCGTAGTTACTATCTCCCGATCTCGAGAGAAGATTGTTACGTGCCCTATACCAGGTACTCGAGTACTCTTTCTAAACCTTTGCTAAGTACGTGAGAGACGACTTATCAGCAAGTCAAGGTTAAAACCACGATCTACAGAGTAATTCATAAAATGCTCGTGTCCCACAGCACACACTACTGTGTACTTCGTTGCACTGTTACACTTAACAGTCTTTCAATACTTTTGAGTTTTATTTTGTGAGAAATTGTGTTTTGTCTCCGCCACCTCTACACAGAAAAGTAGTATAGAAGTGGATCACTGGTACGGAAGCTTGGCTGTATATACTGGATATCCCAGTAGGAATAGTCAGAACTCAGGGATGTGACAGGATGGTGCGTTCGCAGCAAATAGTCTAGTAAACATGGACTCTTAAACGCAATCTTAAGAGCTATGACCACTTGTTCCGTAGAAGAGGTGTGTTCACACTAGCAAAGATGAACAGGTATGCACTTTCGAGTCCATGTTTACCGGACATTTTTTTTGGTGTTTTGGTCGATACTAACACCTTTCAAAATATGGAAAGCAAAGAGCAACAGAAGAGATTTGTTACGCAGTATCGAAGACGAGGTCCTCTTAAGATATGCATTTTAGAACCCATGTTCACAAGACATTTTTGCTTCGAAAGATCGTTCCGGCCTTCTCCTGAATATTGACTATTCCTCCTGGAACAACATGTTTGTAAGAAGTATAAGGTTGAAAGAGAATTGTACGAAGCTAAGATAATACAGAAATACAACCAACGCTTCAGTTGAAATACTAGTGTTTCTGTGTTGACACCAAAAATAACCATTTCACCGTACTTTATTAGACGTGTTTTCAGCGCAGCATTGTTTAACTAATATGAAACGAAAATGGATTAGGAGGAAGTCTGTGGTAGTGTCTGTCTCTTCAGAGCGCAACAATTAATCAATGATGCTGAAATTCGATTCTTTACAATTATTTTCTCTGTTAGGTCTTGGCAGGGTAAGGAATTCTATTTGTCTTACGACCTAATTAACTCGTTACGACACATAATCTTTTTGTAATACTTATTGCCTTGAAGAAGACACTATAGTCACCTTACGCGCTATATCTCGGACACTGGGAACGCTCTTTGTGGACTGTGTCTTAATTTTTTATCACCTTTCTAAACGACGAAGGCCAGACTGCTTTTAGTCACTAGTGATGTTACTATTGTTTCATCGGAAGCAACAGCACAGAACTATCGGTAATGACAGAGGAAACAGGTATGTCATCCACAGAGGAATAGCGGAGGGTTAATATTTTCTGTGGCAGTAGGGGTATTAACGAATCGCGAAGCTTGTTGGAGAATTCCTAAAGACGTGTCCGCGAATGGAGATTTCAATCTCTCTGTTAGTCGGCAGCGGAGCAGTTGGAACGGCCGGGTTGCCTGACGCCACGCCGGTTACTTTCCGCGACTCCCACAATAGCGCCGGCGCAGCTTGCCAGCGGCGCTCCGCCACAGGTGTATAATTAGATCGCCTCCCGTACACTACAGTACACTCACTCACCAGAAATGAATTTATTCCCCGCGCTATACTTCATGAAGTCGAGCTAGCGGCCAGTGTTCTGCAATGTGCTGAGTATTGCCATACGACATGACGCACGAGTTAACACGGGTGACGGCGTGAATAATGAACATGCGATCAAGAGCAGTCACAGCACAACTTACATGTACGTAACAGCGCAAGCAATGCTTTCTGTTGTCAGCGCTCCTCCTTGCAAGAAGACACATTCATGCCCTTTTAAAAAAATTATTTGGCGATTAATAACGTCGTCCAGTGGAACTAATTTTCACATTCACTGCTTCGCATGGCAAGACCAGAACCAGCTTCAGAGCAGAAATGAGAAAGAGAATTTCAACGCTTCATTTAGCAACCCACTGACGGCAAATATGCGTAAACAGAAAGCTATTAGAGAAACAGAGAGAGCGCTAGGATGTTGACACACTAGTTATTGTCACTGTACCTTCGATAAGTGATCATTTTCAAGCATTGTGGGATGTTGTAACCCACTCAATAATATAAAGCTGTGACATGCACTGTAAGAGTATTTTAATCTGGCGTTGTGATGATCTGTAACAGTATCTTATGCTTTAATTTTTAAAATAATTTTCGCCTATCCGACGTAACTAGTCAGCCGGGCTTCAACGCCGCAGTAGACGAACTTCAAAATCCATGTGATCTATGATCAGTAGAACTCAACAAGCATAGCTTCAATCCTCCATGCTCCACGAAGTACATTCTAGGGTATTTATTTGGCTCTGCACCTGAAGTTTAAGTTCGATGTAGACTACGAACCACATAATAATGTTTTTAAATGAGGTCATTACGCGTTAGGATGTTGACACACTAGTTATTGTCATTGCACCTTCGATAAGTGATCATTTTTAACCATTGAAGGATGTTGTAACCCTCTCAATAATATAAAGCTGTGACATGCAGTGTAAGAGTATTTTAATCTGGCGTTGTGAAGCTATCTACTGTTCTGTATACCACACACGTTAGAAAGCTGTTGAAACAATGATACGAACACTTAAGTTTAAATTTTATGTAGATATAAAATTGAATTCTCGTGTATAAAAGCACATTTCTGGCTTACTAGAGTCTAGTTTGCTACCAAAGGGTAGGAGGGCCGGGGTAGTCGCGACGCTAAAGGTCATTTACCCCCCCCCCCCCCCCCCACACACACACACAAACATACACTTTCCCCTGAAAAACCAAAACAAAACGCACGCTGCCCATTCACAACACAGTACTACCAGGAAGAAAGCCAGTATATGTAACGCATGTTGCCTAGAAACATATGTCCCTAGAGTCGTTTGTCGTGAAATCTCGAAGCCGTTTCGCGCCGCTATTCTTCTAAAAATGTTAGATGGCGTTGTCAGCAAAAAGCTTTCGGCTACGTCGTGCTCACACTTTATGATTTTTTTTCTGCAGCCAATGTCAGAAAGTACTAAGAATATAATACTGAAATTTGTACGTATATCAATGTAACTTTCCTGACGCTAAAATAATCTCTCACAACCTACTCTCTGTCAGTTAAGAAACTTTTAGGTATACATACTTACGAGGGTAAAAATCATAGAGGAAGACCAAGAGATGAATACACTAAGCAGATTCAGAAGGATGTAGGTTGCAGTAGGTACTGGGAGGTGAAGGAGCTTGCACAGGATAGATTAGCATGGAGAGCTGCATCAAACCAGTCTCAGGACTGAAGACCACAACAACAACACAACAACTTACGAAGTGTTACGAGTGGTGTGCCTAGCGATTAATTAACTCTGTGTTTTAATAGCTTCGAATTTTACTTTCAAAAACATTATGCATTACATCTACCATCCCTTAATCGATCTACGTTAGTAGTAAGTTGCCCCAGCATCTCAGATCCTGCGTACACTTTTGTCAAATTACGCGTATTAAAGATTTAATTTTGATATGTATTATATCAATACAGATAATTTTGATTGAACTGTCGAAGCAAAGAGGAGGTTGAGACGATACACTGCAAAGCAGTGCTGTACACAGAAATTTATGGGGTAAATAGCACATTACTTAACGTCTATTCGATGGCGTTACAACAGTTTTGTCTTTGCACGCGAAGTGTGAAAGTTATTCGTTTCTAACTCCACGTAATGAGCTGTTATCTCGCATAAACTCCATATTATTTTAGAGTACACATGATCGAACGTTAGTATCATGAATACTCGTACTTGTAAGACAGCTGAATTATTTCTTTCCCTTGCAAAAAGGCTCAGAAGACAGCTTAAGCTACAATACAACGGTCACACAGCCATTAACTGTCAATAGAGACACCGTAAAGATCCGGTCTTCATTGGGTAAAACGATTAACATTTTAAAACCGCATCGCCTAATAGCACTTAGTGTCACAGATCGACGCGCAGCGACGAGGGCAGCACCGTCCGGGCATTCACAATGGCGGTAACAGTGCACGCCGCCGCGGGCAGATGGCAGCACAGGGCGAGCCGGGCGACTGCGCCCCTAGCGGCGCGGGGGCTCACCTCGGCGGGCGGTACGTTGATCCAGCTCTCGCTGGCCCTGCGCGCCAGCAGCGCGGGGCTGAACATGAGGTCATCCTCCTCGTCGGCCGCTTCGTCGTCGCCCATGTACCACTGCATGCCGCCGGCGCGCTGCTACACTACTGAGGCTCCGCTTTTAGCAGCGGCTGCCGCGGCGGCGGCAGCAGAGGCAGGGCGCGCGCGCGGCCGCCTGCCAGCTCAACGCGGAGGGGCTAAAAGTGCCGCCGACCTGCCGGCTAAACACAGCGCCGCGCGCCCCGCTGCACTGCCCGGCACGTCGCGCAGTTCTCTTGTCGATTTTATTTCCAATTGAGCCTCTGTGGACTGTGTGACAATAAAATAACCAGTGTCCTTTTAGGTTCCTGCCAGCGTCTCTAAGACCCGCCAGTCAGTGATTTATTTCACCACTCTGGCGAAATGAAGTGTTTCGTGTGGCTAGGGCCTCCCGTCGCGTAGACTGTCTGCCAGATGCAAGGCTTTTTAAATGACGCTACTTCAGCGACTTGCGTGTCGATGAGAATCAAATTATGATGAACACAACGCAACATCCAGTTTCCGAGCGGAAAAAATTTCCGACCCGGCGAGAATCGAACCCGGAACCTTCGCATGGTTTTCTGTCGCGCTGACCGAGGAATTGAGATGGACGCTCCTCTGGTAATAGCACTCCAAGCTGCTGGGTGCTGGTACCACCAAACGATCGGTGGTTATAAAGTTTTAATTATCACCTCGGAAAATTACAGTTATTTATTAAATTGTTTGTTTGTTTGCAGGTGCGTGTTTGCAGTCATGGGTAACAATGAAATCCCCGCACCACAGTGCCGTAGCAGGCCTCTAGAAGAGCCAAAGATGGAACGACGCAGTCTATTAAGGAAGTGTAGTAAATTAGTATAATACTTGCTCAGTAGATCATATGGTATGACACTTAGCAATGATGAAGAACGCGCAGGTTTAACGTTAGTTACATTACATGTCATCATTCAATTTTTTTAATTACTAATTTATATCCAAAACTTCATCTACTGAGTAGAAAGAGCTGTCAGTCAGAAATTATATTAACTTGTTTTTAAATACTGGTTGGCCAGCTGTCAGACTTTTGATACTAATCGCTAACTCACCAAAGACTTTAGTGGTAGCATAATTCACCTTTTTCTGTGTCTACGCTATATTTAACCCAGAGTAATGAAAATCAGCCTGTCTCCTATACTGCGAATATTACTTATTTCTTTAATAAGTACCTACAAGATGATCTGGTGTAGAATACTGCTATTACTCTGATTACACGTTTTTGTACAATGATTACTGTTTTCCTCAACGAAGAATTACCCAAAAAATGATGCTCACGAAAAAAGTGAGTCAACATGAAATAGTACTCTAATTTACTTTTATGTTAGTCACTAAAATTTGCAATAACTCTAATAGAACAAGTAGCTGAACTCAAACGTTTTGGTAGACCATCAGTTGTTCCAATTCAATCTTTCATCAGTGCACATACTAAAAAATTTGGAATATTCTGTCTTAGCTACAGACTTGTTGTTCAAACTCTATATTTATTAATGATGTTACGCCACTTACTGTACAGAACTATATAAACTATGTTTTATTACAATTTAATCAGAGTCTATTTGCAAATAACCACTTAATAATTTTCTGAAAGACATTAATTACAATTTCCTCAGCTAATTCTTGTTTTTTTGGTGTGATTACTATATTTGTGCCATCAGGAAAAATAATTAAATTTGTACCTAAGTGAATACAGAATGGCAAGTGATTAATATATTTTAAGAACAATAAGGGACTGAAGATTGAACGCTTTGAGACCGCATTCTTAACAACTCCCTTGTTTTTCCAAATTATGTGAATTGTTATTATTTTGAACCTTCTGCACTCTTCCAGTACAATATGAATTAAACCATTTGTGCACTGTTCCACTAATACTATAATGCTTAATCTTATCTAGAATAATTCCGTGATTTACACAATCAAAAGCCATTGAGAGATCACAAAAAAAGTCAGTGGGTGATGCTTGGTTATTCAAAGCATTTAATCTTTGATCAGTGAAAGCATGAATAGGGTTTTCTATTGAAATGCCTTTCTGAAAACCAAAGTGACATTTTATTAGTATTTTATTTTTACAGCTATGTGAAGTAACTCTTCAATGCATTACTTTTTCAAGAATTTTTGTTAAAATGTCGGAAGTAAGATGAGGCAGTAGTTGACACCAGACCTATTCCCCCTTTTATGCAATGGTTTGACAAGAAGCACATTTCAGTCTGTCAGTGAGGTATTACATATGTGGCTCAGAATCCTGCTTAACTGTTGGGAACAAGCTTTTAATACTCTGCTAGTGACGTTTTTATTTTCCTAATTTCAGAAGAAGAGGTGGGTAGAATTCCAATTTTATAGTGCTGTGATCCGTTTTCGGCAGCAGTGGAAGTGTAGCAGCTGTGTGGGGCCAGATCAGACGGCTAAATAAGTTATTTGGATTGGCCTGGCACAGCTGCTACACGTAACACTGCTGCCGAAAACACTTCCTAAAGGGGCTGGACCATGTTGTTTTGGCACTTGTAGCGCCGTGCTGCGGTAGAGTGGAGTGGGGATTTCACTGCTTACAGGACCGCACATACGTACCTGCAAACAGTCTTCTAGTGTATTACGTAACTTTATTTTTTGGGGGCAATAATTGAAACTATAAGACTACCGCTTGTGAAACACAGATAGCTATTCACCACCAGTGTGAAAAGTATCTCAGTGATGTATTTTATATTTAACAGTACCCATCTCTCGTAGATCTCTATTGAAACCATTTTAACTTAGGTGACGTCGTTTTTTTCCTTACGAAGGAAGTGGCTGTAGAACACCAATTTTCTCAATTTATTTGTTGTCATCGCTTCCTTGCTCTGTATTTTTTCCTGTATCTGAATTGAATCTGTCCGTTAAGTCCTTTTGTAGTACAGTTCCTTGTCTCTTACACTGCTGGCCATTAAAATAAAAAGATTATACACCGAGGTGACAAGAGTCATGGGATAGAGATATGCACATGTATATATGGCAGGAGTACAGCATACAGAGGTATAAAAGGGCAGTGCATTGGCGGAGCTCTAATTTGTACTCATGTGATTTATGTGGAAAGGTTTGCGACATGATTGTGGTCACAACCCTGGAATTGGCAGACTTTGAACGCGGAGTAATAGTTGGAACTAGATGCGTGGGACATTCCATTACGGAAATCGTTAGGGGTTTCAATATACTGAGAACCACATTGTCAAGACTGTGCCGAGAATACCAGTTTCCAGGCATTGCTTCCCATCACAGGCAACGTAATGGCCGACGGCCTTTGCTTAACGACCGAGAGCGTTGGAGTAGAGTTGTCAGTGCTAACAGACAAGCAACATTGCGTGAAATTACCGCAGAAATCAAAGTAGGACAAAAATATCTGTTAGAACAGTGCGGCGAAATTTGGCGTTAATGGGTTACTGCAGCAGACGACCAACGCAATTGTTTTTGCTAAGAGCACATCACCTGTAGCGGCCCACCTGGGCTCGTGACCATATCGGTCTGGTCTCAGACACTGGCCTTGTCAGATGAGTTCCGATTTCAGCTGATTTAAGCTGGAAACAGCTGATGGCAGTGTTCGAGTGCGGCGTATACCCTACGAAGCCATGGACTCAAATTGTCAACAAGGAACTGCGCGAGGCGACTCTGGTGGTGGCTCCATAAAGGTGTTGACTGTGTTTACACGGAGTGGACTGGGTCCCTCTGTCCAATTGAGCCGATCGTTGACTGGGAACGGCTATGTTCGGATACTTGGAGACCATCTGCATCCATTCATAGACTTCATGTTCAAAAACAACGACAGAATTTTTATGGTTGACAATGCGCCACGTTACCGAGGCAAGACGGTTCGCCTTTGTTTGAAGAACACTCTGGACATTTCCAACGAATTTATTGTACACACGAGAGAGCTCACCTACAAGGTTTTCATTCTATCAGTTCTCGATATTTTTCGTGGAGAACCTTATGAAGTTGGGTTAGAGGAAAAGACACAAAAGATTCAAAGAATAGCTGCACAATTTGCGACGAGTGTCACGGAAATGATGAACAAACTGCAGTCGAAAGCGTTACACTGCGGAGATCATATAGAACCCGGAGAGGCTCGCCTTCGAAAATGAGTCTGTAAACATACGACTTCCTCCAACATTCACCATCTGCTCAAAAGTATGTGGACTTTTCAGAATTGATTATTAAATGTCACAAGAGGCGGACGCGCCAGTATAAAAGGAGGCGCGGAGTAATGTGCTGTCAGTAGAGAAGCAATACCAGCAGGAGAGGTCGGTCAGGGGGTCAACATGGTTCACGACCTACTGCTTATATTGCACTCAAATAACACAGAAAATGGTTCAAATGGCTCTGAGCACTATGAGGCTTAATATCTCTGGTCATCAGTTCCCTAGAACTTAGAACTACTTAAACCTAACTAACCTAAGGACATCACACACATCCGTGCCCAAGGCAGGATTCGAGCCTGCGACCGTAGAAGCCACGTGGTTCTAGACTGTAGTGCGTAGAACCGCTCGGTCACCGCGGCCGGCTCGGTCACTTCGAACGTGCAATGGTCATTGGATGTCACCTAGGTAAAAAATCCGTTGGCGACATTTCAATCCTTCTAAAGCTATCCATGTAACCTGTTGGTTGTGTGACTGAGAAGCCGAAACGAGAAGGAACAACCACAGCTAAACCAAGACCAGGCAGCCGACCGCTGTGGCCGACCGGTTCTAGGTGCTTCAGTCTGGAACCGCGAGACCGCTACGGTCGCACATTCGAATCCTGCCTTGGGCATGGATGTGTGTGTGATGTCCTTAGGTTAGTTAGGTTTAAGTAGTTCTAAGTTCTAGGGGACTGATGACCTTAGAAGTTAAGTCCCATAGTGCTCAGAGCCATTTGAACCAAGACCAGGCCGAACTCATGTCCTGACGGACAAGGACCGTTGAACACTGCGGAAGGTGGTTCTAAAAAGGCTGATCCCAAACAAGTCACTTTAGTTTATACTCTGCAGTGAGGAAAGCCCAGAGTATGAAAGACCAGTATTAGCTAGATTCTGGATAGTGCTCATGTTTCTAGTGTGGGAAGTAAAAGTAGAAAACGAGAGACAAATAGATAGTGGAGAAGTTGGAGCAGAAAGTTCGTGTAGAACATGAGCATTTTACAATAAGCTTTCGTTGTAAAATTTTACGACCTGATGCACACGTATCGAACACAAGAATGAGCAGTAAATCTAAAGAGAAAACCTTCTTGCAATTATTACAAGGCGTGTTAAATAAATAATGCAACGCACTTCTTTATCTTCGCAAATTTCGGTTGAAAAAAACGCGGAATTTGTTGCGGGACACATGAATATTCCAGCTACAGCTCCTGTAGTTTCGTGAAGTCCCGATAGGTGGTGGTGCTATACCTAGCTTTCGAAATGGCGCCTGTAACGGAGGTGCGTTCCAAGCAGAGAGTTGCCACTGAGGTTCTTTTGGCGGAAAACCAGAGCATCGCAGACATTCAAAGGCGCTTGCAGATTATCTGGCGGTGAACAGAAGCACTGCGAGTCGTTGGCGAGGCGTCTGTCATCATCGCAATAGCGTCGCACAGATGTGTCTGATCTCCCTCGTGCCAGCCGGCCGCACACAGCCACGACTTCTGTAATGCCGGAACGTGCAGACACTCTCATTATAGATGATGACGATCACAAACGCCTTAATGCTCAAGTGGACGTCACTCTTGGTAGTTCTAATACACTCGTTCAGCAGTTGGCGTCCCCAAAGTGTGTGTCCGCTGGATTCCGGGCTGCCTAATAGAAGACCATTAAGAGTAACAAAGGACCATGTGTGCGGAATTGCTTACGCGTTTCAAGGTTGATCGTAACAATTTTTTGTGGAACATCATCACAGGCGATGAAACACGGGTTCATTACTTCGAACCGGAAAAGAAATGACGATCCAAAGGGTGGCGCGACACCAAATCTCCTCCGAAAAAGGTTCAAAGCCGTATCGACGAAAGGTAAAGTCATGGCGTCCGACTTCTGGGACTGTGAAGCGTTCTTTGATATCCTCACTCATGGTGCAACGATCAACTCTGAAACGCATTCTGCTGCTCCCAGGAAACTGTAGAAACGACATTGTCTGTTGCCACGAAAACGCAAACGAATTTCTCCTTCTCTATGACAACGCAATGACTCACCCAAGTCTTCAGACTCGAGAGAAGCTCAAAACACTGGGCTGTTCTTCCTCATTCACCCTAAAGCATGAGTCTCGCACCTTGTGACTTCCATCTGTTTGACGCAATGAGGGATCCACTCCATGCGGAGCAGTACGTGGATGGTGGAGAGATTGCTGATACAGTAAGGCGATGGCTCCGACGTCAATCAGTAGAGTGGTACCATGTGGGCATACAAGCCATCCCAGTAAGGTGACTTAGGGCTGTTGCACTCATCGAATATTATGTTGAAAAATACGGTTTTGTACCTAAAAGAATTGGGAACAATTGGCGTATTGGATTCCTGGATAAAAATGTTGCATTGCTTAATGAACGCCCCTCGTATATCAAATAATATCCAGGTGTTGAAAAAAAAAAGTATATCGCTGACTGCCAAAAATGAGCCACAGGGAATCATTGTCGCAGCCGTCCATATACCCAGTAGAGCTCTCGCAAAATAACGTGGAACCGGCGCAGACACACATTCTCGTAGTGAGCGCCGGCCGTGCCATCTCTTTGTCCAATGCGGTTCTAGGCGTTTCAGTCCGGAACCGCGCTGCTGCTACGGTCGCAGGTTCGAATCCTGTCTCGGGCATGGATGTGTGTGCTTTCCTTAGGTTAGTTAGGTATAAGTAGTTCTAGGGAACTGATTACCTCAGATGTTAAGTCCCATAGTGCTCAGAGCCATTTGAACCATTTTTCTTTGTGTAGTGTGGCGGAAGCCTCAGTTGATGCCACGTGCCGAGTGTTCTCATTACTCAAACAAAACTATATCCTTCCAGAAACCATTCCAAGTCTCAAAAATCTATGATGTATATATGCAGATTGAAGCAACGAATGAAAATTTGTACCAAGGCTGGGATTCGAAACTGGGCCTCCTGCTCAAAAGGCAGATGGGCCAACCACTACGCCGCCCTGGTACAGTGACCTTGCACAACTGCACAACTACCCTAGCACGCTTCCTTCCTCAATCGAAATACCCATTCTAGGCTGTTCCGCGCAGTTGTGCAAAGCCGCTAGGTGGGGTAGTGAATTGGTTGGTGATGGGACCAAACAGCGTGCTCGTCGGTCCCATCGGATTAGGGAAGGATGAGGGAGGAAGTCAGCCGTGTCTTTTCAGACGAATCATCTCGGCATTTGCCTGAATCGATTCAGGGAAATCATGGAAAACCTAAATCAGGATGGCCTAACGCGGGTTTGAACCGTAGTCCTTCCAGGTTAGCATGGTAGTTAGCACATCTGCCTAGTGAGCTGGAGTTCAGGGTTCGATTCTCGGCCTTGGTAAAGATATTCATCTGTTGTTTCAGTTCTCGTTACTATGACTTTACTACTATCGCGGAGTAGGAGGTGTGTGGGCCTGCCCTCCTTGGCGACCATTGGCAGGGCGTCGCCGGAGGCTGCAGGCTAGGGCTGGAGCGTCCAGCGGCTGGAGTGTGGAGCGTGCCGCGGGCGGTGCGCCAGGCGCTGTCCCCGGGCGCCCACCGGCGCTAATTGAGTGCGTGCGATTGATCGCTTAAAGGGGGCTCCGCCAGCCGGGATAGGCGGCGGCGGAACTCGCGAACGGGCTGTGTTCCTACCTCGCAGATTACTGCCACCTCTCGCAAGTACTGTGCATAAAAGAAGCCGTCGGCATCTGTCTCCACACCACCATTGGCAAACCACCTTTGTGAACCACTCTTACTTCCTCCTTTTCCTGTTCCACACCAGAGTGATCAATGCTAAGAACGATTGTTGGTAAGCGTCCCTGTGAGTTCCAATCTTTCTAACCTCCACGGGTTTTTCGCGTGATATTTACAATACATTGACTAACTGATCTACGCAGTTGTACGCTCTCGAAACTTTAACAGTAAAAGTCACCGACATTCAAAACGCCTGTCTTGCAGAGTCTGTCACTAAAATGGGTAAACATGTCCGTTACGCTTTCGTGCTTACTGAACGAAACTGGGGCGAAACGCGCTGTTCTTCTTTGAATTTCTCTGTTTACTCTGTCTATCCTATCTGATGCGGAATCCACACTGATGAGAAGCATCCAAGTATTTGTCGATCGATAGCTTTGTTGGCTACCTCCTTTGTTGATGGACTACATTTCCTCAGGATTCTTGCAGTGAATCTCAGTGTGGCACCTGCCTTACCTGCAATTTATTATATGTGGTCACTCCACCTCAAATCGCTCCGTGGGCATACTCACAGATATTTAATACATGTGACTGGGTCCACTGATTGTTCCGCAATAGTGATTTCATACAGTAAGGTCGACCAAATCTTCTGCATCTACATACATACTCTGCAACCCACCGTCCGGTGCCTCGCGGAGCGCACCCTGTACCGCTACTAGTCATTTTCTGTTCTGTTCTGTTTCACTCACAAACAAAGCGCAGGAAAAACGCCTGTCTATATGCTTCCGTACGAGCCGTAATTTCTCTTATCTTCGTGTCCTTACGCGAAATGTACGGTGGTGAAAGTAGAATCGTTCTACAGTCAGCGTCAGATCGCAGTTCTCTAAATTTTTTCCTCCAGGCATTCCCATTTGAGTTACCGAAGCATTTGCGTAACAGTTGTATGTTGTTCGAACCCGCCGGCCGTAGTGGCCGAGAGGTTCTAGGCGCTACAGTCTGAAACCGCGCGACTGCTACGGCCGCAGGCTCGAATCCTGCCTCGGGCATGGATGTGTGTGATGTCCTTAGGTTAGTTAGGCTTAAGTAGTTATAAGTTCCAGAGGACTGATGACCTGAGATGTTAAGTCCCATAGTGCTCAGAGCCAATTTTTTTTTTTCCTCTTCATCTAGGACATAATCGAGAGGTCATTTCGTGCCCAAAATCCTGCACAAGTAACGTTTTTGTAATTATGAATGGCTATACGGGCAGCATGGCTTAGTGTTTCTGTAGGAGACTTCCAACGAGCTGTTGAGTGCATGCCACGACGAGCTGATCCACTACGGCCCGCAGAAAGCGATCCGACACGATATTAGCACGTATCCCATGTGATTTGTTACCTCAGTGTACAGTGGCTTGCAGACTAGCAGACGAAGATGTAGAAGAAGCACTCGTGTATCTGTCGTTACAAAGGTAACTGCAGCGACACAGATGCCCCCCCCTCCCCGGTGCTTGACTTGCACCTCGGTACTCCGCCGTGCAGAACTTCCTCACGGCTGAGGCCCAGGTCGCTGCGGCGGAGATGAAAGCTCCTGAGAGGAGAGCAGGGCCGGCCGGCGGCAATTGAAGCCAATCGCGCCGGAGCCGCTGCAACTCCTCACCTCGCCTCCCCGTGACGTCATCCGCTGTACACGGAGCCCAGGCACCGACCACTGCACCGGGAAAGTTTCACGTTATAACCAGCTGTTCATCCACGTCATCGTTACCGACGTCCAGTAAGACGACTAATTGATATAAAGTTAACGAATTACCAGTGGGCTAAGTTCGTCGCAATATTTCGATGTTTCGATACTTGTCACTCCCATTATGCCTCGAGAAATATTGTCTGACGTACAGCCGTTGGTGGGGTGCCATTTCGAGAACTCGCACGGCTAGAAAACCGAGATCTTTTTATTAGTTCAGTTGACCAAGAAAGACACAAGATCATACCAGGACGATTCTTGTTTAACACTACAGAAGTACGTTACACCAACGCAAGGGCTCAGGGTTTTGTCATGCATGACACTGTTTCCTTTCGCCAAGTGTATCGTAATCCGTATTAAAGGAGTTTCTGTAAAAGGCCTGATACGAAAACCCTCGTATCCAATACACAGAATTTTCTGTTATAGAGTGTCAGAAATAACTCTACTAAATCATGTTGCATGATGTGCCAATTGGTAACCCAACAACAAAAGAGATCACGCTCATAGTATTATTTCATTTGAGAAAACCACACATTCTTCCTAACTTCTCTGATGAAGCATTCTTAAGAAACCGGCAAGCAGCAGCGAATTTCACGCTGTATCTTGTGCTGCATGGCGTTGTTGTACGCCTTTCCTTTCAGTGTAAATACTGAAAGCTGTCTTCTGTCCTTTTTTATGATTGTATCTTCTTTTCTACGAATAACTAAATTTGTTTTTGTCTGAAACATAGCGATTAGTTTTACTTGAAGGTAAAATAGATGTATACTGCTTATATGTATTTTTATGATAAGTTCATGTTTGTAAATTGTTTTATCATCTGCATATTACAACGTAAACTCATAAAATTATATTTTATTCACCTTGGATTTCCTCGTCCTTTCACTTACTAATAGCATGTTTTCGAGAAAACTTAAGTGCAGATAACGACAGATATCAAGAAAATACGTATTATGAAGACTCAGCAGCAGCTACAACAAAAACATAGAATGATTTACAAAGCATAATTCGCAATGAGAAAGCTGAAAAGCGCTCATCGGAGACAGAATCTTCGATTTAACACGCCAACCACGAGATAAATATCAGTCCTTATTTCCGACAAATTTTTGCTTCTTCTTAATTTCGTTGACGCTCTAGGACTAGAAATAATTAATAACCAACAGCCTATACTACTTCATGAAACTCGCAGATGAACCTGAAAACAATTGTCTGGTTCTGACTAACTGTTTGCGTTTTGAAAACTGGAAGTTATATGTGAGAGTATATTATCGCTTTATTGTACGGTAAGAGTGATACAAAACAAAAATTTACATGGAAATGGAAATCAAACTAAAAACCAGGGAAGGAAAAATAAAAAAGGGTAAATGGCTTAAAGACCATGGGTACGAAGTGAGACATGAGGTGATAGTTTAGTTCTGAACATCGGGAACTTTCTTAGGAGGCGCGTTAATTCAGAGGAATGCTTGAAAAACAGAACTAGGCCTAAATATTTGCAGTATGAAACTATCTATCAGTTCCCGTAACCAACTCTATCATACATGAATTTTGAAAATTTCCCGCTGTAATGAGTACATCCGACGATATTTCAAGATTTCAGCCGGTATTTGCCTTCTGCTAAGAACGTCACCTGAAAATGTCTGACTGGTGTCCACATGGATTATTGTGCTTTGTAGAAAACTACGACTGACGGCAATTCCGAAAGATCACTGAGTAAGCGTGTCACATTTCAAGAGATTTCGGGACACCATGGCACGATATTTCAGCTGGCGACGAGGAATCCATAGTCGAGCGGCTTTCAATGTAAACCTCGCCTGAACTTGGCTGCCTGCTTGTCAGCAGAAATATCGTGGCAAGAGCATCCGGCTGCAATCCCGAAATCTCATGGAACGCTCATTACGTCAGCAAAACTACACGAATGGAGCCTGTCATACCTTTCTAATATAATCCAACACAAGCGAAGAGACACAGCGCTCCTTATACATGCACTTGTACAGTCCTTGGACCTCTCTTCTACAAGGAAACCTAACGACTGCAGTTCCCATCGTAATTTAACACACAACAGTGTAAATGGATGTTATTAACATTGATGAAACCCACCGCTACTGTTCTCGTGGTTATTAGTGTGAATTTTACGTCAGAACAGGGCTTCCTGAGGAATCTCGTTCCTCAATATATTTCCAGTGGCCATAATTTCTCAGACGACCAAAAATTAAGTTTGAGCTTCGGGCAAGAACCAAATATTTCATGCTTAGGAGACGAGATATAAAGTTTAACGTACCATAAAGCCCTAAAGACTTCGTAAAACTCAGAGGAAGCGGGGCTCTATCTTTGACACTTCTGTGAAGTTTGGAAGGTAGGAGACGAGGTACTGGCAGAATAGCAGCTGTGAGGACGGGTCGCGAGTCTTACTTGGGTACCTCAGTCGGTAGAGTACTTGCCCGCGAAACTCAAAGGTCCCGACTTCGAGTTTCGATCTGGAACACAGGAAGTTTAACTACAAGGCTTCATCAACAGTTGCTTTTTGGGCTGCAGGCGGAGTAGGAAATGGGAACTGTTGATAAAAATGCTGACTGAGCTGAAACTGTGACATTATGAAAGAATGACCTGTTGTTTCAAGATCTAGTAGACCAATTACCAGTGATAATATTGTGCCTGTAAGAGCAAGATCGCCCGTTGTAAGGTGTCGTACCTCGATCGGTTAAAAACGGGACCGTTCTAAGATCACTTTGTTGTATGTCTGTCTGTCGGACTGTTCAAATCCCTTTTTCACACGAACAAGTAGACGTATCAAGTTGAAATTCCACATTTTATGATGTACGGTCCCTTGGAAACCTAAAAAATCGAAACTTCTAGGTCAATACAATGAACAGACACGGCTGTTTATGTCACATATTATAATACTCGCAAACTCGCACATCAGAATCTTCAAGGTACTTCCTTTCGACCTAGAAACGTAATACTTGCCAAGAGGTAAGGATTCACACTAAAACCGTAGGAAAAAATCCGAAAATTGCTAATCTGTAATTATATCACAAGTAAATTTTTTTTGTCATTCGTTATCATAACGTTCGTCTGTTTGTTTGTCCGTTAAGGCCCATTTTTCTGAGGAAGAGGTAGAGGTATCAAGCTGAAATTTATGTCACATACTAATGTCTATGGTACCTTGGCTGTATAATATATGTTAGCTTCTAAGTCAATGCAATCAAAAGATACGGCCATTTACGTCACACATTTTGATACTCGAAAATCAGTCATCAAATCCTACAGGATAGTTCCCAATGACACGGAATCAAGAAATTTGGCAAGAAGCAAATTTTCACATTACAATCAAAGGAAAAAAATCCGAAAACTGTTAAATTAAAACATCCTCGAAAGTCTTGGAATCTCTGGGACCGATATTTTACCAGTATCAATGTCGATAATGTTGATAACAGGCAAAAATCGCCGAGATCCTTGATTACCAGATTGGATATACTTTATAAAGTTATACTATACTATATACTTAATTAAGTTTGTACGGAACACTCAGTGTGCGAGTCTGCTCGCACCTGGCCAGTTTTATTTAAAGTATCCCAGCACATTGTACGCGAGCGCCCATGGTGCAGGTGATCCAGGAAGCGCTCATGTGCTCGTCGTCTCGGTTCCACCTGCCTCTCGCAGCTGCCAGGGCATAGATTGCTGATGGCAAACGCTCATGAGTCATACAGAAGGCAGAAAGACTGTAACAGCGCCGCCTAGTGACTTCGCCTGTAAGGAGCTCTACAGACGTTCACGCTGTCCTCTTAGGTTGCTGCCGAACAACACCTGCGAAAATCTCGACATATTCGGAAAACACCCAAGTATTTGCAACACACCAGAATACAAATACCATTGTTTCTCGTTTCACTCGTAGCAATTTCACCTTTGCTTTTTTGCAAAAACAGACATAATGTCTTATGGGATAACAGCAATCAGTAATTGTATAATGTTACTTAAAATCCGTCTTGATTGCAATTTTTTTTTAAATTCATATGACCGGTTTCGGTTCATTCAGCACCATCTTCAGATCTGATATTTCAGCTACAGGAGTAACCCGTCCAAATCCAGCAATTTTCACATGCAACGTCACATAAAACTGAATGAACCGAAACCGGTCATATGAATAAAAAAACAATTGCCATCAAGACGGATTTTAAGTAACATTAACTTTCGTTTTTTATTTGGGCTGAAGCTACAAAATCTATGAAACTCATTTCCGAGAAAGTTCGCTCTTATGCAATACACATTGAATATTACAAAATACTTGTATTGCGAGTGGCATATGAATAAAAAAAAGCAATTGCCATCAAGATGGATTTTAAGTAACATTAACTTTCGTTTTTTATTTGGGCTGAAGCTACAAAATTGATGAAACTCATTTCCGAGAAAGTACGCTCTTATGCAATACACATCGAATATTACAAAACACTTGTATTGCGAGTGGCATTTGATGAGTAATGCAACACATTTTTTTCTGCAAGCACGTTGATTTCATTCAAGCTTCCAATACACTATATTATTCTCCACTCTTTTGGCTACAGAAGGCTGTTTATCAACATAGTCTCCTTTCGATGCGACGGTCTTCCGCCCCCTCATTAGGAGGGACTGTTTGTCGGCACGGTAGCACTCTACTGTTCGTCGTCGGAGACAACTTCTTACTGCATCAATAACCTCCCCATGGTCCACGTACTGCTTCACCGGGAGTGCATCATTTTTGGGTCAAACAAATGTAAGTCGGGAAGCACGAGATACGGATTGCAGGGTGTATGACGAAGAACAATCCAGTGAAGTTCTGTGAGCTCCTCTCGGGTGCACGGATTTGTGTGAGGCGTTGCGTTGTCAAGGAGAAGGAGAAGTTCGTTAGCATACGTCGATCACCTAAATTGAGTGTCGTGATGTAGTCACAGCTGTGAGCGGTCAGCCGGGACGCGAGAGATCGGACAGGTTTGTGCGACCTTGTTGCAATGATGGCAGATGCCTCGCCCAACGACTCACCGTGCTTTGTTCACTGCCAGGTCTCCGTAGACACTGTGCAAGTGCCTGTGAATATCTGTTTTCCCGCCAAAAGAAACAGCTGTGCTTGAAACGCAACTCCGTTAAAAACACGATTTTGTACGCTACATCTAGCGCCGCCACCTATCGGAACTTCGTGGGACTATAGGGACTGAATGAGGAATATTCCACAATGTCCTATAGCAAAATTTGGGTTTTTTTCAACCGAAATTGGCCGACAAAAAATTGTTGTATTACGTATTGAACGCCCCTCGTGCATTAATAAGAACGTACCAGACTCTGTTGCACATGTGACGATGTATATATATTAGCGTATGGAAGGACACGAAGCTATTTTCATCGACTGTATAACTCCATGCGTCTACTCATTACACTACGGTGAGGTCATGTAACTTCAGACACTTTTATCTTATGACGTCTTGGAGGCTTTTATCACCAATACGCCATTAACTGTCTTTTAATTATAATAAATCGTAGCAAGGGTGGCGTGTTTCTGTTAAAACCTGAATCCGCAATTGTCTTGAAATGGCATACATAACACACAAATCATACTACAAACACAGTGAAATACGACGAAATCCAGTATGGCATCCGTCACGAAATTCAATATGGCGCCCGACTGCTAACGAGTTTCGTGGTCGGAACTAACTACACTTTGACGTCACGAACGTCAGACACTCGGAAAACGCAATTCACTGGCGTCGTCGTGATGCAGTGCTTGGTTCTGGGCGGAAGCGGCATTCACATTCCTCTCTGGACGCTGGAGCAGACGAACAGCCAACACATTCCACTCTGGGCGCTGGAGCAGACGAGCAGCCATTCCTGATCGAACGCCGACTGAAGCAAGAATCAGGGGCTGCGAGTGTGAATTAGGAGAGCCAGGAACAGTGTGCTGGAAGCTAGCCAAGAGGCGAGGGCGTGGCGCCCCGGACTAGCCCTCTTCAGTCATCTCCATCCTGCAACCCTCCAACGAGTTAGCGAAATATGCCACCGGAAGGGGGACGATCGTGTTCTGTGATAAGAGAATATTTTGGCAAGGCGTCAGTTGTCGTTTGGGAGTGAAACGTCGACTGTTTCAATGCAAACTTGAACAGAGCATCAGATGGCAACATAAAGGACCAAACAGAGCTATAGTGAGCTAGAAAGGTAGCATGTCTGTGGATATTATTGAGAAAGCGTTGAACACTTGAAGATCATGTATACCATATTACAATTCGCTATCGGAATGAGATATTACAATAGTACAATGTGTGATTATTTTCTGTTAATTTCCGTAGAAAGCCCTGCAATATTTTAGAAAAAAAATTATTTTCCGCCTCATTTGTTATTAAATGTGGTTATTTATTTACGATCGCGAATTAGAGTGCTGTTCGATTCTCAAGTAATAGCTGTAACCATGTCAAGTGCTAATAGATGCAATCCGCTCCGCTTAGGAGTCAAATTATGTTTTAAGTGTTATACCACTTACCACCTCACTATGAAGTGTAACAATGCATACCCATTCCTCTTAAGAGGATGTTGTTCCCATGTCAATCATGTTTATATTTGACAATCGTAATGGAACAGGTTTCCTTGTAATCTATATAAAGGGACGTGCCTTTTCACTAAAAATCAGATGCCTAATCATGAATTTACTTACTAACTAATATACGCTCTAAGACAAAAAAAGAAAAAAACGACGCACCACGAAGGAATTATCCGAATGGGAAAACGGTAGATGTGGTGTGCATGCAACGACAAACCAAAGATTACAATGTCGGAAAATTGGATGATTTATTCAAGAAAAAGAGCTACACTATAAGCCACTTCTTTCGTGAATGAGTTTAATTTCCTTAAGATTCTTCCGATGTATCTGAGTCTGGTGTTTGCATTTCACACTGTCTGTTTTATATGGTCATTCCACTTGAGGTCGCTCTGGATAGTTACGCCTAGATATTTTACGGCAGATGCTGTCTCCAGCTGTTTGTCATCAACAGTGTAGCTGTATAGTAGTGGATTTCTTTTCCTATGTATGAGCAATGTGTTACATTTACCTATGTTCAGGGTCAGCTGCCAGAGCCTGCACCATTCATCAATTCTCTGCAGATTCATACTCTCTTCTGGCGTTGTTGCTTTGGTAAAGACAACTGCATCATCTGCGATTATCCTTAAAGAGCATCGGCGCTTTCTACTAGATCTTGAGGATATTTTTGTTATGTCTTTGCAACTAGAACAAAAATACCCTCCAGAATTATAAAACAACTTCATTATAAAGCAATGAAAAATTCAACTAGATCATTTATATATATTGTAAACAGTAACGGCCCTATCACACTTCCCTGCGGTACTCCGGATGTTACCTTTACATCTGTCGATTTCGTTCCGTTAAGAGCGATGTGTTGAGTTCTATCTGCAAGAAAGTCTTGGATCCAATGGCAGATCTGCTCCGATACTCCATAACATCGTCTTTTTTCATTACACGGTAATGTGGAATGGTGTCAAGTGCCTTACGGCAATCAAGGAACACGGCATCAACCTGAGCGCCGTTGTCCACTGCGCTGTGGATCTCATGGAGGAACAGAGCGACTGAGTTTCGCAGGATCTCTGCGGCGTCCATGTTGATTTTTATACAGGAGATGTTGATTTTCAAAAAACGTCATAATTCTTGAGCATAAAACATGCCCCATAATTCTAAAACAGATTGACGTCAACGATATAGGTCTGTAATTGTGTGGATCTGTCTTACGGTCTTTCTCAAAAACGGGAATGGCCTGTGCTTTTTTCCAGTCGTTAGGTAGCTTTCGTTGCTCAAGCGATCTACGATAAATTACTATTAGAAGGGGAACAAGATCTTTCGCATAATTTTATAGACTCATATAAGTATCTCGTCTGGTCCTGAAGCCATTCCGCTACTATGAAATTGTAGCTTTTTTCAATTCCACGATCTGTTATTTCATTTCGATGTTCGTACGACGATTGAAAGGGGGAAGAGTTTTAAGATCTTCCGCGGTGAAACAAATTCGGAAGACCCAATCCAGTATTTCGTTCTTCTTTCGCTTATCTTCCGTTTCGATGCCAGTGTGGTCGCTGAGAGAAGGAATAGATGATTTTGACCCACTTACTGGTTCTACATACGACCAAAATCTCTTAGGGTTTGTACTCAGGTCAGATGACAGCATATTACTTTGAAAATCATTGAACGATTCTCTCATATCTCTCCTTACGCTCATTTTCACTTCGTTTATCTTTTATTTGTCAGCTAGGTTCTTACTTCTGTTGAATCTCAGATGAAGTGCTCTTTGTTTACGTAGCGCTTTTATAACACGGCTATTAAACCATGGTGGATCTTTCCCATCCCTTAAAACCTTACTCGGAACATAGTTGTCTAGAGCATATTGAACGATGCTATCGAATTTTTTCCATTTGTTCTCCACATCTTCATCCTCATCACTGAATATTTGATGCTGATTGCTGAGATACTCTGAAATGTGTATCCCGTCACCCTTGCTGAGCAAATATATCTTCCTACCTTTCTTAACAGTCCTTGTAGGTCCCGTCGTCATAGATGCTGTCACACAGTCACAGCCTCATGATCACTGATACCTTCAACTGGTTAGGTAAGTTCAGGTCTGTTTGTTGCCAGGAGGTCTACGACGTTACCTTCACGAGTTGGTTCTCTAAGTATCTGCTCAAGGTAATTTTCGGACACGACATCAAGAACAATGCCACATGGTCCCTTGTCTATGGCATCAGTTTTGATGACATCACACTTTCAATCTATACCTGGTAAGTTGAAGTCACCCCCTGTTACAAAGGCGTGATCATGAAGATTACCAATGATTTTCTGCAAATTCTGTCTGAAGCGCGCTGCAGCTACAAATCCCGACCCGGGTGGTCTATAACAGCATCCGATCACCATTTTTGACCGTTCTTTGACACTCAATTTCACCCAGATTAATTCACATTCGGAATCTGTGATAACCTCGCTACACTTTAAAGAATTTTTAATTGCAATAAACACGCAGCCAGCAATGGCGAATAACCTATCCTTACGAAAAACAGTACAATCTGAACTTAAGATTTCGTTGTCGTTGACGTCTGGTTTCAACCAGCTTCCTGTTCCCAATACTATCTGTTCATTATAACCTTCAGTAAGCGATATGGGATTTCGCAGCCGAAGGCCCAATCGTGTACCGTTGATGCCTACACGACACAAAGCCTTAAGCCTCGCCTGTGCCCGGCAACACCGACACTGGACTGTTGATGACTGGAAACATGCTGCCTGGTCGGACGAGTCACGCTTCAAATTGTATCGAGCGAATGGATGTGTATGGGTACGGAGACAACCTTATGAATCCATGGACCCTGCATGTCAGCAGTTGAGTGTCGAAACTGGTGGAGGCTCTTTAATAGTGTGGAGCGCCTGCAATTGGAGTGATGTGGGACTCCTGATATGTCTAAATACGACGATGACAGGTGACACATACGTAAGCTTCTTGTCCTTTCACCTGCATCAATTCGTGTCCATTGTGCATTCCGACAGATTTGGACTATTCCAGCAGGACAATGCGACAACCCACACGTCCAGAATTGCTACAGAGTGGCTCCAGGAACACTCTTCTGAGTTTAAACACTTCCGCTAACCACCAAATTCGCCAGACATGAACATTGCTAAGCATATCTGGGGTGCCTTGCAACGTGCTGTTCTGAAAAGATCACCACCTTGCACTCTTACGTATTTATGGAGCAAAGCACGTAGTCTTCACTCCTGTGGCGCCTCTGCTGCAGCGCGTTTGGGACGCTGGCCACTGGTTTAGTAAGGAATAGCAGTGAGAGGTGCGACTGACCTTGACGGGCGGCTGCCTGTTGATGTACAGGGACTCGGTGCGCTTGGGCTGGCCGGGGGACGGGATGATGTCCTGGCCGAGCCCGCGCTTGCGCAGGATGACGTCCTCGAAGGGCGGGATGGCGTTGGGCAGCTGGGAGGCGGCGGCGGCCGGGGGCGGCACCAGCGGCTGCTGCTGGCCGGGCACGGCGCCGTTGCTGGGGGCGGCCGTGGGCGCCGGCGTCGCGCCGCGCACCGCAGACCCCGCGCGCACCGTGCGGTCCTGCGACGCCTCGCGCGTCAGCCCGGGCACCTGCGGGCAGCAGCCGCACCGAGCACTCTGCAGTCTGAGTCATAAGGAGCACGCGCGGCACAGAAAATGGAAACCCGACATGGTCTTCTTACTGTTGTGATGGCCCTTGGTTAGTGGGAGTAGTGCTACATTCTGAAATTTCTGGACGTGACTACTGCTGGATCAAAAGTCATCATCACATAATACTGGGTCATCTGCCCGCCATCTTTAGGTGAGACCGCTGTTTGCCTGTCACCCTGGAACTGATTCATGCTATGAACGGAGGTCTCTTTTTACTCCGTGGAGAGAAATACCAACAGCGTGTGCGCCATAAATTGTGCGTCCTCAAGGTACAGCGCACCAATAGTGAAAGCTGTCGTAAGTGATGAATCGCTATCGAAAACCTCTGTCAGTACAGTTTGCCGGCTGAATGAAAGACCGTTTTTTTTAGTGGCAGGTAAAGCAGGACTCCAAATGTTATTTAAAAGATAAGCCCTGCCGGTCTAATTTCCTTATGATATAGTCCCAAGACGCAACGGCTACTACTTGTGTCTGATTATACAAGAAGATTTCATGGTGAGATTTAAATATTCAGGAGAGGTGATGTAATTGAAAAGTGAAGAACAGAAAGTGACTAAAGCCACGACATTCATATTACATCACGTGCAACAATTGTGAAAAATGTAAGAAACATAAAAAGGTTTGACATTACAAGTTAGTTTAGAGCCGTGACTACAATGTAATGTTGCCTTTAAAATAACAATATTGCCTATAAGGAGAGGGCTGCAGATTAATAGTTAAACGTTCAGAACTTGGATTACAGACTGAGTAACATAAGGCAAAAGAAAATCAAACCGAAATAGTTGCAACAATCCCAAAAAGACCACAAATACCTTTATGTCACAGAAAACTTGACTATTGATAGGAAGATATTCAGATAGATGGTACTTAAACAACAATGTTTCAAAGTGGAATGAGAAAACAGAGAGGTAGAGAGAGAGGGGGGGGGGGAGGGAGGGAGGGAGAGAGAGAGAGGCTGTCTTCTGGATGACTAAAAGAGGGCTCTGATTAACAGCATGAAGAGCTAATGGCAGCATGTAAAAGGTAGCAGGAGAGATACTAAAAAAAGGTCATTTTATATAACAGTGGTTTTCAATGATAATCATTGTTAGTACACAGCTCACAAACTCTAAAACAAGAATTTAAACGTAATAAAAAGTAGAAACTGCAAAGAAAAATGTCCATAACAGTTAGAGACCAAGACTAGTACGGGAGCAATCACGATCACCTAAGATCAAGATCACTCCTTAACTCTGGAGTCAATGGCATGAGGCAGTGGTCCTTATTTTCAAGGTCACAGCTCAAACTCCTTCCTGGGATAAGGTGTCCATTGTTCTATAAAAGCCATACACTTGGCCTTATCACTTTTATTAACATTCTGCTATATTTTATTGTACAGTTAAAGTAATTAATTACATATACGTTTATTTATAACTCAATTGTAATGATTTACGACAAACCACAAAAAAAAAACTCTTCACTGGTCTCACTAATCATCAGACATACTATTCACTAGTGTTCAGCACACCACAAAGGAAGGTTCACCACTAACCATCAGACGTACTCCACTCGTGTTAAGTCATGTGCATTAACATTTAACGCCATTTCATTTCTTTTCTTTTCAATTTGCAGCAGAGTATTGTGAACAATAACATTTATGGTTGTAAGTAGGCTGTTTAGGTTTTCTTATTGGTAACGCCACGTAGCACTCCGTATGAAAAATCACTGGCTGTGGTGTGTGCTGGTTGGCATTGTTGTAATACTCGCCATTGTAGTGTTGGGCAGCTGGACGTTAACAGCGCGTAGCGTTGCGCAGTTGGAGGTGAGCCGCCAGCAGTGGTGGATGTGGGGAGAGAGATGGCGGAGTTTTGAAATTTGTAAGAATGGATGTCATGAACTGATATATATATTATGACTATTAAGGTAAATACATTGTTTGTTCTCTATTAAAATCTTTCATTCGCTAACTATACCTATCAGTAGTTAGTGTCTTCCGTAGTTTGAATCTTTTATTTAGCTGGCAGTAATGTTAGTCAGGGCCATTCTTTTGTAGGGATTTTTGAAAGTCAGATTTCGTTGCGCTAAAAATATTGTGTGTCAGTTTAAGCACAGCCCTGTACAATTTTTCTAAGGGGACGTTTCAAGGTATGTGCGACCATTTTCTTCCATGTACGACCACTTTCTTCCGTTGTTGTTTAGGGGGCTGTTAGTTACAGTCTTGTTGATATTCCACAATACTCACTTTTCAAGATCATAAATACCAGACATTCAATATTTGATAAATAACACAATGCCTTATTTAAGCAATTTACACTGATATACTACATTTAAACAACAGGCGGCCGACTATAGTCTTGCTAATTAATACTTAACACTGATTTGATGTGTACTAACGTGGTGCTTAGATGTGTAATAAACAATGATCTACGCGCTGTCTCGTCTACTAAGAGCGGTCTGATACCACCACATCACTGTATAATTATAAAATAACGGTGGGAATTAGGGAATTTTCTACAGCCGTGTCACACTCTTCAGCCCACAAACACAAAATACATCGTTGAATTTAACTGCCGTTATCACTAGGATAGGAATGGGGGAGATACGGACTTCATTAAAAGCAAACAAAACTAGTTTTTTCGGCGACCCATGCCATAGAAGCGTGAGTCCTGAGCACAGCCCACCCTGGGCACAAGGACAGCTCAGCCAGAGCGAAAGCCGGTAGCCACTGGTCGCTTCCAGCTCCCGACTCGGCCAGATATGAAGTAACAGAGGCCTGTACTAGTTGCCGCGGCCTCCTGTGGTCTCCAACCATCAAGCCGAAAACGTACCTCTACCACGACAGGTCAGCCTTCCAGCAGACCCGCCCACCCAACAAGAAAAATCCAGCTGCAGCGTGAGAGCGGCAGTTACAACCTTCCGATTAACACTGACCACCACCAGTCTAACTACTTTGTTATTCGAACGAATCTGACACACTTCTAATGGCGTGTAGCCTATATTCTGATCAAATGTATCTGGCCCACAGCTAATGATGCTGCCACTATTGTAGCGACCGGAGATACACGCTCTCCCTGAAAAGAATTGTCAGGTGCTTTCATCAGGCATTTCAGCATATATTTGGAATTTGTAGCTGCAATCAGCACAGCCAAATATTGCTCATCATGACTTTAACGCACTGGAAAATTTGAATTTATTTCCTGATACAAATATTATATTTACCTGGTCATTCAGTATTCGTTTGATCGGATGTATTAACAAAAACAACAGCCAGTACACCAGACAGCAAAGTGATCATATTATACAGCATCTTTCTGCAATCGTAAAGTGTGCTTGTTATTCTTCTTACTCTGATGTTATGACAGTGCAGAATGTTGAGGTACCAAGTACCCTCTGCCACATATACTATGGGTACAATGGTGGACGATTACCAACTTTTGTTCTAATAAAGAACTTTATTTCGAAATCAGGGAGTCGAAGTGTGCCGTATATCTAACAGACTATAGCCTCCATGGTGAGAACATAGAGCAATTCACATTAATATTTTCCACAGCAACTATCAAAAATCCACGCAACTGCTCGTAATTTTATATTGCTAAGTGCCTTGTCATGAAGGGGAAAAAATGAGAAGATCCTTCATTGTACCAACACAATTGGCAACATCAAAATTCAAAGGAAACAAGTAGATCATGGTAAATAGGACTTATTTTTTTAGCAGGATGGTAAATCAGAAAACAAATATTCTGACAGTAAAACATCTGTGCTTACACTTTTACACACGGAAACAGCACTTTCTTTCTGATTATAAAGCACAGTATATCGTCTCCTACAAAACCAGTGTACATGCGTGTACTGGTAGTTATTTCAGGCCCACTTTAGGTCGCTTAGTCCTGGGAGCTTTACGGTAGCTACTGTTGTACTTGACAATCAACTTGATCACCATAACGTAACAAAACAGCACTCTAATAGACATTGGCCAATTACATTCTTCTTGCTAAGGAACATACCATTTTCAGTGAAATTTTTGCCACCAACAGCAGTGACAAATGTGTTCAGATTCTCCATATTCAAAGCGATCGTCAGTTGGCGTCGTCTTCTCCCTATTAACTAACTAATGTTTAGCACATTAGACGATTCGGTATTGCAGCCATAGACGATGCTAACGTAGAGTGTTCCGAATATCGGAAATTGTGTGATAGAAGAGAGTACTTCCGTCACTAAATCGCAACATACGGGACTCCTGAGATAATCAGTCCACCTCCAGTGTCCTCGTACTTTTGCAGTGTTCCTCGAAAATGATTACCGATCATATTTTCGACTTCTGCACCCATATTACAATACAGTCACTGTCATTATGCTAAAGCTGTAGAACAACACTACATTAATTCTTGGGTGTCAGTACACAGATCAGACTGATGTGTGCGTATTAACAACCCCAAGCTACAGCAGTGCAGACAACTGTGACAGACTATGAATCGATAGGGCGTAGTTTACAGTCCCACATCAGTCAGTCGCAGGATTTGTATCTGTCACTTCCTACAATTTTATTACAGTTTATTTGTGTGTAGAGTCCGACACTTTAGTTTTAAAGCCGAAGATTAATACTAGCCCCTTTTTTGTGGATAAGGTTCCCGTCAGCATGACATTTTTTTCTGCTTTTTGTCTTATGCGATAATTACACTGTACGTCTGTCCAGACACCTGTTCCTAAGTATTTTGCCGACACCATTGATTTTCGTCGCTGGTGAAGTGGAACAGTCCTCGGTTTCTTCGCCTGTTTATGTGTAGTAGTTACATTTACCTGCATATAGATTCCTGTAGCAATCACCCATACTCTGCACTTCATTACAGCCTTCCAGTGTTGCTGTGGTCTTGTTGTAGACAGCCACACAATTTGTGCAGGGTTCCAACACGGGAATCACTGACTGACTGGCGAAATGTTCTAAAGGCTCCTGAGAGAAGCATCCCCAGTATCTAATCCATGCTTGCACTCTGCTATATGAAATCACTTGCGTCCAGTTTTCCAGCTTAATTTTACTTGACAGCATGTCAAGCTTACATAGCTTATTTGACCCATACACTATATAATATACACTCCTGGAAATGGAAAAAAGAACACATTGACACCGGTGTGTCAGACCCACCATACTTGCTCCGGACACTGCGAGAGGGCTGTACAAGCAATGATCACACGCACGGCACAGCGGACACACCAGGAACCAAGGTGTTGGCCGTCGAATGGCGCCAGCTGCGCAGCATTTGTGCACCGCCGCCGTCAGTGTCAGCCAGTTTGCCGTGGCATACGGAGCTCCATCGCAGTCTTTAACACTGGTAGCATGCCGCGACAGCGTGGACGTGAACCGTATGTGCAGTTGACGGACTTTGAGCGAGGGCGTATAGTGGGCATGCGGGAGGCCGGGTGGATGTACCGCCGAATTGCTCAACACGTGGGACGTGAGGTCTCCACAGTACATCGATGTTGTCGCCAGTGGTCGGCGGAAGGTGCACGTGCCCGTCGACCTGGGACCGGACCGCAGCGACGCACGGATGCACGCCAAGACCGTAGGATCCTACGCAGTGCCGTAGGGGACCGCACCGCCACTTCCCAGCAAATTAGGGACACTGTTGCTCCTGGGGTATCGGCGAGGACCATTCGCAGCCGTCTCCATGAAGCTGGGCTACGGTCCCGCACACCGTTAGGCCGTCTTCCGCTCACGCCCCAACATCGTGCAGCCCGCCTCCAGTGGTGTCGCGACAGGCGTGAATGGAGGGACGAATGGAGACGTGTCGTCTTCAGCGATGAGAGTCGCTTCTGCCTTGGTGCCAATGATGGTCGTATGCGTGTTTGGCGCCGTGCAGGTGAGCGCCACAATCAGGACTGCATACGACCGAGGCACACAGGGCCAACATCCGGCATCATGGTGTGGTGAGCGACCTCCTACACTGGCCGTACACCTCTGGTGATCGTCGAGGGGACACTGAATAGTGCACGGTACATCCAAACCGTCATCGAACCCATCGTTCTACCATTCCTAGACCGGCAAGGGAACTTGCTGTTCCAACAGGACAATGCACGTCCGCATGTATCCCGTGCCACCCAAGTGCTCTAGAAGGTGTAAGTCAACTACCCTGGCCAGCAAGATCTCCGGATCTGTCCCCCATTGAGCATGTTTGGGACTGGATGAAGCGTCGTCTCACGCGGTCTGCACGTCCAGCACGAACGCTGGTCCATCTGAGGCGCAAGGTGGAAATGGCATGGCAAGCCCTTCCACAGGACTACATCCAGCATCTCTACGATCGTCTCCATGGGAGAATAGCAGCCTGCATTGCTGCGAAAGTTGGATACACACTGTACTAGTGCCGACATTGTGCATACTATGTTGCCTGTGTCTATGTGCCTGTGGTTCTGTCAGTGTGATCATGTGATGTATCTGACCCCAGGAATGTGTCAATAAAGTTTCCCCTTCCTGGGACCATGAATTCACGGTGTTCTTATTTCAATTTCCAGGAGTGTAATTGCCTGATGGATGATGTGCTTTGTAGTCCAAGCCAGTTTTCCCGAAGGAAGTGTAAGGGTAATAGCGACAATATATTGAGCGTTGATTTACCTTTATGGGTATTACTTGCCTTTTTATGTAGAAATGTTTCAAAACGGGCCATTATCAATATCAATTTGTGTAACTGTAATGCGCAATTCTCAAACGCTGACGATATTACTGGATTACCATACAGTGTATGGACTGTGCCCAAGAACATCGTAAGTGTACTACAACGAGCATATGTGACCTACACAATAGGCTTTACATTAGGAAACTCAAAGTAGTGGCCGTCCCCACCATCACTCCATCCAGCCAACTTGCAACCTCTGGACCAACAGGTCTCAATTTGATATCCTGTCCACTACCACCGTCAGACAGATGTGGACTATTGTGACTGGTGGTGTATATAAACCAAGCAGTGCGCCAGTCCATCCATTTAGTTACCTGTCAGAGCTATGCTGCTATTCGTCAATATGAATCATCTCACGATAGCACCTGACATTGAGTAACAGTAGAAGCTGACAAAGTACAGTGAGGTAGGAGGGTGGGACTCTTTGAAATAGAGTGGAGCAACTGTGCAGTAATCGTACATACATTGAGAGAAAGTCAACATCCAAATACGGTATGATCCATCGCAACGTTCCTGTCACTGACAGCGGTAGTAACAGCAGCTGCGGTGTTAGTGCTTCAATAGTCAATTTGTCTGATGGTGCTACGTTAAAATTAACAGCTAAGGAGTCATTGCAGAAGGTATTTATGAAAAGTCAAAGTGTTGCGAACACATTTGATTTACAGGACGCAATACACATTGCAGTGGACAGGCTAAGTCTATGGTAAGCAATTTTTAAAATGCTTTCTGACGATGTTATAAAGTGATGTGTCAGAGTGTGTAGTAGAAATCTACCCCAGTGTGCAGTGGAAATCTACCCAATATGTTTGAATACAATACACAGAGAATTCAAAGTGTAATAAACACAATTATTTATAAAATATTGCTGTGTAGTGATTGGGGCTGATGTGGAACAAAGAAGAATGAGAATGTTTAAATGTTACAATATATGGTCAGTTGTCTTGTTATATTTGAGGAGAGTATATACATATACATGTGACATAAAACCAAAGGATTGCAATAAATTTATATCTTTGCAAGTTGCAATATATGTTTAATTCCATCATAAATGTTATTATGTTCCTGTGGGCACAGATGTGAGTTAAGACAGCTTAAAGTCATGCTTTTCTGTTAGGTAAATGTGATCAGTGTATTTTTATAAGATGACTACCTACTGCTAATTCTCTATGCGTGTCTGCCATGTCCGAAGTATGACGTAAACACTTTGATGCCTGCAGTTGATCAGTATGCTGAATACTATTGCCGGTATTCCCATCTGTTATTCATTGTTGGGTGGTCATGGAGGTAGATTTCTGTAAGAATCAGCGAACAATAGGCTACATTTAAGGTAGGTAATGCCACCACTGCACCTCCAAAGCAATCCACATGTGTATGTTTTAGTGCGTAAGGTCTGGATTTGGCAGTTACCATTGTGTGTTGACGGAAAGTTTTTTATGGGTTGACATTTGGAAGAAGACGAGGAACAAGTGATCTCGTAGTCACATTGTATATTCTTTATGGCTTGATGGGGGATTCCAAATCACTGTTGGATGCCAAAGAAAATCAGTGTTGTAAGAAATGAAAACGTAAGTATTCTTGTACATTTACACAAAGAATACCGAAAAGTATGGAAAAATATAGAAAAATGTGAAAAATGTGAATACAATATGGGAATACAGAGTATCTGTATTTACTAAAGGAGAGTGGTCATATGTTGACGTATTTGCAGAAAGAATGATGGTTTTGGGGATGTTTACCACGTGCACAATTGTGTACATGATACTTCCAACACGGAGGATATTCTCGTATATTCTTTTATATATATACTGGATAGTTCACATTAGGGGCCCTATGGGGCAGTTACCAAAAACGCTGTTCGAAGGATGTGGTTGTTTTTTTCGTTAAAGTGAGACACTACATATCGACATTAAACGTAAAGAGAGATAATATCTAGATAGTTCAATTCTTAATATGATTACTTCATAATCTTGATTAACACTATCTTAAAAACAAAACAAGGAACAGGTGAAATTAAGCAATCATGATTTTAACGCTAAAACGAACGTAGAACTCACCACTGTTAGTCGATGTGGACGGCCTTCTGCAGCGTTAAAAAGACGCCATTTTATTCCGCACAGAGGGTTATTGGTAACACATTCAGGACTGTATTATCTGTTAATTCAAGTGCTTCACGATGTGAAAATAGGACACTGGAAGCTCCTTGTACTGCACGCTCCACTATGCTACACCTGATTCTATATCAGCGTGTGTTGCACAGGAAAATATCTGATTCTGGTACTACACAAACCATCCACAATACCAATTATAATTCCTTGCTTACACGGACCTACATTAAAGAATCACAATTTAGTGTCAAAACAAAGAACTGGCACACAGTGCTTCTGTTTGCCAATGCAGGTGGTCTTCCATAGCCTTCAAAACAACATTTCATTCCCTGCAGAATGCTATTGTTGCGATGAGCTGTTTCATCTGTTAGAAGATGCTTTGTGATGTGGGAACTTCTATAGATTGTTCAGCTGTGTTTGTGATATTGCTTGATAGAAAAATATATATACAATTCCATTACAATGCATACCAGCTATTATTTGCCGCCTACACTTAGAAAAAAAACACATTATATAGTGAAAGTAATTGGAATTTGCAGCGGAAGCTGGAGCACTAGATATACAAGAGAGACATGACACCCCACATATGTACTTTAATAAAGGGAACGTTCTTCTGGAGACATGATCGCATAATGAACCTTGTATTCCTCCTGTACAGCAGCGATACCGTGGCAGCTAGAGGCAAACTAGGAAATAAATCAGCGAGAGAGCCTTGGATACCATTTCGATGAAATACGCTTTCAAGCTGAAATTTTTAACTAGGCAATAGAAGGTTTGACTTTGTGGGAGACGGTCTAACTGCATTAAATGCTAGTGGTACGACGTGTTATATTGAAGTAGGAGAAATAATATTTTTTTCAATCCAGAATATTATTTGCCACAATACTATTCAAATATAGATATTTCTGAATTAGGAGTGTTTGCCACAAAAAACGTTATTTCACAGGTTTTAGGAAAAGAGATAATGTGTCAAGCAGACACAAATCAGTCCCTATTAAGGATTTAGAGTATAATACACACCTGTGTCACTACTGGGGAAGTAGTGCATGCAGTGGTAAAAATGTATGCAGTCTATTTAGCAGATGACTCACTTATTATTCTAAGTGTTTTGGTAATAAAATGCAGTACTACTACTTAAACATATAACAGTACACGCTAGTTTACATGATACCTTGGGCATGAGAGACATGCATGGAGATTCAGTAACAGGTAGCTGTTTTACAAAAAATACGTCGATAGACATCATGAACTTTACATTCCAAAACACACTTTAAAATATTGGAAAAAGTGTTTTAACATGGATTCGCCATTGACGTAGTCTGTCCACTGCAATACACACTGTGTCCTGCAAGTCAGGTATGTTTGCAACAGTTTGACGCTTTAGAAGTATACTCTGCGATGACTCTTGAGCTCCTAATTTTAGTGTAACAGCGCCAAACTTGTTGGCTATTAACGCGCTGAAACTGCTGCTGCTACTGGCAAAGAGAGGGATATGGGCATGGAACGTATTGAATTTAGTTGTCGACTGACTCTCGATGTAAGTCAGATTATTGCACTGTTGCTCCACACTATTTGAGTGAGTCTCACCTTCCTTCCTTGCTGTGCATTTTACGCGTCTACTATAACCTCGAACTCAATGTCAAGTGCTATACTGATATTAAAATGCTCTGAAACATTTGTGATCAAATGATTTGTAGTGGCGAGCAGCAACACCACTTCGACAGGTAACTAGATGGGTGGACTGCTGGATTCACATACCCCAAGCAGTTGCCGCCTACCAATCACAATAGTCGACATCTGTCTGGCGGTGGTGATGGAGAGCGCTATCAAGATGAAATCTGTTGTCCAGGCAGACCAGTTGGATGGAGGAGAGGTGGTGTGGAGGCTTACTACTTTCAGTTTCCTGAATGTACAGCCTGTTGTGGGAAAGAAGGTCGCTCATCTATGCTAACTGTGGTATATTCCTGATGTTCATGGGCAGCTCTCCAAACACTGTATGGTAATCCAGTAATACTCTCAGCATTTAAAATTTGCACATTACAGTTATACATATTGACAACAGTCGGTTCTGAGACTTCTCTGTGTAACGCTGCGCAACACTTATGTAAAAATCGAGATGCATTTAAAGTGAGACACAATCAACGATCTTCTATAAGGTAAGTAATACCCACATAGACAGGTCACCGCTTACTATATGGTCGCTATTATCTCTACACTTCCTTCGGAAAAAAGTGGCTTGTATTACGAAGCACCATATCACCCATCAACAAGGGTGCTTTCCGATGCTCTTAATAGCAACCCAGAGGCAATACGGTCACTCCATGAAGCAAGTAGGTACCTGATGCTGCGTCGTTCGGGTCTACTTCATGGAGAAATATGTGACTCCATTACATTCTGTAACACAGCAACTATAATTTATTGCATACACCCGTATGTCTTATTACAGTAATTTATAAGTATACTTGGAAAGATCAGTATAGGCAAGAAGTAATCAGGTGAGTTTTAGAATAAGTACTCAAATGCTATATATAATTGGGTGTTGTACTCTATACTTGTACTTTAATAGAAGGACGACAAAGCATTCAAAGTCAAATAATATTATGAAGGAATATTGGAGCCAAGTGATCTCAATGAGGGTGTGCAAGCATGGATTACATAGGGGTACGCTTATATTAAGAACCATCAGAACACTTCAACAGTCAGTGAACGATTCCTGTGTCGGATCACCATAAAGAACGTGCATGTACATTGTGGTTTCTGCTGTACGTGTAGCTTTACGATATGTGATCATAGGCCCTGTGGCTGTTTAAAACAAGACTACAGCAACACTGGAGGGCAGAGGACGGATGATTGCTACAGGAACCTCAAGTGTCTCACTCTAGACACAAATAAACTATAATAAAACTGCAGGAAGTGACAGATAAAAATCCTGTGAATGACAGATTTGGGGCTAAAAACTAGGCCCTATCGATTCATAGTCTATCACAATTGTCTGTATTGCTATGGCTGTCTGCCCTGTTATACAGCTTTGGCAGAATGATAGTCACTGTACTGTAATATGTATGTGGTGCAGAAATCGCAAATGTCTCTGTGGCCTCGTAGCCTCCATCAGTAATCACCATCGAGGAGCACCGCAAAACTATGAGGGCATTGGAGGTGCGTTGATTATCTCAGGAGACAGAAATGATGAGGATTAAATGGTGGAAGTATACTCCTTGATGGCGTCCGATTTTCAGCACATTCAACGTTAGCATCGTCTGTGGCTGCAACAGCGAGCAGCGCGGAGTGGCCATGCTAAGGACTGCGCGGCCCCTCCCACCGGGGGTTAGAGTCCTCCGTCGCGCATGGGTGCGTGTGTTGTTCTTAGCATAAGTTAGTTTCAGTAGTGTGTAAGTCTAGCGACCGATAACCTCAGCAGTTTGGCACTTAAGAATTCACTCACATTTGAACATTTTTTGCAATACCGAGCCGTCTAATGTTCTAAAAATTCCTCAATTACTAGGGAAGAAGACGACGCCAACTGGCGATAGTTCTGAATATGGAGAAACTGAATGCACTTGCCACTTGAATTGGTGGCAAAAATTTCACTGAAAATGTTATGTTCCTTGGCAAGAATTGTGCCTATGTCTATTAGAGTGCCGTTTTGTTACGGCATTATGGTGATTAAGTTGACTGTAAAGGACAACAGTAGCTACCGTAAAGTACAGAGGAGTAAGCGACCTAAAGTGGGCCTGAAATAACTACCAGTACACGCATGTACACTGTCTATAATCAAAAAGAAAGTACTGTTTCTGTGTAAGCACAGATGTTTTACTACCAGAATATTTGTTTTCTGATTTACCATCCTGCTAAAGCTATAGTCTGAGAGATATACAGCAGACTTCGTCTCCGTAATTTAGAAATGAAGTTTCTTTATTTATTCGAACAAAATTTGGTAATCGTCCAGCATTGCACCCTTAGTATACGTGGCAGAGGGTACTTGGTACCTCAACATTCTGCACTGTCATAGCATCAGAGTAACAACACCATCAAGTACACCTTACGATTGCAAAAAGATGGTGTATCATATGATTACTTTTCTGTACTGAAGTACTGGCTGTTGTTTTTGTTAATGCATCCGATCAAACAAATACTGAATGACCAGGTAAATATATCATTTGTAGCAGGAAGTAAATAGACACTCTCCAGTGCATTAAAGTCATGACAATTCTTTTCAGGAAGAGCGTGTATTTCCGGTCGATACAATAGTGGCAGCTGTATTAGATGTAGTCCAGACAATTTTGATCAGAATATAGGCTACACATCATAAGAAGTGTGTCGGATTCGCTCGAATAATACAGCAGTTACACTGGTGGTGGTCAATGTTAATCAAAAGGTTGTAACTGCCGCTCTCCCGCTGCAGCTGGCCACTTCTTGTTGGGCGGGTTAGCTAGAAGGCTGACCTCTCGTGATAAGAGATTCACTATGTGATCAAAAGTATGCGGACACCTGTCTGAAAATGACTTAAAGTTCGTGGCGCTCTCTATCGGTAATGCTGGAATTCAATATGGTGTTGGCCCACCCTTAGCCCTGATGACAGCTCCCACTCTCGCAGGCATACGGAGCTGGACGGTTTCTTGGGGAATGGCAGCCTACTATTCACGGAGTGTTGCACTGAGGAGAGGTATCGATGTAGGTCGTTGAGGCCTCGCGCGAAGTCGGCGTTCCGAAACATCCCAAAGGTGTTCTATAGGATTCAGGTTCGAACTCTTTGCAGGCCAGTCCATTACAGGGATGTTATTGTTGTGTAACCATTCCGCCACAGGCCTTACATTACGAACAGGTGATCGACCGTGTTGAAAGATGCAGTCGGCATCACCGAATCGCTCTTCAACAGTGGGGAGAAAGAAGATCCTCAAAACTTCAATGTAGGCCTGTGCGGCAATAGTGCCACACAAAAGAACAAGGGGTCCAAGCCCTCTGCATGAAAAAGGCAACCACACCATAACACCACCGCCTCAGAATTTTACTGATGGCACTACACACGCTGGCAAATAACGTTCACCGGGCATTCGCCATACCCACAACCTGCCATTGGATCGCCAAATTGTGTACCGTGATTCGTCACTCCACACAACGTTTTTGACTGCCAATCGTCCAATGTTTACGTCATTTGGCATTTCCCGGCGTAATGTGTGGCTTATGAGCAGCCGCTCGACCATGAAGTCAAAGTTTTCTCACCTCCCGCTAACTGTCACAGTATTTGCAGTGGATCCTGATGCTGTTTGTAATTCCTGTGTAACGGTCTGGATAGATGTCTGCCTATTACACATTACGACACATTTCAACTGTCGGTGGTCTCTATCAGTCAACAGAAGTGGTCGGCCTGTACGCTTTTGTGCTGTACGTGTCCCTTAACGTTTCCACTTCACGATCATATCGGAGACAGTGGACGTAGGGATGCCTGGGAGTGTGGAAATCTGTGCAGATGTATGATACATGTGACACCCAATGACATGACCGTGAGTTCCGCGGAGCGCCCCATTCTGCTCTCTTACGTTGTCTAATGACTACTGAGGCCGATGATATAGGGTATTTGGCAGTAGGTGGTAGCACAATGAACCTAATACGAAAAGCGTATGATTTTGGGTGTGTCCGGATACTTTTGATCACATAGTGTACTTCTTTACTTGTAGTTGGAGGCCACAGGAGGCCGCGGCAGCTGGTACGGGCCTCTGTCACTTTATATCTGGCCGAGTCGGGAGCTGGATGCGACCAGTGGCTACCGGCTTTCACACTGGCTGGGCTGTCTCTGTGGCCAGGGTGGGCTCTGCTCAGAACTCACGCTTCTGTGGCATGGGTCGCCGAAAAAACTAGTTTTGTTTGCTTTTAATGAAGTACGTATCTCCCCCATTCCTATCCTAGTGATAGCGGCAGTTAAATTCAACGATGTATTTTGTGTTTGTGGGCTGAAGAGTGTGACACGGCTGTAGAAAATTCCCTAATTCCCACCGTTATTTTATAATTATACAGTAATGTGGTGGTATCAGACCGCTCTTAGTAGACGAGACAGCGCGTAGATCGTTGTTTATTACACACCTAAGCACCAGGTTAGTACACATCAAATCAGTGTTAAGTATTAATTAGAAAGATCATAGCAGGCCGTCAGTTGTTTAAATGCAGGACATCAATTTAAATTGTTTAAATAATGCATTGTGATATTTATGAAATGTTGAAAGTCTAGTATTTTCTATCACGAAAAGTGACTGTTTTGGAATATCAACAAGATTGTAACAAATGGTCCCAAAACTGTAGATAGGAATGTAAGCTGGGAGTCATACACAGCAGAAATGTCATTGGGACAATACTCTGCTGTAAATTAAGAAAAAAACATAAAATTGCGGAAAAGGTTACGGCAGATGACAGAACACGAGTGAGGAATACGTCTGACGGTTAGTCACGAACATTCCACTGTGGTGCGCTGAACACAAGTGATTAGTCACTCCTGTGGTTAATGAGGCTAGGGGAGTGGTGGGTTTTCTTTGGACTTCCGTGAAATATCCATAATTTTAAGTAATAGCTGATTGCAATTGGGTTATAAATAAAGTTACGTCATTAATTACACTAATTGTGGAATAAATTAAGACACATCGTTAACTTAAGTTATAAGGCCAAGTGGATGACTTGTACAGAAAAATTGAGCCCTTGTCTCAGGGAGAAACTGACCCCAGTATACACTGATAACAGAGATAAGGAGAGGACTTTGACCTAAGATGAAACTGATTTTCCCCATTCTGGCACCGGTCTCCTGCCCATAATCATTGACACTTTATGAAACACAATATCTGAAGAGAAATTTACGGACAAAATAACTGAGCCATTTGAAATAAAAACTGTTGTAAGACCTGGGGGTGGCTTATCATCATCCACGCATTATACTTGTGTTTCAGAAAAATGTTTTGATCTGAATCAGAAACTTTAAAAAAAACAATTATTCTAGGGAGTGAATCCACTGGAATTTAAGTCAATTATGAATACAATATTTTTATTTTACATAATCACAAAATGCTTCCAAACATTGGTGTGTACTGGCCTACACTGAGCACCATCAGAACAATGCAGTGGAAGTATGAAATGATTATCACAATGGCACATGGAGCTCTGCCAGTTTGTCAAATCAAATTAAAGAGTGAACCGCTCAGTTAATGACTTTCTCTGCTTAGTAAGAGTCCTTTTTTGCGTTAGGGTCAACTGACTAACATTTGCAGATGACTGTGCAGTTCTCTCACAAAATGTAACAAGAAATTACTTTAACAAATATTGTAGAGAAAATAATAAGCAGAACTTGTCTGAGTTGAAGAGCTAAAGTCATCACAAACATAAAAAAAGTAGCAAAATTTATAGAAACACAAATACTTGAAACAGGGAATTTTAGTTCATTTAAAAATGTTGGAGAAACTACGCAACAGAATGGATTAAAAATCTCTGCAATAGGAGTAAGAAGTATAAAACACAAAAAGGATACAAACTTTTAAAACGAGCAATGCAAATATGAACATTATACTGAATTTTTATGGAGAACAAAGATTATTCTCTTACTACTTTTCTTTCACTAAGCTGTATTTATTGTTTTAATTTATTTTGACGGTTTCGAAGGAACGTAGACTTCATTTTCAGTCACTTGAACACTGTGGTCGACGTGATACACAACCACACGTATATGCTGTTAATGTATCCCAGTACCCTCTTGTGTGGCAAGTGTAAGACGTATCAATACATTGGTAACACAGCTAAATTGCCAGAAGATGAAGCCGTCTATGCCTCGAAATCGACTGCCAATAAATTAAACCGTAATCACAGCTGACTGGAAGAAACTTAGTAAGAGACTAGCGTCAGATCCCCCAAAACGAAATATTATACATTTGGATTTCCCAACTTCTGGCGCTACGGACGCAACTAGACTATACTACATTGATAAACCCGAATTTTTATTTTCATGAAAATGCTTAACACTCACCTACAAGCAACACAGACTAGAGCTACCTGAAGAATGGAGCATTCAAAAAATAATGGGTGGAACACAAACTGGAGAGGGTTGGAAAATGAAAAGCAATGAACAAATCTACCAAAATATTCATAAATGTCGTAGATAACAGCAAAGCGGAAATTACTATTTTTCGGGACGTCTGTAATGAGCGTCGAGGAAAAGCAAACAAAACAAATATTCCTATACTTCTATGAAAAATGGTCAAAAACAGTCCGAACCTCTGAAATAACTTGAAACAAATGGTATAAAACCACTCTTTTAGAACCGAGATCCTCAATGAATGGAGGTAGTGATAATGCTTTAATTATCACCCAAAAAAATAAAGTTAAATTATTTTAGTTTGTTTGCAGACAGATGTCTTCATGTTTTCTATTCGCCGCCTTCAGGCGCCTGAAGATGGCAGGTATGAAACTTGCTGAAACGTTGAGACAATATGAAGCCAAGACTCAGCTGATAATCCGAGATTTAATCAATAAAGAACATGTAGGATTTGGAAATTATGCTTCAGTTACCTGTCAATCAGTACTCAAGTACTAACTAAAAAAATTCATTTCGCTTCTCATGTCTGTCCGGAGTAGTGAAGCCTTGGGAGGTAATTGTAGCTATGTTTGCCCCATGTTCTTTATTCTCTTAGCCATGGGAGTGCAACTGCTAGAATTTCCTGCAACCCCCTCAAGTGACATTTTTGCTTCCTCGTTTGCCTCTCCCGACATAAATTTGGTGGATATAATGTCTTATTATGAAGACCATGCTATGTAGGAAAGAGATGGCACGTGAATACTTGAAGTGTGCGAGTAGAAGGGTTCTGTTTCGCAGTAGTGTAGATTAACAAATTCTCATAGCTCTTAAGATGTGCAGTTTACAGCCCATGTTTACTAGACACTTTTTTCTTGGTTTGGTCCATACTACCATACTACCACCTCTGGAAATTTGTGGAGTTAGTGTTCACCCTAAGAGAAAAAAACGACGCACCACGAACGAAGCATCAGAATGGGACGTACAGGGTAACAAATGATTAAAATGTCATTAAATGGGATAATATATTCACGAGAAAGAGCTTCAAAAACTGAGCAAGTCAATAACGCTTTGGTGTACCTCTGGCCCTTATGCAAGCAGTTATTCGGCTTGGCATTTGTTGATAGAGTTGTTGGATCTCATGCGGCCTGAGGAATATCATGGCAAATCCTGTTCAACTGGGATGTTAGTTCGTCAGATTTCCGAGACGGTTTGAGTGCTCTGCCCACAATGCTCCAAACGTTCTCAATTGGCGAGAGATCCCACTACCATCCACGGCGTCTCCAGACACATCTTTGCTGGTTATCGGAGCTCAGTTGGATGCAGGACTGCTCACTGAAAACTATTATAACCCAGTGAATGAAATTACAGGCGGGAGACAAGTTTGGAAACGCCCCAAATAGCGATAGGATACAAACCAGATGGGCGCCCGCCATCCAGGAGTGATGGACTGGGATGCTATTTGTTTTCATAACTGGTTTTAGCAAGAAGGAGCTCCAGCCCATACGCCCCATATTTCAGTGAGTAAACTCAAGTGCCACTGCACACATCGATTACTCTCACGATTCGGCGATACTCCGTGGCCGTCGAGATCACTTGACATTTCAGCCAGTTTTTTTCTAGCCGGATAATCTCAAGAAAAATGTTTTTCACGGCACTCTACAATACGAGGAGAGATACTGGAAATTCCTGAAGAAATGACTAAGAACGGAATTAGGAGCTTCCGCGAAAGTCTTCAGCAATGAATTCCCAATGACGAAAGCTATCTGTGTGATGTACTTTTTAAGAATTAAACTTGTGTTTTGCTTTTCACTAATGACAATATGTGTAGAACAGTCATCTGTAAGTTACATTGCTGAAAACAAAATGGCCCAAATGGCTCTGAGCACTATGGGACTTAAGATCGGAGGTCAGCAGTCCCCTAGAACTTATAACTACTTAAACCTAACTAACCTAAGGACACCACACACGGCCATGCCCGAGGTAGGATTCGAATCTGCGACAGTAGCGGTCTCGCGGTTCCAGACTGAAGCGCCTAGAACCGCTCGGCTACACCGGCCGGCACTGCTGGAAACAGGCGTATACACTAAACCTCATTGTATCCAAATGGAAATGTACTACTTGCCATGGGCCACTCACAAAGGGATCCGCTATAAGTCGTCCTCTGACACAGTCGAAACTTGGCAGGGTGATAGATGGATGAAAATAAAGACACGTATTTTGGCTTAGTTGCCAATACGTACTGTCTTCCGAGAAAATGAAGGGCAAAGTTTAGACACGACTTCATCAAGCTACTCGCGCGGTGTAACACCAAGTGCGTTGGTAGCGCAGTGGCTGAGAGCCGGTTTTGAAATTTCGCACTCCGTGTTCAAATCTAGTTTTATGTTCTTTATGTTGAGGAAGTGACTTCGCATGTTGCTCCTGGCCTTCCGAATTTTTGTGCTATGAATGTTTTTATGGATGCACTGGTTCTCTTGAAGCATAAAAGTAAAATATGAGGCAAAAATAGTAATACTCGGATTTTGTTATTAATTTGTGATTACATTTAATTATATACGATTTGTGATGGTACAACCTATTTTGATAAGATTTGAAATGCTTATTTCCTTTTTCGATTATTCCATAGTGTTTTATGATGTGACAAATATATTGATTAACATTCTTCCGCGACAATAAAAGAAAAATATGACATAAGATAGGATCTAAAACACGGGGTGCGAAATTTGGAAGCTGTGCTCTTAGCCACTGCGCTGCCAAATCATTCGGTGTTAAGATGAGCGAGTGGAGTGAATCACGTCCATCGTTTGACAATCATTTTCTCGAAAAGGATAGAGTGTTGGCACGTAAGCCAAACTGGTTTTGGTACAACAGTTTCCGACCTAATTCTAACGACATGTACTTCCTGTACAGCGACGAATATTTTGAAATGACGTATGAATCGGAGCACGTTGAGGATCAGACTCTGAACACTGCGGCATTGCCACGTTCTTGTTTCCTAAGGTACGCTGAAGACATCCTCCTGATATGGTCTCACTATGAAAATGCGCTGAAGTACAGGGTGTTTCAAAAATGACCAGTATATTTGAAACGGCAATAAACACTAAACGAGCAGCGATAGAAATACACCGTTTGTTGCAATATGCTTGGGACAACAGTACAATGGCAGACAAACTTTCGAAATTACAGTAGTTACAATTGTCAACAACAGATGGCGCAGCGGGCTGGGAAACTCTATAGTACGATATTTTCCACATATCCACCATGCGTAGCAATAATATGGCGTAGTCTCTGAATGAAATTACCCGAAACCTTTGACAGCGTGTCTGGCGGAATGGCTTCACATGCAGATGAGATGTACTGCTTCAGCTGTTCAATTGTTTCTGGATTCCGGCGGTACACCTGGTCTTTCAAGTGTCCCCACAGAAAGAAGTCACAGGGGTTCATGTTTGGCGAATAGGGAGGCCAATCCACGCCGCCTTCTGTATGTTTCGGGTAGCCCAAAGCAATCACACGATCATCGAAATATTCATTCAGGAAATTAAAGACGTCGGCCGTGCGATGTGGCAGGGCACCATCTTGCATAAACTACGAGGTGTTCGCAGTGTCGTCTAAGGCAGTTTGTACCGCCACAAATTCACGAAGAATGTCCAGATAGCGTGATGCAGTAATCGTTTCGGATCTGAAAAATGGGCCAATGATTCCTTTGGAAGAAATGGCGGCCCAGACCAGTACTTTTTGAGGATGCAGGGACGATGGGACTGCAACATGGGGCTTTTCGGTTCCCCATATGCGCCAGTTCTGTTTATCGATGAAGCCGTCCAGGTAAAAATAAGCTTCGTCAGTAAACCAAATGTTGCCCACATGCATATCGCCGTCATCAATCCTGTGCACTATATCGTTAGCGAATGTCTCTCGTGCAGCAATGGTAGCGGCGCTGAGGGGTTGCCGCGTTTGAATTTTGTATAGATAGAGGTGTAAACTCTGGCGCATGAGACGATACGTGGACTTTGGCGTCATTTGGACCGCAGCTGCAACACGGCGAACGGAAACCCGAGGCCGCTGTTGGATCACCTGCTGCACTAGCTGCGCGTTGACCTCTGTGGTTGCCCTACGCGGTCGCCCTACCTTTCCAGCACGTTCATCCGTCACGTTCCCAGTCCGTTGATATTTTTCAAACAGATCCTTTATTGTATCGCTTTTCGGTCCTTTGGTTACATTAAACCTTCATTGAAAACTTCGTCTTGTTGAAACAACACTGTGTTCTAGGCGGTGGAATTCCAACTCCAGAAAAATCCTCCGTTGTCAGGAATAAACCATGTTGTCCACAGCACACTTGCACGTTGTTAACAGCACACGCTTACAGCAGAAAGACGACGTACAGAATGGCGCGCCCACAGACTGCGTTGTCTTTTATATCTTTCAAATCACTTGCAGCGCCATCTGTTGTTGAAAATTGTAACTACTATAATTTCGAAAGTTAGTCCACCTCAAAATATACTGTTGTCCCAAGCATATTGCAAGAAACGGTGTATTTCTATCGCTGCTCGCTTAGTTTTTCTTGCCGTTTCAAATATACCGGTCATTTTTGAAACACCCTGTAGTTTGCCAATTGCATGAACGGCGTCCATCCCAACATTAAATTTACCATCGTGATGGAGAAGGGTGGCAAGCAACCGTTCTTGGATATTTTAACTGAGCGGAAAGCATGTGGTCGGCCTGGTCATTCAGTGTACAGGACATAGACGCACACCCACCGATAACTGAATGCCGACAGTTTACGCCATACCGTACATAAGGAAGTAGCACTCAACACATTAGTACACAGAGCAAAAGTTATTTCTGAGGACGACCACGTACAGTCTGAATTCCAACACTTCAGACACGTGTTCAGAGAGAACGGTTATAGCGAGACAGACACGGCAACCCTTCCAGGTGCCACCGATGAAGGACACCTTGTGAATCGGCAGAAGAGGGCAAACCGGTTGCTTTTCTGCCCATAATATGGGGCAACGAGCAGCAAGATAGGACGTGATCTGCAGAGGCACGGATTGCGACGAGTGTTCCTGCTCGCCCCCAAGATACGAGATGTGCTGCGCCCTGTTAAAGACGGTATAGCTTTTCGTGTGTCAGATGTGTATGGTGTCCCTTGCGAATGCGGCGGCGTCTACGTATAGAGGGTAGACATTAATAAAACCGACAAACAGCAAGGACGGATTCCTGACAGGAAATGGAGGACAAAAGGTCCTATAAACATGTGTCGAGAAATGCTTCGTTGCCACGGTAGGCTCCTCTGACCACGCCCCTCGTGCTCCTTGTGTGCTGCAGACTGAGAGATTGACTGAGAGTGCTGTAAGCAGCAGAATGGTCCGGTATTCATGTCGGGAACAAGCCAAGATGGTGTCTGTGTACGGCGAAAGAGATGAAAACGTTCGAGAGGCAGCACGGCTATAGCAAAACAAGTACTCTCACAGACAAAAACCACATATCACACAACGTTTGAAGCCATTTCTGGCCGTTTGTATGATCAAGGGTCCTTTCAAACAGACGAACATGTAGGGAGGCGGCGGTCTATGCGTACACCACATTTGGAGAGCCTGATTCTACAGTATACCGAGACGAACGCTTGTACAAGCTCCAGGGAAGTGGCTCGCCAATAGGGTGTAAGCCCGTGTACGATGCGATGTGTATCCCGCATGGCAACCGTTACTATCCCTCTCATCTGCAATGCGATGGAGGCCACGTCGAACATTTGTTGTGATGTGGATGCGTTGTAGCTGTGTACTATGTTCAGGGACGATTTGTTGTCGTAGCACGCGCACCGTCCATTTCCGGATACATGTTCAAAGGACCTGTTTTCCTCGATTTCCAATCAAGAATCTATGCCTGCTGTTTGTCGGTTTTATTAATGATCACACAGTGTACGCCATACAGTTCGGACAGTCACAGAACTATGTACAAAGCACAAGCGATATATTAAACAACAGGAAATTGTCTAGTTGGCCATAGCTGAGCATTGTCTGAAAACGGACACAACATACAGTTTGGAAACACGAGGCTTATGCGTCAACATATTGGTATTATTTTCTTTTGTAAAGGATGCGGCTGAGACCAGAATAAACAGCAACAATTTAAACAGAGATCAAGGGTAGACTATTAAAAGGGCGTGGGGGCGGGCTTTGGATACCGAAAGAAAGCAAAGCAGCATTCTTAACGCTTGTAGAAAGACGGGAGCGGCAGTCTGAAACATGTCACCGACCCCTCGCGCCACCTGACGTCACTCGGCACCGCAGCGTCGTTTTGGCCCTCTCCGTTAGGTCCCAGAGGCTGCAGTCGCCAGTCCCGGCACTCAGTGGTTTTCACTCCTGAGGACGCTGGCAGCGATAGCCACCGAAAGCTCTTGGATTTTATTGGAATTGACGCAGCTTGAAAACCCAGAAAATTTTATTCAGGTTTCCCTTTATTTTCATGCTTCTTTCCCAAGTTTCGAATGTATCAAAGAACGACCTATGGCGGATTCCTCTTGTTAGTAGCAACGAAGACACACGATATCCAACAGCTCTACTGGAAAGAAAAAGTAAAATAACACGGGAAGTAGAAGAAGTGGAGAATACGACAGTACGCAAAGGGAGAAGGGATGGCACAGGGGGGGGGGGGGGGGGGGGGGAGCAGCGGTCACGCACCACGGCCTTGTCGACGGAGGGCTGCCTGGAGGAGGGCGCCATGCTGAGCCGCGCGGAGGCGGTGGCGCGCGCGTAGCGGTCCACCGAGGAGTCGCGGCTGGGCGGCCGCTTGTAGTGGTCGAAGCGGTCCGTCATCGTCTGCTGGTAGCTGAAGCCCGGCGGCTCGCCGCCCGCCGCCGCCTTCACGTGCGGCGTGTTGCGCTGCAGCGAGCCGCCGCCGCCGCCGCCGCCGCCGCCGCCACCGACGCTCCCGCCGCCGCTGCCGCCGCCCCCGACTGGCACGCCGTCTTCGTACGACACTGCGTTCCCCACCTGTCGGAAAAGGAACGTCTCACTATTACCATCCTACACCACCTTGCATCCGTGTCGCAAAGGTTGCGTCCGATCTCCGCCCCTAATACATTGAAGGTTTGACGCAATGCTCCGTCCTCTGCTCGTCCTGTATACCAGACCAGCCTGCCCCCTCTGCCGATTTATATTACTGCAGGACGGAGATTATCTATACCGCTATATAAAGACAGTACGCTCTTTGACGTCGTTACCAAAAATCTCTAAAAGTTCTTGACGGATTTGCTTCAAATTTTTACGCTACGCTGTAATATACATTCAGACTGTGGGAACACTATTACCAAAAATCTCGAAAAGTACTTGACCAACTGACCTCAAATTCTGATACGAAACTCTAAGAAACGTTCGATCAGTCTTTAGATTACACATTTCTGTAATCAGTACATATACATAAAAGAGAAAGTTTGTTAGCAATCGTTTCGCAACAAGTACAATGTTGCGTTCTCTGCTAATAATAATCTGAAGAGAAACTTCATTCATAATTTGAAATCCATTCGCTCCCCTATAGAAAGTTCTGGCGTCTATAAGATCATCTGTGATACCTGCTCCTCCTATTATATAGGGCAAACTGGGCGTGCTTTCACCATCAGATATAAAGTACATCTTTTGAGAAAGAACGGCACCAGTTTTTAAATTCATCCTTTGCCGATCATCTTTTAATTACTGGACACATGCCTAAAGCCATAGGCGATAGCAATATTCTGCATGCCGAAAAGAAGGGGCGTAGGATTGATGTTTTAGAGGAATTGGAGATTTTCAAACATCTCTCTCATCATGATGGCCTCATTCTCAATGAACAACTGCAGCTGCGAAATAAAAACTTTTTCGACTGTATAAAGCCACTGCTTGATCTTTGATTCAGATTTCCTCATGCAATTAACCGAAATGTTGTTTTCCTGTTCCATCTTTGCTGTTTTCTTGTATGTCATAACTGACGTTTTTTTCTTTTTTACGTTACAAAATGTATCTCTGTTTAAAGCAGATAAATATGTAACTTCATCTTATTATTATTAGCGCTTACGTTATGCCTGAATCAGTTTCATCACATTTTCATGTGTCTAATTTTGAATGTACAGTAGCCTAGTTGTTTCTGCGGCTACTAGGTGGCGCTCGTAGCAACACCATGCTTATTTGCCCACACTTTCTAACGTGGACACCTCAGTCTTGTTGCAATCCTTGTTCGCTCAAGCAGCCCTTAGCGGCTCGCCATCTTATTTACAACTATTCATGACGTCGCCTTTCCGGCTTAGATTTTTTAAAATGTGGATTGTAAGTACTGCACCTCTTTCCAGTCAGTACAAACTTTAATTTTATTAATGTATTATATACTTAACATGTTTTAGAACAGTTAGTCTAATTCTGAAGACGACGCTCTTAGTAGCGTGGAAACCTGGTCAATTTTGACTTAATATTTGTGACCGAGGGCTTATTTGTTCTAATATAATCTTTAAAAGTTCTTCACCGATTTACTTCAGATTTTGATATGTTAATCCAATAACTTCTGGGCGACCATATGCTATAAACTTTTTAAACAACAACTTTTCTCTTACGACCGGCTGCGAGAAAGACAATGTGCTGCTGTGCTGTACAAATGTGCGGTTCGGTTTTCTTTTTTGGGATCAGTTCAGAATGACAACAGCAGGGCAATTAAACAAAATTGTTTCTCCAATACATATTCTTTCTACTTATAAATAATTCTGAAAAAGAAATTGTATACACAACAATGTGCTGTTGTATTTTCTTCCTAGGAGTCTGTTTTAACAGAAAATCCTATCTACGGTTTTTTCGGCTTACGATTAGAAAACTACTACGGAATCTGAATCGTTCGGATTTTCGTAATCCTACTCGTTCGCAAATTAAAACTGTTTGAAATAATGTCACTGAAGCTACTATCCTCACAGAGCTAGCAGCTGGAGAGGTTTCCCACATACCCCGTATATCAAAGATCCTAACCGACTTACCTACTGGTTTTAAGCAACTTCAGTCCTCAGTCAATGTTTCATTTGCAGTAACAATAAACAAAGCTCAAAGTCGGACAGAGGCAGAAAGAGCAGATGGACAGATTAGTCGGGGGAGGAAACTGACACGAGCGGGTGGAGAGTGGAGGCAGAAGAAGAAGGGCAGAGAGAGGGCAAGGAGGAGATGGGCAGAGAGAGAGAGAGAGAGAGAGAGAGAGAGAGAGGGGGGGGGGGGCGGGAATGAGGACGTATATCGGATACCCATACACATTTATCAACTGCGCAGCATTGGTGGGTTCGCTAGTGATTTTTTCCGCATCTACTATGTACACAATGGTCCACGGGAAGTGGAAGCAGGCGGCGAAGTGGCGTCCAGCTGAAAGATTTGCACCGGGCGTTGTGCCGCACAACATTATTATTCTATAGCATAATGCAGGACTTTAAAAATATTGTTAGTCATTAACGCACACCTCGTCTCAGAGGTAGTTGATTTAAATCCTGGTGGTGGAAGAAATATTCAGCATCAGTATTTGTCTGAAAGGGGGCGAAAGGTGGTGGTGTGAAGTTCCAGATCACTAGGTTTCGTGCGACTATCAGCCAATAAATTCTAAACCTTTCCACAGAATCTCACGGACTGAGGGCATACCGCCCTGTTGATCCGGTCCGTCGGGTGGGCACGTTCAGCCCGGCGGTCTCCAAAGGTGCTACTCGAGACTAGTAGTTCACGCTCCGGCCCCTAGTTTCACTCCTTCCTGTCCCTCATTATGAATCAAGGTAAACATGACACTTTCGTTACAGTCATCTACACTCAGCAGATGCACTTACGACACCGCGTGGGCAGTGCCCATTGTAGGTGGAACAATAATTTCCTTTCAAATTACTTGGCTGAACAACCCCTCGAGGTCTTCCGGCCAACAATGCCACAATAATCTGTATACGCTACATATTTGCCCCAGACGAATCATGAATCATTCTAGCGACGATACGGACCGCCAATGGGGAACTACACTGACGTAAGCGATACTGTCAAAGGGCAGGTTGATATGCCCAGGGCGTGGAACGAACATTTCGAAAAAGCCGAAGCTGACTGGCTATTCGTGTGCTTCTGTCATGAGCACTTACAGAAAGTGGCAAAAAAAACACGATAAAACCACGAGTACGAGTAGGTGGCAAGGTTCTGGACGTCCACTCTTCATCACAGAACGTGTTTATCGGAGGACTGCCTGCTTTGTAAAGAGGACAGGTGGCTAAGTACTGTACATCTGACGACACAGTGCAATGCTTGTGCAGGCATAAGTGTTTCCGAGTAGATCGTTGAACGCATATGTTGAACATGGGCTTCCACAGCAGACGGCTCATATGTGTCCCCATGTTGACTCAACAGCAGGGTCATTCATGAATACAGTACGCAGGGGATCATCAGGTTTGTCCAGAGTGGAACATAGATCTATGTAAACATGTCTCCTGCTACGACGAATCACGTTTCTTGCTACTTCAGGCCGAGGGTAGTGCCCGGGAATGCCGTCGTCCAGGCGAACAGGTCCCACGAAACATGCACCACGCCACCGACGGTACCTGAGGAGGTGGGGGGGGCAATAGTACGCCATTGAGGTCATTAAACTGGGCTTCCATGGTAAAGGAAAGGTATCACGAAGCCGTAGACAATGAAAATATTATTCTGGACCAATTTCACACTTGATCTATTCCCCGATGTGGATGACATCTACCAGCAAATAAACTTCCTCGTCACAAGGCCACAATCGTGATAATGTGGTTCGACAAACGTGATAGTGAACTGACGTTCGTGCCTTAGCCACCAAATTCACCTAGCGTAAAACTGATGAAATCCATCTGGGACGCCATCGGGTGCCAGTCCCTTGCCTACAAACCGTCTGCCCGTAATTACGAGAAATGTGTGACCAGTGCATAGACATGTGCTGCCACATACGTACGGAAACCTGCGAACGACTTGTCAAATAAATGCCACGCTTTGAGAAGGTATAAAATAAATAATAAAAATAACACCATGATCGTGAAGATAAACTACAAGCCAGTCATGAGGAACAATTTTAAGTAGACCGTAGGTTAGTAAGAAGTTTGCTGCTTCAAACAACCGTTTCTTTTACCTCACAAAATAATTACAAATTCTCTGCGGGAGGGAGACGCGCTACTAGGTCCAGGTGATAGGCAGCCAGTACAATCAACGGGGGGCGCTGGGCGTCGGCCACCTGTTGCTTTCGAATGTTTAAGCTACGCGACAAATGGAGCGCATTTGCCTGCAGCCTGTTTCACGGGCAGAGGAAGGCCGTGCTGCAGCAATCCGGGCACAGTGCATTCTGGCGAAAAGCGTGCAGGTTCCGAGGTTCAAGCTGCATGTCAGATCAGTCGTATGCCCTTTCCGTAATGCGAACGACGGAGACGCGAGATTCGTAGGAACAGCGTTGATGTTACCGCCGCGATACAACGATACTATATATTTGAGTCACATCCACTCTGTTTTAGACGCGTAAATTGCATTAAAGTTCTCGAATTTCCGACAACTGTCACCTCCATCAACGTCAGGAGTTATCCTTAGATTTGGAGCGTCAAGTGCTCACTATGTTGAATGATTTATAGGTAAGTGCATATTCAGAGCATTTTCAAGCATCACTGTTCCCGTTACAGCAATATGTCAGTTGTAAAATGGTTCTGTTTGTACTATGAAACTATAGACTGTCGAAAATGAATATGTCTCATCATTATGTGAATTATAATCTATGTTTTTATGAAATGCTAAACTAACTGTGTTAGAAAGAAATTCATACATGACCTTCGTAGTAGATCAAAGACGTTGAGGAGAGTTACAAAATATTCCTGTCGGAATAACCTTAGCGGGGCTAGCTCAGTTATTTAATGGCTTAAGTTACCTACGATGTGTACATAAGAAAAATATGCTTAGGCAGCTGTAAGTTAACAAAGGCAAAGAATGCAGTAAAAGATGAGTAACGAACATCTACAGCACGTATCACTATTTGTGTCCAATGACGAGCCTAACCGTTACGACCACCTGATTAACATCATGCTGGTTCACCTGCGCAGCACGACATATTGGCGTTTCTGCGTGGCGTGGATCTGACAACTCACTGGTACGATTCAGCAGGTTTGTAACACCTGACGCCTGGTGCAGTTCCTAATTACGGGCATGTGGTTTGTGAGCGAAAGTCATGACACTCTCCCGCACTAAGACTACTCAGCGTGTTTACTCCAAACCCAGATTAAAATTCCAGATTTCTCCGGGTTTTCTAAGGATTAATTCTAATTTTCAAGATGTATATTTTATTAGTTCTTCGGAAATTTTAATAAGAAGAGGTATACCAATACACATTGTATAGGTAGTTCAAAAGATCTATGCCAATACAAGAATCCAAATAACTGGGGATAATGAAGAAACAACAAAGGTTATTAATTTAGGAGTTCGACAAGATTGCAGCTTCTCTCCGCTGCTTTTTAATATATACACTGACGACATTATACGCCAATGGACAATGAAACTAAAGGAGTATACATATAACTTCAACCAAAAAGATTACATTATGACTATGTTATTTGAAGATGACGGAGTGTTTATTTCGAATAATGAAGATGGACTGCAGAGACCTGCACACGAACAATACGAATCATGCCAGATATATAATATGTCAATAACAATACAAAAAAAAGCCATGACATTCTCTGGAAAAAATCCAGTAACAACAAAAATAATTATAGACAACAAGAGTATAGAGCAAGTAGATAGATTCAAATTTCATGCTGTCGTACACGGGAGACCTAGGTCAAACAGACAAAATTGAGAAATTTAAATACTTAAATGGCACTATCGGAAGAGCCCTCCAACGTAAAGTAAGAAAAAAAATACATTTAAAATGTTATAAAGTTATGTCAGTGCCAACATTGCTACATGGAAATGAATCTTGGGCAATGAAAAAGAAAGATAAAATAAGATTACAAGGCAATGAAATGAAATTCCTCAGGTACATAGCAGGATACACCAAGCTAAACTACAAAAGAAATACAGATATCACGAAGGAATTAAATATTTTCGATATAAACAGTAAGACTCACGAATACCGACAAAAATGGATATCCCATCTGTTACGAATGGACAAATCAAGATTACCACTACATTTTTGGAGATATACTCCGCAAGGTAAAAGACGCATTGGAAGACCTGAAAAAAGATGGAAGGACCAGGTGTAGCTGCAACAGGCTGAGGGAAAGCCTAATGCATGACGGAAGGAGAGGAAGATTTTACAATCTTATCAACTGCTACGCTCATTTGGAGTCACATTGAACCTTACGGAATATTTGTAATTTATTTTAGTAACAAAATATAGGGAACATTGAAAAAAAATTTCCCCATTAAAATACTTGCAGAATTTAGCCACAAAAAGTTAACTAACATGGCAGATCAAAATATTGTGTAAACTATTTAAAAAAGTATTATGTTTTGCGACAAGCACAATTGTTATATAATATTTAAATATCTATAAAAACAAAAAGTGGTTGTGTAAATATTGTTAAAAGTGATTAATTAAACTGTGTTACAGCTTCAGTTCCAAAACCATTGTTAGTCTTCCCACGCAAATAAATGCAATTATTTTTTTTTCTGAATTAACTTAGTAAATGTAGCTACACAGTCTTCCTATTTAGAGACATTATACTTTTCACGTAACAAGTATGCTTTTCTTTCATGACACATAAATTTTTAATGAGTCTTCGTAAGTTAAGTCCTGAAATATTTTTACATCAGTCCATTCACTTAACTGTTTTTCACATAAATGTCCATTACGTATCAGTGTATCTTTGGAAAGCAAATATAAAATAAAAATATTGTATACATTTAACTCTAACCCATTTTGAAAATTTTGTGGCACAGCCTTAATTTCCGCATCCGTCTCTGCTGCTTAAGGTGTTGCTTCCCGTAAAAATTTTTGTCTTTTGGTCTCTAGTTCTTTTTATCTCCTGAAGCAGCCTTTTTCGTCTTTCTTGTCCATCTGTCTTGTTTTTCTCTTCTCCCTTTTTTCTTCTCAATAAATTCCACATATTTTGAATAAGTATTTTGTGCAGCGTGAACGTGGCTCTTAGGGACTCAAACACTGTGCACACAACAGACAAACCTCTTTCAAGCGCAGCATTTTCGTGAGAAAGGACTTTACCATCTTCAAAATTGAAAGAAAATTAGGACAAGGCTTAGGCGAGTCTGCGATGAGAGAAAACCAGAATTTATTCAGAGTCTGTGTGTCGGAACTGAATTTTTTTTTATTGCTTCAGTTGCATCAGGCAACTTGCAGATATCTTGCTTTATTTTGTCAGCTTTTTCTCCCATGAACCACAGCTCGTGGCACCTTAACGCATCTGAACAAGACACAAGTGATAGCTCAGCTGTTGCTGTCTGTTCTGCCATAGTACCTGGGTCAAAACGAGATGGCCTCGTCAACTTAAAAGAAACACCTATCCACCAGTTTTTTGAGGATGGCCAAACACGCTTCACGGCACTGATTTCTAAATTGCAGCACTTGTAGTTCTGACAAATTCTTCACTTCGGTTTGGAAACGTAAGTTGATTTCTTTGGCTGGTGACATATGCGGATGTGATGGAAGACCAACTTTTGATAAATTAGTTTATTCTCTAACACACTTTTCTTTACAACTCTGTCCATTACAGAAGTTACTAGAAATGTAAGTAAAGGAAAGCTACCATCGGCTTTTCTGACTGAAAGAGTGTCAAAACGGGCTCACGTAATGTTGCAGCCGTAATAAAAAAAGATAATATTGCTGGGCGAAGTTCATCTTTCGGAGCGACTGCGACAGCTTTGAATTTATGATTATATTTGTCCAGAGGGTGTTTTGCACCTTCTTTCTCAACTATTTCAACATAATTTTTCCAGAAACCTAGCTTTATATTTGCTGTCGTGGCTACCCTCACATTTTTATCCCATCGAATTGAACAAAACTTTAGAGGAAAACATCACACGATGTATTCGGCATGAAACGTCCTATTCTAGATGGCGAATCTTTGAAAAGAAAATGTGAAATACTCAAAAATTCTGTTGTTTTCCACTGTGTAGCTTTCATGCCCTCTTTAAAAGCACCGTGTACCACATGCAAGCCACAACTACCAACATCAATGAGAATAGCACTAGTAGGACTTTATATCTTAGCTCAGAATTAAGTTTCCTCAGATCCTCCCAGTTTGCTGTTGGACCATCCATAGCCAACTAATTATTTTTTTTTTCAGATTAACTTCTTCTATTCTTTTCAAACCGTTTATCAGATTACTTGCTTTAGTGCTACTGAGAAAAACTAAAGAATATGTTAGAACCTGCCCAAGCTTCCCATCAAAATAGTGTATAAGAATATCTATTTATTGCCGTCGGGACACTTTATTTAAACTTTCATCAAGACCAACTATTATAAAAGAATATAATTCAAGATCCGTTGCAATTTGTTTAGAAAATACGGAGATAAGGGCTGTGTTGTGGTATATGCTAATTTGTCCTTAATTACATTTTCGTTGCAATTTCACTATCAGGGGAAGTAGCTTTAAAATTTGTTGGAGCGTCTGCTGCACTTCGGAAAGAGCTGCAATGAAGCACCACAATGTTTCTGCTTTTGTTAACACTCTCCCGTAATACAAATCTCTAGAGTCCACTTGTTGGCAGTCTGGCTGGCGCTGGTGCTTCAGATGTGAGTCTTGTTGTGAACTGGACTCTTTCTGACTGAGCATTCTCTGCCTTCTAGCAAAGAGAATACGTACTGGAACAATGGACATTGTACATGCTTGTCGGATAAATTCAATAATAATTATATTCTCTAAAATACTGTATCTGACCAATAACTCTACTTTCTTCGGAGTTCTCCTGTAACTGTTTGAAAAATACTTTTTGTTGAAGTATCAAGAGAATGCTTAGGCCGATTTGATTTAGTATTACTTTGGCGGGCAGTTCTTCCTATTGATCCTACGTTTATAATTTTATAGCACCATGTGCAACATGCATGGATTTCAGATTTTGAATCGGCCAAACCCAAGTATACTCCAACTCATAAAATGGATTATATCTAGTGGTTGACATTTCAGTAAGTGCCACAATACATAGTAAACCCTGTTTAGTGGTGTTTGTTGCCAGCATGAAGGCACCTAATTGTTTAAATACAGGATTTAATTTATTTTAAATAGTTCTGAAACTTTGATTTTTATCGTTTCTCATCGACTTTTTTTTCAGCAGTTAGTACTACTTAGTTGACCACCTTGGGAAAAGACACCAGTTTACAGCGCCGCATGTGAATTTAATTGTTGGCTGGTTAAAAAAATCGTAAGTGCCGCAATTAATAATGTGTTATGTATACAGATAAAGCATTCCTTCACTGTGTATCGTCTTCAAAAATTAATTCAATGATTTATCTCTGCGTGTCTACTGTCACTACACTAACATTTTAATTCGCATTAAATCATTCTTACAAATTGATACATAAGGCAACAGGAAACTAACGGTTATCAAAGTTCCTGACATTAATTCGGCAGACTACAACACAACTTTTGTAATGTAATTAACAATACAGTTAACGTGCTAAATTTTATTTAAACTGTAACAATGTGCTACCTTTTTTCAGTACACAATTATCGCTCGACACAGTCCAGCAGCAAAAAAATAAGACTAGACTACACGCAGCGGCGAGTAACAATCAATGTGACCACTTGCAACTATATATATATATATATATTTTTTTCCTGCGCTGCTGAAGAGGTCATCTTGTTCTCTAATCCTGATGTTTTACGAGACTGTCAGACTCGTTTTGTGTTTAATCACGTTCAACGCACCATGATTGCGTCACGTAAACGTAGCTTTTGTACTGCGTACTGAAGCAGGAATATCACCAACTTTATAATCGAAGTTTACCGAAAACGAACGGGATTAAGTAAAAAAAAAAAAAAACCTCGCCGTATATGTTACGCCGTGTTTGAAGAAGTGAAGTCACAATATATCGTCCACAGAACATTCTCACCGCCATAATAAATTTAATTCCTCTTCAAAATAATGGGCAGGGTACATTACAAACCGTTAATTTAAAACATATAGCATTAAGACTTAAAAATCAAATTTCATGGTTTTTCCCGGATTTTTAAAGACGGGCAAAAATCCCTTATATTTCCCGGTTTTTTAAGATTCTTGGTACAGTAGACACCCTGCTGTTAGCGACATACCAATTTCCAAAGTTCTGAGGTGACTTTGGTTCAAATGGCTCTGAGCACTATACGACTTAACTTCTGAGATCATCAGTCCCCTAGACGACATAAAGGTAACGACCCTCTAACAAAAAAATAATAACAGGTAGACTGTCTTTCTCGAATGGTAGCAGAATCGACTCAAGGAAACAGTATTTTCGGCAATTATATGCTAGCATAGCCACTCTCTCCAGACGTCTCACCATAACTTGCATGACCTCGACCGCTCAGCGTATGATACAATATGTTTGGTAAAAGGCAAGTTATGACGTTGACATACCAACATAATTGTATGAAAATGTAGTTAGTGTGGCTTGAATGCATACCCATACTGTTCTGTTTCACTTTGCTTTGACCTCTTTACCGATATCCCGCACTTGTACTTGGAAGAGTGAGTAGTTGTGCAACATTATGAGGTCACTGAAAAACGTTTGTTGTTCAGATGTTATAACACTAAAATCTTCGTGCTTTTGGTCGTATTATATCGATGTTTTGTTTCTTCGTAATAAAGTTCCTCTCTTAGAGCTTGAATTAAATTTAGTCTCTTGGTATGATGCGTAGTTTCGAATGCGAATAGCTCATATCGCTGATTTTGGGATGTGTGATTTATATTCTGACCACCTTTTCGTGCGGTTTGGAGCGTTCGAGGTAACGAACTTTCTTTGTAAGTGAAATACCGATAATAAGGAGCGCACATTTCGATTTTATATCGCGAAAATTGGGACATTCTCAGAGTTGTGACACTTTTTTGCTATTGATGTTCTAAAATCACACTCAAGGACTTTTCAAATTTTCGGACGAATGCTTTTTAAATGATGTATTTTGTAATAATTGGAATTTGTTTCAAGTGAGGCTACAGCGATTTAACAAGCGGTAAAGTAAACATAATATTATTATTATTATTATTATCACTATTATATTTAATACATTTATTACTACTATCATTATTGATATTACAGCGTGGGGAGCAGGAGGACAAAGCACAAGCTGTGTGACATCGCTCGGGAGACAACAAGGAAACCGGGCTTTTCGGGATATCGTATGTAGCAAACAGAAGCTATGTTTTCGAGAGATCTGCGCTGGTAGTGACTGAGACGGTCGCTTTCTTGAAGGTGGGCCTCAGTGTCTGAGCTGGGACCCGGTGCTGGGGCGACACGGGTGGAGCTCAGTGCTGTGCAGCGGCTGCCCGCTGCCTCGTGGCAGTTCTGTTTTAAAGGGAGGCCGGCCTCACAGCTGACACCGCCCACGCTGCGCGCGGGGCCGCGCCGCCCACGCACCCGGCCACCAGCGGGACACCTGTTGGCGCTGCGAAGGCCACCGGCGTGGGTGTGGCTGCGGCTGCCGCCCCAGCTGAGGCTCCGCGCGTGGGCGTGGCCGCGGGTGTGGGGTTGTTTTGACGGCGGCCACCGCCTCTGCATTAATACCGCCAGCTCCATCTGCAACGTCTCCCCCTTAGCACTCGACACAACGCGGCTATTTCCAGGAGCCAAGAACGAACCAGCCGAGTCAGCGCTGACACCTCAGTTTCAAAACATTGTCCTTTCGACGATATCCGACCACGCCTTGTAGGTGCTTCACTTTTTTTTCCAGTCTGTGTACTTCTGGATGCCATGCAGAGCCTCCAGTAACCTGACCTTTCTTCTGATAACAGTGGTCTGCAGACTGCTATCTTCACATATTCCTTGTTCATTTCATTTCATATTTTGCCTGTCCACTGAACCTTTGACTTTTTCGATAGCACCGCATTGCAAATGCTTCGATTTGCTTCTCCTCCAGATTTCCAACGTGCCACATTCACCTTCTGTAGAATGTTGTGTCACAAACGTTCACTTGTGTAACTTTTCTTTCTGAAGTTTAAGGCAATGTTTGAAGGGCCGATCTAATTTAAGAAAGCTCCTTTGCGACGTTCCTGAGTCACAGCCATACAATATTTTTTGAGAGAATACACCGCTGTTTGACTGTATATTTCTGTACATTTCTGGTGTACAATCTAGATTTCGGCTTTCACGCCATTAACGAGGATATAGATCTTAGATCGTTACCGTATTTTTCTGTATACTGTGCAGGATGAGAAATACGCAGTTCAGCAAGTTTGTTGAACTGTGTATTTGTCATCCTGCGCCAGCCGTTGTGGCCGAGCGGCTCTAGGCGCTTCAGTCTGGAACCGCGTGACCGCTCCGGTCGCAGGTTCGAATCCTGTCTGGGGCATGGACGTGTGTGATGTCCTTAGGTTAGTTAGGTTTAAGTAGTTCTAAGTTCTAGGGGACTGATGATCTCAGATGTTAAGTCCCATAGTGCTCAGAGCCATTTGCACCATTTTTTGTCATCCTCCACAGTACACTGAAAAATACGGTAACAGTCTAAAGATCGTTGTACTCGATAACGGCGCGAAAGCCTAAGTCTAGATAGAATACAGGAAATATATAGAAATATACAGTCAAATGGCGGTGTATTCTTTCAAATAATCCTTGTGGTATCTTTCTAATTTCGGGTACCATGCCTATTCTCACTTCGTAGACGGGAGCATTCTTCGACTTTTTCCAGAACTGTGTCGTGTCCAGCTCTGGTGTTATCATTTCGTTATTCTTATTTCTACTGTTCTTCATCACAGTCATCTTTGCTTTGTTTATCTATTGGCAATATTATAAACTAACTACACTGCTCATTCCTTTCATCATATGTTTTAACTCTTCCTGTCAGCTATCCTTAATGTCTACGCAGTCTGCAAACCTTCATATTGCTACCTGTTTCCCTTGCACATCCATTCGTCTTCTGTAATTTTCTTTCACTCGCTTCAGTGCTTCTTCGGCGCGCAATTTGATGAAGTGTTGATGGTAAACTGCAATCCTGTCTTACAACATTATTACCTCGATCTTGTCTTTCTTTCCACTATTATTACTCCTACTTGTGTGATGTAGATGTTTTATAGAGTATATTGTCCAATTTTTCAAATCTTTCATTTCAGCTCTGAACGAGAAGAAATGCGCTCACGGATGGTTTTCTCCCTTTCGGAGCTTTAGCACATTGATAGTGGTGTGTTGTGCTTCCATTTTTTCATCTTAGAAATATGTCATTTGCCTTTATACTTATGAAACCTGAAGTAGACGTCTCGTTATCTTTTCTATTCTACTTCTGCGGATAAGTTTGTTAAATCTCTTAAGCTTCCTCTTCTGGTGTCATATTCTTCAGTTCTCTCTTTTAAATGATGTTTTGTGATGTAGGGTATTTTTGTATGCTGGGAAGGTGAACACGGTCTTCGCCTCTTTTAATTTCTAAGTCTCCCCCGAAGTCTAGTTATGTCAGTTCTTGATGGTAGCCGAATGATACTGCACCTGTCTTTAGCGTTTGCTAGGAACCACGCAGGTACATGCGGTTCAGTTAGCCTTCGCGGTATCCTGAGCATCGCTGACTTCAAGTTTCACTCCTTGCTGAGGGGTTTAACCACTTTTGACGAGTAAGGCACCAGACTGCCGGTTCGCAATGTATCGAAGTTCTGGTTCAACAATTTTTTTATGTGTGCGCAGCGTAGTTTCAGGCCTCGCTCACTTTCTGTGTCGCCTGAATCATGAGCCACGTCCAATAAGGAAATAAAGATGTGCACTGTTAGAGACTCGTAAGAGACAGGTAGATCAGAAATTGGGAAGAGAACCTGCAACTTCTTTTCTAACGTAAAAGATAGATCAAGAATGCAGCACTTGCCACCTGCCGAGGGACTTATACGTTACCTATCAGCACGTGGTCCACATCTCAGCTGTTTACTAAAAATACACCAATATGTCTGTGGCTGTGGAGCAATCAGAACGCTGGATCACACTTTCTGGGAGTGTGACAATAAGTAATACGTTACAGGCCAGACATAAACGTCTTTGGTAATATGCCATCCTACAGCACAATAAGGAATGAGGAACTGAGGTACAATCTAAACCTGCTGAGAGCCAAAATGTCGGATTACGAAGTGCAAGTCTACATGGGCGACAGACGACCAATAAGAAGGAATGCATCATGAAAACGAGATGCACCACAGGAGAAGACCCAAACACTACGTCCTCGCTAGAACACTGAGGAGATGAACCTTACAGATGAAGGGGGTGGGGGCATACACCTTAGCCACCTGTGAGTAATACTCAGTAGGTGCTAACAACCGGGAAAAAATGAGAAAATTTTTGCTTCTGACAGCAACTGCGGTAGTGCAGTATGGTGTAGTGCTGTGTACTGTAATACAGGATATAAATTATAAAATATGTGAAGTAATAAGGAGTTCAGAACAGATGCATCGCAGCATGTGCCTTCTGCATTCCGGACAATCATGTAATACATATGTAGACTTGTTTGATCCGAGGTGTGAGGACTTTTCCAATTTCTCGATTTTTTCCACTTATTTTACTTCCTTTAAACAGCATTTGAAATTTTGTGTTAGCAAATGATGTGTTATATAAAAGTTGATCTGTTTTGGCAAATACATAAAATACTAAAATCTCTTCACTTTCTCGCTTTCAATGTGATTGCTATCTAGCGTTTTCGAAAGATATTTAGCTGATCCTTTGTTCATATTTACAATGTTTAGAAACACATTCTTCGGCTTCTGGGTCAGTCCTGGATTCTGTTAAGGTGTTGGAACCCTCCAGTCCTGAAATTCTTAACATTTTGGAACACTTAGTGCAGTTTTGTTCATATCCACTTACACGTATCCTCCTTTAATATTGTCATTAAGTCATTATTTTCCATTTTTTATTAATTTTTATTTAGTGTGTTATTTTCTACCTTTACATTTATTCGTAAGCAAATGTTAATTACAGTGCAGTCATGCTTGCTAACTCAAGGAACATTAGAATCAACCACGCGAATATGTGAAAAATCTCTTGTTTGAAGTTACGTGCCCTCAGTCTATTAAAGAAGGTCATCGTTGCAGCATGAAATGATTCCATATACTCCGACGGACCACAGATGTGAGGCTTGTGTTCCTGCAGAGGATGGAAATGCTTTCTACGCTACAACTTTATTCGTGAGGTTCTGTTTCACACAAGGACAGGCCAACGAAAGAGAGGGATTGATGAAAAGATAACTACACTTCTGCATCATATATCGGTTCTTTTAACGAAATTAATTCTAACTCTGCGGCAATACGGTTGATTCCGACATACTTTCAGTGCGTTCGCTGCGGTTATTCGTTATTCTCTCATTATATCCGACTTTGAACGAGTTCCGTCCGTAATGCTGTCTGTGTCGATACTAATCTTCCTCCTCAGAAATTCGACGGACCAGACTTTCACGCAGCTATTTACTGTTGTTCTGTGTGCATGACATGTCGAATATACGGGTTCTTTAGTAATAACATGGCGGGGGCAAGATGAAAACGCAACCATTTACAAAACCACTGTTTCCAGAAAACCACATGTGCCTCGGAGGGAACCGTGTATTACTGTTAGTCATCTCTTTTCTTATTCCATTCGCAAATGGAGCGAAGGAAAACGATTGTCTATATGCTTCTGTACGAGACCTAATTTCTTTGATGTTGTCTTCGCGGTCCTTACACATATTTACACTAGCGGCAGTAGAAGCGTTCAGTAGTTAGCTGCAAATATCTGTTCACTACAAGTTCTCAGTAGCGCTCCCCGAGAAAATCCATTTGAGATCACGAAGTACTCCCGTATTCGGATCTCGATAACAAGGCGAGCAGCACGCTTCTAAATTGCCTCGATGCCTTCTTTTAATCTGACATTGTACGAATCCCAAATAGTCGAACAGTACTCAGGAATAGTTTGCACGAGTGTTCTGTACGTACTCTGCTTTGCGGATGAGCTACTTTCCCGAAACTCTCCCAACAAACCGAAGTCGACTACAAGCGTGCCCAGCTAACGTTCTTAGGTGCTCGTTCCATTACAGATCGCTTTACTACTTTACGTGTCGATATTTAATCGACGTGACTTTGATAAACGGCACACTACTAATACTGTATTCGAACATTACAGGATTGCTTTTCTATTAACCTTCACTACTTACGTTTCTCCTGCCAGTCATCACACCAACTAGAAATTTTGCCCCAGTTATCCTGAAGCTTCCTGCAGTCGCTCAATGACGACACCTTCCCGTGCACCACACCGTCGTCAGCAAATAGCCAGAGACTGCCAATCACCATACCTGTCAGATAATTTATGTTTATAGGGTGCAAGAGCGGTGATACCACGCTTTATCGGGATGCTCCTAATGATATCCTTGTCTCCCGTGAACTCTCGCCGTCCAAGAACGTACTGGGTTCTATTAATTCAGGGGACCACACTTTGGTTCAGGTCGAAAAAGATCGATTTTCGGTTTTCATCATATTTCGATAGATTAAGGTTTTATTTAAGTACTCTGAAAAGGATTCTGCAGAAATTTTTTTTGCGAGCATTTTCCTACCACGTGTGTTTATGTGCCACGCCCACTTTCCTGTCACCCACTTTTCTGCATATATTTTAGATATTTACACCCCCTACATTGCACGTTAGGCATTTTTTTTACTACAGAGTGTGTTGGCTTCCCTTGGCATGCAACGGTCGGTATTCTTTTGTTTCTGCTGTTTGTAAGCAACACGCTTTCAAACACGCGGTAAGTTTTGTTCACGTGTGACTGCGAGTAGTTGTTATAGAAAACTTGCAGGTATACTATGGGCAGCCAATTAGGAGAAATAAAAAAAAATCTGCAGGCAATGAAGAGTGATGTTTGGGCCATATTCTTCCATAAGTCCTCTACTGATGATAAGCCATGTCATGGATTGCGTCCATCAGGAGAAATTCGTGGTGCAAATACAATAGGGCCAGGCAACTGGAGAATCTTATTCTCACCAGCATTCTCTTCCTGCTGCTGTTATTACAGTAGTTAAACCTATTTTCAGAGACTTGGCTCATCCTGACCTTCTAAGGAAATGTCTGCATGGGCAGACACAGAACCCAAATGAATGTCTCAACAGCATATTTTGGAATCGCCTTCCTAAAACTGTATTTGTAAGTATGCATACAATGAAACTAGGAGTTCATGATGCTGTTATTACATTCACGTGTGATAAAATTGGAAAGTGTTGTGTACTGTAAAAGCTGGGAATTAATCCTGGTGAAAATATGATCATTGGGCTGCTACATTGCGATAAAGTGAGGATAGCCAACGCAGACAGGTCTGCATCTAATATGGCCAAGAAAGCAAGACAAACATCCAGGAAGGTGAAAAAGAAGCTGGAAGACCTGCTAGAGGCCAAAGAGGGGCCATCATATGCAGCAGGTCAGTTTTAATTAACTGTAAGTAACGAATTCCAAAAGCTTTTTTCTTTAAGGTTAATTTCCCACAAACTAAAACTTTCAGTACGTATGCCCTATTATATCAGAGACTATCATAGATAAATGAATGAAATTTTCAGAGACTCTGCATAACACAAAAAGCCACCTGTGGTACTACATTCATTAATATTCCCCCATTAGGAAATCCCCAAAAAAAATATTTTGTGCATAAAAAACTTAATATATTTTGTTAATAAATTTAAAAAACTATTTCTTAAAAACTACAAAACGCATAAAGTAGAATTTGTACAGTTGACTCTTAGCATCATGTAATATATAGTAAAAATATTAAGGTCCTGCATCAAATAGTTTTTTCAGAAATGGGTCAAATACTTGCCTAAATTAACATGGGTGAGATAGGCAGGGTGTCGTCAACTTACGATATCTTCGAGCCACTCACGTATCTGAGAATTTATTCCGTATGTTAAGGCTTTCGTTACCAGTCGGCACTGAGGCACCGTGCCCTACCTTCTGCACCGAGACGAATTTTAAGTTGGGGTGTTCTTATCGTTTCACGACTTTCTCACATGTACGTTATTACCTTTGTGGCCCACAAACGACAATGATTTCATGTGACCAAAGCTAAATATGACCACCAACTAAAGACAGCACAGGGCATACATAACCCAAACCGTTGTCTATAATGATACAAAAGCTCACTCCACTTTGGCAGCGAGCACAAGACGCGAAAGTAGGTACATACAGAATGACATGAGACGTTTCTTCATTTACAGAGATGCCGGAAGAAAACTGTGGTAAAATGAAATATAACTTAAAATCACTCCGGGACCAAGCAAGAGTAGTTTCAGCGAAAGTTTGAAGTGTCTAGTAGGGCCCGTTACGAGATACAAAAGACAAGCAAACAATTTTTAAACAGACGCCACGAAGGATAACTAAACGACCCGGCCGGCCAGAGTGGCCGAGCGGTTCTAGGCGCTCCGGTCGCAGCTTCGAATCCTGCCTCGGGCATGGATCTATGTGATGTCCTTAGGTTAGTTAGGTTTAAGTAGTTCTAAGTTCTAGGGGACTGATGACCTCAGCAGTTATGTCCCATAGTGCTCACAGCCATTTGAACCATAAACGACACGCCGGAGCTTTGGACTGAAACTTCCACGTAATGACAGCAAGACATACGCTCCTTTCTGAGACGTAATTTAACTTTTTAAAACTCCGAGAAATGACCGTGTAGCTTTTAACAGATTTCCAAAGTTATTCCTTGAAAAAATTAGTACAACTTCTGTTTCCTGCGGAATTAGAATACCAATTACATTAAAAGAGCTTGAACATTTTCAGAAAGGAACATCTTTATCGATAAGTAACTCGTACCATTATAAATACATGTAACAAATGATGTGCGTTATCAGTACCTTCCATATTCTTCTAATCCATTACAACCACTCTACCCACGAAACCACAACATGGAGGTGATTTATTAATGTAAAAGAAGCAGTACTGTGCGTAATGCGTGCAGAGGAAATACAGAGCAACGATTTGCATTCTCGATGGAATCTAAATTCAAATTAGGCATAGATGAGGTTTCTGGCTGTCATCTGCGAGAAGAAATGGGTGATAAAGTGAGAGAAAAGTTTCCACATTGGCGGAGGAAGAGCAGAAATTATTACATCAGCGGTAAGTTTGTCCTTCATCCTATCTCAAGAAGCAAAAAAGCGACTTGGAAATATATTTCTGTTTGTTTCAAGAGGTAATGATATGTAATAAAATTAGAGCACTAAGAGAAGAAGATCGTAATTTTTGTTAGATCGCCTCTAAGGCACATTGACGGCTTATTACACTACTGGCCTTTAAAATTGCTACACCACGAAGATGACGTGCTACAGGCGCGAAATTTAACCGACAGGAAGAAGATGCTGTGATATGCAAATGATAAGCTTTTCAGAGCATTCACACAAGGTTGGCGCCAGTGGCGACACCTACAACGTGCTGATATGAGGAAAGTTTGCAACCGATTCCTCATACACAAACAGCAGTTGACCGGCGTTGCCTGGTGAAACGTTGTTGCTGAAATGCGTACCATCACGTTTCCGACTTTGATAAAGGTCGGATTGTAGGCCATCGCGATTGAGGTGTATCGTATCGCGACATTGCTGCTCGCGTTGGTCGAGATCCAATGACTGTTAGCAGAATATGGAATCGGTGGGTTCAGGAGGGTAATACGGAAAGCCGTGCTGGATCCCAACGGCCTTGTATCACTAGCAGTCGAGATGACAGACATCTTATCAGCATGGCTGCAATGGATCGTGCAGCCACGTCTCGATCCCTGAGTCAACAGATAGGGACGTTTGCAAGACAACAACCATATGCACGAATAGTTCGACGACGTTTGCAGCAGCATGGACTATCAGCTCGGAGACCATGGTTGCAGTTACCCTTGACGCTGCATCACAGACAGGAGCGCCTGCGATGGTGTACTCAACGATGACCCTGGGTGCACGAATGGCAAAACGTCATTTTTTTGGATGAATCCAGGTTCTGTTTACAGCATCATGATGGCCGCATCCGTGTTTGGCAACATCGCGGTGAACGCACATTGGAAGCGTGAATTCGTCATCGCCATACTGGCGATAGTGGACGTTACATTTCAGATGTGTTACGACCCGTGGCTCTACCCTTCATTCGATCCCTGTGAAACCCTACATTTCAGCAGGATAATGCACGGCCGCATGTTGCAGGTCCTGTACGGGCCTTTCTGGATACAGAAAATGTTCGACTGCTGCCCTGGCCAGCAGATTCTCCAGATCCCTCACCAATTGAAAACACGAGCAACTGGCTCGTGACAATACGCCAGGAACTTCTCTTTATGAACTGTGGTATCGTGATGAAGCTGCATGGGCAGCTGTACGTGACACGCCATCCAAGCTCTGTTTGACTCAATGCCCAGGCGCATCAAGGCCGTTATTACGGCCAGAGGTGGTTGTTCTAGGTACTGATTTCTCAGGATCTATGCACCCAAATTGCGTGAAAATGTAATCACATGTCAGTTCTAGTATAATATATTTGTCCAATGAATAACCGTTTATCATCTGCATTTCTACTTGGTTAGCAATTTTAATGGCCAGTAGTGTACATTAGGATGTGACATCACTTGACCGTTTCTGATGCAACTAAATCAAGTAAATTATTGGCACTTGCTGGAAGATTAGAACCGTGTACCGGTTCGGACCCTAGCCTCTTGCGGGCAATTCACTCACTTGCTGTAAGAGCTTAAACTGTGCAGAGCACACGGAACAATGTTTTGTGAGGTTTACAAAGAAGCGGAGAGTAAGAGAGAGAGAGAGAGAGAGAGAGAGAGAGAGAGAGAGAGAGAGAGAGAGGGATATAGTGATAAGATTGAAGCTGTGAGGATTGCCGTGACACCCACCGACACCACTGCCCGCCACGCAAGGTCCTGGGTTCAAGTTCAGGCGCGGCACACAGTTTTAATGTGTCGAGCAACTTTCAAATACAGTGCAGAGTGGTAAATCCAATCTCATGTAAATTATTCTTTCTAACTGTAATCAGGTTTAATTACGTGATTTATTGTATACGTATACACTTAATATATATTTTAATGTTCAGTTAAGCGCTAAATATGTTTCGCTGCTATCACCAGTCGTGTAAAATAGTATTTTTGTGTACTGCACGCCACTTACAGGTAAGAAAGAATGGTTAGATGAAGCAGTGGAAAATCCACGATGGAATAATGACAATGTTATGAAAGGATAGTTGCTCCTCACCATACAGCGGAGATGATGAGTCTTATATAGGCATGACAAAAGGACTGTCAAACAAAACTTTCGGCCAGACAGGCCTTTTCATTATATTGTCAAATAACAGCTCTGGTCTCGTTAACTGGCATATGGCCGGGAGAGCGGTGTGCTGAGCACGTGACCCTCCATATCCGCAACCAGTGACGCCTGTGGACTGAGGATTACACGGCGGTCGGTCGGTATCATTGGGCCTTCCGAGGTCTGTTTGGACGGAGTTCGGAGACTGCTTATGAATCCATGTCTAAAATGCTCAATTTAAATGCACGGTCAGCATATTGTTCATATTGTTTGTTATTTTTGATACCATCCATTTTTTGTACTCTCACATTTAATGGAGGCCACCGAAATGTTCATTGAATTATGCTAAAATGTACTGTTTGTAGTGCTTGCAACTAACGTGTGAAAAACTTTGAGCATTTAGGTGGAAGAATGCTTTAGTTACCAAGGCCAAAAGGCGTAGGGCCTACTCATCTACATCTACATCCATAGTGTGCGAGACTCTCTGAAATGCATGGTACTCAGTGGCAAGAAGCAACACCATGCAAGGCAGGACTACATACTCACTTCGTGACAATACCGTAGAATAAGAGCTATATAGTTGCAACGCGTTTAAATCGAGGAGTTAACACTAAGATTCATCAGCAATAACATGTACATATTAGTTCGCAGATTACCACGCAACGAAAGCAGCTCCTATTTTATAAAAAACAAAAATCTGGAATCACTTTCACCAAACAATATTACGGATGCGAGAACACAATCAGAATTCGAGGAACACATTTACAACGCAATTCGCAGACTGTAATATATGTAAGAAGTCGTAATAAGATGCACGCTGTGTTGAAACCAACTTCTGTTTTAACTATGAAACGAAAACAAACATGGAAGACTAAAAATCAGCCTCTAAGAAAGCGAGATGATGATCTGATAAACTTGCAGCGCTCCAGGTGGCGTGGCAGCGAACCGAGGGTGTGTTACCAGAAGTCCCTATATGAGTTTCACTAGCCACAGCCTGGAACCGCGCGACCGCTACGGACGCAGGTTCGAATCCTGCCTCGGGCATGGATGTGTGTGATGTCCTTAGGTTAGTTAGTTTTAAGTAGTTCTCAGTTCTAGGGGACTGATAACCTCAGCAGTTAAGTCCTATAGTGCTCAGAGCCATTTCCTCTTTCCTTCTTCACTTCTTCAGCGGCTCTGCCCATATGACGCAACACGTGCGCCCTTTGTGGCAGCTTTCTGAACTTCTCTTCTGTTCTGCCCATGTCAGCTCGTCTGCCTCTATCGGGACGCCTGTTGGCAGGGATACTAAAGTCTGAAATTATTTGTTACGCCATCACATGGGAATTATCTGATGTGACGTGTAGTGCACATAGTGCGCATTTAATGGAAGTCACCTTCCTGTGAGTCATGGAGTTCATGTAATGACGAGTGGTTAATTTCCAAATTATATATTGGCAACCGTTTTTTAGCGCCGCATTTGTTAATGCTTTCATGGTTTATGGGCAAAATAATTGCTAGCCAGGTGGCCAGCGTGCTTAACTCTTACGTGGAGGGTTCAAGTTCAATTTCGGATACCGCCACGGATTTTGCCCTGGTGGGAGAATGTGTAATGCGGTGCAGGAAAGCTCTTAAGACTAGCTAAGGATCTACATGAAGGTGAAATGGCGGCTCCAAGGTCTGTGAAGTTGACAACGGCGGGGTGAGCACTGCGCTGACCCCACGTCCCTCTGTCTTGCATCCAAATTCAAAGACGCCATGTGGTAGAGGATGAGACGGTGCCCGGCCAGTACCGCGGGATTCTCTGAGGCGCGGTTCGCACAGAGGCGATAGGATATGCAATACGACACAGCTGTAATAAAAGTCGAGCGACACGACGCTCACTCGTGTTCCTACTGGAGCGATGCGGCAGGCAATAAGACACATGGATAATCACGTTTAACGCCACTGTTTCATTCCTGAGCTCTTCGGAAAAGGGCGCTGTTCTAACTTATCATTATTTAAAACCCAGAAAACTGAAAAACGAAAGACATAGTGGGAAGACCCATAGAATGCCATAAATGTGAAACATAATTCGGCGCTGCGCGGAGAGGCCGCACAGTTAGCGGCGCCATGTCACGAATCGCGCGGCCCCTCCCGCCAAAGGTTCGAGTCCTCCGTCGGGCATGGGTGTGTCTGTTGTCCTGAGCGTAAGTTAGTTTAAGTAGTGTGTAAGTCAAGGGACCGATGACCTCACCAGTTTCGTCCCTTAGGAATTCATGCTCTCACAATACTACCCAAAGTCGATTAATTCTACCGAATGAGTCCAGACTAGGGTTGTAAAACTACTGTAGGGTACTGTACACTACCATAAGGAAGCGAAAACTACAGTAAGTTTCGTAGTAGCTTTCATCAGTTAAGGTTGTACCCTCGTTATCTGTATGTTGGGTGTGTTGCATACTTTCGATGTTATCTCATAATGATTGCATTCTTTTCGTATGCGATTAATGTCTAACTAGATTCCCCCTAAAAACCGGAAGCCGTGAAACGTCTACTCGCTCAGTCAGGATGTACGAAGGGCTGCGTAACCTAAGAAACATTTTTGTTTCACGTAGTTATCCTGCTGTATGTTACTTAAGAATAAATAGTATCGAAAGGAAAACGGGAACTGTCAATGTTTAATTCAGGTTTTATCAAAAAATTGTCGATTCCTAACGTGTAATAGAGGGATTTTCTGCTAAAAGTAAAGAAAACAATACAAATATGTCTTACAGCTATCACATATCGCTTCAATACTTCGTAGAAATTATGAAAAATCTGGTTCAGTTATTCTTAAACAACTGTAAGGATTTAACAGTAACTACAGGAAACTCCTGCCTTCGCTCATGATGAAGAACGTTCTATTGAGTACAAAATAATAACAATAATTTTATAGATTATTTTATGTTTGTGCATGTAAACTGTACTTGGAACAAAAGTAATTGCTCTGTTTACTTAAAAGCGCAGTCGTTAAGGAATAAACTAATAACTTACACTCCTGGAAATTGAAATAAGAACACCGTGAATTCATTGTCCCAGGAAGGGGAAACTTTATTGACACATTCCTGGGGTCAGATACATCACCTGATCACACTGACAGAACCACAGGCACATAGACACAGGCAACAGAGCATGCACAATGTCGGCACTAGTACAGTGTATATCCACCTTTCGCAGCAATGCAGGCTGCTATTCTCCCATGGAGACGATCGTAGAGATGCTGGATGTAGTCCTGTGGAACGGCTTGCCATGCCATTTCCATCTGGGGCCTCAGTTGGACCAGCGTTCGTGCTGGACGTGCAGACCGCGTGAGACGACGCTTCATCCAGTCCCAAACATGCTCAATGGGGGACAGATCCGGAGATCTTGCTGGCCAGGGTAGTTGACTTACACCTTCTAGAGCACGTTGGGTGGCACGGGATACATGCGGACGTGCATTGTCCTGTTGGAACAGCAAGTTCCCTTGCCGGTCTAGGAATGGTAGAACGATGGGTTCGATGACGGTTTGGATGTACCGTGCACTATTCAGTGTCCCCTCGACGATCACCAGAGGTGTACGGCCAGTGTAGGAGATCGCTCCCCACACCATGATGCCGGGTGTTGGCCCTGTGTGCCTCGGTCGTATGCAGTCCTGATTGTGGCGCTCACCTGCACGGCGCCAAACACGCATACGACCATCATTGGCACCAAGGCAGAAGCGACTCTCATCGCTGAAGACGACACGTCTCCATTCGTCCCTCCATTCACGCCTGTCGCGACACCACTGGAGGCGGGCTGCACGATGTTGGGGCGTGAGTGGAAGACGGCCTAACGGTGTGCGGGACCGTAGCCCAGCTTCATGGAGACGGTTTCAAATGGTCCTCGCCGATACCCCAGAAGCAACAGTGTCCCTAATTTGCTGGGAAGTGGCGGTGCGGTCCCCTACGGCACTGCGTAGGATCCTACGGTCTTGGCGTGCATCCGTGCGTCGCTGCGGTCCGGTCCCAGGTCGACGTGCACGTGCACCTTCCGCCGACAACTGGCGACAACATCGATGTACTGTGGAGACCTCACGCCCCACGTGTTGAGCAATTCGGCGGTACGTCCACCCGGCCTCCCGCATGCCGAATATACGCCCTCGCTCAAAGTCCGTCAACTGCACATACGGTTCACGTCCACGCTGTCGCGGCACACTACCAGTGTTAAAGACTGCGATGGAGCTCCGTATGCCACGGCAAACTGGCTGACACTGACGGCGGCGGTGCACAAATGCTGCGCAGCTAGCGCCATTCGACGGCCAACACCGCGGTTCCTGGGGTGTCCGCTGTGCCGTGCGTGTGATCATTGCTTGTACAGACCTCTCGCAGTGTCCGGAGCAAGTATGGTGGGTCTGACACACCGGTGTCAATGTGTTCTTTTTTCCATTTCCATGAGTGTATTACTTATAAAATGCAATTTATATTCTGTAATACGCAATTAATTAACACTGAATGGTGAGCGGTTCTAATTATGTGCAAAACAATCAAATAAACAGACTAACAAAGAGACGTCGTCAACACACAGTTTCTACGGATTCTACCAACACTACCATTTACTACGTCATTTATGTAGTGTACCAGCACTACCAAACCGTAGTTTTGGTAGAGCGCAACTCTAATCCAGAAGTTTCCACTTTTGGAGCTTCTACTATGGTCTACTCTGAGAAAGCAGGACACAAATTTCGACTTCTGTTTCTCGTGCTGAGAAGCTATTCATTACAATGAAGTAGGTAGATGCAAGTGTTTGAGTGACATTAAAATAGCCACTATCAAAAGTTTATCCTTAATAAGATCACCTTATATGGTACGTTAACCCATGTGGCACACAAATAAATAAAAGTTAAAAGCTAGTAACCGTTTTCCACAACTATTCAGTTCCGCAAGGTAGTGTAAGTTTCAGCTTGAGGTGTGTTCACAAGAAACATTGCTGGATTTGCAGTGAGATTAGTCACTATCGATGGTACACTAGGGGGTGCTGAACTCTGTTCAGGTGCAGACATCTTTCCAATCCGAAAGCACATGCGTAAGTGAACCACTTTTCACACCAACTATGAGAAATATCGAAAAGAAAATTAGTTCATTATCAAGTTCTGATGTGAGACTATAAGATGCAAAAAATTGTACTTTTTTATTGAGTAGCTTTTTTAAAGTCAAATGAGTACCATAATCGTCAAAATGACGACAGTCTAGAAGAAAGAAAAGATGCAACAAATCGGGAAGAAGATGAAAAAGACAAGAGACACTCTTTTCTTTCCTTACATGGGCCTACTCTATGCAGCACATTCTGTTCGCAAGGCCGCACCCAACAGCCACGAAAACAAAGTGCCTTTGTTGCAAGATCGATATGAAGCAGTTTATGTTGTGTCAGATCTAAATACTGAATCAATGACATAAGTTTGTGAGAAAAAGAACATTGAACAAAATAATGCTGTGATAAAACAGCATTCAACAGTATAATGAGAGCTACAAACATTACCATGCGATTTCCAGCTTAGTTCCGTATTATTTAGAATATAATGTGGATAACCGTCAACATCTCACCCTGCATGTCTTTTCGTGTGCTACGCTGCCATTGCTACATTGTAGCTGCACTGTCGCCGCCAGACTGTGGACTCGGAACTCTTCGGCTTCCTGCGGTGTGGTTCGGGACTGTAGCACCAAGATGCTATCTGGGGAAGTTTCCGAGGGCCCTATTTTACATGCGTCGCACGAGTCTGGTCTGTGCGTAAGCACTGGATAATGCCCCAACAGGCAACAGCATTCAATTAGAAGGCAATTAATTGATTGCATGTGAGCTACATAGTGTAGCTCCTATCAGGTCTGCTCTACCATGTGGTAGAATATTGCTCTGCAATATGGATAAATAGCCCATACATCAAACTCGTCGACACGCAGTGAACCAAACCATCACAGGACCAATCAGAAATACTCCAACTTTCTGGCTCCTATTCTCGGCCATATAGTTCCCCCAGTTGTGCACTGTGAAGCTGTTCTCAAACTGTAGTTTACAAAAGTAGCTGGCGATCCTTAACTCTGTATAGATGATGCCATTCCTATACTCAGTAAAAACAGATTTCGCTCTTGTCACCCTTATCTACAAGGTGCAAAATATCTTTTGGACAATGGATCAACAATAGTAGACCGATAGATAGAAATAACGCAGGACAACGCTACCCCAGAACAGCTGAGGATTCCTTGAATCTCGACCAGGGGTACAGGGGTTTGAAGAACATTGGAAGATCTAGTTTTCACTCACTAGAATAAGGACAAAGAGTGGAAGATATGCTGACTTAATGTACAAATTAATAGTAACAACAACACCCACCTGTGACCGTAATGCAGAACGATAAGCTGTTCAGCACATAATATGTATGTGCCCAAAGCGATCCTTTCCTGGCGATCTGGAGGTGTTCCTGTTAGCAAATAAGGCATCAGTAGTGTATGTTCAGCAGAAAACCCTCATAATGACCGAGAGAGCGGTGTGCTGACCACACGCCCCTCCTATCCGCATCTTCAACTGAGGATGACACGGCGGTCGCATGGTAACGTTGGGCCGCTTGTGGCCCGAGACGGAGTGCAGTGTATGTTCAGCAGTTGGACATAAGCCTGTAGTCTTCTGTTCTTTGTGAATATTGTAAATTTAATCACTTACAATCATGACTTTCTTTTCTGAGTGTTAAATATCTGTATCAAAGTAAAGAAGTTTTCTTGTGTGACGTTATGCGAGCCATATGCTAAACAGACAAAATAGTGTAACTCCTTAAGTCACAAACTAGTTCGGTTACAATCTTGTGAGGACTATGGCATTGAATCTGCTTAGCTGCGCACAGCCTGATAATGTAAGCTGTCAAGCAAGATGACGCGATCATCATGCCGCGATCCGCTACGCTAACCAACATTGTATGGAGACGTCTACTAAATACATTGTTCGTGAAATGCACCGTTGAAATAATCTATGTGTCCGAGCTGAGGTCGCTTACCTTATTGGCCATAGGCTTGTTGTCTGAGGCCTCTGTGGTGATGATGGACGGCTGCTGCTGGCTGTAGGGGTAGTTTTGCTGCTGCTGTGTGTTCGGCTGCTGCTGCTGCTGCTGCTGCTGCTGCTGCTGGCCGCCATACACGTAGTTCTGCTGCGACTGGGAGGGGTTCTGGCCGTACTTCTGCTGCGCCTCGTATTGCTGCTGCTGCTGCGTCGGCTGCGACTGCGGCACCTGGTTGTAGTTGGCGTACTGCTGCTGCTGCTGCTGTTGTTGCTGTTGCTGCTGCTGCTGCTGAGGGCTCGGGTACTGGTTGGGCACCGAGAAGCTCGTCTCGTTCGCCTTGCTCTGCTGCTGCTGCTGGTTGGTTGACGGCTGGTGCAGTATGGACTTCGCAGGCACCGCATCTTCTGGTGGCGGGCGGTATTTGGGGATATACCGAACACGGTCCAGACCTAGCAAACACATATCTCTCTGAGAAGGTAACATGACACTAAACTGTTCTCATCTAGTACTACGCACAGGGTGTAGTTCACACATTAGTTTAGTGTCATAAAGAGCATGGGTCTCACAACCACCTGTGTAACAAACAACATTACCTATAAACAATGCTGCAATGTATTTAAAGAATGACACTATGAAACCACCAAAGAATCATAAAAGTTACTGTATGACTTTGGGCAGATCCATAACAGAGTAATACGCTGAGGTGACAAATGTCATTGGATAACGATATGCACATATACAGCCGGTGGTAGTATCGCGTACACAAGGTATAAAAGGCATTGCATTGGTGGAGCAGTGATTTGTACTCAGGTGATTCATGTCAAAAAGTGTCTGACGTGATTACAGTCGCACGACGGAAATTAACAGACTTAGAACGCCAAATAGTAGTTGGAGCCAAACGTATGGGACATTCCATTTCGAAAATCATTAAGGGAATAAGTATCCGGAGATCGACAGAGTCAGAGCGTGCCGAGAATACCGAATTCCAGGGATTACCTCTAAACACTGACAACGCAGTCGGCAACGGCCTTCCCTTAACGACCGAGAGTAGCAGAGTTTACGTAGAGTTGTCAGTGCTAACAGACCACAACAATGCATGAAATAACTGCAGAAATCAATGTGGGACGTAAGACTAAAGTATCCATTATGACGGTGAGCAAAATTTGGAGTTAATGGTCTGCGGCAGCAGAAAATCGACACGAGTGCCTTTGCTAATAGCATGACATCGCCTGCAGCGTTTCTCCTGGGCTCGTAACTATATCGGCTAGACCGTAGACCACTAGCAAACGATGGCCTGGTCGAATGAGTCCCGATTTCAGTAGGTAAGAGCTGATAGTAGTTTTGAGTATGGCGCAGACCCCACGAAGCCATGGGCCTAGGTTGTCAACAATGAACTGTGAGAGTTGGTGGTGGCTCAATAATGGTGTGGGCTGTGTTTACATGGAATGGAACGGGTCCTCTGGTCCAACTCAACTGATCAACGACTGGAAATGGATATGTTCGGCTTCTTGGAGAACACATGCAGCCTTTCATGGACTTCATGTTTCTAAAAGATGATGGAACTTTCGTGGATGACAATCCCCATGTTACTGGGCGACAGTTGTTTACGATTGGTTTAAAGAACAGGCCACCTAGACTGCCCGACACGAATCCCATCGAACATTTTTGGACGTAATATTCAGTTCGTGCACAAAATCCCACAATGGCAGTACTTTCTCAATTAAGAACGGCTTTAGAGTCATAATGGCTCAATTTGTTGTACAGGGCACTTCCAGCGACTTGTTGAGTCCATGACACTACGAGTTTCTGCACTATGCCGTGCAAAAGGAGGCCCGACACGAGATTTTGAGGAATCCCATGACTATTGTCACCTCAATGTACACTGTCGAGTTCTGCATGTGCTGACCACTGGAAATTTGTGTGATATAATAGTTGTGTCAGAATGTGACAGATGCTACGACTAGTAAACAATAGTGTATTTGACGCCAGGGAACATTCCTTAAAGTTCATTTGGCGTTAATCCCGGACGAAGATGATCGCTTAACCAAAACTACTTGTCTCGGAAAAAAAAAAATTAGCTGTAACACTTTTTGCCAATTCCACAATGTTGTCCTTTAAACAACATAAGATTTCTTCCTCAACACACTGTACAGGATAATGAGGTCAGTGGAAAGCTATCTAGTATAGTTTGTATCGAAACAAGATTGCAGCTATAAGGATCAAAGGGCAAGGACAAAGGTAAGCAGCCCTTGCGAATCGAGTGATACATGGTTGTCGCCTTTTATTCATGTTACTCAGTCTATATACCGAGGAAGCAGTAAAGTAAACCAAGGAGATATTTCTCAAGGGAATTAAAGTTCTGGAAGAAGAACCAAAAATTTTAAACTTTGCCAATGGCATTGTAGTTCTGTCAGAAACTACAGGGAATACTAAGAACATTTGAACGGAATGGATTGTGTGTTGGAAACATTTTACAAGGTCGACACAAACAGAAGTAAAGCAAGGTAATGGAGTGTAGTTCACTTAAGCCAGATGACGCTGCGGGAATCAGATTAGGAAAAGAGATTGTAAATAGTACCGGGTGGTCACAACGTCAGTATAAATTTGAAAACTTAATAAACCAGGGGATAATGTAGATAGAGAGGTAAAAATTGACACACATGCTTGGACTGACATGGGGTTTTACTAGAACCAAAAAAAAAACAAACAAAGTATTGGTAGACGCGTGAAAGATCTCTTGCGCGCGTCGTTTGGATATGATCGTGTGCTCAGCCGCCACTTTCGTCATGCTTGGCCTCCCAGGTCCCCAGACCTCAGTCCGTGCGATTATTGGCTTTGGGGTTACCTGAAGTCGCAGGTGTATCGTGATCGACCGAATCTCTAGGGATGCTGAAAGACAACATCCGACGCTAATGCCTCACCATAACTTCGGACATGCTTTACAGTGCTGTTCACATTACCACCGGCCGGTGTGGCCGATCAGTTCTAGGCGCTACAGTCTGGAACCGCGCGACCGCTACGGTCGCAGGTTCGAATCCTGCCTCCGGCATGGATGTGGGTGATGTCCTTAGGTTAGTTAGGTTTAGGTAGTTCTAAGTTCTAGGGGGCTGATGACCTCAGAAGTTAAGTCCCATAGTGCTCAGAGCCATTTGAACGACAACATAATTCCTCGACTACAGGTATTATTGAGGAATGGTGGTGGACATATTGAGAATTTCCTTTAAAGAACATCATCTTTGCTTTGTCTTACTTTGTTATGCTAATTATTGCTATTCTGATCAGATGAAGCGCCATCTGTCGGACATTTTTCTAACTTATGTATTTTTTTTTTTTTGGGTCTAATAAAACCCAATGTCATTCCAAGTGTATGTGTCAATTTGTACCTCTCTATCTACAATATTCCGTGATTTATTCATTTTTCAAATTTATACTGACTTTTTGATCACCCGGTAGTACAGAAGTTATTTGTTTGATAAAAAATTAAAGAGAATATAAAACAGATACTGACAATTGCAAGAAAATATTTTCGGGAAAAGAGAATTTTTTTAACGTTGGATATAAATGTCAGTTTTTGCGTGTCTTTCCTCGAATTACTTGTTTGGAACGTCGCATAACGTGGAAGTGTAGCGCTGGCACAAAATTGTACCGGTAGTAAGATAATATAAGGGCTCGGAAGCGGAGTGTTAAAGAAGAATACCGAATACTAAATAGGATTAGAAACTAACAGGTACACAACCGAATCGGAGAGAAAAAGCTTTATTGAACAATTTGACTAAAAGATAAAACACGTTGATAGGACTCATTCTGGGGGCATCAGGAGCTTATTAATTTGGTAATCGAAAGAAAGTGGAGGATAGAAACCGTACAGGGAGACCAAAGCTTGGATACGGATAGCATGTTGAAATGGTTGTACAGTGCAGCAGAGAGGAAGGGATGTACACAGAATGGACTCTGACTGCGTCAGCGATACTCCTTTCCTTAAATATTGGTTTTAACATAAAAAAAGACAAGTTGACTGTCGAATACCCTCCACCCGTCCACCTCTGCACAAAAAAGGAGCGCAAAGATAAAAATAAATTAAAAAATAGTACGAATTCTTCTCATTCCGACCATGGCTTTTGGAAAGCTGCTCCAAACGCAGCGAGGGCAGAACACCGAGCAGGTCGAAGGAGGAGGCCTGACTGTCTTCCACGCGAACGCCGGAGCGAGCCATCCCCACGATGCGTTCTGAGGTCAACGTACGTGCCGGGAGTGGAGGTGTGGCGATGGCATTCCAAATACTTATACCGGGTCAGGACCTCAGATCACACGCACACGCAATTCTATAGTGAATGGCAGAGTTTATGATCAAACTGACTCCTCTAATGACGACCATGACATATTACACTAACGAAGACACTGCACCTGGCCCAGGAGACATCGTGGCTAACCGTCTGCCCACTACTAACATATCCTTACACCCATACAGGAATTGTGACTGATGGCAGCGTCCCACTGTCGTCCACCCGGCTGCACAGATTCCTTCCCCCTGCGCTGAAACAGCTACCGCTTAAAATTTCTATATCTTCTACTTCTCACGTGAGACCATGTTAATGAGTGTAACAGAAGACATGTGAACATCTGGACAACATCATAGACTCGCACCCTGTGAAGCTAGACAGAAAATTAACCATTTCGCAGAGGTGATGGTGTAACTTTTTGGGATAATACGATTGTGGAGGGGCTCCATTTCTCAACAGAAAAATAAAAAAAAGGGACGTGCGTAAGAAGCAGTCCTAGGACGACCAACCGATCCACCTGCATGGTCGAGAGACCATGAAGCAGCATCTCCTACATAAAGATCTATCTGTGCAAGCCACTTCCAGTCTATCTAATTAACGAAACGTGACGCTCTTCTTTGGATTTTTCCTACTTTTCTCTGAGTTCTCTCCCAGACTGACGAGAAATATTAAAGTATTGTCGAACGAGGGTTTTGTAAGCTGCGTCCTTCATCGGTGCACTACATTTGGATTCTTCCATCGAATCACAGCTTGGCAACTGCCTTACATGCGGTTAATTTTTATGTGGTCTTTCCACTTTAAATCGCTCCCTACGAATACTCTCATTTATTTACCGGATGAGACTGGTTCCAGTGATTGTTCTGCAATTTTGTAAACATTCAATGCTGGGTGTTTCTGCCTATTTATACACACTACAACACTACAACTGTTTATGTCGATCAATTTTCTATCGATGTATTTTCTAGCAAGTGCAGTGGTTGGATGCGTCGACCCTATCCCCGCCGATAGGGGACAGTGCTACATATCGCTCCACTAGTGTACTCTACTTTCGTTCTTGCATTTCCGTGTGATACAGCAGTGCTCACGGTAGCGGTAGCACAGGACTACGATGAATCGGTTTACACTTACGAAAACAGAATCGTCTAAAGGAGTGATTCGTAGCACTGCCCCCTACCAGCGAGAGCAGGATCGACAAGGCCAATCGCTGCACGTGCGGCGAGGTACGTCATCTGGTGTCGTCACTTGTTCAACTTTTGTCATCTGCTTTTAAGGTATTTCCCGACATTTGCGGTCCCATGCGCCTCATATTAAATTACGTGTCTCAGCGTCATCTCCAACGTTTCGGAGTTATTTAAACGTTTATAAGAATCATCCTGTATATTATGAAAAGTAATAATCCTATAATGCTTCCGTGGGACATGTCCGAAGTTCCTTAAATGCTGTGTTCTGTTTCTTAGAAACTCTTCAACCCAATCACACAGTTGGGCTGATATTCCGTATGCTCGTATTTTATTCACTAGGCCGCAGTGCGGAATCGTATCGAACGCCTTCTAGAAGTCAAGAAACACGGCACCTACCTGCACGTCGATATGTACTGCTTTCTGGATCTGTGAGCTGGGTATCACACGATCGTTGCTTTTGGAACCGATGTCGATTTCTACAGAGGGCAATTCAGGGCTCCAGAAATGTCAATAATAAGGGAGTATGAAATAACAGAAGGACATTAGGGACACACTCTTACAGTTTTGTGCGTATATTGGACGACCCATCTAGAAAACGTGAAAGACGAATTTTTCCAATCACTAGGAACGCTTCGCTCCTTCAGCGACCCGCGGCACAATGCCGCAAAGACTATGAGCACGGCCTTTCGCGTACTCTACGTATATCATACTGATACCATGTCAGCTCTAGTGGCCTTTACTCTACAGAGGAAAATCACAAACAGCTGAAACTGATGGATAATCGAATGTTCCTTACTCATTTCAAGTGTTCATCACCACCCGCACGAACTGTTACACCAGCCCACAATGTCATAATGTTTGCCAGCGATTCTGCGGTTTTACGACTATGGTTAGGCAAAACAGGAGAAGGGTACGGTGACTTGAATATGGGCAATGTGAGTGGTGAGTCAGGCGTGCGCCCCTCGCCACCCACTTCAGGCGTAGCGCCGTATACCGATCCTGCCTTGGAGGCGGTTAAGTGGGAGATGTGTCTCAGAGCTGGACAGTGACAGAAGGTGACGCGAGACTGGACGCGCACCTAGTTTATTTATCAGCCGATAGAGGACAATATTGGATAGGGGACTGCTTTAGTTTCGATTGTGCCAACCAGAGCGCACTAAAGTAATAGAAAATTTTTCATAAAATGTTCTAGTATTTTCATAAAGTGTTATTATGTCTTTTTGTGTAGGTAAAATGTTATAAATGTTGTTGATAATTCTTCCGGGTTATATGGCCGTGGTCCATGGAAAACTTCAATTCCATGTATAGTTCCATGAATAGAAGTTTTCCATGGACCACGGCCATATAACCCGGAACAATTATCAACAACAGTGCCATCCGGTCGTGAAAGCCTTCATTGTATGGTTATAAATGTGTTTTAGCAGTATGAATGATGCGTGAGTATGGTTTAAGGTTAATATGAAGATAATGGTTTAACGAGTTATGTAGTAGGATTTAGTGTGGGAACATTTCGAAGAAGTATGGATGTGGACAAAGCGGATTTTTGTAGAATAGATTTGTAAAGCAGTTTATAGTAAAGGGAAAGTTAGTTCAGGTATCAATAACAATAGTAAATAACTTTATGCATAAGTAAAACTTCAGCATATTAGATAATTACGTCTGTGAAAAGTGCAGTCGATAGGTTTACTATTTTGCGATTGGTTAATGATGACAAGCGTGGACTGACGGGGGAAATGTTGTTTTGCTATTGGCTGTTGAGTTAACTGATCAATGGTAAAGCAATATTCTTTGCCCGCCTTTTCTCTGCTGGTAGAGAAGGCGTCTCAACCCTATTACGGTATATTGATAATTTTTACTTACGGACCGTCTGACAGCAACTGAATAAAACACAATTTTAGTGCCATACGCGTTTCGCCTTTATTTTGTGCAAGGCATCATCAGTAACCTGGAATATGTACATATGTTAGCTATTTTATTTACATTTTTGTTATTGTGCCTATAGGTTATAAACAGTTCTAGTGGTTGGTATTTCCTATTAGGTTGTAATGTTTTGAACTGTACTTACAGGTTGCGTGGACAATTTCTTACATATTACGCTCCTGTTGCATTTTTGGTGTGGTTCTTCTTCTTATGAACTCCAATTTGCGGTTTTTTCCACATTCCACAGCACTATGCACTGAACGCTTGTTGTAATGCAATGTTTTGGTTTCTGTTGCCGACTGTCAAATGTTTTTGCCAAAGATCGAATGTTGTTGCCAAGCCTATGAGTGTAACTGTTGAAGTATCTGTGGTCTGTTCGTGTATGTATTTGTGTGTGTGTGTGTGTGTGTGAGAGAGAGAGAGAGAGAGAGAGAGAGAGAGAGAGAGAGAGAGAGTGAGTTTTTTGGTGTGATATATCTTTTTTTGTGCTGTGCTGTGCTGTGTGTGTGTGTGTGTGTGTGTGTGTGTGTGTGTGTGTCTCCAGATGGTGTGGGGAAGAGTTTTTTTTATGTTATCATTTCCTTTATTAAGTGTAGTAGGGAGCCTGTGCTGATGTGTGTTCATTTATCACATGTTTGTTTTCTGCTATGGCTTTCTGGATGTGGAAGTTTTCTTGCATTTGTATAAGATGTTTGTCATGGTTGTTTACTCTCATTATTTTCATTTCTTGTTCCATGTTTGTAGGATGGTGGTTGTAGTGTTTTAAATGCTCTGCAAATGTGGAATGCTTTGTTTCATACTTCCAACATCTGATATGTTCTTTGTATCTCGTTTCAAAATTCCTGCATGTCATGCCTATGTATACTGCATCACAACTTTGACAGTCAAGTTTATATATTCCTGATTGTTGGAATTTGTCCCTCTTGGTAGCTGGCTGGCTTAGGTGTGATTGAAGGGTTTGCCCAGGCTTATATGCTATTTTGAAACCCTGTCTGTTTAGGATGTTTGCAACTCTGTGTGTTAGTTTGTGTGTGTAGGTCATGGTGTACCATCTGGTTCTTTTCTGTGTGGTGTTGTCAATGTGTGTGTTTGTTGAGTGTATTTGTAAGTTTTCAGGTTGTGAGTTCTTTTGTATTGTGGAACTGTTGTGTTTGTTTTTTATTTGTGTTTCTATTTTTTGATTGAGCTTGTGTACCACATGCGTGTCATACCTGTTGTTCCTAGCTATTTGTATGATTGTACTTATTTCTTGTTCATAGTTTCTCTTGCTGAGTGGGATTCTGTTTAATCTGTTTAACAGGTGACTTAGTCCTGCAAGTTTCTGGCTGTGGGGGTGCTCGGATTAGAATGTATTATTGTGTCTGTGGCTGTTGGTTTTCTAAAGATGTTAAATGTATGTTTACCATTTTCTTTTTTAATTGTAATGTCAAGGAAATTTATTTGATTTTCTTTTTCTTTTTCAAGTGTGAATTTTATATTGTGATGAGCTTTATTTATTTCTGAATGGAGTTCATCTATTTTTTCACTTGGCTCATCTACCAGACAAATAATGTCATCCACACATTATTTGTCTGGTAGATGAGCCAAGTGAAAAAAATAGATGAACTCCATTCAGAAATAAATAAAGCTCATCACAATATAAAATTCACACTTGAAAAGAAAAAGAAAATCAAATAAATTTCCTTGACATTACAATTAAAAAAGAAAATGGTAAACTACATTTAACATCTTTAGAAAACCAACAGCCACAGACACAATAATACATTCTAATCCGAGCACCCCCACAGCCAGAAACTTGCAGGACTAAGTCACCTGTTAAACAGATTAAACAGAATCACAGCAAGAGAAACTATGAACAAGAAATAAGTACAATCATACAAATAGCTGGGAAACAACAGGTATGACACACTTGTGATACACAAGCTCAATCAAAAAATAGAAACACAAATAAAAAACAAACACAACAGTTCCACAATACAAAAGAACTCACAACCTGAAAACTTACAAATACACTCAACAAACACACACAATGACAACACCACACAGAAAAGAACCAGATGGTACACCATGACCTACACACACAAACTAACACACAGAGTTGCAAACATCCTAAACAGACAGGGTTTCAAAATAGCATATAAGCCTGGGCAAACCCTTCAATCACACCTAAGCCAGCCAGCTACCAAGAGGGACAAATTCCAACAATCAGGAATATATAAACTTGACTGTCAAAGTTGTGATGCAGTATACATAGGCATGACATGCAGGAATTTTGAAACGAGATACAAAGAACATATCAGATGTTGGAAGTATGAAACAAACCATTCCACATTTGCAGAGCATTTAAAACACTACAACCACCATCCTACAAACATGGAACAAGAAATGAAAATAATGAGAGTAAACAACCATGACAAACATCTTATACAAATGCAAGAAAACTTCCACATCCAGAAAGCCATAGCAGAAAACAAACATGTGATAAATGAACACACATCAGCACAGGCTCCCTACTACACTTAATAAAGGAAATGATAACATAAAAACAACTCTTCCCCACACCATCTGGAGACACACACACACACACACACACACACACACACACATACACAGTCAAAAAAATATTAACAACACCAAAATACACACACACGCACACGGACACACACACACACACACACACACACACACACACACACACACATACACGAACAGACCACAGATACTTCAATAGTTACACTCATAAGTTTGGCAATAACATTCGATCTTTGGCAAAAACATTTGACAGTCGGCAACAGAAACCAAAACATTGCATTACAACAAGCGTTCAGTGCATAGTGCTGTGGAATGTGGAAAAAACCGCAAATTGGAGTTCATAAGAAGAAGAACCACACCAAAAATGCAACAGGAGCGTAATATGTAAGAAATTGTCCACGCAACCTGTAAGTACAGTTCAAAACATTACAACCTAATAGGAAATACCAACCACTAGAACTGTTTATAACCTATAGGCACAATAACAAAAATGTAAATAAAATAGCTAACATATGTACATATTCCAGGTTACTGATGATGCCTTGCACAAAATAAAGGCGAAACGCGTATGGCACTAAAATTGTGTTTTATTCAGTTGCTGTCAGACGGTCCATAAGTAAAAATTATCAATATACCGTAATATTACACGAAACTGAGGAAGACAGGACTATAAAAGTTGAAGATGTCTCTACCCTAGTTCTAGAGAAGGGTTCTAAGCCTAGCCACGAAAGAGATCGGACGTGTGCAGGAGTAGTTCCGATGGAAACGGTAAGTTGCCGGATCTAGCAATGTTTCATACATTAAAAGTGTGCTAAAGTGACGGAATAATTATTCCGATGGGCGTGTCGAAATTTTGAAATTTTTTAATGAATTTTCTGAGGAGAAATGACATATATTCCGCGTGGCTTATTGAGCAGGTCGGTGGCTAAAAACTGTGACTGCATTAGGTACCGACAGACTTAATATTTCGCGACCATTATCAATAAAAAACAATCAGTATTTTCGTAGCTATTACGTTTTCGGGAAATGCAACACCATAATCTTCTTAACGTGAGTGAAAGGGTCTGCGAGAGCCTGTGTTAAGACTAGCACGGGCTTGGCAGTGATACTCTTTCACCAAAGTTTCAGAATATATTAATTGAGGACAAGATTTCGAACCTTTCATTTGTTGTGAAAACTTCCTGCCGGAACGCAGATTAGTGACTTTAACTGCAGCGTGGTTCTCTCGGCTTCCCTACTGCCGGTCTGCTGAGACAACGTTCAGAGGTAGGCGCAGGTCCGGAGAGAACGGCGCCGCCGCACACTTACCGGGCTGCTGGAAGTCGGGCGCGAACTGGCGCGCCGTCTCGCGGGCCATGTCCGAGTCCTCCCGCGCGTGCTCCGCCGCCATGTCGGCCAGCTCCGCCTTGCCGCGCGCCGTCGCCGTCCTGCGTACACAACACGCCGACACTCACCACCCACTCACAACCCTGCGGCCGCATCCCCATCCACTGTAGCCCCCGTCCCACAGATTCTGACCCTCTCTCAACGTCGTCCTCTCCGTTCCGTAACCCTACGGTCAAACTTGCACGCCTATCTGTCCACATACAGTACTCACAAATGTACATTATCTACCTGAAATGACTTATGCCAGTGACACTTACGTAATTATAAATGAAACGAAAGTGAAATGTTAACGGGTGGGGCATCTAATTTACCGAAAGGAATACGAACTTCTTGTGTCAAATAGTTGATGGTAAGTATACCTAATTATAATCTGAGGTACGAGAAAATTATTAACAATTTGTAGCACAGGACATTAGGGTATCGTGTCTATTATAAAAACAGAACTAGGTTTCATTACAAATAATGGGAAACTAGAAAATGATATTACATCTGTTACTTAATCTGTATGTGTTTCGGATTTTTCTTCTCTGCTATTAGGCCATATGAGGACTACGTTCCAATTTCAGTTCTTCATTCTTTGTTCTTTCCTTTTCTTCCGGTAAGCTTTCATCTGCCCATTAAGTTTCTTCTTTCCATCTTCAGACCATTTTGAACCTTTTTAGCTACCCTGCCTTGGAATTCTTCCCTTTTCAAAACTTTTCCCCGAAAGACTTCTCTGTTGCTTATATTATCTGTTTTTGCAGTAAGTTTCCGTTCCAAATCCTTTCTATTTTCTCTGACACACTATTAAAAAAACTGGGGATAGGCCCTCACCTTCTCGTACACCTGTTTTTATTTTGGAAGGCTGTGAAATTTCTCCCATAAATTTTACTTTATAGACTGTTTCTGGGAGCGTTTCAAGGGATTAGGTTTGCCAGTTTAGACATTATGCCAAATTCTCGAATTATTTATCTATAACCTTTCTGTCAAAAGAATCAAAAGCCTTTTTGAAATCACAAATATAACTACAATGTCCTTAAAATTAAGTAATCTGTGACGAATTACTCACTTGAGATTAAATATTTACTTTTGTTTTTTAAAGGTTCTTTCCTTTTAAACAGATGGGAAGTGGACAATTCACGGCCCGTTGATATCAGACGACCTAACGTGACCCTAATGCACCCATACTTAGCTAGATGATATATCTGAAGTACTGTTGGAAGCGTGGCACAAAGAAATACTAATACTCTTATTTCATTGTACCATCTTAAGCCGTCTTTTTGTGTGCGATCCAATTTAGTGATTATGGAGCATTTTCAGAATGGAGACAGGACAGCTAGCTAGTGTTCAAGATTCCGTAACAACTCAATTAAATGACAATGTTCTGACCGATAATACACAAGTTACAGGTATTTTTAACCATCACTTTCTAAACGTAACAAAAAATACGCTTATACGCTTAAACGGCTCAGTTGAAGAAGCAAGAGAATATATTAAAATTACTTGAAATAAATACAATTACAAAAATTCTAAAAAACAAAAGCTCTTGTGGGGCTCATGAAACTTCAAACAGAATTATGAAAAACTGTTCCACTTCATAAGCTATGCCCTTAGTGATATATGTAATGCATCGCACGCATAGGGAATTTTTCCAGACAGGTTAAAATATGCAGTTAATAAACCAGTTCATAAGAAAGGTGACAAGACAGAGTTGTACAATTATCACCCTAGTTCCTTACTGAAATCTTTGCCAAAATATTCAAAAAAGCAATGAACTCAAGGGTAGTCGGACACTTAAGTGAAAACAATTTACTTAGCACATCACAATTTGGATTCCAGAAAGGATGCTCAGACGACAACGCTATTTATACATTCATTCACAAAAAGCGTAAGTCTCAAATAATAATACAATACTTGTTGGTATCTTTGTGATCTTTCCAAGGCATTAGCAGAAAAACTCCAGTTCTATGGAACTGATGGTTTTACGTACAGCTGGTTATAATGATACTTGACAAACAGAATATAAAAGGTTATGCTGAATAATTCAGTGTTGGAAAGATAGTAAATTTTAATGTCTGGAGTAAAAAAAAAAATCACAAAGGGAATCCCCAAAGGGTTCAATTTTTAGAACACTCCTATTCCTTATGTAAGTGAATGAAATTCCACTTAACATTCAACAAGCATAATTGGTACTCTTTGCAGACGATTCTAGTACTATGATAAATAACGTTAGTGACAAAGCAACAGAAGAGTATATAAATTATATTTTCCAAGGAGTTACAAGTGATTCTCAGAAATGGACTTTCGCTGACTTTTGGAAAAAACACTCTGCATTCAGTTCTGTAAAACAAATAGAGTCGTACCACCAAAAGATGTAGCACATGAGTGGGGATCAGTAAGTAGGGTTGAATGCTCCAAGTTTTTGGGTGTACATATTGATAAAAAATGGAACTGGAAGAACCATGTTACTGAGTCTCTCAAACAGTTAATTTCAGCCACTTTTGCTCTTCGTATAATTGCTAATCTTGCAAAGTACTGGCTGCACAAAGGCGAGCAGTAAGAATGATATCTGGTGTTTACCAACGGATGTCATGTAGGTACCTCTTCAAGGAGCTAGGCATTTTAACTGTGCCGTCGAATTACATATGTTCGCTAACGACATTTGTCATAAATAATCCATCACAATTTGAGAAGAACAGTGATGTACATACCTACAATACTAGAGGGGAAAATGATATTTATTAGCCACTTTTAAAGTTGTCAGTGGCTCGGAGAGGAGTTCAATACAAAATTTTGGTCATATGCCCTTTAGAGCATAAAAGGTGTGACAAGTAGCGAAACAAGTTTTAAATTTAATTTAAAACCATTTCTCCTGGCTGGCCCCTATTCCATTGAAGAATTTCTACTAAAAAGCCACTTGTTTTTAAGTTTAGTTGCACGAGTAGTAATAAAATGATAATATGCTCATTAATGTTAATACTAATGATGTACACGTGTCTCGTAAAGTTACACTTTCCACATAATTTCGATAAAATAATTGTCTAAATTATCTATAGAACGCGTAACTAACTAATTAACTAGAGCTTGATAGAAACTGTTATGTCTGACGGGTGGTCTCGATTTTACAAACGATTTGGAAGTTGTGTGGGCTACTATTGAAACAAAATGATATTTTATTTAAAAATCATTAACAAATTTTAGTGATATTTTTACAACAGACAGTGTTTCTATGTCACATCTTTATGAACAGTCGAGAAGATGGAATGGAACTTTCGGCCAGTATATACCGCTCACACGAAACTATTAACTTTGGCGAATAAGGCAAGTATCTTCATTAATTTAGTTAAGAAAGTGCAATGTCTTCTAGTTTTGCTCGCCTTCGGGATTTTTAATCGTATTCTGAGTTAGTGGACACTCTTTCAGTAAGAGTTAAGCTTTTCATAATTCGTATCAGAAACACCAATTCGAGTTAAACAAGATAATGCTAAAAATCCACACATGCTGGTTCTTCGCTTAAGAAAATCTGTAATGCCAGTGGCCACAGTTAATGACATGAAACGTTGGATGTTGGTAAACCCTTGAATTGTTACTGACATAGGATATCAGTTTCTTACTCGCCTCCTAACAGACATGCGCGTAATGTCACATACAGTTGTAAAACTACCGAAGGTTACCGTAGACTATCATAAGTAAGCGTAACAGTTGTTTTCAGGGTAGACTCTGGCAGTTCAGATAAAACTTGTACGTTAAGTGTGTTGCATAAGTATTGGGCGTTACCTCATCTCGATCACTTTGTTTACGTGTGCAATCAGTCCCTTACAAGACTCCGCTAGAAACCAGAAGTAATGAACCGTATAGAAGCTGATCGGTTTCATCAGGCACTTCTACAACGACTTCTGACAGAGACTTCAACGAAGTCGCTTTTTTACACTTCAGGAGCCTTTGATCATGATGAGCAACGTTCAGCTCAGTACAAAATAACAACAATAATTAGATAGATTTTTCTTATTGAGCATATAAACTGTACTTGAATCGAAAGTAATGGTTCTGGTTGCATAAAAGCGAAGAAGTTGCCCAATCGACATATTTTCATTACTTATAAAATACAATTTTTTCTGTAAGAATATGAAATACACAATGAACTAACACTGAAAAATGTGCGGCTCTAATTGTGTACAAAAGAAAGAAATCGAAATCGTCGGCTCCCACTTTCTCTCTCACACACGTTCCTTTATGTTTCTTTCCGTATCAATGCTAGTAATACTACCGTTAATCCTACCATGTACTACGTCATTTATGCGCTTTATCATAACTATCGAACCGTAGTTTCGGCAGAGTGCTACTTTACATTCACATAATCAGTGTGTCCCCCCCCCCCCCCTTTTCACACACACAAGAACAATCAGGTATCGTGGTTGTAATTGTGTGATTGTGGTTTGACGCGCAAATGCATTGACATCTGTGGTTTTAATAATGATTCCACGAACACACAAACTGCCACTGCCTCTACCGTTATGTGACCCAATGCGTTTCAGATATTGCGGATGACTTAGCGCATTTGTTTGCCTTCATTAAGAACAAATGTTCGTCTGTGAATGGACGGATTGTTGGGCTGCAAAGTGCAGAAGCATCGATATATTTTCGCCGAAAACTAATCAGTGGGAAATTTACGGAAACGTGAATAATTTATCTGGTTAGGTACAAAATGTAATGGCAAGAGCAATTTGTCATTTCACTGAAATCATTAATGAGATATTTGCCGTAATTCAACGCTACTCTTACCGGATGAGGTAAAATGAAGCCAGCCGACAAAATCTGATATGCAGAGTTTTGCTTCACTGCAATAAAGGGGTATATGCGTAATGTGGGTGTGTGGAGTATGCTTCTGACTTGCAGTGATTTCGTAGGAAGTTCGCAGTACTGGACTGAGTAGCTTACATATCTCTCTCTTTTGTCTTTCGTAACGTTCTAGGGAGATACCGTTGAAGCTAAGGCGCCAGACCATATTAAAGTTTGTATTTCTTCTCTCCACTGAAGAACTTGGTACTTTTAGCGAAATCGTAGCGACGCTTTTGTATAACGATTTTATAAAACATTCTATAGACTGAGTACCCTATGCTTTTCAAACTAAACTGAGTGAGGTCCACAAAACAGTGTTGTAGCGCCTAAAATTTGATACCGTTTCCTAACGGCGGGTAAAAGTGCTTACGGGTACCTGAATGTAGAGGTGAGGCCTGAATTTGGCCATTCATAAGACATACTCGCCGTCTATAAGTAAATAAGTGCTGAACACTGTACGCCCAGAGGTCATTCGATGATACAAAATGAAACAAAAATTGTGGTCCATACGTCAAACTATCTAAATCCCTTATAGACGATGGTTTCTAGTTAAATGCCGGCCGCGGTGGCAGAGCGGTTCTAGGAGTTTCAGCCCGGAACCACGCAGCTGCTACGGTCGCAGGTTCGAATCCTGCCTCGGTCATTGATGTGTGTGACGTCCTTAGGTTACTTATGTTTACGTAGTTCTAAGTCTAGGGGACTGATGACCTCAGATGTTAAGTCCCATAGTGCTTAGAGCCATTTGAACCATTTTTCTAGTTAAATTCTGCAGAGGACGTGATTACAGAAAACTCCGTGCTCTGCACAATCGGCGATCTTACCGTGCGAAGACAATCGTTCTGATATCGGAGAGGAGGACGCACAGAGCAGCACACAGACCTACAGCAGAAGCGTATGCGCTCAAGCAGCCCATGCACATCGCCAACTAGTAACACCATGCATGTGCCGGCGGGATCTTAAATAGAAAAGCTGAACGTATTCACCTGAAGATGACCAGAATACACTGTGCCGAAATATCGTGCCAGCAAGATATAACACCCAGCAGTTCTCCTGAAATTTAGTGGACCAGCCTATGCGTCGGCAAGGTTTTAAATTTCACGTAAGTCGAATTGCAGGTAATTCAAAGGGACGTTACAGCCTTTAACACTTCAGTGAATAATCTCCCTTGAATTAGATAAAAAGTGTAAACTATGGCCAAGTACCTGGGAGCGCTTACAAAAAAAAAATGGTGAGATGACACCAGAGAAAGGTACATCCATAACTGGCCACAGTGCTTCATCATCGCACCTTTTGAAAGTGGAGTAAACGTAAGCACAACTCACAGCTTGATCCGACCGGCAGAGTGCTGCCTGCAAGGTAAAGAAAGGATGTGATCGTGGGATGTGTACTCAACATTTCACCAGTAGCCATTAATGCCAGCGGATGAATACTGATGATGTCCTGGCTCTGTTGTTCAAGCAATTCCTCTTTTGATCTCACGAAGTTAAATGGGCCACATTCTAGATCTCTCTAACTCAGAAAGATCCGAGAAGACATCGCGAACAGAACCCGGTTCCTTCCGTTCCGATAGCAGTGACACTAATCATTTGGCTACGTGGGCAGACTTTGAAACAGGATTAAAGTCGAAAAATAACTAAGACTAATGCCCAGTCTAGCCCCCCTTCAGCAGAGCAACGCTTCAATCAAAAAAAGTAGAAACATGAAGGCATATCAGCTGGACATCCAGCTGGTTCCCGAAACATCTTCTTATACTCTAAACTGAGACATCAGGCTTCTCAGCGAAAGAGAAAGCGATCGTCTTCATAAAGAAATATTTTGCAGTTTAACAAGACCTAATCTACAGATCCCACAAACAAATGTTAACAACGAGATCTCTGAAAGAAGATGCTGTCCCTTAGTACTAGGATGGTGCATGAGTTCGTAGCGTTTTTTTTTTTTTTTTTTTTTTTGTTTTGTATGTTGGAATTCTGGTCGCTATGGGTGTATTTTATTACTTTTAATGTGTAGTTCACTGTTGCTATTTAAATTTACGTAGTGTTCAAAAATGGTTCAAATGGCTCTAAGCACTAAGGGACTTAAGATCTGAGTTCATCAGTTCCCTAGACTTAGAACTATTTAAACCTAACTAACCTAAGGACATCACACACATCCATGCCCCAGGCAGGATTCGAACCTGTGACGGTAGCAGCAGCGCGGTTCCGGACTGAAGCGCCTAGAACCGCTCGGTCACAGCGGTGGGCTACATAGTGTTATTTTGTCATTAAGAGATGGTGAGTGGGGATGTGCACGCTAGAAAATAGACTGCCAAGTGAAGAAATCTGAACATTTCCGACTTATTCTTCTGTCCGAGTTCAGTAGAGGAGTGACAGCAACGGAGGCAAGCGGAAACATTTGCGCCGTGTATGAGCATAATGCCATTGGACAATGGTTACCTCGTTTTAAGGAGGATCGTCCTGGCATTTATGGTTCTCCACATTCAGGAAGACGTCCGGGGTTTCATGAGACCGTTTGAACCCATTAATCCGCAATGTTCCACGTCAGACTGCTCTAGAACTGGCAAATGTGTTGAAACGTGATCATTCCACTATCTCGCGACATTTGGATGCAATGGGGAAGGTTCAAAGAACGGTATAGGTATCGCACGTTATGTTCATCTCTGCTTACTTGTCGTCAACAGGCTCATGAACAACACCTACCATTCCTATCCTGCATCGTTTCTGGTGATGCGGAGCGACGTCTTTATGCTAACACAAGGAAAAGAAAGGAATGGATGAGCGCAAACAAAGCAGGAACTCCAGGTGTAACCATCCACCATTGCTGACATTTATCGCCAACACCTGAGACGTCTTGCAGGCACAACGACCAGGAAGACTGCGTGAAGCGATGCTACTCCAAGATGGCGCCCACTCGCATTCTGCTAGAGTGACAAAAAACCCTGTGCAGGAGATGAGCTGAGAAGTCATTCCGCAACCACCCATCTTATTAATCTGACCTTGGGCCCTCGGATTTTCACCTTTTCCACTCTCTATCGAACAACCTTTCCGGGTGAAGATGCTCTCCGAACATGGCTCGACGGGTTCTTCGCCTGAGGACCACGTGATTTCTACAATCGCAGAATCGAAAAGTTACCCCAGCGTTGACAAACTGTTGGAAATAGTGAAGGAGAATATATTTTTGATGACTAACGTCTCCATTAGGCGTACCTGTTGTGTTTCTTAAACATATGGAAAAACGCTACTAGCTAATGCACCAGCCCAATAGATTTCTCAATCCCATAACTCTGTGGGAGTCGAGGAATTTCAGTACTTGACATCCGCCTATTCGTTCATGTAATTCTGAAGGCAGACGAGAGGACTTTTCAGACTGAGACAAGTCTTCCTTGACTTCTGGGAGGTATACGAGACAGGTCTACACTTATTTACTGCACGAAGTACTTCCCGACGGAACGTAGGACCAGGTTTCTGAATGAATGGAATATTTCTTCATAATAAAAACTCAGCCCGTCTTCCTCAAAGGACAGCTGTCGGCAGATGGAAGAGAAAATTTCGGGCATAACTGAGATTCACTGCAATAATGCTAAGGTACTGTAATCCATGGACGAAGAAGGTAGTTTAGAAAAATCTCGTTTCTCCGTTCCATGACTAGTGCTCAAGGGTAATTAGATTTCGCTCTGTATGGTCATGTGAGGGCTACGGTGTAAGCGATGAAGATTAGAAAACTCATAAAACTGAGGGAGCGGCTTTTTATTGAATGTGGCTCCGTACTGGGATATATATGTTGGTTGAAGTGCACGAGGAATGGGTGAAGCGGATAGTAACAACGCTACAGTGTGTTGGACGACAGGTGAAGCACGTCTAGTAGCATTCACTTGTTATCAAAAGTTTTCTTGTTCTGCACAAAATGAGATGTAACTCGAGAGTGATTAAAGCTGTACTCAAATGAAAGACACACTGTTTTTCTCGTATAATTCTCTATTTATCTGGTACGTTACATGATATCCCTTTCCATTTCAAAATTACTAGTTGCATCCAAGACAGTGGCTGCCGAAACGGTCGCGCTTTGGGAAATATAGAGCGTGTCCCAGTTCCGTTAAAACTGACTGTGTGAAAGTCCAGACTGCAGTGCCCTGCGTGGCGGGTAGCGGCTTTACTATCTTTGAAGTTTCAACAACTCTATATTTGAAGTTTCAACAACGACCTAGTAGAAGACCTAAGCAGTAGCATCATGCAGGTGTAACAGTACGTGCCTGACACTCTTCGGAAAATGACTGTGGAGCAGCGAGGCAACATCAACTACTGTATTAAGCTTTGCGTTTGTGGGCGACAATTCGTCGAATTCGAGCCGAAAATCAAGGGGAAGGTCCTTGGTAGCTCCACCATGACAACGCCAAGGCCACAAAACAATGGTGGTGCACGAGTTTTTGGGCAGGAAAGCGATCACAGTCCTGGATCACCCTCTGCATCCGCCGCATTTGGCTCCAGCCGATTCTTGTTTTTTCGCAAATTGAGGCTGATTAAGAAAGTGCATCGTTATACAGTTAAGGACATCCAAGAAAACTGTACCCCAAAACTAAATGCAATTACAAAAAAGGGCTACGGTGACTGTTTCAAAGCACTTTTGAGATAATTTCAACTGCGTATTGATTCAGAGAGAGATTATTTTGAATAAACACCGTGATAGCGAACACAATTCAAGACTAATTTTTAATAGTTGCAGTCTCAATGGAACTGGGACACACTGTGTAGAAATGGTTCAAATGACTCTGAGCACTATGGGAGTTAACATCTGAGGTCATCAGTCCCCTAGAACTGAGAACTACTTAAACCTAACTAACCTAAGGACATCACACACATCCATGCCCGAAGCAGGGTTCGAACTTGCGGCCGTAGCAGTCGCGCGGTTCCAGACTGAAGCGCCTAGAACCGCTCGGCCACCAAGGCCGGCCACTGTATAGAGCTTCACAGGTTTATTCCTTTCCCATCTCATGTCACTTAACTTTAAACTTCAGTGTATGTTTAAACGCCAAGTTGGAGGATCAGGTCCAGCCTTGGTGTAGAACCTTAAATTCTTCCCAGTGTCGCCATTTTAGTTGCGAGCAGTGTACATCTAGACGAGAAGGTAGACGGCAGTATGAGGAAGCTTCAGCCAGTTCTCAGAGGGGAGAGGGCCCCAGTGGGGGACTCACCTGGAGATGGCGATGTCCGCCTTCTGGAGGGCTATCTTGGAGGCGCGCTGTGCCGCGTTGACGGCGGCGTCGATGCGCTCGCGGAACTTGGCGGAGCGGATGAGGAACATGTGCTTCTTCTTCTGCGAGGTGATGAGCACGTTGTTCTTGTACTTGCCCTCCTCCTTGGTGCCGTCGCGCAGCGTCGTCACGCCGTAGCCGTACTTCTTGTTGGCGAACCACTCGCCCTCGTAGCGCAGCCCGTCCGACCGCTCGCTGATGCCGAAGCCGGACCGCTTGTCGTTCTTCCACTCGCCCATGTACGTCTCCGTCACGCTCGCGTCCAGCTGCTCGTCCTGCGGCAAAGCACCAACAGCTGTGCAGCTTGACATCCTCCCCCCCCCCCCCCCTCAATGACAAACAGACGGAAAAAAATGTAGTGAAGCTCTACTTTTTCTTGGGGATACCTTAACAGGGTGGTCCATTGACAGTGACCGGGCCAAATATCTCAAGAAGTAAGCATGAAAAGAGAGAACGACAGAGAACGAAACTCGTCTAGCTTGAAGGGGGAAACCAGATGGCGCTATGGTTAGCCCGCTACAAGGCGCTGCCATAGGTCAAACGCATATCAACTTTGTTTTTTTTAATAGGATCCCTCATTTTTTATTACATGTTCGTGGAGTGCGTAAAGAAATATGAATGTTTTACTTGGACTACTTTTTTCGCTTTGTGATAGATGACACTGTAATGGTCACAGACGGATAAATACGTGGTATCACGTAACATTCCGCCAGTGATAACGCTATTTGCTTCATGTTAAAATGGATCGTTTACCAATTGCAGAAAAGGGCGACATCGTGTTGATGTATGGCTATTGTGATCAAAATGCCCAACGAGCGAGTGCCATGTATGCTGCTCGGTATCCTGGACGACGTCATTCAAGTGTCCGGACCGTTCGCCGGATAGTTACATTATTTAAGGAAACAGGAAGTGTACAGCCACGTGTCAAACGTCAACCACGACCTGCAACAAAAGATGAAGCCCAAGTAGGTGTTTTAGCTGCTGTCGCGGCTAATCCGCACATCAGTAGCAGACAAATTGCGCGAGAATCGGGAATCTCAAAATCGTCTGTGTTGAGAATGCTACATCATCATCGATTGCATCCGTACCATATTTATATGCACCAGGAATTGAATGGCGACGACTTTGAACGTCGTGTACAGTTCTGCCACTGGGCACAAGAGAAATTACGGGACGATAACAGATTTTTTGCACGCGTTCTATTTAGCGACGAAGTGTCATTCAGCAACAGCGGTAACGTAAACCGGCATAATATGCACTGTTGGGCAACGGAAAATCCACGATGGCTGCGACAAGTGGAACATCAGCGACCTTGGCGGCTTAATGTATGGTGCGGCATTGTGGGATGAAGGATAATTGGCCCCCATTTTATCGATGGCAGTCTAAATGATGCAATGTATGCTGATTTCCTACGTAATGTTCTACCGATATTACTACAAGATGTTTCACTGCATGACAGAATGACGATGTACTTCCAACATGATGAATGTCCGGCACATAGCTCGCGTGTGATTGAAGTGATATTGAATAGCACATTTCATGACAGGTGGATTGGTCGTGGAAGCACCATAACATGGCCCGCACGTTCACAAGATATGACGTCCCCGGATTTCTTTCGGTGGGGAAAGTTGAAGCATATTTGCTATCGTGATCCACCGACAACGCCTGACAACATGCGTCAGCGCATTGTCAATGCATGTACGAACATTACGGAAGGCGAACTACTCGCTGTTGACAGGAATGTACTTATAAGTATTGCCAAATGCATTGAGATTGACGGACATCATTTTGAGAATTTATTGCATTAATGTGGTATTTACAGGTAATCACGCTGTAAGAGCCTGCGCTCTCAGAAATGATAAGTTCATAAAGGTACATGTATCACATTGGAACAACCGAAATAAAATGTTCAAACGTACCTACGTACTGAATTTTGATTTAAAAAACCTATCTGTTACCAAGTGTTGGTCTAAAACTGTGAGCCATATGTATGTGACTATTACAGCGCCATGTATCACAAAGCGAAAAAAGTTGTCCAACTAAAACATTAATAGTTCCTTACGCACTACACAAATATGTAATAAAAATGGGGGCTCCCATTTAAAAAAAAAAACGCAGTTGATATCCGTTTGACCTATGGCAGCGCCATCTAGCACGCCAACCATAGCGCCATCTGCTTTCCCCCTTCAAGGTAGACAAGTTTCGTTCTTTGTAGTAGTTGCGTTTGACGCTTATTTCGTGAGATATTTGGCCCGGTCACGATTAATGGACCACCTTGTATATAGCTTCGCAATTTGTATACAGCGTAGGTGAGGAAATCGCTCCCTGGCTTTAAATATCAATTAGTTTTGTGATTGTTGATATACGTTAATGAATGTTATTGTGTTTCGTTACAGGACACCTGCGAATACCTCAACCATCCGTAGCATCTTCTTATGCTGAACGACGAGATGGCAATAAAGCTGACTTTACAAGAGCGCGCTCAGCTCGCTTCGCTGTTTGAAGTGTGAAGATATGTTGCCCTTGTTCAGCAGTAGTGGCGGGGTCTTCGTGGCCCTCACGCCATCCTGATGCTAAAACCATTAGGAATTGTCACAACGAGCTAATGGCAACTGGATCAGTTGTCGATAAACCACGAGGACGTCGACCTCCGGTGGCGCGATCTCCAGAAAGTGTAGCGGCGGTGAGGAACATCTTCACGCACAGTCCTGGTAAATCAGTAACTCAGGCAGCTCGTGAGACTAGAAGCAGCAGGGACACGGTGCTTGTTGTCTTAAAGAAGAACTCGATCGGGAAATCCTGCAAACCCCATTATGTCCAGGAGTTATCGTTGGAAGATTGTGACAGGCGGATGGAATATGGCGAAATTATGTTGTCATGGTACAATGATTGGCCATATTTGTTCAAGAACATTATTTGGAGCGATTAGGCTACGTTTCAAGCTAGAGGATTCGTCAGTCGACACAACTGCTATTATTAGGCATAAACAAATCCAGGAATGTCAACTGAAAAATGACCAAGTTGTGTCATTGGACCTTTTGCGAGACACTATGAACAGCGACTTGTACTACCAGATGCTGAATGAGTATGTGTGACCACTGATATCACAACCGGAAAACGTTGTGAATATGTTGTGAATGTTGTGGATATTGTGCCTGCATCGTTCGTGATTGGCTGGATAAACACTTCCCATGACGTTGGCTGCGATGGCGACGTTCCCACGAATGACCTCCGAGAAGTCACGACCTTATCCCTTGTGTGTACCGAACAAACCCACGCACTGACGGACGAATTATAGGAAAGGATCACAGCTGTCCTCGGAAATGTGAGAAATCTGTTGGTGACGATCTTATATGTTTTGTTCTACAACGCAGGTGCGTATGTAGGATTATACAACACACATTGTCATTGTCCTGAGAATCAACTGTAGCTTGTTTCATTTGTAAATATTCATTAATAAAAAGTTTAAAGAAATTTAATACGAGGGAGCGCCTTATAACCCGCCCTGTATTTCTTTGTTTGCAGGCACATGTATGGAGTACTGGTACAGGAACGGATCAAGCAGCTAGAGGAGTCAAAATAAAACGATGCATCGCATTTATAACATGAAATAACCTGCGAAAATTCGTTTTTCTGAATTTGGCGGAGAACTACGCTACATCAATCCACACTGAGAAGTAATAAGTGGACGGCAACAACGTACCATTACGTGAACCAATTATTAGGTGGTGCAGACTCTCCCAGTGTAGCCAAGGACTCTGAGGACGAAGAAAGAAGCGGCAGACCATCTCTGTGAAGAGTAGGGAACTGCAAGTGAAGTGGAGGCTCTGGTGCTCCAAGACTAGCCCAGCAGATCCAGGCGTCAATGGAAATAAAAAAAAGTCGACGTGTATCAGTTTTTAACATCTGACATGACATTTAGAGTTTGATAAGGTTAGCTGCCTGCTGTTTCCTCGACTGTTCACACTCATTCAGAAACCTCACCGAACCGAGACATCATCGGAAACGTTGCAGCTGTGTTCGGCCAACTCGAATTAAACAGAACGACCCTACATTGTATGATTACGAAATTGCAAAAGAATGACTGGAAGCAGTTCGATAAAATATGGGTGTAGAGCGATCTGAAGCGTAACGATCACATAAAATTAATCGCAGATTCATTCTGAGATTCACTAGAGGAATCTTCAGGAAATGTAGTCAGTCAACAAATAAAGTAGCTTACAAAACACTCAAATGGTTCAAATGGCTCTGAGCACTATGGGACTTAACATCTGTGGTCATCAGTCCCCTAGAACTTAGAACTACTTAAACCTAACTAACCTAAGGACATCACACAAAACACTCTCTCGACCAATACTTGAACACTGATCGTCAGTGCCAGAGAGGATTGGTAGAGGAAATAGAGAAGTTCGAAATAAGAGCAGGATGTTTCGTTCCAGGTTCACTCAGTAAGAGCGAAAGTGTGACGAAAATACTCAGTCAACGCCAGTGGCAGAAGCTGCAAGAGAGGCGTTCTGCATCACGTTACGGTTTACTGTTAAAATTGCAACAGTGTACATTTCTAGAAGAGTCAACGAATTTGTTATATCGTCCACAGATTGTGGCGCCACACCAAAGTCTGCAACGCGTATCGGCACCACAGACATTAGCGATATCTGGCTGCAATCCTTAACGATGAAAGGGAGAGGCTGAAGAAGACACGCCCTCTCTCTCAGTATAGCAGCGCCCCCACACGGAGGTCAGTATAGAGTCTAGCTTGGAAGCGCTCTGATCCAGTTCGGAACTTCTGATAAAGCAGTCAGTATAGCTGAGCAGGACTCAAATGGAAAATGTTTAATATTGTACTTCAAGAGAAGAGTTTATGAATTAGCACATCAAGTAATGCTTTAACAGTCAATGGCAGTTGTAAATTATCAAGCACTCCTGTGGAACAGGACTGTATCAAGTTAAGTACGTCTTTTTATCATTCATGGAATATTTCACACGTTTAGTTCGGATGAGCCATCTCCCAGGGCAGTCAAAGAAAGTCATAGCGGAACGACTGTAAGTTTTGTCGGGTCATGACACAATGTATTGCTTCCTCCCACGTATATCTTGTGGAAAGAACTATGAAGATGAAATTAGGAAGACTCGAGTCCAGATGGAGGCTTACCGGAATCTTTCTTCTCGCGAGCCATACGCGACTCGAATAGGAAAACGGGGAAGAGATATTGGTACACAAAGTACCCTTCGCCACAAACCAAAATATATCAGTCTTAGTGTAGATGCAGATGCAGATGTAGATATACTCTGTTAGCCGCCGGATCACCACGGAGGAGTGCTATATGTATCACTATGACTCCGAGACATAAGACCATAGCAAGGGAGGGAGGAGGGACGAAACTTGTGGATTCATCACCACAAAAAAGGCAAAGACCCAACAATCAAGGCACGAGATACGCTGAGAATTTTCTGGGACTGCAATGATGCAGTGAAAAAACATTAAACTCGTAAAAAGCAAATCGAAGTCTCCTGACAAGGTTACGGGAGGCTCTCAAGAAGAAACGTCCCGGGGAGCTGTGCATTTGGGTGGTTTTGAGCCACGACAATGCCGCACCTCATTCTTTACAGTACAAACTCACCCATACTGCCTGCTTGGTCTATCAAATTTTGACTCAGACACCCATATCTTCCTGACATGTCACCATGTGACTTCCCTGTCTATCATCGTACGAAGAGACCGTCGCATAGGAGCTATCCAAATCAGAAGAGATTTTCGTGGTGTAACGAATTGTGAAAAGCCAACACGCAGACTTCTACAAATAAGGTCTCCGCCAAGCCCTCCACCGTTTTGGAAGATGTGTCACACTGAAGGGTGCATATGTAGGGTGCATTACTTCGGTCAGTGGTGACGGACGGGAGGCTGACTTACCTCGACGACGAAGCTGGCGTTGGAGTCAGTGTGCGCGGAGGCGTTGGTGACGGCCGACTGGGAGGAGTCGGTGCTGACCCACGAGGTGGTGGAGCCCGTGCTGCGGATGCTCGCCGACGTGCCGCGCTTGTCCAGGTCGCTGGCGCTCCGGTGTTTCAGCTTCAGGCCCTGCAGCACAGCCACGCACCACAAGTGTTGCGCATCTTCTTTCCTATTTGTCTCACAAGCAGAAATGCTCATCACTTTCAAGTGTTTCTTTACAAAGGAAAATTCAGGAGTGCTGCCCCAATTTAACCCTCGCGCCACAACAGGGATGACTGATATCGATATTAGTATCAGTGGCGCTAAAAAACAGCTCAAATAACTAAAATGTGATGAAGCTCCAAAGCTCGATGGAATCCATACCAGTTTCTATATTAAAAATTTGTGACTGAGTCACCCTCTCTTTTAACCATAATCTCTCCCTTTAAAAAAACAAAAAACCAAAAAAAAAAACGTATGGTCGTTGATAGAAAACACAGATCACGTCATATTAAAAGAAACGTAGTAGAAGTGATCCGCAAAACTACCATCCGATATCCTCGACATTCGTTTATATAGAATCTTACAACATTTTCTGTGCTCAAACGTAATGAGGTTACCGAATAGAATGACCTCATCTATACCAACCAGCGTGGATACCTCGACCGTGCTTTTCTCCTATGGCACCCTGATAGTCACGAATTAGGTCAGTAAGATACATACAGTATCTCTAGACTTCCGGAAATCATTTGGCGCAGCAACACACCAAGGTTTGTTAAGGTAAATCTGCACATAAAAAGGATCAAAAGAAATTTCTGACTGGTTTGAAGATTTTTTTGCAGGGAGGTTCCAGGACGCTATCTTGGATGGAGAGTCAGTGACAGATTAATAACTTCAGGTGTGTCCCTCGAAAGTATGTTAAATACCTTGCTGTTCAGGTTATACATTAAGGACCTGCCAGACTTTTTGGAGATAATGCAGTTATTTTTAATAAACTACTACCAGTAAAAAAATTGCACAAAGTTTCAGGCAGATCTAGAAAAAATTTTGAACTGGTGGGCAGAGGCTGCCAGCTTGCTTTAAATATTCAGAATGTATAATTCTACAACACTACGAACGGCAGCAATATGGAACATTACGGTAAAAATGTAAAGAAACTTATGCAAAGTAAAAGTTTTTACCGTGTACAGGAGATCCCTAAGATTTCATTGTTCGATTAGGTGGGCGAGATTGTTGGCGTAAAGGATTGTGGAGGCTTCTACTTCTAATAAAATTCATTTTCTCTGTTAAATTTTGTGACACTCCGCTCATGAGCCACGTGATAAACAGTTATTGCCACAGCATGGAAGAACTAGTTCTTAGTCTGGAGGAAGGTACAGGTGCATTACTTGAGAAAAATGACGGATGGTTCTGAATGTCTCATCCTCGGTAAACTATACCTTGTAACCTTTTCATCCATTTCGTCAGTTTTGCATGATTGTCGGTTCTTTCCTGAGGAGTTTGGATTATTAGCGTACTTTCCTGTTAGTACCATTCCTTTGTCGTTTTTCAAACTTAATGACGTCATTCGGTACGTTTTTTATCCGAGAATAGATGAACTCCAAACCCTCTGAAACTTCCTGGCAGATTAAAACTGTGTGCCAGACGGAGACTCGAACTCGGGACCATTGTCTTTCTCCGGCAAATGCTCTACCGACTGAGCTACCCAAGCGTGATTCACGCCCCGTCCTGACAGCTTTAATTCCGCCAGTACCCCGTTTCCTACCTTCGCTAACTTCGCAGAAGCTGCAGAAGAGCTTCTGCCAAATTAGGAAGGTAGGAGACGAAGTACTGGCAAAATTACAGCTGTAAGGACGGGGCGTGAGTCGTGCTTCGGTAGCTCAGTTGGTAGAGCATTTGCCCGGGAAAGACAAAGGTCCCGAGTTCTAGTCTCGGTCCGGCACATAGTTTTAATCTGCAAGGAAGTTTCATATCAGCGCACACTCCGCTGCAGAGTGAATATTTCATTCCAAATCCTCTTTTTTCCGTCCAGTCCAAATAAATACAAATAAAGTCATTTATACTGTACAGCGAAAACAATCTCATGTAACAAATCGGTACGTAATATAACTTTTTGTCAACATTCAAAATCACAATAAAGTTTTACATCGATATTTTTTGACAAACAGTTTCGACAGATATAACTATCATTTTCGTGTCTACAAAAAATGTTTTGTTACGGAATATGTTCATTGTGAGTTAGAATGTTGTCATTATGGTGGATAAAATGTAGCACATCATACAAAGGTTTGTCATTTGTTGCTACATTTAGCGACCACAATGACAATATTCTCACAATGAACGCGTTTTGTGAAAAAAAAAATGTTGAAGAACAAAAGATGACAGGTGTATCTGCAAACCGGTTGTCAAAAATAGAAAATAATTTATGCGAGCTTGGTCACAGTTTTTTACCATGTAAAACAGATCGCTCCTTCTAATATCTTCGCCTGAGAAAATTCATTCAAAACTTATTTGTTAATATGACTATGGGGGCATCCCGTCGAAATAAAATTTAAAGCGGAATTACGAAATGGTGTTTCAGTCACAACATTACAACTCTGTACCTGATTATTAGAAAGTTCCAGAATGAGATTTTCACTCTGCACGGAGTGTGCGCTGATATGAAACTTCCTGGCAGATTAAAACTGTGCGCCCGACCGACAGTTCGAGTCTCGGTCGTCCTCCAGAACGCGAGTCCAGAGTGTTAGTTAAGCACATCGCCACCTCGCTCGGTTGCAGAACGCGGGAAGACTGATTGCTTAAAGCCTCTGTGCGAGCTAATCTTGTCCTCCCGCACCGTATGGGAGGAGGTTGTAGCCTACTGCGAGATTATTCAGTGCTGGTAGTTCGAAACGAATAGACTTTCGCGGGCTAATTAGCACTCATCTTTAAATTTCAGCATCTCCGTGACGCTCCCCCATGGATCAAGCAAACTTCTACCCATACGTGTTGCCCTTCTTTTGTATACGTTCAATATCCTCTTATAATCCTATTTGGTGTGAAGCAGTTTCCTAGGATGGCTCGCGCAAGCGTCTTGCAAGGAATTCTCCTTGTAGACTCACTGTATTTTTCCAGTGATTTATTATGTATACAGTCATTCAATTTCCTACAAACTGTTACACACAGCTATCTGGATGATTTGACTTACTCCAAAGTGAGTCACTGGTAATGCAGTCATAGGATGCTACGTTTGTCCTTTTTGTGAGATGAACAATTTCACATTTATAATTACTTAAAGCTTGTTACACAATTTGAAATATTATGAAGGTCTGACAGTGTTTGTACAACTTTTTTAGACAGCACTTCCTTACAGATAACTATAAAATCTGCAAAAAGTCTGGGCCTACTGTTAATACTGTCTGCCAGGACATTACTACACTATATGAAAAGCAAGAATCGCAACACACTTCCCCGGATCACTTCTGAATTTACTTCTATAGCTGAATGTCTCTTTATACAAGACGTAAATGATAATTGTTTACAGCGTACCACAGTGGGGTAGAGCAAATCGAGACACACGATTTCATACAAATCGCTTGTGGTCCATAAAGTCGAGAAAGTACCACACATTGACCCAGAAAAAAACCCTAGCTACAGCGCATGCGCGGGATTGAATATTCTCTCTCACTCTGCGCGCAAAACCGTAGAGAAAAAACGAAATGGACACTTTCTTGTAAGAAATTTAATGTAATTTTGTACTGGAATACATTTAATTCATAAACGCAACCCCCCTCCCCCCACCTCCCCCACCACCACCATCACGAATCAGGATTTTTAATATGTTGTTCATGGCACTCCATCCTACCAATGCACAAAAATTGCGAGTACACGAATTATTTCCCAAATGTGACCTTTTTTGATCTTCACTGACTGGGTTATTACGTCATAGACTTAGTCACCTATTTCACTAACACTATTAATTTAAACTTCCCCGTTAGGATATTGAGAGAAGAAAAAGGTTTTGTAAATGTTATGTGTAAAATAACTACGTTTACAATTCGATCTGAAGTTGACCACTACAAGCACAAAAGTTGCATGGTAAGAAGGTCAGCCAAACAAAACTATTTAATTGTTTATTTTATGCTGTTAAAATACACAAAACTATAAAGTTAAATTAACAAAAACGTCCATTTTACAATTTGTAAGGGCAGGTCTACGTCGGTGGCATAACAGTAGTCCATAAGATGAAGACCAAAGAAGGCCCAATACGGGAAATAATTTATGCAGTTGCTATTTAATGTACAGTGGCAGGAGGTAATTCCACGAACAATACCGGTAAGCGTGGAAGGGGAGGGTGGTGTTTGAAGGCCACTTTAACATTTTTGCTTGAATATCTGGGCAACAGTGGCTCTGGCGAAAGCGTAGTACAGCACAAATTAAACTAGATAATTAAATTTCTATTTTTGCTTGAATAACTGGGGAACAGTGGCCACTGGCGAAAGCTTAGTATAGTACAAATTAAACTAGATAATTAAAATTTCTACAGAAAAGTCCATGTTTTCGTTAAGATCAAGGCTTTGCACGCAGAAAGCAAGAGGATTTTGAAAATCTCGCGCACTGCGAATGCGCTGTGCTAAGACGCAGTGCACGGGGAAACGCCCGAACGTTGGTCATGTCTGCGAGCACGAATGCATAAAATCCTACGAAACATCCTGCACTGCTGCCCATACAAGATCACCCATGTTCAGGAGTTGCTTCCTGCTGACGTGCCAGGAAACAAACATTCGCTCTGGAATTCCTAGCCGGCGGGAGTGGCCGAGCGGTTCTGGAGATACAGTCTCGAACCGCACGACCGCTACGGCCGCAGGTTCGAATCCTGCCTCGGGCATGGATGTGTGTGATGTCCTTAGGTTAGTTAGGTTTAAGTAGTTCTAAGTTCTGGGGGACTGATGACCTCAGAAGTTTAGTCCCATAGTGCTCAGAGCCATTTGAACCATTGTTTTGGAATTCCTTGTTCGCATAGAAGTGGATAATGAACGGCCATGGAACAGTATGCAGACAGAAGAAGCTCATTCCTATCTCCAAAAACACGTCACTATGTTGAATAGCAGAGTATGGGCAACGGACAGTCCGCACGCACATCAATCGGCACCACTTCATTCTCCAAAGGTGGCTATGTGGTGTGGGTGGACGGTATTATTTATCGTAGGGCCGTACTTCTTCGAGGAGATAAACGCTGCGTGTCCTGTTATCTGTACCATCACTGGTATACTCCATGAGAGGCTTTTGCACACCAGTGTCATTCCAACAGCGTGGATGTGTGGGTAGGGCCATTTCTATGCAAGATGGCGCTCCTCCACATATTGCACAGCCAATGAAACAGTTGCTACAGGGGCATTTCGAAAAAGCTAGAATTATCAGCCGTCACTTTCTTCAGCCAGGCCGTCCATATTACCTGATCCTAATCTGTGTCACTTCTGGCTGTGGGAGTTACCTGAAATATGTGTTCAGTGTTCCAGTTACGAAAGTAGCTGAATTGAAAACATGCAATGCGCAACGCATTTTGAACGTGGCCGCCGAGACAGTCTGATTTGTAGTGGAACATTCTGTTTCTCGGTTTCAACTTGTGCCAGAAAACGGTAAACAGTACATTGAACATCTCTTCCACCAGTCTCACAACATCAATGTCATTTTGATTTCTATGCGGGTTTTGGTTCCAAGACAATAAGAAACCGATTTTTCCCATCCAATGTGGTACGACCTTGCCGTGGTGGATGGGCTTACCCAACTAATAGTGCCACAATTACTGACTGCCGATGGTTCAAATGGCACTATGGGACTTAACTTCTGAGGTCATCAGTCCCCTAGAACTTAGAACTACTTAAACCTATCTAACCTAAGGATACCACAAACATCCATGCCCGAGGCAGGATTCGAACGTGCGACCGTAGCGGTCGCGCGGTTCCAAACTGTAGCACCTAGAACCGCTCGGCCACACCGGCCGGCGAACGTTTACAGCCATGCACATTGAACAGAAAGGATGGTTAATGTGCAACTCAAATCATAGCGGTCGATTGCCATTCATCTCTCATTTGTAGCCGAAACCATTTACGTGATGAATCTTACAGCGCCATCCATGGGTAACTTTTTTCCATGACGTTTCCCTCTGCGTCTATAATATTCTGCTCAAATTTGATGCCATTCTGAGCAGCGGTCCTCTTTTTACAGCCTGTTGTTACTGGAACTTTAATTATGGATGCCCTGTATTTCAAGTCCAAGTACCGGATTTATTTCACTTCTCTCCGAAGCACACAAAGTCTTCATGGCTTTTAAGTCTGACTTTATAACGCTACTCTTTTGGAATGCAAAACCAGCATCTGCGCGTTGTTAACATGTACTACGATTAACACTGAACTTGCGTTTTGGTAAACACCACTCTGCTGGCCGAGAAACACCATTTCCCTCGTCATGTGGAGAGCACCCAGGCGGAGCAAATGGAAAGCTTAACCGCGTGTCGCGCAGGCGGAAAAGTTTTGGAACCCATTTTCCGGACTGTCGGTCAAAGAAACACCCGCTCCTCCTTGAAATGACGTGCAGGGGAAGGTCACACACCAGTATGTCCTTTGAAACACGACTCGCGCTGCATGATTTGCGAGCCACTGTCATTTATGCAAATAAAATTAGATAAAACTAAAATTTTCATACGAATGAGGCGATAGCCGGTGACAGAAAGGCGCAATGAATATTTATGTAGCAGTAAGTAACACGTTCCTTTTTTTGTTTATAGAGCAACGGAGTTCACAGTTCCAAATAAAACAGACTGGAAAAGCCGTGTACTAACCAGAGGAACTATTACTGGCGCGCACCGTTTTGATGTTTTCCTAGAAATATGTTGTAAAACGCTGCTGCCGGAACAGAACACTGAGGCAGATCGAACACCAAAATAACCTTTTCAAATCTCAAACATCTACACTGCATGTATTCAGACTTACGTGATGAATAAAAATTTGTGACAAGGCCAGGATTCGAACCTGCGTGTCCTGCTCACTTGACAGATACGCTAACTACTACGCCACCCTGACACAGCGGCTTTGCACAACTGCACAGGCTACCCTCGCATGCCTCCCTCCTCCACCCAAATTCCCATTCATGCCTCAGGCCACTTGATATATTCCCCCTAAACGTGAACAGCATTTCAGGTGATCTTCAGCTGTATAGAAACAGCTCATCAGCATCGAACGAAACGGGAGATTCTGCAAGAAGCCAAGGCATAAGTGCTTTAATGAAATGAAACCACATGGTTCCAGAGACTCTTTGAAGTCTCACGCATCTATGATGAATGTACGCTGACTTATGACATGAATGAAAATTTGTACCAAGGTCGGGATTCAACCACTGATCGAATTTAGGTAGATACCATGTGGGCTGAAGCGTTAATGGTAATTTGGATGGAGGGGAGGAGCGTGCCAGAGTAGTCTGTGCTGTTGTCGAAAGCCACTGTGCCAGAGTGGTATAGTAGTTGGCGTATCTGCCTAGTGAGCTAGAGACCCGGGTTTCCAATCCCGGCCTTGGTACCTATTTTCATTCATCGCTTCAGTTCGCATAATACAAAACAATGATCTTCGTTAGGATTGTTGCTCTGTCCTGTAAGCGTGCCTACAGAATTAATGATGACGTTTTGAAGAAATTTACGCTGATGAGAAAAAACATTACGAGCGCGGCTCACCGCGAAACTGAATGCCACCTAGTGGTGTTGTGGACACGTGGCACACCAACGGAACTACATAATCGAGGCAGAGACAATTGGGGAATTGTTCTGCCGACAGGTACTGGCCGCAGATGGGGAATCCACTGACGCACACGTTACTCTGATAAAGGATAGATTGTGATGGCCCTGTGCCTGAGGAGATGCATCTTGGAAACGGCAAAACTGGTCGGCTGTCGGTGTCCTCATGTCGTACCCATCTATGGAGAGCTGTTAAAGGACGGTGAAACCACGAGTAAGCAGAGTAGGTGGAGGACGTTCACGCCTTGAAAGGGGCTATAGGTCCTTCACGCCTTGACGCGGAAAGTGGAAGTCGGAGGCTTGCCCAACCTACAAAGCAGAACAGAAGGCGATCTGTAACATATCTGACAACAAAGTACGATGATCGTGAAGGCTCAGGTGTTTCGGAAGACACCGTTCAGCGCATGTTGTCGAACAAGGGGCTCCGCAGGAGACAACCCTTACTTGTTCCACGTTGCTCCAACGACACTTTCAATTACGACTGGGTTGCGCTGGCGACGGGATCATTGAGATTGGACCATGGATCAAGGGAACGTGTCACCCGGTCGGACTACGGCTCTTGTTACGCCAGGCTGATGGTCCTGTACGAATACACCGTCATCCAGGAAAACTGCTGCTGGAAACATGTAAACATATACTGCGGACGCACGAACAGCATTATGCTGGACGCAGGAACAGCATTATGCTGTGGGGGATATTCACCCGGTTACTATGAGACCTGCGGCAGTAATCGAAGACACCATGACCGCGGTGGTCGACGTAAACATTACTGGGGATTACCTGCATCCTTTCACGCTTGATATCTTCCCCAACAGCGATAGCACCTTCCGACAAAAGGATTGTCCGTGATGACTGGGTGTTGTGTGATGTCCATAGGTTAGTTAGGTGTAAGTAGTTCTAAGTTCTAGGGGACTGATGACCGTAGATGTTACGTCCCATAGTGCTCAGAGCTATCTGAGCCATTTTTTGATTGTCCGTGACACAAGACCACATTAACGCTGCAGTGCTAGTTTCGAGCCCTAAAATCATCATTCCGTGATTTACGGGAATTGATTGACATGTGCGCAGACACCTGGTGCCTTCCAGCCTTGTCAAATCCATGCTACACATACTGGTTGCTCTTTGTATTATGAAGGTTCAAAAAATGGTTCAAATAGCTCTGAGCACTATGGGACTTAACATCCTAGGTCATCAGTCCTCTAGATCTTCGAACTACTTAAACCTAACTAATCTAAGGACATCACACACATCCATGCCCAAGGCAGGATTCGAACCTGCGACCGTAGCAGTCCCGCGGTTCCAGACTGCAGCGCCTAGAACTGCACGGCCACCGCGGCCAGCTATTCCGAAGGTGTACCAACACATCACTAAACAAATAGTCATAATGTTTTGTAACTCCACATCTACAACTACATACCCACTACGCAAGTCACCGTATGATGCATGGCGGAGGTTACCTAGTACCACTACTAGTCATTTAATTTCCTGGTCCACTGGCAAATACAGGGAATGTATGCCTCCGTATGAGCCCTAATTTCTCTTATTCTATCTTCGTGGTCCTTACGCGAAATGTACGTTGGCGGCAGTAGAATTGTTTTGCAGTCAGCTTCAGAGGCCGGTGCTATAAATTTTCTCAGCAGTGTTTTGTAGAAAAAAAACGTCGTCTTCCCTCCAGGGATTCCCACTTGAGTTCACGAAGGATCTATGTAACACATGTGTGTTGATCAAAGCTGTCGGTAAAACATTTAGCGGCTCACCCCTAAACTGATTCCATATCTTCCTTTAATCCGACCTTATGGGCATCCCAAGTACGCGAAAAGTGCTCAAGAATGGGTAGAACCAAGTTTTCTATAAGCAGTCTCCTTTATACATGAGCTACACTTTTGGCTCACCGCTGTATTTACGTCCTGTAGCCTACCTTGTCTCAATAGGGGGATGGTATTGTTAATATGCGTTCACTTCATCTGTCATTTGAAAACTATGAAAATATACTTCATCCGCAATAATCCCGAAGCTATTTGCAAAATAGGGCTACAAGCTTTACTGTAACAACTATTGTTATAATTTTCCGTTTTGTCTTAATTGTTGCATTATTCTTCTCCTTCTCCCGTTTTTGCCAATCAGGCACTACTTGCCGACTTGCATTCTTTTATTTGATGTCATCTCATCACCAATCTCTTTTCTTCTTTGTTCGGATCATTTCACAACTGTTCGACCATTGCTTCTGTATTGAAATCCTTTTATAACTAACACGTTTTTGTTATGAAAGTACTTCTTTCTGCTGCTCCTTCTGCTTTTATGTTGTGTATTTCCAAATCTTTATTAATTCATTTCTTTCTCTGGACATACTCGAAGATCTGCTTTTTCAGCCTGTTGTCACTCAACCTGTGTAAATGTCTAAATAGTATCAGTCTTTATGTCCTTATTTTTCTGTTTTCATTTTCCTGTATTTCAACTATTTCATCAATGCTTCTTAGCCTCCAGGTTCCTTGCGTCTTATTGGAACCACAATTTTCTTCATAATTCTTCGCTCTACACTGTTGTACACAACATAAAAATGGAAGTAACTCTCGCATGATGTGTCACTGCCAAGTAACTTAGCTCGATAAAACTTACACCACACATACGAAGGTGAGTCAAATGATAACCTTAAATATTTTTTTAAAATGTTATTTATTGTGCAGAGGTGGTACAAAGCTGTATAACTTTTCAACATTATCTCCCCCACGCTCAATGCAAGTCCTCCAGTGGTTAAAAAGTGAATAAATTCCTTTAGAAAAATATTCTTTTGGTAGTCCGCGCAACCGCTCATGCACCGCGTGGCGTACCTCTTCATCAGAACGGAACTTCTTTCCTCCCATGGCCTCTTTGAGTAGTCCAAACATATGGAAATCACTTGAGGCGAGGTCTGATGAGTATGGTGGATGAGGAAGACACTCAAAATGCAGGTCTGTGATTGTTGTAACTGTTGTATGGGCAGTGTGGGGCCTTGCATTGTCATGTTGCTAAATGACACCTGCAGACAGCAATCCACGTCGCTTTGATTTGATTGCAGGAAGCAGATGATTTTTTAGGAGATCTGTGTATGATGCACTGGTGATAGTGGTCCCTCTAGGCGCATAATGCTCCAAAATGACACCTTTTTCGCCCCAAAAGAGAGTCTGCATAACCTTCCCTACTGACGGTTCTGTTAGAAACTTCTTTGGCTTTGGTGACGAGGAATGGCGCCATTCGTTGCTCTCTCTCCTCGTTTCCGGTTGGTGGAAGTGAACCCAGGTTTCGTCCTCAGTAACGATTCTTGCAAGGAAGCCATCACCTTCTCGTTCGGAGCGCCGAAGAAGTTCTTCACAAGCATCAACACGTCGTTCTCTCATTTCAGGAGTCAGCTACCGTGGCACCCATCTTGCAGAAACTTTATGAAATTGGAGCACATTATGCACAGTGCGGTGTGCTGACCCATGACTAATCTGTAAACATGCTGCAGTGTCATTCAGTGTCACTCGGCGGTTTTCCTTAACTATGGCTTCAACTGCTGCAATGTTCTGTGGAGTCACAACTCGTTGGGCTTGACCTGGACGAGGAGCATCTTCCACTGAAGTCACACCATTCGTCGATGAATTTCGATACGTTTCACACCTTCACTACGCAAAAACCGAATAACAGAACGCTGTTCTTCCCTGGTGCAAGTCGCAAGTGGGGCGGCCATCTTTATACTGATTCTGCGACGGTATGTGTACATCGGCACAATGCTGCCACCTACAGACCATTCTGTACGCTGGTTGTAGCACGCTTACCAACTTACAGGATAACGGCGCGAAATTTCGATTTGTTATTGTAAATTTAAGGTTTTGATTTGACTCACCCTCGTAGTATGGTACAGAAGCCAACTGAAGGAAATATGCAATGAAACGAACCCAAATCACTCTTTCTTCAAACACAGTAAGTACACTGAAGTTGCCATGATTTATGATGGTCCCATGGACATTATAAAAGGCGGGACAAGGTACTTAATAGGGTGGGTTATGACCATTGACGGCAGTGCATGCTCTGCAACGTCCTCCCATGCTGGCCTCAAGGATGGGAGGAGTTCTTATGGTAGGGTTTTCTATTCCTCCACCAGTGTGTTTGATAACTGCTGGATAAATGTTGCAGCATGTGGACGTCTCCCCAATGCAACCCACGCGTACTCGATGGGATACAAGTCGGGTGAATGGGCAGACCAGTCCATTCGCCGAGTATCCTCTCGTTTCGAGGGGTCCTCCACGTCCGCATTTCCGTGTGGTCGCGCGTTGTCACCCGTAAATATTAAGTCAGGGCCGAGCGCAACCCTCTCACAATAACGTGATGAGTGTACCATGTTCAAAGATCTGGAGGTTGGCAGGCCGATTCAACATTATAGCACTCCACACCATAACGCCTATACCACAAAACTGATCAGAGGTGGGAAAGCACACAGAAATATCGCCGAACATGAATGGTTTGTTGTTTAGGTGTTACGGTGTAGAGAGGCATAATGTTGCATAGGCGTGCTGCCACGGTATGGTGACACTGTACTCCTTCCGTATGCGCGTCTTTTTACAAGTGAATTAGGTCATGATTTCATTTTAATCGATTACAACGCGCGACCGCAACGCATAGCGCGTGTGGAGAATCTCTTGGATACTCGTCAAAGGGACGGGCCTGCCTGTTCTCCCACTAAGCACGTGCAGGATGCGGTGGGGGAGACGTACCGCAGCACGCCCACATGCACGGACGACCGTCCAGCAGCTGTCAACAGGACTGGTGGAGGGATGGAAGGCCTCACCCCAAGAACTGTTCAAAAATGGCTCTGAGCACTATGGGACTTAACATCTGAGGTCATCAGTCCCCTAGAACTTAGAACTACTTAAACCTAACTAACCTAAGGACATCACACACATCCATGCCGGAGGCAGGATTCGAACCTGCGACCGTAGCGGCCGCTCGGTTCCAGACTGTAGCGCCTAGAACCGCACGGTCACTCCTGCCGGCCCCCAAGAACTCCTCACCAACCTCGTGACCAGCATATGAAGACGTTGCAGAGCATGCACTACCGTCTGCGGGTATCACACATCCTATTAAGTACCACGCCCCACATTTTTTATTCCAGCGTACGTATTTACTGAGTGTGAATAAAGCGTCATTTCCGTTCGTTGGGTGTATCTTTCAGTTACCTTCTGTACTGTATTGTATTATCGCCATTTCCTCTATGTCTAGTTCAAATTTCATCGAGCCATTTTACCTGACAGTGGCAAATTGTCCGAAACTTCCTTTTCTTCTTAAGTTTTGCACATCAATGTATTCCATAGTTCAGTGCAAACTAGTCACTTGCGTAAAAGCATTGTGGTTTCACTATCGTCTTGTAATACATTATTATGCATTTCGTAATGTGAACTTGTAAATATTTTTGTCATTACATTTTATTTTAATTTGAAGCTTTTTTTAAGAAACAACATGAGCGGTTAGCAAGCTCTGTAATTCGATTTTCGATCTGGCAATGGTTGGAAAAAAGTGTCATTTTGACCTGACATCTGTTCATACTCGTGTTCCTGCTATGAAAAGCAGGCACTGAAACGCTGTACATTTATTTATTTATATATTTGTTTAACCTCTGATGGTCACGACTTTCAGAACTTCTCTAACGTCTAACGAGTCAACCTTTGCCTCTCTTTATAGCTAGCATCACGCTGTGAGCGGAAGCAGTGTTACAGGTGATGATAGTCTTAATAATAATAACAATAATAATAATAATAGTAATTTTTATTTATGGTTGGCAACTAGTATTTGAACATATTAAGTTCTGCTGCATCAGACAAACTTCAATGAGATGTAACGTGTCTTTTGTGGTCCAATCGATAGACCTATGGACACTTGTTCTTATTGCTTGTCACGGGGGGTCGTTTGCGCGAAGTTGGATGTGTTTGTGTATAGGAATTTCGGAGCTTTCATTTTCAAGGTAATTATTTCAAATCTTAAGGTCTCAGCAAATGCAGCACGTAAGCTTTAGCATTTCACCGCGATATACTTCATTTTTAAGTTCCTAGCAGGGTGACCTACCTAAAATTCTGGCGCTAGATACACAGTCTGATGAAATGTATCCTTACACCCCTGGGTAATACAGAACTGACCACTAGAAGTCACGAGAGGCGCTCTTGTTGTCACCACATGCTACGGCAGTTAAGTGGAATTGTTTCAGTTTAGCGAATGCCTAGAGAACAGCATCTGCCATCATGTGTAGTGCCAATAGCGGAGTAGGAGGTAGTGTCACTGTAAAGGGGTGTGGTCCCCTTAATGCTCTCAAGTAAACGCTGGATGCGGAAGGACACGGACACATTTTACAGCATTGTGCACTACGTACCGTAGAGGAACACTTTGGAGATGATGACCGTCGTATCAGTATGAATATGTACTGTATCATAAAGCAGCACATGTGGGGCAACGGTTTGTGGACAATATCATTCCTGAAATGGACTGGCCTGCCGAGTGGGACACGTTTGGGAGGGACTTGAACGTCGACTTCACTCCTCAACCCAGTGTCCAACATCACTACCTTCTCGGTCTTAGATTCTTAAGGAAGATCGGGTTGCCCTATGTCTGCAGGTATTCAGACAGTGAGGGAACCATCACGCAATCTACTTGAAACCTAATGCATCCAATTTGCTAACAAGAATAATATACAGACGAATAGAAAAGAAAACTGGGAATTTATTAGTTGATAGTTTGACTAACTTAAAGGTAAGGGTACCAGAACGACAGTTTTTACATTGCCCTTGAGAATGGAAACAAGAAAAATCAATAGGGTTCGTCAAGCTAGAAAAAGTCCTCGTAAATAAAAATGGAGCAAGATGTCCGAAATTCTCAGGAAAATACGTATCAGCTATAAGGAAAGATGTTTTAAATCGCTTCCATAACTATACAGGGTGAAAATTAATAAAACCGACAAACTACAGGGACGGATTCTTGACTGGGAATTGATGAAAAAAGAAAGATGCTATGAACATGGGTCCAGAAATGCATCGTTGCCACGGTAGATGGCGCTGACGAATGAAAGTTCCCCTGACCACATGCTGTGTGTTCTTTCTGCGTTGCACGCTGTGTGACTGGAGAAGTGTGCTGTAAGCAGCAGAATGGTACAGTATTCATGGTAGGAACAAGCCGGGATGGTATTTGTGTCCCACCAAGCGCAGGGAAACGGCCGAGAGGCAGCACGCCTATACCCAAGCGAGTACCCTCATTACACAATACGCATTACACAATATTTCAAGCCCTTTTTGTGTGTCTGTGTGATCAGGGACCCTTTCAAACACATGAACGTGCAGGGAGTTGGCACATGTTCATAGGACCTTTTTTCCTCGATTTCCAGTCAGAAATCCGTCCCTGCAGTTTGTCGTTATATTAGTGATCACTTTGTATACATAATATAAGTTACACAAGAACTAAGTGCTGGTATTAAAAAGGGCGTGCGGCATGAATACAGTCTGTACAGCAAGGATACAGTCTTTCTCCCGTAGTGTTATGAGTGTACAATGAAGACACGATGAGGAAACTAACAGAAAGGTTTAGAAGTGGGTTTAAAATACAGGGTGGAAGTATATGAGTGATAATATTCACTGAAGATGTTGCTGTTCTCAGTGAAAGTGAGGAAGAACTGCAGGGCCCCTTGAGTACAATGAATAGTCTGATGAGCTACTACAATGGACTGAGAGTAAATCGAAGAACGAAAAAGTAATGACTACCAGAAATGAGGTTAACTATGAACTTAACATCAGTAGCAGAGACCACGAAGTAGGCGAAATGAAGGAAATTTGCTACCTTGAAAGCAAAATAACACGGAAGAAGCAAGGAGCAGATAAGAAGACATTGGAAACACGTAAAGAGTCGAGGTGTTTGATATGTGGAGCTACAGAAGGATGCTGAGAATTTGGTGCACTGATAAGACAAAGAATGAGGAAGTTCTCCGCGGAATCGGCGAGGAGAGGAAGACTTGCAAAACACTGACAAGGATGCACAGGATGATATGTCATGTGTTAAGACATCAAGGAATAGCTTCCATGATACTTGAGGGAGCTCTAAGAGAAGACAGAGACAGGAACTTATCCTACAAATAATTAAAGTTGTTGGGTGCAGTGCTGCTCTGAAATGAACGGGTTGTCACAGGATAGGAATCCGTGTTGGACTGCAACAGATCAGTCAGAAGAGTGATTAATCAAGTGCCATGAGGGAACGGACCGCCTAAGGAGCATTACTGCGCAATGCTTTTTTAGTTCCATGATCTGCTAAACAATCTCACTTACATGACGCCATAGTTGAGTGGTTGGATTCGAACGGAGTGCAGTGGCGTAATCACGAGACACTGCACTCACTCTCAGGAGAACTGTGGTTCAGATCCCCAATCAGTGAACCATATTTATGTTTTCCATAGTTTCCCTACGTCACTTGATGCTGAAGTGACTGAAAAGGACTCGGCAGACTTCCTTCCGTGTCCTTCTCCAATCCGAACTAAGCTGTTCTCTAATCCTTAATGGCTGGACGTCAAAAGCTTTCCTTGCAACTACTCTAGTAGGAGGTTCCTGTGGTTTTCATAGAACCTGCGGTTCTTTCGAAAAATGTATGTACATGAGCTGGTACTTCGGCCTCATATGCACAGAACTTAAATAGATTAAACACAGTATGGCGCAGACATTGAATACGAGTTGACTGACCTTAGGCTGACAAGCTGTGGGAGGCCTTTTAGCCTCAGAGATACGTAACTACGGACCGACGGCTGGAAAATGTCGACCCATGTGGTCTTACGGCGGTTAGAAAGCTCCCACCTAATCACTGAACCAGAGCAAAGATCGTGAAACGGTGTAACTGTCGGTCTACGAGTTCTGTGTACTGTCAGTCAAAATGGCTGTGGCTCATAACTGAATTTTATCATACTTTTACAGGCTGTCCATGTAGTGATCGGAGTCCCGCATATATGGTGTCCCTTGAACAAGACTTGGCACAGTCACAGGCCAATCAACAGTCCTATGTTATTGTAAATGGCTTGTAAATCGAAACCGAATTAGCCACTCAAATATTTTATGCGCATATTGCCCTGTAATAAACGGTAACGGTAGGAGCTGTGCATACTTGCTGGAAAAAGAAGGTAACTCATGGACAACGGCTGAAATAATACAAGTTTAATAAGAATAATAATTGCGACAAATACTGTGCAATAAGTCGTCTTGAGAATGAACAACAGTCTTAAAAGATAGCTCAATCACTACTATTAGAAGAGCAAATTGAGTTTTGGAAAGGAGGGCCTTGTAGCAATAATACCGGGTGTTTCGAAATGAATATCGGGGTTTTAATGCTTTGTGGCATTTATTACATTCACAAAATCATAAATAATACATCAAACGAAAGAGCAACTCCAACAGCTTTTCTTAAAAATGTTCAATGTGAGCACCATTCGTCTCACGACACACATTAAGTCGATAGGCGAGTTCTTCCCCAACCTTGCTCAGTGGGTACAAAATAACTGTTGCAACAACCGCTTCAGTCCTGCTTTTTAAGTCAGCTGTTGCGGAGGCACATACACGTGATCCTTTAGGAACCTCCATATGTAAAAAAAAACAACACATGGCGTCATATCGGGTGAACGTGGAGGCCATGCGAAACAAGCTTTATCATTCGGACCCTTCCGGCCAGTCTAGAGGTCGAATACAACGTTGTTTAGCCGATACTGAGTTAAGCCAGTTCCGCGGCTCACCATCTTGCTGCCAAATATAATTCTGTCGCACAGTTGCTTCCAATTGAGGAAAGAACCATAGTTATAGCGCGTCATAATAAGAAACATCAGTTACAGTTGCTTCACCGAAAAATAAAAGTACAAAAACTTTTTTGTGGGAAATGGCACAAAAAATATTCGCTGTAATGGAGCCTCGTTGAAACTGTAGTATCCCGTGCCCCCACGAGATACGCACAACATGTGTGTTCACCTTTCCACTTAGTGTGACGTCGATTCATCACTCAAGGAGACGCGATCCAGAAAATCTTCATCGTCATGCAGCAACATTTGTCACTTGCAAAGTTAGCACGTAAATTGTAGTCCGCAGGCTTTAGAGCTTGTAACAACTGCAAATGATAAGGACGTAGTTGCAAACGCCTCCTTAAAAATGACCGCACAGACATCACTGGAATTGCTAATTCACGACTAGCCTTCTGAACTGATTTCTTTGGGGTAGGCTCGTTCAATCCATTCTTCAGTCAGTCTTGGTCGTCCCATTGTGCAAACACAGCCGGTGCCTTGAAACTGATGATACAATCTACTGATGTTAATGCCATCTGGAAGATTACAACGGAACTTAACACGGAATACATGTTGCACTGTAATAAGAGATTCAGTTTAGAAAACTGTGAAACACAAAAAACTTTCAGTTTAATAGGCGCCATCTTTGCTTCAGCTCTTTCTAATGGAATGCAAACTCTTTCTTTTGATGTACTATCTATTACTGCAAGTTGAATGTACCCCGATATTCATTTTGAAACACTCAGTATTACTTTAATAAGACAGGGCCTAGAAAAAAGAACTTTAATGTGGAAACCGGCGTAGTATTTTTTAAGGAGTGTTTTAGAAATATCAGGGTACACAAACACTTAATACACGTAATTAAAACTGCAGATCATTAAACTAAAATTGTAATAAACGTATATGCAGACAAGACTGAAATCATAACAGTTAATAGACATATTTTCAATAGCTACACTGATGATACTGTTAGACAATGGAAACGCAAGGTCAGCGGAGGCACTAAAACACGACCAGATATCTGGATAAATGGCATGATTTTCGCTGAAGACCACATAACATTGCGAAGGAGCGAGTAATATCTGCAAAGCGCTCCCTGCCTAGACCAGATACGTGAGAACCTCAGTTCTAATATTTCTGACAGAAAGGATAATATTATGACTATCAAAGGAAAAGAACACAAACATTGCAAAAAATTCCTAATTGATCATGTTTTAGAAGACGTTTCTCATTCTAACTTCTTAGGCTGTGTTGTAAGCACCAGCTTAAAAATTACACAGGATGATGTGTGGTACAAGACAAAAAACACTAGGCAGCAAACTGCGGAAAGAAATATGAAAAAAATTTTATAAAGTATCGGCTAAACATTTTTCTAACTACAGCTCTTGGAAAGTGGGTAGTTGAAAGCATAGCAACCTTCATTTCTTGCTTGTAGAAATGCGTATTACAACTTTTCAGTTCGCAAAGTAGTCTCCACTGTGTGACGGCATATGTCAGCATGACCAGCAGGAGACGTCAAACATTTTGTACTGTAAGGTAAAGTTGACTCTCTAGCATGGGATCACTAATGTCTGAATGACTTTGAACGTGGCTACTGAAAGCATAGCAACACTTGCTTCTTATATATTTGACTATGTGTTACTACTGTACAGTATGCTATTTCAGCGAAATGTCAAGTAGTTTTCACTGTATGACAGCAGAAGATAATAAAAGTTTTTAACTTAAATATGGATTTAATACCCTAGCATGGGGGTCACTAGAATGTTTGGCTGACTTTGATATTGGCTTTTGGCTGAATTTTTGGCAATTTTAGATGCAGAGATTACATGATAGCATTGTTTACTTTGTTAATTCAAAAATGGTTCAAATGGCTCTCCTAGAACTTACAACTACTTAAACCAAACTAACCTAAGGACATCACACAATACCCAAAAAGTTCACATGGTTAGTGTAATGTCTGACATTAAGAATATAAGATAGCAATGATTTGTATTGCAAGATAAAGTAAACTACCTATGCATGGAGTCACTATAATATTTGGACGACATCGAAAATGCGTAAATGAAAGCATAGCAAACCTCGTTCCGTACTTGTATGAATATGTATGACTGCTGCTCACTATGCTATTTCATTGAAGTGTTATTCAGTTTCCGGCCTTGAAATGTGGTAACTGAAAGCATAGTGAGCCTAATTTCTTACCGTTCTGAGTTTTATTACTGCTGTTTTGTATGTACTTCACCGAAGGGTCGAGTCATTTTCATTTTACGATAACACTAACTGACAAACGTTTTGAACTGCGGAATGAAGTTAATACTCAAGCATGGGATCACTACAAGCTTCAGCCTTTTTCTGCCTCTGACATCAGCTTCACAGGTGTTTCTGACAAATTTGTATATAGAAATAATATTCGTTACTCTGAAAATTCTCATCAACAAGTGCACCTTAGGCCGTAAGTTAGATCAAAAGCAGTGCCTCTGTGTGTTTCTTAATGTCATCACGGAATTTGGTTTGTTTAATGCATGGTACAAAGGTCGAATTATTCTCATCGACTGACCAATAACTTATTTCGGTAAAGTCCATAAGAGAGAGATGTGTGTTTTGATAAATAATGTTGTTTCGTTGTTTACGAAAGTGCCACTCAGTGACGCTCTGGAGCACATCGGTTCCATTTTCCCACAGGACATCTAAAAGCTCTTCCATGCATGTCTCACGACGAGCTATTTCAAGTGGAATGGCGATTTCTACGAACAGCTGGAAGGCGTCACCATGGGTAGTCCTCTCAGTCCAGTTGTGGCCAACTTCTTCATGGAACTATTCGAAGCACAGGCACTGGACTCGGCGACTTGCAGACCTAAGCTGTGGTACAGGTACGTTGATGATACTTTCGTGGTGTGGAGCCACGGTGAAGACAGCTCGGTGACTTCCTAAGACACTTCAACAGCCTCCATGCCAACATAACATTTACCATGGAAGTAGAAAAGGACAAGAAACTGCCATTTCTAGATGTGCTAGTCACAAGGGACGGCGGAAACCTGGGACACAGCGTGTATCGAAAACTGACACACACGGACCGATACCTGCACAAACCGTCAAACCACCACCCGAGCCAGAAAAGAGGCACGATTAATACGCTAGTAACGAGAGCAGGAGGAATATGTGAGCCGCAACACCTCAAACAAGAAATGCAACACCTGGAAACTGTCCTGAGGAGCAATGGGTACTCCACAAATTATATTAGAAGTGTAACAGAGCCAAACATTCTGCGAAGTAAGGAATCTGAAAAACAAATGTCGGGTACGGTCTTTCTACCATACATTCCCAGAGTGACGGACAGAATCGGCCGGATATTGCGCAAACTTGGCGTAAAGACGATTTTCAAACCGACAAGGAAGATCAAAGAGATTCTTAGATCGGCAAAGGATAAAAGGGACCCACTTGAAATGTCGGGAATATACCGTATACCATGCACATGCGGAAAAGTTTATGTCGGAATTACTGGACAATCAATCAACACCAGGATCAAAGAGCATAAGCGACATTGCAGGTTGGGGCAGGTGGAGAAATCGGTCGTGGCAGAGCACGCACTGAGTGAGACCGACCACGTCATAAAATTCGCCGACACGGAAGTTCTGGCTGAAGAGCAGCACTATCACACGCGCTTGTTCAGAGAAGCTGTAGAAATACAAAAGCATGTGAACAGTTTAAACGAGAAAGAGGAAAGCCTTAAGGTAAACGGATCCTGGCTTCCCGTACTGCAGCTAACGACCGTCGCAGGTAGAAAGAGGAGAAGCGCACCGGAAATGACCGCGGGGAAAGTTCAAATGGTTCAAATGGCTCTGAGCACTATGGGACTTAACATATGAGGTCATCAGTTCTCTAGAACGTAGAACTATTTAAAACTAACTAACCTAAGGACATCACACACATCCATGCCCGGGGCAGGATTCGAACCTGCGACCGTAGCGGTCGCGCGGTTCCAGACTGTAGCGCCTAGAACCGCTCGGCCACAAGAGCCGTCACCGCGAGGAAAGCCCATGCACGCTGGCGCGCTGGCGGTCGCGCGGTTCCAGACTGTAGCGCCTAGAACCGCTCGGCCACAACGGCCATCACCGCGGGGAAAGCCCTCGGACGCTGGCGCGCCAAGTACATATAGTCTGCAGCCGCGAGCCCGGCTCCAGTTCACGCCGGCAATGGAGGGTGAAGCTTTCACAATGCCAGCCACTGGTGCAGGCGAAACGGCAGGAAAAGCATTAGAAGAACGTCGGCCGAAGAACCCGAGACAGAAGCCAGAAGGCAGTTTGTCAGTTAGGTTACAACTGTAATGCCATGGACGCTTTTTGCGTGAAATCTTATATACTGTATTTTGAGAAATAACACAATTTTATTCTGGTGCAAAGTTTGAATCTTTGTTTGCGATTACAGATCAGTAAATGTGTGTGTGTTTTTCACTTGAAATTGTTGCTTACTTTCATAAGTAAATTTATTTTCGTGCAAAGGTTGTAGTTTTGTGATATCGACCTTCCATCTGTGTCTTGTTCCACTACTTCTTTGGCCTTATTGTGCGTAAATTTTTCGTTTTCTGAACGTATTTTTGTGCATTACGAAAATACGCAGTTTAAGTAACACTTCTCCCATTGTATAACGGTGCTTGATCAGTTCTTTTGTCTCTGGCTATGTTGTGTGTTTTTACATGTGTTTTGGAGCATTACGATTGAAGTTTTCGTGTTATTTAATAGTTGATCAAAAGAAATACTGTCTGATAAGGTTTTTGAGAGCCTTTGCACCATAGTTCCGATTGATAAATGTTGCACCTTTCCTCATAATTTGTTTTTGTGTATAATCTCAGGTAAGCCTAAATCAATTGAAATGACAAGCAGTAATTTCCAATCAGTATCTTCTATTATATTTTTCTAGTGTAGAACATGATGCATTAACTTCTTCGCCCCTAAACTGACTCTCCCTAAGACGAAATATTACTGACAAACCTGTAAAAACTTCAGCTGTTTTCTTTACAAAATGACGAATAACATTGACATAAACACTGTGTTGCCCACGTAGTTTTGCAAACATTTTAGATGCTAAATTAACAGTATGACACTTCACAAACATAAAAAAAAATTTAGACGTGGAAGTACTTAATTGAGGACACATTATGTCTTACACCAGTAGTGTAAAAATTGCATTCTTCCAATAGCTGTCAGTAATTCAGACTGCCTATTTGTTAATACGCTTGGGTGCTTAACATAGTATTTTAGCCAACATATGTTTGTGCAGTTATAGGCTTGGTTAGGTTCGTTATGGTACATAGTCTGATATAAGTTTACAACCTGAATGTCACCTACCTGCTTAGGATCTTATTTTCTTGCCCGCATGTGCTTTGCAAAAGTCTAGGTATGAAAGTAACTCTGGGGCATTTACTTTGAGAATCCACAGTAATATATATATATATATATATATATATATATATATATATATATATATATATATATATGTGTGTGTGTGTGTGTGTGTGTGTGTGTGTGTGTGTGTGTGTATCGTCTCAGTTGTGTGACTGGATTCGTGATTTCCTCTCAGAGAGGTAACAGTTCGTAGTGATAGACGGTAAATCATTGAGTAGAACAGAAGTGATATCTGGCGTTCCGCAAGGTAGTGTCATAGGCCCTCTGCTGATTCTGATTTATATAAATGATCTGGGTGATAATCTGAGCAGGCCCCTTAGACTGTTTGCAGATGACGCTGTAACTTACCGTCTAGTAAAATCATCAGATGATCAATTCCAATTACAAAATTATCTAGAGAGAATTTCTGTATGGCGCGAAAAGTGGCAATTGGCACTAAACAAAGAAAGTGTGAGGTCATCCACATGGGCATCCGATAAATTTTGGGTATACGATAAATCGCACAAATCTAAGGGCTGTCAATTCGACTAAATACCTAGGAATTATAATTACGAGCAACATAAATTGGAAAGACCACATAGATAATATTGTGGGAAAGGCGAAACAAAGTCTGCTCTTTGTTGGCTGGAATAATGCTGCGCGGTATGGGGTAGGATTGACGGAGGACATCGAGAAAGTGCAAAGAAGGGCAGCCCGTTTCGTGTTATCGCGCAATAGGGGTGAGAGTGTCACTGATATGATACGCACGTTATGGTGGCAGCCACTGAAACGAAGGCGGTTTTCTTTGCGGCGACATCTATTTACGAAATTTCAATCACCAACTTTCTCTTCCGAATGCGTAAATATTTTGTTGACATTCACCTACGTGGGGAGAAATAATCGTCATAATAAAATAGGAGAAATCAGAGCTCGGACGGGAAGATTTAGATGTTCCTTTTTCCCACGCACCATTCGAGAGTGGAATGGTAGAGAAGTAGTACGAAAATGGTTCGATGAACCCTCTGCCAGGAACTTAAGTGTTGTGAGTTGCAGAGTAACCATGTAGATGTAGATTGTTTTAAATCAATGTCTTCAGTCTACGTTCGTCGAAGTCAGTGAGTTGTTGTGAACAACCCACTGTGCTGCTGCTGCTAACTGCTCTCCATCTATTAGTTAGCGTCGGCAGAGCCGCTTACCGAGATGACCTTGCGCAGGCCCTTGGAGGACTTGTCGGTGAGCGAGCCGCGGCGCGCCGGCTGGTCGTCGGAGCGCGCCTTCAGCACGAAGCCGCCGCGCGAGTCGTCGAGGCGTCGGTCGCGCTCCGCCGCCGCGGCCGCCGCCACGTCCGCCGCCGCCGGCTCCGACGAGCGCAGCGACGTCATGGAGGCGCGCACCGCGCGGGAGCCCGGCCGGTAGTGCGACGCCAGGCCGAAAGGCGCCGACGCGCGCACACCGTAGCCGTGCCGCATGCCGCGCAGCCACTGCCCCTGGTACGTGCCTGCCGGCAAAACACAGCTCGTCAGCACACGAGGTGCAACGGCGCCACCATCGGTCGCTTGTGCACACACACACACACACACATACCGAGCGTAGTCACAAAGCTTTAATCGTCACCTCGAAAGAACAAAAACTGCATAGTTAAGTTTTCATTTGTCTACAGGGTCATGTCTGCACCCATGGTACACATTGAAATCCAGTTATGTATAGTGCCTAGAGTTGAGTTTTGCCGAAACTATGGGTCAGTAGTTTCGGTACATTACATACTTGACGTAGTGAATAGCAGTGTTACCTGCAATAGTGGTAGCATTCGTAGGAACAGAAACATAAATGAAATGTGTAAGAGAGAAAGGGAACCGACGACAAGTTTTCTCTGTTTATTTGTTTGTTTTACCCCTAATTAGAACCGTACATCATTCAGTGATAGTATACCAAAAGTTAGTTGATCCACTAACTTCCGCCCCTTTATGTATCCAAAACTATTAATTTTGATGCAAGTACAGTTCACATATACAAATATAAATAGTTATTGTTGCTATTTTTTACTCAATAGAGCGTTTTTCATCATGATCAAAAGCAAGAGTTTCCTATTTTATTGATAAATGCGAAAGTCCTTTATGAATAACAGAAACATGTTTTAAGGGGGTAGGAGCAGGAGAGATATCTCAGGACATTTTAATTTCCAGTGTCTATACTTTTACAAATAAATTCATAAAAGTTTGCCAGCATCACCAGGAGGGATTCAGGATTCACACTCTTCGCAGTGGATGTTCGAAAATATAGCAAAATAAATTTTTAAGCTCGAAAGTTCATCATTTTTTCACTTACTAATGGCTGCATTTGTTGCTATAGGTACACTTTTCTTCATAAGTTAGAGAGATTCTTCGATGAATTTTGCACAGCATACATACCATACTTACAGATGTATGAAACTCTACAATTTATTTAATTTATGAAAAAATTAATGAGCTGTTATATTTTAAACTTCGTGATTAGAAAAAACACAAATTTTATAGTTATTTACATCAATTTTTACCACAGTTTTTAATAGATTTGGAAAATTCTAGAGTTTCGTACACCTTTAAGTATGGTTTGTCTGCTGTGCAAAATTCATCGAAGGATCTCTCTTACTTATGAAGAAAAGTGTACCTATACAAACAAATGCTGCCATTAATAAGTGAAAAAATGATGAAATTTCGCATGTGAAAAAAGTTATTTCGTTATTATTTTCGAAGTTCCACTGCTAAGAGTGTCAATTCTGAATCCTTCCTGGTCATGCTGACAAAGTTTTATGAATTTATTCGTAAAAGTATAGACAGTGCAAATTAAAATGTCTTGTGGTGCCTCTCCTACTCCAAGTCGGCCCGTTTGACGTTCTACCCCCCTTAAATATATTCGACGAAGTATTGAAGCGATGTCTGATATATTTTTGTTTTGCGTGTTTTTATTTTACCAATTTTTTTTTTCTGGTGGGGATTTATTTTGTAGCGCTATATGATAAATCTGTAACATCTATCTGTTTCACGTTCCAAATCAACAATTCTCGAATAAAAGCTGACTTAAGCCTTAACAGTTTCATTTTTTCTATGAATGCTCTTTACTTGTAAGTAGTGCACAAGATCATAATTATATAGAACAAAAACATTCCCTAGTTTACCAGGCCGTTTATATCGTCACTCAGTTCCTAGACGGTTCACGCTTCTGAAATTTAAGGGAGTCTAATAAGACACTGATCACTGTCAGAAAGAAAGAGATCGTTATTATGTAACGCCCGATAGGTATGCAACACACCTAACATACAGGCAATGCAGGTGCGACCTTAACATACCAAAGCTACTAGGAAAACTACATTTACTTATGATAGTCTACCGTAGTCCACAATAGTTCTACGACTCTATTAGCGCCGCTAGAGAAGCAAAAACAAAGTGGCGGAGTCCACTGATAAATGAGTTTTCTGTTTTTTTAGATTTTAATTTCTACAACTCAACAATAATCCATGCTAGTTGGTGGATGTCCACGGCAGCAATATACGGAATCACAATGGGAGTGGAGACCCTAGTGGTCGAAGAGCCGCGTATCAAAATCGAGGCGATATTGTAAAAAGTGGAAATTAGTTATGGACCAGTTTCCACTTCTTGCACGACATTTTGAAAATAACAAAGGCCGCCGACCGTTGATTCCGTGACAGCTCACATCCATGAATAAAGCCCGCCGAACCGAGGCATCAGCAAAATGTTGCAACTGTGTCCAGTCACTCCTGGTACCTTCTTTAATTCTAGGTGTATCACTAAGGCCCAGAGCAGAGCAAACAGTGGAAGCATGTGGATTCAACAATCCCGAAAAACGTCAAGATCAAACAGTCATTGGGCAACGTGAAGCTCTTTTTTTGTGGGGACGTCTCCCATGGAATGTAGAGGTTACATCCTACCGCAGTTTCTGACAAAGTTATGGGAGGCGATCGCGGTAAGCTGTCCAACGGATTGATCTTGTTTCAGGACAACGCCCCAGCTTCGTCTGCACAGGACACAGTCCAGATGCTCCTGCCAAAGGAATATCAAACTTTTCCTCACCCGCTGTACACTCGAGACAAAACACGCAGTGACAACATCCTTTTCCTCGCGTGAACAAACCACTGTGCGGAGGTACTTCCAGAAACACGAGGTGATTTTCCAGGGGTACAGTCAAAACGCAGCATTCAATATTCTGCCAAGTTATCTACCTTTTGGAAAAATATTTAGAACACTAGAGTGAATACATAGAGGAGGACTAACTGCATCACCATGTTTCATGATGGCAGCATGATTTTTTTTCGCGGTCATAAGCATAACTTTATTACTACCCCTCGTATCCGTGGTAACACTCGCAATTTACAGAGTTTCATCAAAAACAACATAGTAACAAAGTTTTCTTTTCTTAAATAATATACAATTTCGGTATGTGTGAATAACGTGTTAATGTGGATGATGCAAAAATGACTATTTTCACGCAAAAAAAGCTTCCCACCTATAGCTGCACAATAAATATAACTAAATTAGCCCGGTTTCCTTTGCTCGAAGAGAAAATTCGTGACTTTTCTGAGTTGGACTCTATATAAACACCTTGCTTCCAAAAGGTTACGGGCGTGACTTTATTCCTGACGTATAAGCGACTTCATCGCAGTAACTACGATGACAGCTGGAACTAAGAACTGTAAACCACAAATGTGCATTCGACCAGTCTGTTGTGAACAGGCAGTGTTAACTGGTCAACGTCGATTTGCCACAAGTAGCAATGAAACAGCGCACTGATCATCACCAAGTGTTGAAGACATTCTCCACAATGTTTCGCAGAAGAAAAAAGTATGTGCAGATTTTACCCCGCATATCTTTACTTCCGAACAAAAGAACGATCTGTGTACGCCAGCACGATTTTAATGAAATGAAAAAGTGACACTTACTTCTCAATGAGGCTCCGCCAAACTGCATTTAAATTTGTTGTAATATGCAGAAGGTGCGATCTTTATATGAAGGATTTAACTAACGCTTAATGTAACGAAACATGAATCTGTTTGCTTTCCGAAGAGTGCTGGTACACAAGGCTCAGGTGTATATTGAACAAATAGGAAACTTAACTCCAATGACAGGAACAACATACACTTGTGGGACCTCAGGTAGCATTATTTTTAGGTGTTACATGCACATACGAAAATAAATAAATGATACACGGTTATAAACTGTTGTATCTTCGGCTGCAGAAAATCGTATTTTATTAAGCCACTGAAAGATGGCGTTTTCTAGATGCCTACTACTAATAATATACGTCAGTTGACCGTTCCCGTGGGTAATATTTTTCACTTTGTCGATTAAATTTCATGGGGCAACGAAACCATTCTTCTACGTATTAATTGCCTAACGAAGTTATTTGTCACGATCTTCTGTAGCGACTCCCAAAACCGTATAGCAGTTTCCGAGTACCACTCCTGATTGATCATATAAACATCCCAATATCGATTCTGGAAATACGGTTCCAACTACCAGATTTTCACTTCCATAGTCGATTTTTTTCTATGTAAACATACAACAGTGGTGGATCGTGCTTGGGATATGTTGCTTTTAAAAACTTTCGACTGAATTGCATGGAGTGACGTTTTGTGCAGTGAAGGAGAACTAGATACACTAAACTCAACATGAATTCCTCTAATATCTAAGTGAAGAGAAACAGCCATCGTGCTGAATAAATCAGAAACCGGAATAGCTGATTTCGTTATTTCCAAATGACATTTGTGTAAAACGACTGACAGTCGGAAAACCCCTTCAGACTTTCGCATGTAAATGTAACAGCGAGAAATGTCATATGTAAACGTAGTGTGTGTGTGTGTGTGTGTGTGTGTGTGTGAGAGAGAGAGAGAGAGAGAGAGAGAGAGAGAGAGAGAGGGGGGGGGGGGGAGGGGAGGGAGGGCGGAGGGGGGGGGTGTTTCGGACTCGGGCGAATGTCTGTGTTCGGCAGCGAAGCATAAGCGGCAGGCGCTACCATTTACCGTGCTCAGGCCTACCTCAAGACAATCAATAAAGCGCTAGGTCGCGTTCATCGATGAAGCACTTCTGGGCAGAGAATGCAGGGAGACAACAAACTAATATTTAGTTATATTATCCTTCATCCTGTTGGTTTCTTCATCTAATCCAGGACCGCTCTCATCCTGAGCGTCTGAAAAGTTCTAGTCATCGAAATCAAGTACGCGCTGCACGAGCCGAAGCGAAGGGGTTTTGTATTTCATTATCATATCTGTTAAGATCAGGTCATCCGGCCTTTCTGAAAGTCATGTCCACAACTGCTGAGTGGATGCGATGTATGAACTTTAAAAACTCATGCACTACGTGAGCTCTGCAGAGAAAGAACTGTGCGTGGTTTCGCGTGTTGGTTCTCTTGTTGTCGAATACGGCGAGTTACGTCCTCAACTAAGAGGAATCTGATATGGATCCGACTTTCAGCACGACGCCGGTATTACAAGGAGTCTTCATCAAAAATTTGAGGGGCCAGAAACAATACAATTTTATAACACAGCATAAAATGTAGATACAATGAAAAAAACATGCATTGATTCCAAAAAAATGATTTAATCTATAAAGAAAAACAAAAATCCCCTATTATCAACCGACAATGAAATATTTAATTGCGTTTTGTATTTCTCTTTTAACCCGGTATTTGAAACATACATCTCAGCGAATTTCATTTCTATGTTGTTCATAATCGAAAATTGCCGTAAGATAATGAAATTTTAACAAAAGAATTTCGATGAAATCATTTCTTTTTGTTTTCAATTTGTATTGAAAGTTGATATTGACGTATTGATCACCTCACGGCACTAATTCGCCAGGTCACATCAGACAAACTAGCTGCAACGTAGTGACTCTCCATATACTAGCTGAAGCACGCACGTAAATCTTACGTCTCAATTTGTAAATCATATATTCAATCAGTTTGTGGGATAGAGTTCCATGTCTGTTGCACTTGGTCGGTCAGTACATTGTTCGAGAATGACACTGAAGATTGTCCGATGACGTCCCATACGGGCTCGACTGGAGACAGATCTGGTGATTGAGCAGATAAAGGCAACATGTCGACACTCTGTAGATCATGTTGGGTTATAACAGCGGTATTATTCTGTTGGAAAACACGCCCTGGATTGCTGTTCATGAATGGCACCAGAACAGGGTGAATCACCAGACTGACGTACGGATTTGCAATCGGGAAGCGTGGGTTAACCACGAGAGTGTTCCTGTTGTCATAAGAAATCGCACCGCCAGACCATAACTCCAGGTGTTACTAGGCCGCTGATAGGTTGGTTGCAGGCCTCCTCCTAACAAATAAACGACCATGACTGGTAACGAGGCAGAACCAGCTTTTATCAGAAAACACAACAGGCCTCCATCTTGCCTACCAATGAGCTCTCGCTCGGCACCACGGAACTCGCAAATGGCGTAGATTTGGGGTCAGTGGAATGCACGCTTCAGGGCGTCTGGCTCGCAGCTATCCTTGAAGTATCCGATTTGTAACAGTTCGTCGTGTCACTGTGATGTTAACTGCTGCTCAAACTGCTGCTGCAGATACAGTACGATGCGCCAGAGCCACACGCCGAACACGTGGCCGTCCGAAGCCGGGTCTTTTTGCGACTGAACCATCCCGAGAACACTGCAACCAGCAGTTATGTTCGGTGGCTACGTTCCTGCTTAGTCTTTCTGCAGTATGGCAGAAGGAACATCCAGATTCTCGCAGCCATGTTGCATGACCTCGTTAAAACTCAGTGAGCTGTTGATCACGGCGTCTTCAACCTCATAAGGCATTCTTGACTAACATCAACACACTACATCCTATTTCAGAGGTAACTACCGCTTGAGATCGTTACACCGTGTATTCAAAGCAAACCTGATTTACAGCTTCATAGCGCCACTCTTATGCGACTGGGGCGAAATAACAATAGATCTCATTTTTCAGGTGTAGAAACACGCCTACCAATTTTCGTGTATCTCGCACAACTCCTTCGTGGGTTGGGATTTTTTTCCCGTCAGTGTACTTGCTCGTGCGTCGTTCATCTATATTCAAGTCAGTATGAAATGCTGGAAACATTTACATTTCATTATCATTAATTTTTCACGAACATTGTATGTTTCATATGACATGTAAAATCAGAATACAGGGCACAAAGAAATATCCTGTGCACTTTGTGCCGCTGCTGTTATAGCTGTCTGTCCAGGACCGTTACGACAAGAACACATCATTAAACCATCTCTAGTAGTGTTAATGTGCTACAAGAAGGTCAAGCACCACTGCCCACTGATGTGGCTGCCTCATCGCGTGCCCGCTAGTGGTCATAGGTCACGATTTAAAGAAGGGAATGCTCAGCGAGGGCAGAATAGGTTTCCACAAGAGCTTGGGATCACAGCCGTGCCAAGTTACGGCAGAACCAGGACACAATGGAATCCGCTCTCTGTTGCTCTTTTCCGAGTATTATTTCCCTTGGCTACCTAAATTATTCCACGGGCTGTTCTGATACGTGTACAAGATAGGTCGCAGCTAACCCTTCCACGAAAAGTCACATAGAATAATAACAACCCCATCCCCAGGAGTATCGATATCCACGAGAACAAAAAGTAGAAGAATAAGAATAAGAAGAAGAAGCATGTACTCCTACCGTTAGCATCTGTTTCTTCAGGTATTATTGCAAACACTCCAACAGATCAGTTTTCAAGCAAAAGGAAAACAGCTCTGAATAGCTATTTTACGCGCTCCAAATATCGTCATACTATGAAAGTCACCAGGACAGCAGATCGATGACAAATGCGCAGACGACAACCAGTCGCGATTTATTATATTGAAATATAATTATGTGTCTGTTTGTCTCGTAGCTCTTGATTCTCCTCGAGCGAGTATTTAGAAAAACTATTTCCTGGACGACATGCCGATCATCAGTAGACTCTGGCGCTGCTGAAAACAACTGATTTTAAACGTAATATTCAAAATAAAAGAATAAGGACCGTTTATAATTCCTTAAATTTCGAAGGAACCAGGAGCACTTCGACATCCATTTCTCAATAACGTGGAACTCACCACTCACAAACGTGTGTGTTTCTTTACTGTTAGTGTGGAAGTGGATTTTGGATAATACTAAGAGTATGAAGACGTTGACATTCATGGCTCGATATTTAAAATTTCTATTTTATACCGCTCTGAAAACATTAATATGTAACTGATTATTATTGCCTACAAGAATTTTTATTAAAGAAATATACAGAATATTTAGGCAACAAACCTTGACGACTGAGATCGAGTTGTGGCGGTGTCAGAGCACCACACTTGTAGTTGGCTGGTTGATTTGGGGGACAGGACCGAGGTCATAGGAAAGGATGGGGAAGGAAGTCGGCCGTGCCCTTTCAAAGGAACCATCCTGGCATTTGCCTGAAGTTATTTAGGGAAATCACAGAAAACCTAAATTAGGCAATTTTAGTGCTAAGCTGAATCAACTTCTACTTTTCCAGGAGAAAAATGCTATCATTATAGCTGTGATCTCCACGTTGGTGGAAAATGAGTGTGTGCACGGTTTATATCGAATAGTGCCTTCGACTCTACGTAGTGTACAGTATCAACCGTACCTGTTTACTTAAGAAGATGGCTCAAATGGCTCTGAGCACTATGCGACTTAACATCTATGGTCATCAGTCGCCTAGAACTTAGAACTAATAAAAACTAACTAACCCAAGGACATCACACACATCCATGCCAGAGGCAGGATTCGAACCTGCGACCGTAGCAGTCACGCGGTTCCGGACTGAGCGCCTAGAACCGCGAGACCACTTAAGAAGAGTCTGCGTAACAAATTTCTTTTTAAACCAATTGTTCACAGCGACACATAAATCATAACAGTGATCTGTATATCCCCCAGAAAATAATTTTTGTTATTATTCACTGACTCAGCAGGCAGATCGGGGTAGTAAAATAAACAAACAACTTTCAAGACAATAAATTCCAAACAATAGGTGTTCCAGCTTTAATTCTCATCTGCAAAGCACATACTACCTTAAGTTTACAAACAATGTCAAAACGAATTAAATACTTTTTAGAATCTAGTGTGCGTAATGAGGGTGTGTAGTCGGCAAAGGTCAATGAAAAATATCAAGATCGAGATTTTTATATTTATCGTATCCATTTTTAGATCAAATACCGTAGGTGCTAGGAGGATAATGGAGAACAGTTTGCAAGGGGGACACCGATGAACATTCCACCACGTTTAGACTTCCCACTCTCTCGTTAGAAAATTTGACACTAAACAGGTAAGGACACAGTCCCGATTTCGATTCCACGTTGCACAGACATACGTTCTGTTCTTACTGAAAGTCGAATAAAATTTGTCTGATTGAGAACAGATCGGTTCCATTAGGACGCTATCCAACAGCATAACAATGTGGAAGATCAGCGACGTTGAACATCGTTATCCTGAGCACTTTATCTTTGCATTTATCTTTATATAATATCGTTGAGTGTCTTGTTGTTACGCAAATAAACAGTTAAAGCGATCGGCTTGTGTTTCCTTTCTTTCTCAACTCGACAGAGACATTTTTTGGTGATGTAACCATGGAATTGGGAGCTCGAGGTCTATAATTGGACGATACACTGACGCAATCTTGCTACTAATGGAGGACGGAGCTGCTACAACATTTAAAATGTATGAAGCAAGTGCGCACTGTAGAGTAGGCACACTAGACAGAAGATTATTGACACTGTTCACTGCTCTTGCGACTGAGAATAAAACAATCATGGCCCGCAGAGCCTGCTGTTGCCATTAGAAAAACGGTAATTTCCAAGAATGTTTGTCACTCGTCATCGACAATTTCGTCTTGAGAAAATCCATTCGATGTGCATGCTACGGGAAGCATTTTCTTTTTGAAGTAACATGGGTAGACTCCGCCAATGTCACACAAAAATATGGGTAGAGTGTCACATTTCCAACAAAAATTCAAACAATTTTCTACACAGCATAAACACGGAATTAGATTCTTTCACGTGAGGCAATCGGCAGAAGAAACGTCTACAATACCAGGCATCCCACTCACTACCGTCATAAATCGCTTGGGTTTTCCTAGCATCTCACAAATAATTTATCATAATGCCCGCCACCACAGTCGCGTGATCGATTTACAATCGTATATTCGATATATACCGTCTGCAGCACGCGGCTTCGATATGGTAAACATGCTATGAAATTACCAGAAAAACACTAGAAACCGTATTGTCTAGCCCAAAAAAGATCATTTGGTTCTGCATATTTAATTTAAAAATTTCTCGTCCATTGTTCCACGAGATAGGCAGTAGCATCTCTCTACGGCAGCGAATTGCTTCACGTACTCAACCTTTGCTTATTTGAAATAGTGGGATATTTTCATAGTGTGCGTAGTGTTTTATTTGAAAGGTAAGAACAACAACGCTTCTTGAGGAGTACAACGTTCGAAAAAAAAAACGATATCTTCAAAGAAGTACTATCACGTGACTAGCGTACGCGACTGAAGAATTTTCAAATAACACACCGCTGGAGGATATTAAATACAGCAAGGGACGCTAGGAAGAGGAGTTGCATTTCTATCACAGCTTGACGACAATTTACACAATCATCCCTCGGGCGAGGAGTGTAACACGAACTTAGTTCTTTGCAATGAGTACCTCTACAAGGCTCAACAAGCAGTTTTCCACGCTAATGAGTGTCTTGAGAAAAATTGTCTACTCCTGCAGTGACATCGTGTGCTACTTTTAGTCTCATCTGTGGTTCAGGACCCTACGCTAATTAAGCTGCCGTCTATTAAGCTCGAAGTATCCCTTGAAAACACTGAGATTTTGGGAACAGCAAGAGTTGTAAGCTTCATTTGGCTCGCTAACAATGCAGTTTGTTCTCAAAAATGATCGCGCGAAAAATTCCTACGTCACCTCTATTACACAGCACATTTCCTCCCTCTGCAAGTCGTGTGGTTCTGTCTTTGATATATTTTTAAAAAAAACTCCAGCATTCGTGAACATATAAGACAATAACGAAAGATATATGTCCGGTTCACTCAGGATATCAGTTCACCAAATCAAACAGACTCACTCCTGACAGAGAACACAGTTATATTTACATATTACGTAAAAAAGTCCCACAATCTTTTAAAAAACGTGATAGTGGAAAAAATAGATATAACAGGATTCAAATCCTATCCAGACTGAGTCTCTGCAAGTTAACATTGTGCCTCCATATACTACGCTAGACTGCAGCTTCACTATAACAGAAACGTGCGATCTAGGGCGCCTTGCCACGGTTGGCGCGGCTCTCCCCGTCGAAGGTCCGAGTCCTCCCTCGGGCATGAGCATGTGCTTTGTCCTTAGCGTAAGTTAGTTTAAGTTAGATTAAGTAGTGTGAAGGCTTAGGGACCGATGACCTCAGTAGTTTGGTCCCATAGCATCTTACCACAAATTTCCAAAGTTCGTTATAAAAGACTTTGAATTTTACCTTATAGTCGTCTACAGACTTTAACCGCCGATATGTTATTAATTTACATTCAACTATAATAAATTCTTAAAAGAAAGACACGATTTTCATAAATATATAACGAGCCGTTGCCTTAAAACGGCTTACTCTGTCAGTACGCGAGTTATAACGCGATAACAACAAAATACGACAATTCTTTAACCAGCAATACGAGGTTTTTCGTAGTTTCATTACAATAAATCGTACTAATGACGATTGGTTCTCGATACATTCAACGCGCTGGTGCTTAGAAACAGCAGATGTATATGGAATGTAAGTATAACATAAAACCCACCGAATATGGGCTTCTATTGAAAACATAGTACAATACGGCGTCTTGCTTTCTGCAGGCCTCAAGCTTTCTGCTTGAGACGTAGGGAGCGTTCTTGCTTCCTATTAGTTTTACTTTAGGTGACACATCACCGAAATATCGAATAACTAATTTTGTGTTTCACGTGATGAAATGGTTTCTCAAGGTGAAATAGCGGGAAGTGACGTCACACAACTCGTAGCGAGATGCACGAGAAAGACAGGTCGTAGCGCGTGCGTCACAACACGTGACACTGCAGGTCTTACGAGCGCCAACAACCGTCTCCGGCGGGGAGGGAGTAACTATTTCAGACGAGTTTAGTAATTCTTCGTTGTGTGATTAAATACATGCAAATTCTCACCACAAAATTAAGACGTTTCGTGGGTACCTTTTCAATTAAATACTTATTTCCCCTGGGCCCTACACGGTGCCGAGGGTTCGCGAAGTATGGCGGACAAGCCGACTAGTGAGACGCTACAAGTTCGTCGCAGCGCAGTACATCTCCTTGGCCCCGACGCGTACAGCTCCACGACAGCTAATTCGTTCGGAGTCCCGACGCCTTCAGCCACTTTGTTCTCACCGCCACTGACGCTCGACTCACCTACACGTGATAGCCTCCGAAGTATTTCTTCTAGAACTAAGCTGCAGAATAGGTAGGCCCTAAACAATTAAATTAAAATGTCCAGTTAATATTAAAAAATGGTTCAAATGGCTGAGCACTATGAGACTTAACTACTGAGGACATCAGTCCCCTAGAACGTAGAACTACTTTAACCTAACGAACCTAAGGACATCGCACACATCCATGCCCGAGGCAGGATTCGAACCTGCGACCGTAGCGGTCGCGCGGTTCCAGATTGTAGCGCCTAGAACAGCTCGGCCACACCGGCCGGCCCACTTAATATTACCTCGTTCCGCTTACAAGATAAAAATTTCAGTGATGGCTCTAGTTCTTTCACAAATAACTCAATTACCTGACATAGCCCTTTGTGTCTGGACTATTGCTAAGAACTTCACGTGAATTTCTACTTCTACAAAACTAATCACTCCACAATTGTAGGTTGTCGATGTATGTACATTCGCTTTTCTTCTTAATATAAGTGACAACTCCTGCTTTAGCTTGACTTTCCAGAGTGGTTTGCGGTCCCTGAATAACTATAAACTCCGGCGTAAATTCCTTGCTCTACACAACCACGCTGAATAACTAGGCAAACGAGTCGCAGCCGGGCAGATACTTTGCCACATATGACAGATTCGTGGCAATCATTCCATCAGATTGCTTGGGAATTACGACAGATCACCGGTCTATCGCTGCAATCTGTGATTTGCCCACATTCGAGAGGATCTACGGAAAGATCGCGTGAAATGTCGTTGCTCGTTGCTCGTGTGTGTATGTGGGCCATAATATCCTGCGGGAGAGTGGTCGCAATATTATCTGCTGTGGCAGTTCGTTTGGCTTTCGCTGCTGCGATCAAGGACTCAAGACAAAAATACCACGTGGGGATGGTACCTACAGGAAATAAAAACACATTCCTATGGGTAGATCAGTAGTTCGTATCATGTCATCGAACCATTCGTTACGCTGATTCTCGCTGTTCTGGACTGGGTCTTCCATATGGAACTCTATCTGATTATGTGTTGTTGCGTAAGGCGATTCTGACTTTTTGTTCCACATGGTACACAACAGAAGGCGAAATACATATTTAATGAACAAATGTCCCTTGACCGTCTCCATATTTCGGGTCTTTAGGTTCTTATTTACGATAACTATTCGGGAGTGAAATCTCCATCGTCAAGATTTCCAAGATTTAGTTTGTCATGACCTGGTGTGGCGAAGCAGTCGCACCAGAGAGAGGTTACGTTTTTATATAAACGGAAAAATACATGAGCGCTAGTAAAAACTAAAATACAGTGCTACAAAATACCCAAATAATGCTAGGATGCACTTCACTGATAGTGTACGCCCTATCCTCGAGTTCTTTTCTTCTCATTACACCTACAACGTAAACAAAGTTATGTATGAAAATATTGGAAATAAATATTCTATAATACTAACAGAAACCTAGTTTGTGCAGTATATCATACATGTAGAGTAGAACTACATTAGGTCAATATCTTTCGTAGTAGGCCTATAGAATGTTTACTTTAAATGTTTTCATATCTCCATTTGTTTACGTTATATATGGAATAAAACCAAACAACTTAGAAGGCATTGTTCTATGAGCCTCTAATCAAGCAGATTCTCACAATATGAGGATACTTTGTAGCGCTATAGCTTTTTTGTGTTAATCCGTTTATCTCGGAACATAACGTCCATCAGTTACTACTGCTTCACCAGGACATAACGAAGACACGGTGGTGAATCTTGGAAACCCTGATGACGAAGCTTTCACTCCGAAATACGCATCGGAAATAATAATCTCTAAAAGGAAGTACATACAGATAGGCAACCGATTTTCATTTATAGGATTCTGGCATCCATGATACGTACTGATTCCGGCTGACGCTACGTGCAGGCGTAAGGTACACCTTCCGTGCAGTGACCTGTCTGCTTAGAGTCAGGGTACGACACAAAAATTATCTTCAAAATTTTGCTGGGTATTTCAGGGTCATGGTCCGTAATTAAAATATTCTTAGCTATTACGATTCCAGAAATTTTAGCGGGCCTACGGTTCCCTCCCGTGGAACATTGAGCGCACACAAATTAACGCTAAAAACAGAATAAAAATAGTGTGCGGCTACAATGCCAATAAGGATAAACACAATTTCTAGCACTGGTACTGTACAATACCACATGTTGCGGGTAGGTTTACTCGTGGGTTACAGGTCACAGTGCACCACGTTGATCATTTGTTTAAATGACTCTGAGCACTATGGGACTTAACATCTGAGGCCATCAGTCCCCTAGACGTAGAACTACTTAAACCTAGCTAACACACACATCCATGCCCGAGGCAGGATTCGATACTGCGACCGTAGCAGCAGCGCGGTTCCGGACTGAAGCGCCTAGAACCGCTCCGTCAGAGTGGTCGGCTGATCATTTGTGAAAGCTAACATTCTGTCACTGTCAATCAGATGTGTTTCGTTCGACACATTAATTCTATTTAACATGGACATTAGAACAATTATTCGGTTATGCGTCCTGCTCAACGTTTTGAGCAGTAGCAGCTTGATAACAGGTTAATAATTAAAGTTAATTGACCTTCGCATCATGAGCTGCGCAGCCTGTATAGTTTCAAGCGGTACTGCCCCTCTGCTTACCTTCGGATCGCAAAGAGTTTCAGCGTCGCGTCCCGTAAGCACTTAACTGTAGTTACGACACTGATAAAGCGAATAGTCGGTGCAGCTAGAAATACCAGAGGACGAGTGGAAGACGGAATGCCACGGCCGCGCGATGGGCGCCTGATGGACGAGGCAGCAGCGGCGGTCTGCTGGATCGCGTGAAGGCGTGACGTCACGGCGGGGCCCCGTTTGGCCCCGGCTGCGTGGTGTGAGTGCGGAACGCGCGCAAGTGGCGGCTATGGGCTGCGCTCCGCGGGGCTCCTGTGGAGCGGCACGCAACGGCCATCCGGCTGGCCTGCTATTCGCGGGAGCCACGCGAGCCGAGAGGCGGGAATACCCGAGGGCCGCAGGGCGCCTCTAGATACCGTAGGGCTATCTTTGCTGCTGCCTACAGCAATCGACGGACCCCTTTACAGTCACAGTCTTTACTGGTTATCAAATATTGCACAATTTAAGCATTAAATCCCACAGGAAAATAAACGAAGTAGAAGGAGGTAACGCGTGAACTTCCAGAAGTTCAATGTCTATCAGTTGTTAATAACGTTAACAATTTCAAAAAACAGATTCTTTATAATTTTGGTAAAAGTAGTTACAAATTGTGTATTTCTTATTAATTACATACGTTCACGACAAGCTTGTTTCGGAGTATGTGCCATTTTCAAGTATTCCTGTTGACATTATACACTCCTGCAAATGGAAAAAAGAACACATTGACACCGGTGTGTCAGACCCACCATACTTGCTCCGGACACTGCGAGAGGGCTGTACAAGCAATGATCACACGCACGGCACAGCGGACACACCAGGAACTGCGGTGTTGGCCGTCGAATGGCGCTAGCTGCGCAGCATTTGTGCACCGCCGCCGTCAGTGTCAGCCAGTTTGCCGTGGCATACGGAGCTCCATCGCAGTCTTTAACACTGGTAGCATGCCGCGACAGCGTGGACGTGAACCGTATGTGCAGTTGACGGACATTGAGCGAGGGCGTATAGTGGGCATGCGAGAGGCCAGCTGAACGTACCGCCGAATTGCTCAACACGTGGGGCGTGAGGTCTCCACAGTACATCGATGTTGTCGCCAGTGGTCGGCGGAAGGTGCACGTGCCCGTCGACCTGGGACCGGACCGCAGCGACGCACGGATGCACGCCAAGACCGTAGGATCCTACGCAGTGCCGTAGGGGACCGCACCGCCACTTCCCAGCAAATTAGGGACACTGTTGCTCCTGGGCTATCGGCGAGGACCATTCGCAACCGTCTCCATGAAGCTGGGCTACGGTCCCGCACACCGTTAGGCCGTCTTCCGCTCACACCCCAACATCGTGCAGCCCGCCTCCAGTGTTGTCGCGACAGGCGTGAATGGAGGGACGAATGGAGACGTGTCGTCTTCAGCGATGAGAGTCGCTTCTGCCTTGGTGCCAATGATGGTCGTATGCGTTATTGGCGCCGTGCAGGTGAGCGCCACAATCAGGACTGCATACGACCGAGGCACACAGGGCCAACACCCGGCATCATGGTGTGGTGATCGTCGAGGGGACACTGAATAGTGCACGGTACATCCAAACCGTCATCGAACCCATCGTTCTACCATTCCTAGACCGGCAAGGGAACTTGCTGTTCCAATAGGACAACACACGTCCGCATGTATCCCGTGCCACCCAACGTGCTCTAGAAGGTGTAAGTCAACTACCCTGGCCAGCAAGATCTCCGGATCTGTCCCCCATTGAGCATGTTTGGGACTGGATGAAGCGTCGTCTCACGCTTTCTGCACGTCCAGCACGAACGCTGGTCCAACTGAGGCGCCAGGTGAAAATGGCATGGCAAGCCGTTCCACAGGACTACATCCAGCATCTCTACGATCGTCTCCATGGGAGAATAGCAGCCTGCATTGCTGCGAAAGGTGGATATACACTGTAGTAGTGCCGACATTGTGCATGTTCTGTTGCCTGTGTCTATGTGCCTGTGGTTCTGTCAGTGTGATCATGTGATGTATCTGTCCCCAGGAATGTGTCAATAAAGTTTCCCCTTCCTGGGACAATGAATTCACGGTGTTCTTATTTCAATTTCCAGGAGTGTATTTAAACACTTTTATCATTTTATTCTACGTCTGTGTAATAGTCCTATGAGATTTTATCTGATATTATACTTACAGTGTCAGGAAGTCGTTTCTGAAAGTATTTGTATGGAGTGTAGCCATGTATGGAAGTGAAACATGGACGATAAATAGTTTGGACAAGAAGAGAATAGAAGCTTTCGAAATGTGGTGCTACAGAAGAATAGTGAAGGTTAGATCGGTAGATCACATAACTAATGAGGAGGTGTTGAATAGGATTGGGGAGAAGAGAAGTTTGTGGCACAACTTGACTAGGAGAAGGGACCGGTTGGTAGGACATGTTCTGAGGCATCAAGGAATCACAAATTTAGCATTGGACGACAGCGTGGAGGGTAAAAATAGTAGAGGGAGACCAAGAGATGAATACACTAAGCAGATTCAGAAGGATGTGGGTTGCAGTAGGTACTGGGAGATGAAAAGCTTGCACAGGATAGAGTAGCATGGAGAGCTGCATCAAACCAGTCTCGGGACTGAAGACCACAACAACAACAACAATTATACTGACGTCTAGATGGATTATTTTATTTATTGTGTTCTTAACTTTGGTCACATATTTGTTTTCTATAAAAGCATAATAGTTAAATTTCGTATCATTATTATTAACTTTTTTCTTAGAACGAACCTGCATAATGCGAAAGTCACTAAACTGATGCCTGAAAATGACACTCGAACAATCCACGACCTTATTACAGTAGAAAAATTAATAATACGAAATTTCAATATTGTTGCCCCATAGAAAGAAATTACATTCCAGGATATTTTATGAAGTCACTCTATGTAGATGTAAGTATAATATAAAATAAAAATCTCATGGTACTATAACATAGATGTACAATAAAAAGATGTACTGCATAAATGTAGTGTCAACTGGAACACGTGAAAATGACGCTTATGATAAAAATCGTTCCGGGACAAGTTTACTAAACTTTAATTTCTACTTCGTTCAAATGGTCCAAATGGCTCTGAGCAGTTTGGGACTTAACATCTGAAGTCATCAGTCGCCTAGAACGTAGAACTACTTAAACCTAAATAACCTAAGGACATCACACACATCCATGCCCGAGGCAGGATTCGAACCTGCGACCGTAGCGGTCGCTCGGCTCCAGACTTCAGCGCCTAGAATCGCACGGCCACTCCGGCCTGCGCTATATAAGTAAAGACGGCGTCATTCGTCGAGTAGCAGCACGTGCAGCAGCATCGAGACACAGAGGAGCGTGCCGCCTTATTATACGAGGAGAAGGCGTTCGGGCCTGATAGTGTATAAAGCTGTCTATAACCTTGTGATGAATACGGAGAACGGTGTATGGGCACAAGTGATTTCCCATGGCCCTTCAGTGATTTGTGGATGTGTACTGAATTTTACACTCACGCTTACGCTTTCTTCCTACTGAGGGCTTCTGCCTGACTTCATGCATCCTACAAGTCGTATCTTGTCATGTGTGACGGCAAAGGGCGGCAATGGTGCAAGTACTTCGAAGCAGGAATTACAGACCTTCATGATGCAAGCCGCCAGGGAAGGAAGTGTGTGTCAACCGATGATCTTGTTCAACGAGTGGATCAGGCGATTTAAAAAAATCGCCTAAAAAGGCACTTCTGAACAAGCGAAGAAGAATGTTTTTATCACGCATTGTCCTGCATCATAACGATGTTCTAAAGAACACTGCACCACCAACAAGGACGCTCCTCCAGGCTTTTAGATGGGAAGTGTTTGACCGTCCACCAAGCATCTCGGGCTTGGCTCCCTCCGATTTTCATCTGCTTGCTCACATGAACTGCTGGCTCTGGGTACAGTATTTTTGGTACAGACAAGAGGTTGCAGACCAGTATAGAAAACTGGCTGCCTTCTATGAGGAGGGTATTGGAAAGTTGGTACAACGCTATGCCAAGTGTCTAGAGAAATACCTGAAAAGTGTAGCTACATGTTACAAAAATCATTTTCGATTTTCAGTGTGGTTTCCGTTTAAGACCGACAGAGCCTTGAATAAACAAATAAATAATAAAATATCCCTCGCACATATCAATGAAATGCTGATCAATTTTATTTTTGAAATTTTTGTTGCGCTTTTTTTTTCGTTTTTGCTTGCTTTTAGCTCTTCTGTTCTCATGTCAATCAGTTTAGTCAATACTTTACTAACATGATTTGCATGGAGACAGAACCAGCAAACTTTTGATGCACCGAATGTTGCTTAAAACTGTCGTCCAGCGTCGTCTGAAATTGTATTAACGACAATATGATTTGAAAGACATCTGGCTTACGGTTATGGGAATGACGTCACAAAGCATTAGTAAAAAAGTACCTGCTTTAGACGAGGGTGAGTAGTCTCCAGGAAAGTAACGGTAGCGGCAGCGGGTGGTTTGGTTTGGCAGCTTCGAATGACACACCGTGCATTTTCGTTTCTGAATAATAGTGTGGTGGCAACACTGATGGCAGCCATATTGAGCAGAAACAGCTGGATGATTTCATTTGTGGTGGAGACTAATAATAACTGATAAACTTTATTTAAAATTTATGTTTGTTGTTAGCTTTTAAGATCACTTCAGACATAGGAAGCGGTGTAGGGGCAACCGTGGACTAAAGAACAATATGTGCATATACGGAACTTTCATAACAGCTATACACCGACGCGAAGAGACATTCACTATCTCTCGTTTAAACACGGTTTATGCGTGCGTCGTCTTGGTCTGTCACAAACAAGTTGTTTCCATCAACTGGTACAGCGTCTCTGATAAAGGGTGGACTGTTCTGGCCCAGCGTGTGGGACTGAGGATGTCGAGGGCGGTGAGGCTGGTTACAACGCTGTTGCAAGCACAAGCGTTTCGGAGCACACCTTTCAGCGCACTTGGCTAAATGGAGATCCATAGCAGTCGTTCCCTAAGTGTTCCCACGCTGAGCCAACCTTATCATCAGTTACGACTGCAGTGGGCACCAGATAATCGGGATTGGACGGTGGGTCAGTGAAAATGTGTCATGTGGTCGGATAAATCTCGTGTTTTTGTTACACCACGACGAGGGTCATGATGGCAAACACCATCAAAACTGCTCGAAACATGCAACACGACACTGACAAAGGACCGTAGGAGCAGTATTATGCTATAGACACATTCATAAGAGCATCCGTGAGACCTGTTGTATTAATTGAGGGTGTCACGAAACTGTGGACCACGTCAACGTTATGGCGGACCACCTACACCCCTTCATGCTTGATGTCTTCCCTGACGACGATGGCACTTTCCAGCAGGACAACTCTCCGTGTCTCAGTGGCAAAATCGTGCTTCAGTGGTTTTAGAAACATGATAGTGAACTGACAAAGGACCGTAGGAGCAGTATTATGCTATAGACACATTCATAAGAGCATCCGTGAGACCTGTTGTATTAATTGAGGGTGTCACGAAACTGTGGACCACGTCAACGTCAATGTCTCGGCCGGCAAATTTGATTGATCTGAATCCGATGGAAGACTTCTGGGCGTTATTGGAAGGCAGTTCCGCGACCAGAAACCACCGGCCCGGGAGCTGCATGGCCTGCGCGTGGACGTCTTGTTCCACATGCCTCCGGAAACTTACCGACGACTTGTCCAATACATGCATCGAACAGCTGTTGTATCGCTTCTCAGAGACGGACCAACACGTTCTTCACCGGGTGGCCTTGTATGAGCCTCCTGTTCACTAGGCTTTCAGGCCTCTTCACCAGCATGTAGCCGGCCTGAGTGGTCGTGCGGTTCTAGGCGCTACAGTCTGGAACCGCGAGACCGCTGCGGTCGCAGGTTCGAATCCTGCCTGGGGCATGGATGTGTGTGATGTCCTTAGGTTAGTTAGGTTTAAGTAGTTCTAAGTTCTAGGGGACTGATGACCTCAGAAGTTGAGTCCCATAGCGCTCAGAGCTATTTGAACCAGCATGTACCCTGATTTTCTTGTCCTTGTGTAGGTGCTCAAGCACCTTCTTTTCTTTATAATCTACTCCCTTTTCTCTTAAAATTTGTAAGATCTTGTTACGTTGCTTTTTCTAAGTCGATAGAATCAGCATAAATTTCTCTATTCTTTTAGATACATGGCCCCTTCTATTGTTGTTAATAATGCTGATACATCTCCTGTAAACAGCGGTCTGATTCTGTCCGATATGTATTAAATTCCGTCAAGGACTTTTAAAGCAGAAGTCACTGTACAGGTACCACTCAAAATATACACGTACTTGACTCAGGTGAATATATTAAGCCAATAGTTGAGCATGTCCCACGAACACCTGTGGGACACGGGTCGCACCTTATTAGTAACTAGGAACTGTGCTGTTCGCTTAGCGGCGGGTATAATGCCGCGAAAAGTAAAAACAAGAATGCTTTCGCTGGCAATGAGAAGCGCTAGGAATCCCTTTAAAACTATCCGCTCCGACATCTGCGACTGTTTCTGAACGAGTGCAGTCTCGCACCTTAATGAAGGCAGCGTTTGCAACTGGTACGGGAAACAGTCAATGGAAGGTCAGAGCGGGAACCTTCAGCAGCTTGCAAGGAGAGCGCTGCAGCTCAGCTCAGATCGTTAAAAAGCCGTGGAACTGGCGCCAGTTCTTGCGGCTTTTATAAGGCCCCGATGTCGCAAGCTGGTTCCCAAAGACGAGCTTGCGGTTGTCTATAATGGAATTATACTGTCACCTATCTGTGCTTCTTTCATCCACCCAGTCTCCTTTCGCCCATTGGTGCGTTTATCTTGTGATACTTTCTATACGAATTTCTAGCGCTTTCACCATTGTACACGTGTTGAAGCGGAGATAAACACTTCAAGTAGAAAATCATAACCTTCATTTTCACAGTGCAAAAGGAGCAAAATAAACAGCATTATTAGAGTTTCCAGTAATTGTGATTGTACAGTCTTCAGTGATTCTGATACACTTTCATTGATTCCGAAGCAGTAAGATGTGCTTCCACCTGTCAATAGATACATACATACACGTCTTCACAGACCGAAAAGACGACTCGTTTTCTGAATTTTGCAATAACTATCCTTAGCCGACTGAAGCAGTTCCACGTAAGTCAGTCAATGACTGGTTTGATGTAGTCGTCACGAATTCATGTCTCGTGGCAACCTCTTCAACTCATTTTACCACCTGAATACGACGGCCTAATTTATTTTCTTGTATGTATTCAAAACTTTGTCTCAGTCAACAGCTCTCACTGGTACCATGGAAGTTAGTCTCCGGTGAATATAATCATATCCTATCATCCTGTAGCAAGGTGTTAAAATCCGCATCTAACAATTGACGAAGGACAAGTGTCTAATAGCACAGCATAATGTACAAGACAATAAAGTGATTTATGTAATAAATGTGGAAAACCAAACATGAATAATCCCTGTTTGTAAAGGAGTCATTTAGTACCTATAAACCAACCTAGGGAAAGCGTTAGCAGAAGACTCACTAAAAACTCTTGCCAGATCTGTTTGATGACAGTGATAACGCTTGCTTCGCAGAAAGTGGCAAAAAATTGAAATAACAGAGTCTGAATGTTTTCTGATATGTTCCCAAACTTTTCTTTCTGACTGTCTTAAATATTTTCAATTATGTTAAAACTGCGCTGCCAAACACGACGATACTCTGAAATGATGGGCTTGTAACCAGAAAAACGGTTAACTAAATAAATTAGTAGTGGACAATATTCACATTTTTTGCTTCTTGTTTAACATAGACTTTCTTAAGCTGTATGACAATACAGAGAAAGGCATAGTTAATGAAAAGCAGGACATTTATGAAAACCTGAAAACAAGTAAAATTCGTTGAGAATAGCCTGCGAACTTTGTATAATATATGATAGCACCATAACGTCCTGCGAAAAAGGGCCACTGCACGATTTTCGTAATCTCCAAGGTTTCTCCAAATCTAATGAGAAATAAAATGAACTATGTGTTTTTTAACGAAATTCATGGAAACCAAACCGAGATGTCGGAATGGGGCTTTGAACCCTGTTACTCTCAAACACATTTCTAGTGTCGTATGTGAGCAAGGCGTCTGTTGAAAACAAAACATTTTCGATTTTCTCAGTGGTTTCCATTTCGCAGCCGATCATTCCTTACTTTCCGAACAGCCCTCCTATGTTGAAAAGTTTATATGAAAAACTTCAAATTGTATTATCCCAAAAGTATGAAATTTTTAGCTTTAGATACAATTTTCTCCGAAGCTAATACATCTATGCCAATGAATCTTGGTACAGAGATTAATTACTGCACTTACATTAATATATACTAGAATTATGGCAGTCAAAAGATTTGAAAAAGCTTTAGATATAGTTTACTTTAGATATAGTTTTAATGCAAATTTTGTAGGTCACATACTATTTAAAAAAATTTCTATTGTGATAACAGAACTACTGTCACAAGTAATACATTTTGAACAAAACGTGACTTACGCATATTTGAAATTTGGTTTGCATTGGAGCAGCAGCTTTTCAGGAAAGTGTACCCACGGTAGGATGGTCAGCCATAGGAAATTATCTCACGACAGGGTCCCCTTAAGCGTGGTCGGTGTACCCACCACCCAGTCCGCCGCTGTCGCTGCAGCAGTGCACAGAGACAACAGCGGCCAGCCGACAATCAGACTGGCGACCCTGAGGTCGCGGCTGCAGCGGACGCCGGCGCACTCCATTTCCTGGCCGCCACCCGCTGTGGCCCCAATTTCCGACTCCGCGCCTCCACGCGTGGCGTGTATTAGCAGTACGCGGACGACCACACCAACCACTACCTGTCGCTCTTCTTCCTGCACAAACCCGCCCTAACAACACGGGACGTGAAGACGGACGTGGGCGTAGTGCTTGACAGTTTTGTGACGTCACCTCCCGAGATTTCACGTTCCACTGCTCTGCGAAGCGTGTCGAGTTAGGTTTTTGCCTCAAGGAGCCGCCGTACTGTATGGAGTTAACGGAGTATTTGCTTGTTACTATAACATACGTACTATGAATGTAAGCTCCTTAAGAGCACTTGCACATTGAGAACCTCTTGAAGACGCGTCGATTTTGATACGATTTGTTGTAATGAAAGACAGTTTCTCATATTTGATGCTTTTTTTTTTATTATAACTTGCATAGCATGAGAGTATGCCATTTCAGTGCTACAGTGCTTTATTGATTCCTCAAGAGTGCGTCGGTTTTTGGTACAGTTTCTTATAGTCACATATCAATGACACCTAGTTACAGCCTTTAGATAATTGGATAAATTGTATGTCCTGTTACTTAGACCCTGTTGTTATGTTGCTACCAAGTGTAATTGATACTACAGCGAACTTTGAAGTGAGAGGAAGTAGGTCTGTGTCTACTTCTAATTTTTTTCACCTTTTGTTATGTAAAATATTCTGATACGTTCTTATTAATTTAACAGAAGTACATCTGTACTACTAGATGTTATTTATAGCAAAGAATTTATTAGCTGTAGTTCTTGTTGTATAGTTCAATGACTGGCATGTTTCTCCAGTGATTAGAAATCTTAACGTGACTGCCAATAATTTTCAGAAAGAAATCACAATATTACATGCTGGTAGTTTTTGCTATTATGCCACTTTGTGTACAAGATGTGTAGCCATCTGTTGGTTTTGTGGACTGCCTAATCTACCATTAAGTATCTTTTACAATGATGGAGAATAGTTCTGGAAAAATCTCCTCTTGCATTCAAATGAAGCTGCTTAAGGAATCTCGAACTGAAATCCTACGAGGTGTGTGAGAAAATTAATGAGACTGATTTTTTATCTACCATTCATTTTTTTTTTTAAACAGAATTATTTCCCCTACACAGTACTTCCTTTCAGCAGATTTACACCGGTGGAGTCGTTGTTCCCAGACTTGGTACCTTCAACCGGGGGGGGGGGGTCTTTAACAAGCCGGTTATGTTCTTTTAAATACTCTCCAGAGCCCGAAGGTGAAGTCATTTTAAGACATTTTTAATTGCAGTAAAATAAACAGGTCGAAAGAAATAGATCAAGTGAATACGTGCGCTGTGGAACAGGAATGCTTCTGGGCCAAAAATGCCGTGATGGAAGTCGTCGTGTGACGTGGGCAATCGTCGTGATGCAGCATCCATTTATCTGCAATGTCTGGTCTCACTCAATTCACCCTGTTCCTGAGCCTTTCAAGGACATCTTTGTGAAACACGTGGTTGACAGTTTGTGCTGGAGGAATAAACTCCTTATGCACTATACCCCTAATCTCAAAGAAGGAAATCAACATCGTTTTGATCTTTGATTTGCTCATTCGAACTTTTTTCGGTCAAGGAGTGGCTCAGTGTGCCATTCCTAACATTGCAGCTTTGTCTCAGGATCGTACTCAAGAATCCAGATTTCATTACCTGTGATCACACGACTGAACCATTAGTAATCATTGGCAGCTCTCTCAAGAAGATCAACGCACGTCTCTTAGACAGTACTTCAGCTCAGTTGTGAGGTTTTTGGGCACCATTTTGGCACAAATATTCGGTCAAAATCTATTGTAAAGTGTTTAACAGGTCACATTTCATCCATATTGTTATAGTCGCTCTGATTCACAAGAGCCTGCACATGCTAGATGGTTTCGTCGGTTTTTGAAGATGAAAGTCTTCCTGCACAAGGTTCATCTTCCACGTGTTCTCACCCTTCCAAAAACGATTTGCGTCAGTGAAAAACTTATGATCTTGATAAGCAATGTTCCCCATTGGCATGTTTCAACTTTCCAGAGATCAAACTCACACAGTCCTCAAGTTTAACACAAAAGTTGCTTGCATAACGTTGCTCTAAATTCCTATGTTCCAATTTTCGCAACACACAAATTCACTGATGGCGATCTCAAAAATCAATTGATGGCTTTACGGAGGATCTGAAAGTGATGAATGCAACGGTCTACGCAAGTAGGACACCATAGTATTCTCAGATCATTGTCAGTGCTGTGAGTCTCATTGCTATGGTTACGAAGTAAATTACTTCGGAGAGATAGTAGTCAATACAACAGCGATAATATGCATATGATGTATGCACAAACTGACATAAGACGCTACATTCAATTTAAAACCAAAAACGAGTCGGAGATTCAACTGAGTTAATGAATGGCCTCTTCTAGTACATGTCTCAAATCGTTACGCAGAATATGTAGTGTTCCTCTATCAGCAATTCAAACCACCGATGAACCCAGCATCTTCGCGATTTTTTTCCGCTCTTCTTCGACGGTAGTTAACAGATTTAACGCAACTTTGTTATGAGCGTAAACAAACTGTGTGATAGCGGGCCAAATACAGTCGACAATTGCCGCTGGAGAGCGCTGTCGTCGCAACTCACGATGAGGAGCACGTGACGTTCCTTGGGATGTAGCAGGTCGTTCCAGAGCGTGCAGCAACCACGATGGATGCCACGTCTGGCATGCTTCGCTACGAGAGGCACACCCTGTGCAAACCAGTTTTCAAATTCAGAAATTTTATGATGCTAGCTTTTGACATTGAGTCAATGACTATGTCAAGCGGTGATACCATTACTGTGAAGGTGAAATTAGTCCTCAATTTGAGGGTGTTCATTTGTGCATAAATGTTACGAAATTAGTAATAACTGTTGTCATGCATCTTTCTCATAAAAATATATAAGGAAATTTATGAAAGATTAACTGCACGGTTCTTCTTTTCCTTTGTTCATGATACGAATTTCGTAATCTCTTCCCATACAATCTGAACGATGATAGTTTTCCCATCGATGACGTGTGAAGGAATGTTTCTCCGCTTGCCTGGAAAAGGAAGAATTTTAAGAGAAACGAACTGACAAAACCCATGAAGCAAAAACTTTTCAACTGAAAATTTTGTCAGTGATGCCTTTAGTATCGGAAGAAAACTGAATCCATATACAGCGCAATGAGTTTTTTTGTTTCCACTTTTTTTTTAGAATTAGCAGCTACAACAGGAAGAATAAACTGTCAATCATGGAGGAAAATTTTCTCTTGCATGTATACTACCAAAAAATTTCGGAACGAATTTCCCACCTAAAATAAACAAAACAAAAACCAGTCTAGTCTTTACTTTTGCCAAATCTTCACTACTGTCATACAGTGCAACACAGCATTCCTGAGAACTTTAGCTTGCGTAAGATGTGACGGTGACATTCAGTTGTTTTATTACGTCAGACACATCTAATGCTCAGAGTGAATGCGACCGGATAAGAGGCGAGATTTTCATTGTTTTCTTAACGTATCCTTTCTTCTCATGTCAAACCGCTGTCAACGTTATATAACCGCAATACAAGATAGGATATGTCCAGTATCTTGGCTATATGAGATATGATCGAAAAGTAACAAGATGTTTTGTTTTCTTCAAGAATCTTTATTTATGCACCAACATCAACTTTGTCCCCTTCAGGGTAATTCCCCTCAAATATAATACACTTGTACAGCACTTTATATAATCTTGGAAGCACTTCTGGAAATTCAGTTTTGGTTGGGGTGTTCAGCTTCTTCAGTGATTCTGTTTTTATCTCATTGGAAGTGGGAAAACGACGTCTTTCATGATACTCTTCAGCCTCGAAAATAGAAAGAAGTAGCAGAAAGCCACGTCTGGTGAATACAGTGGCTGAGGCAACATGACGGTTTTGTTTTTTCCCAAAAATCAGGAACAAGCATTGAGATGGTGAGTGGGAGCATTATCGTGAAGCAGATTCCACGAGTGGTTCTGCCACAATTTTGGTCGTTTTCTTCGAACTGATTCACGCGAACGACGCATAACTTGCAGCTATTACTCCTTATTGACTTTGAGTACCTCTATCGGTTCTCCCTTCTATTCCAGTCTCGTATTGTTCGTGGAAAGAAAGATTGTCGGTATGCCTCTGTGTGGGCTCTAATCTCTCTGATTTTATCCTGATGATCTCTTTGCGAGATATACGTAGGAGGGAGCAATATACTGCTTGACTCCTCGGTGAAGGTATGTTGTCGAAACTTCAACTAAAGCCCGTACCGAGCTACTGAGCGTTTCTCCTGCAAAGTCTTCCACTGGAGTTTATCTATAATCTCCCTAACGCTTTCGCGATTAGCAAATGATCCTGTAACGAAGCGCGCTGCTCTCCGTTGGATCTTCTCTATCTCCTCTATCAACCCTATCTGGTACGGATCCCACACTGGTGAGCAATATTCAAGTAGTGGGCGAACAAGTGTACTGTAACCTACTTCTTTTGTTTTCGGATTGCATTTCCTTAGGACTCTTCCAATGAATCTCAGTCTGGCATCTCCTTTACCGACGATGAACTTTATATGATCATTCCATTTTAAATCACTCCTAATGACTACTCCCTGATAACTTATGGAATTAACTGCTTCCAGTTGCTGACCTGCTGTATTGTAGATAAATGATACAGGATCTTTCTTTCTACGTATTCCCAACACATTACACTTGTCTACATTGAGATTCAATTGCCATTCCCTGCACCATGCGTCAATTCGCTGCAGATCCTCCTGCATTTCAGTACAATTTTCCATTGTTACAACCTCTCGATACACCACAGCATCATCTGCAAAAAGTCCCAGTAAACTTCAGATGTCACCCACAAGGTCATTTATGTATATTGTGAATAGCAACGGTCCTATGACACTCCCCTGCGGCACACCTGAAATCACTCTTACTTCGGAAAACTTCTCTCCATTGAGAATGACATGCTGCGTTCTGTTATCTAGGAACTCTTCAATCCAGTCACACAATTGGTCTGATAGTCCATATGCTCTTACTTTGTTCATTAAACGAGTGTGGGGAACTGTATCGAACGCCTTGCGGAAGTCAAGAAACACGGCATCTACCTGTGAACCCGTGTCTATGGCCCTCTGAGTCTCGTGGACGAATAGCGCGAGCTGGGTTTCACACGACCGTCTTTTTCGAAACCCATGCTGATTCCTAAAGAGTAGATTTCTAGTCTCCAGAAAAGTCCTTTTAGTCGAAGGAAACAGTGTGATCGAACTTGTCGAATTTTTATGCTTTGGCCCTTCAGACAGTTTCCATTAGGACGATTTGGCGTTGGTTTCAACGTCACACCCGTACATCCATGTTTCGTAGCCTGTTATAGCCTTCTTTAGAAGTTCGGAGTCGTTGTCGGCTTCACTCAGCAATTCCTGAGCTATGTTTACGCGAAGTTTTTGCTCGAAATACAAAATTTCGGAACAACCATTGCTGCTACACATTTCAAGCCCAAAATATCAGAAAAATTTGCTTAGCATGAGCCAAAGGACTTTCTGACAGCACAGCAGCCTCTCTGATGGTGATTCGGCAATTTTCCAGAACAATCTTCTTTACTTCTTCCACACTGCCGCCGGTAACTGATGTGCTAGGGCGCCCAGGGCGGTCGTCGTCTTCAACGTCTTTTCGACGCTCTTTGAAACGTTTATACCACTCGTAAACTCTTGTCTTACAATATATTCGCCAAAAGCCACAGTAAACGTTTAGAATCCGGTGCTGCACTTTATTCTATTTTTCAAGAAAAATTTAATGGAAATTCTTTGATCCATCCTTCTCGAAAATAAAAATTTGCTGAGCACTCGAAAACACTTATAACCTTTTCGAACGTCAACAATAAATTAAATATCCAAAACAGCTGAAAAAGCAAACATGCATCAGCAACAAGTGTACCAAAGAGATAAAAAAAATTTACTATGGGATGTACAAAGCTCGAAAAATTAAAAAAGTCCCGTTACTCTCCACCTCCTTCTACATTACAGCCATACGAGTCTGGAACACATTACCCGGAAACTTCCGTTTTATATAAAACCACTCTGCTTTTGTCAGGGGATTAAAATATTACGTTTTATCACCAGTGTAGTTGCCCTACCGGCATATGCCAGCTGTTAAGTTTCTATGCAACGGGGACTCAGTGTCTCTGTTACAATGTAAACTATAATGATTTTCGACTCCCTCTCCATTTCTGTGTTCCATCTTCCAGCTCGTCAACTAACCTACTCTATTATATCTGTGTGTTCAGTGAACTTCTTTCCCACACCTGATTCCTTCTGCACTGCTGCTATTCGTTTCTATTAGACGTCATAACTCACATTCGAGAAGAATGCATTGAAAAAATTCGTAACTTAATGTGAAAAAGAGTCAAATTTATGAAGTATCATGTATTTGTTACATTATTATTATTATTATTATTATTATTATTATTATTATTATTATCATGACATGCAGATGCAATATGCATATAATAATAATTATTATTATCATAATGACATGCAAATGCACTAAGCATACTGTAATGATAATTCGATAAAGATCTCTGATTAATGAAGAGAGCCTTGTAAGGTAATATAAATGCATAAATAAAGAAACAAAAATGATCAAAGACGTTGCAATATTTTCTGAGGTTATCCTGAATGTCTGACGATATGATTTTAGACGTCCTACCAGATAACAAATGTATTTTGTGTACGATATTTCGATTGCTATCGTAGCTGGAATCGATACTGATTGTGACTGTAGGTGTTTGTTACCGTTAGAAGTAGTTTAACTTGCCGCGAAATTGAAGTAAATACTTCCTGTGTGTTAGTATGGGCAGAAGTCCTGGTTGGCAACCGGAAGAAAATAATAATAGAATCCTTTTACCGACCTCCGAATTTAGATGATACAGTTGCCGGATGGTTCAAAGATAACTTGATTTTTATTTCAAACACGTACCCGACTCATACGATAATAGTTGGTGGTGACTTTAATTTACCTTCGATATGTTGGCGACAATACATGTTTAATTCCAAAAGTACGCATAAAATGCCATCTGAAATCGTGCTAAACGCTTTCTCTGAAAATTATTTCCAGCAGTTAGTTCATGAGCTCACGCGAATAGTAAATGGTTGTGAAAACACACTTGACCTCTTAGCAACAAATAGCTCTGAGTTAATAACGAGCATCAAAACCGATACAGGGATTAGTGAACACAGGGTTGTCATAGCGAGACTGAATATTGTAATCCCCAAATCCTCCAAAAATAAGGGAAAAATATACTCATTCAAAAAAGCAGATAAAAATTCATTTGGCGCCTTCCTGAGAGACAATCTCCACTCATTCCAAATTAATAACATAGGTGTAGAAAAGATGTGGCATGTATTCATAGAAATAGTATAGGCAGCAATTGAGAGATTTATACCAAATAAATTAACAAATTACGGAGCCGATCCTCCTTGGTACACCCTGCGCGATAGCAATGGAGATAATATCGAAGACAGTGCTGCCACAGCAGAGTTACTAAACACAGCCTTCTGAAATGCCTTCACAAAAGAAGGTGAAGTAAATGTTCTAGAATTTGAATCGAGAACAGCTGCCAACATGAGTAACGTAGAAGTAAATATCCTCTGAGTAGTGAAGCAACTCAAATCACTTAATAAAAGCAAGTCTTCTGGTCCAGACTGTATACCAATTAGGTTCCTTTCGGAGTATGCTGATGCATTAGCTCCATACTTAACAATCATATACAGCCGTTCGCTCAACGAAAGATCTGTACCCAAAGATTGGAAAGTTACGCAGGTAACACCACTATTCAAGAAAGGTAGTAGGAGTAATCCACTAAATTACAGGCCCATATCGTTAACGTCATTATGCACTAGGATTTTAGAACATATATTGTGTTCGAACGTTATGAATTACCTCGAAGGAAACGGCCTATTGAGACACAGTCAACATGGGTTTAGAAAACTAGCTCTTTATTCACGTGAAGTGCTGAGTGCTATTGACAAGGGATTTCTGATCGATTCCGTATTTCTGGATTTCCGTAAGGCTTTTTACACTGTACCACACAAGCAACTCGTAATGAAATTGCATGCTTATGGAATATCGTCTCAGTTATGTGACTGGATTTGCGATTTTCTGTCAGAGGGGTCACAGTTCGTAGTAACTGACGGAAAGTCATCGAGTAAATCAGAAGTGATTTCTGGCGTTCCTCAGGGTAGTGTTACAGGCCCTTTTCTGTCCCTCATCTATATAAACGATTTGGGAGACAATCTGAGCAGCCGTCTTCGGTTGTTTGCAGATGACGCTGTCGTTTACCGATTAATAAGTGATCAGAATATCAAAACAAACAGGAAAGCTATTTAGAAAAGATATCTGAATGGTAGAAAATTGGCAATTGACCCTAAATAACGAAAAGTGTGATGTCATCCACATGAGTGCTAAAAGGAACTCATTAAACTTCGGTTACCCGATAAATCAGTCTAATCCAAAAGCCGTAAATTCAACTAAGTACCTAGGTATTACAATTACGGACAACTTAAATTGGAAGGAACATATAGAAAATGTTGTGCGAAAGACTAACTAAAGACTGCGTTTTATTGGCAGGACACTTAGAAAATGTAACAGACTTACTAAGGAGACTGCCTACACTACGCTTGTCCGTCCTCTTTTAGAATACTGCTGCGCGATGTGGGATCCTTACCAGATAGGACTGACGGAGCACATCGAAAAAGTTCACAGAAAGGCAGCACGTTTGTATTATCGCGAAATATGGGAGAGAGTGTCACAGAAATGATACAGGATTTGGGCTGGACATCATTAAAAGAAAGGCGCTTTTCGTTGCGACGGAATCTTCTCACGATATTTCAATCACCAACTTTCTCCTTAGAATGCAAAAATATCCTGTTGACACCGACCTACATAGGGAGAAACGATCACCAAGATAAAATAAGGGAAATCAGAGCTCGTACAGAAAGATACAGGTGTTCGTTCTTTCCGCAAGCAATGCGAGATTACGATAACAGAGAACTGTGAAGGTAGTTCGCTGATCGCTCTGCCAGCCACTTAAATGTGATTTGCAGAGTATCCATGTAGATGTAGATGTAAATGTAGATGTAGATATGTATGCCCGAAGCGAGGACTGTGCGGAGTACTGTAGCAGCGGCAGTGGTGTCCTTGGAAATTCTTAATGTTTATGCTGCCACTGTGTCGGAGAACGCAAACTTTCTGATTTTCCATTCATTTCGCTTCGCTGCATTCATTGCAACATCACCCTCGCTACGTGCTGAGGGTCCAACCACCGGCGGTACTGAAGAATAGTTAACACAAGGGTATTCTTGTATTCGGTCTGCTTCACAGACGTACCAGATACGTCCACTCTTTACTGTGCTCTCCACAGAAATTGTTTTCGCTCGTCTACATAGTGTTTCTATGTATTCCGCTACTGTTCCGCTGATTGTGCACTGTTAGGTATTACTGCGGATCGGTACGCGTAGTACTCTCCCTCAGAACACGTCTCGGAAGGCTCATCGGTACCGACCAATAACAGTGTCAACCTCAGCCACTGGGTGTGGATATGGAGGGACATGTAGTCAGTGTACCACTCTCCTGGCCTTTGTCGGTTTTCGTGACTGCAGTCGCTGCTTGTCAGTCAAGCAGCCCCTCAATTGCCCTCACAAGGACTGAGTGCATCACGCTTGCCAACAGCTCTCGGCAGACCCGGACGGCAATGCATCCAGTGCTAGCCAAGACCGATAATGGTTAACTTTGGTGATCTGACGGGAACCGGTGTTACCATTGCGGCAAGGCCGTTGGCGGTACAGGTAGGCCTACACATTATTTCTGGACACAGCCGCGTCCCATCTTATTTCTACAGAAACAAGACAACAGACACATCATTCTGTGCACGAGGAGAGGATGGAGCTCAAGAGTATCAAATATACGAATGCATTCAGATTCGAATGAATAGAAAAATTGCTTACAGTGAGGCACTGTAACATAAAATAATAAAAAGTGCATGGCAATTAAACGAAACAGCAAATAAATACCAGTGAAGCGATTAGAGACTTTGACGGTCACGAGACAGATGGACATCAGCTATCGCGAGTAGCTCCTCTCGGATCAGAGCGCAACCGGACAACAGACACGATGAGCAGGCAAGCAGATGTGTGGCGTGACTCCTGAACTTCGCCACCAGCAGCAGCCGTAAGGGTCAGTGAGGCAGAGAGGAACCTGCGGCCGAGGAGACAGAAGTAGGCGAAGTCACAGTAGCCACAACGTCTTTGTAGCAGGTCTCCTCCCTCGTCGCTCACTCACCCAGTATGCTACTGGTTGGTCATTCTACGCCCATTAGCCCCAAATATCGAGAATCCCTAACATCTATACCCGGAAATGGAACAAATATGAACTCCTCTCCTTCACCAAAGGAGCAATAATATATGAAAATCTAAATTAGACTGAGCATATAGCTGCAATGTGTAAGAAGGCTGATTGCGGGGTTTTTATAAGAAGGCTCACTGCGGGGTTTTTGTAAGAAGGCAGATTGCGGGGTAAAGTGACCTTTTTTTTAGATCAGTATGGTGCGGAAAGTTGGTAATTCATCTCACACAATAAAAAGTATGAGGTTTTCCACATACACTATGTGATCAAAAGCATCCGGACACCTGGCTCAAAATGACTTACTAGTTCATGGTGCCCTCCATCGGTTATGCTGGAATTCAATGCGGTGTTAGCCCACCCTTAGCCTTGATGACAGCTTCCACTGTCGCAGGCATACATTCAATCAGGTGCTGGAAGGTTTCTTGGTGGAACTGCAGCCCATTCTTCGCGGAGTGCTGCACTGAGGAGAGGTATCGATGTCGGTCGGTGAGGCCTGGCACGAAGTCGGCGTTCTAAAACATCCCAAAGGTATTCTATGGGATTCAGGTCAGGACACTGTGCAGGCCAATCCATTGCAGGGATGTTATTATAGTGTAACCACTCCGCCACAGGCCATGCATTATGAATAGTTGCTGGATCGTGTTGAAAGATGTAATCGCCATCTCCGAATTGCTCTTCAACAGTGTCAAGCAGCAAGGTGCTTAAAACATCGATGTATGCCTGCACTGTGATAGTGCCACGCAAAACAACAAGGGGTGCAAGCCTCCACCATGAAAAACACTATCACACCATAACACCATTGTCGCCGAATTTTACTGTTGGCACTACACACCCTGGCAGATGACGTTCACCGATCATTCGCCATACCCACAGCCTGCCATCGGATAGCCACATTGTGCACCTTGATTCGTCACTCTGGACAACGTCTTTCCACTGTTCAGTCGTCCTATGTTTACGCTCCTTACACCAAGCGAGGCGTCGTTTGACATTTACCGCCGTGATGTGTGCTTTATGAGCAGCCGCTCGACCATGAAATCCATGTTTTCTCGCCTCCCGCCATCTGTCATAGTACTTACAGTGGATCTTGATGCAAATTCCTGCGTGATGGTCAGGATAGATGTCTGCCTATTAAACATTACAACTGTCTTCAACAATCGGTGGTCTCTGTCAGTGGACAGACGAGGTTGACCTGTACGCTTTTGTCCTGTACGTGTCCCTTCACGTTTCCACTTCACTATCACATCGGAAACAGTGGATCTAGGGATTTCTGAAATTTTCCCGGCGTATTTGTTCTTCTAATAATTTCCAGGTATGCAGCCGGATCCCGTCGACGTTCTGCCACGATATTTCGGCCCAGAGACGTCCGGCCATCATCAGGTGAGTACACAACTACTGAAGAGCCCAGGTGCAGTCGCGGTATTTATACCGATTCTCGTGCACGAGGTTTGATTTTTCTCCATGTCCTCGGTCATTCCTACCTGGTAAGGATCTCGTGCACGAGAATCGGTATAAATACCGCGACTGCACCTGGGCTCTTCAGTAGTTGTGTACTCACCTGATGATGGCCGGACGTCTCTGGGCCGAAATATCGTGGCAGAATGTCGACGGGATCCGGCTGCATACCCGGAAATTATTAGAAGGATCTAGGGATGTTTGGGAGTGTGGAAATCTCGCATACAGACGTATGACAAAGTGACACACAATCACCTGACCACGTTCGAAGTCCCTGGGTTCTGCAGAGCGCCCCTTTCTGCTCCCTCACGTTGTCTAATGACTACTGAAGCCCCTGATACGGAGTACGTGGCAGTAGATGGCAGCACAATGCACTTAATACGAAAAACGCATGTTTTTGGGAGTGTCCGGATACTTTTGATGACATTGTGTAAGTACCAAATACATTTCGTTAACTTTCGCTTACGTATGACATAATTTTGATGGCTGCAGATTCAGTTAAACACCTACGGATTACAATTATGGATACATGAACCGCCACGGTATGATGTTGCGAGGAAAGGGAACCAAAGACAGCGTTTTATCGGCAGATCCCTTTAAAGCCGCAAGAAATCTGCTAAAGAGGCTGCCTATAGTACGCTTCACCGTCATCTTCTGGAGTAGTCCTATGCGGTATGAGATCCTTACCAGGTAGGATTGACCGAGGACATGGAGAAAAATCAAACAAGCGCAGCTCGCTTCGTATTATCCCGAATTAGTCAAGAGAGTGTCGCGATATGAGAAGCGATTGTAACAAAGACGCTGTACGTTGCGACGAGATATTTTCAGTATATTACAATCACCGCCTTTTCTCCCCGAATGCTAAAATATTTTGTTGACTTTCGCCTGTTTAGTAATATTGAGCATTATGACAAAATAGGAGAAATCAACGCTCACAGGGAAAAAAATTAGGAGTTAATTTTTCCGAAATCCTATTCGAGAATGGGCCGCGAAGAATTCGGAAAATGATTCTGTGAACCCTCTACGGAACTCTTAACTGTGAGTTGCAGACTAATCACGTAGACGTAGAAGCAAATATCTTATACTGTTTTGTTACGATACGGTAGTCCGCTCTGGTTTCTTTTGGAACAAAATTTTCCGATACCGGTAATCACAGGCGAAGTCATCTTTTGTTACGCATCCGTTACTTTGTTGATTTCATTATAACAGCCAAGTTCGTAGCCAGCCGGGGTGGCCGAGCGGTTCTAGGAGCTACAGTCTGCAACCGCGCGACCGCTACGGTCGCAGGTTCGAATCCTGCCTCGGGCATGGATGTGTGTGATGTCCTTAGGTTAGTTAGGTATAAGTAGTTCTAAGTTCTAGGGGACTGATGTTCTTAGAAGTTAAGTCCCATAGTGCTCAGAGCCATTTGAACCATCTTGAACCAAAATCGTAAATAACGAAGAGTCTTATCCACAATGCGGAGCTGAATAATACTGATCTTAACACCAAGCTGAGTTCCACGACAAAAAGAGGTAAATAACAGCTAGCAGCATAATACAACTCATCAGCCATACCTCCCCCTTTGTTAGTGAGAAAGTACGCTCATGTTATTCTACAAACATAGATTCAGGTGTGTATGATTAAAGTCTGTAAGTAGTACAGTGCTGAATCTTCATGTGTGACGGATTATGGATATCTCTGATAAGGAGAAAAACCTTTGCAAAACTACTGCTCCTAACGGTTTCCAATTCCGTGAGATTCAGAAGATTCACTCTTTCAATATACTAGTATTATAGCGTAGCTTCCTCCATTTTTTGAGGCAACAGTCGCTGAAAGTTTGGCAAGAACTCGCATGACCCCTGTCTAGGCGACAGCTTTCGGTTAATAGAAAGAAACGCAGACAGTGTTAAATTTCTGTGGATACAAGAGAGGTGGTGTCAGCTTTCACAGGACGGCAGTTTTACCTGACATAACAGATGTTCAACGACACGCCCTGCTGTACACATATTAGGCGGTCCTGGCTATGACGCAATGTAGTAGGCAGACTACGTACGGCGGAAAGGCGCCATTTATCACCCTACCATTAACCCGGAGTTGTATTACACCGCTGGCTAGCCCACCAGATGCGGTAAAATTCCCACACAGAAGAGGCGGTCGAGCACCTCTGGTGTTTAATCATGGAGAGCAAGGGTTCACTTTAGATATTTGAGTCCTTAGTATAATTCAAAACCCACTGAATCGCTCCTCATCGTAAAGAGAAAATGAAATTATTATGTATTTGGCAGACAAATAACTATGCAACTTGCCTAATAACACTGCTAAACAACAACACAGCACGATGATTTTTCTTCTACAGGTGTTATGTCCTGGAACCAGGCATATTTCTCTGCGTAACATTTCGCTTCCAGTGTTGGTGACATAATCAGGGGCTATACCGACTCGGAAGGCAGCTACAAGCTCAGCAAGCCGAACTCTTTGTACGTATAGGCGACGTTAACAGCAGTCTGATGACGACACAAACTATCCATTCCGAGGATATTTGTATGATAATGATTTTCCAACATCCTCAAAATAAGTAGGTGTATATATTCAGAGATGTGTGGAAGTCGCTTGGGGAGAGCTCGGAACTATATGGACGATGTGTAAGGGCCCACATGTTGCAAATGTTGTATCGACAACGCTGTGGAAGTTTCGTTGGGATGTTTTCACATATCCTCGCTGGTAAGTTCTCACACATCCTCCATACAGGCCCCATGTCTCCCCAAGCGATATCCATATTTTTCGAGCTATGAAGAAAGATATTCACCGCAGTCGATTTGCTTTGCACAAAGAGCAGCATGCCAGCGTACAATCATGCCTGAGTACAATCATGGTTCCACAGGCAACCGGTAACATTTTTCCATGAAGGCACTGACCGTCTTGTCTCAGAGTAGGATAATTATATTAACAGGTATCGCGATTATCTTTGATATAATTGACACTTTACTTACTTTTTTCTACGTATCTCGTTTCCATTTGATTGCCTCTCATATTTTAAATCCTTCCTTGAAGCCAGAGTATAATGCGTATTGTAGTCACCAAACACGTTTCGTTATACTGAATTAAACATTATCAGAGGAAAACGAGTATTGTTGTCACCAAACGCGTTTCCTTGTATTGAAATGAAACATTATCAGTGACCTGTAATGAAAGATACTTCCATCTGGCTTCCATGAAGATTGAAAGACAGTTACTTACAAAAAGACGTTGATTATACATACGGTATATTATGACTGAGTTTCGCTCACGTCACAAAAGCCGTTTGCTTCCACGTTTTGGAAACTTCCTTCATTTGGCACTGTTGATTCTGGCCTAATCCCACGTTACTTCGCAGAAATACATATTTCTCGATGCGAGTGTAGCACATTACGGTTTGTTTGTGTCTTTCTGGCTAAAGACGTCTCGTGAGTTTTGTGTAGTGTCGCCCCTTTCCCTCCAGCCTCTACATTCCACTGCTATGCATTCACCCCTTTCCCTCCAGCCTCTACACTTCACTGCTTTGCATTTACTCCTTTCCCTCCAACCTCTACATTTCACTGCTTTGCATTCACCCCTTTCCCTCCAGCGTCTACATTTCACTCCTTTGCATTTTACCCCTTCCCTCCAACCTCTACATTTCACTGCTTTGCATTAACTGTTCACTTCATGGTGGAATGTGGAGCCTCCGCTGACTCCTCCCCCTTGTCCCCTCTCCCCCCCCCCCCCCCGCCCACCACCACCGTCTACTACCTACCTACCTACTCACCACTTAGATCTTCAGATCCATCACTACTCCTTAATTTCTGTTACACATTAAATAAATTCATAGAAACATAATTAAATGATGCAACATGTATGTCACGAATTGCCGAGGAAGAAAATAATCTTGAGTCAATGGAAAAGTAGCGGTTAACTTCAACATTTTTTGTAACGAACTGTCTTTCAATCTAGAATGCAAACCAAATTGAAGTATCTTCCATTACAGAACACTGATAATTTATTTTTACTTCAATAAAACGAAAAGCGTTAGGGGGCCAAAAATACGTATTTTTGTGGTTGGCAAGATGGATTTTAAACTCCTGCAGTACACGTAATTTCAGTGTGTGTTAGATTCTTCATATCATTGGATAAGCGGTAGAAGTTTTTGACGGCTGAATATCTCGCGCCCTTTTGTGCTGCGTAAAGGTTAACTGATGTACAGCGTGTCGTTACTCTCTCCAGCATTATATTTGTCATTGTTGTTTTCGGACTGCAATTAATCGTTGACAGCGAAATTATTACGAGAGTGAATTACTGTGAGGCTGTTATCAGTGCGCTCACCTGATGGGCAGTCTACAATTAATTCTAGAGTAGAAACCAAACATAATCCTCATCACACGCTGCTGCGCAACAGACACTTTCTTCTTCACTCAAGCTTGGCCCCAGAATATACCACGCGGCAATAGTGTTTGACAACAGGAAAAAGTAAGTATTTGACATTTTTGTCTCCAAAATCTGCTATTAGTCGTAAGGCTTAAGTTGCAGATTGTAGACGTCTAAGTAGTTCCGAAACAGGTGACCTGCAGTTCAAGTCCTTATTAATATAAACTCCCAAAGAGTTTGAATGTTCTGCTTTGCTTTCTGGTTCTCGCTCGTGCATTGTTTTCAACGGTGCTCTGTGCACCGACCGAGCGAGGTGGCGCAGCGGTTAGCACACTGCACTCGCATTAGGGAGGGCGACTGTTCAATCCCGCGGACAGCCATCCTGATTTAAGTTTTCCATGATTTCCCTAAATCGCTCCAGGCAAATGCCGGGATGGTTCCTTTCAGAAAGGGCAAGGCCGACTTCCTTCCCTAATCCGATGACCTCGCTGTCTGGTCTCCTCCCCCAAAATAACCTAACCCAACCCCACTGTGCGGCGAAGAACTGTATTTACTGAGTTTTGTCTTAGTTCAATGTGAGTTCCACAAATCTCTGTTGATTAGAACTGCTAGAAGATGGTGTGTGGCGAGTAGCTACTCAGTCGGAAAATGTAAGTCACTTTCACTTTATGCAGGATTGTGTACTCCGAGAGTTAGAACACAGCACTGAACAGAGACTCCGCTGCTGCCAGGAGTAAAAACATTGGCATTCATGCATTGCTCCAGGATACTATGATTACAATGGCAGTTAAAGGAGGATACTCATATGCAGATGAAAAAGGAACTTCAACCTTCAGAAGAAAATGTATCTGCAACTCTTCATACACTTTCTAGGAGCAACAGATTTGGCACGTATTTTATGACAACTGATCATGGACAAACAAGAAAAATAAAAGATAAAGCCTATGAAGCAAGTGCATGACGTGACTATAAGTAAAGGAAAGAAAGAAGAGAATAGTTGGATAGTTCTGAAAAGTGACTGTAGAGAAAAACATTTAAATTTTAAAAGAAATATCCGATGAGAAATAAGGCAGTAATTCTAAGAACAGTAGAGGAAAGAGAACTATTGGAAACCGTAGGAATGAGGTAAATATGTTACTTGGAGCATATATTACTAAGAAATAATCTGAATTACGATTCTCGCAAGGAGAGGTTACAAGGAAGACAAGGATAGGGAGAAAAAGGTTCATAATTCTGGACGAAATTAGAAACGGACGAAATTAAAGATGGTTTATGGAAGAGGCAGAGACAAGGATCTAGAGAGCATACCTGTCGTAAGACATACCAATGAAATGAAAGAAAAAGCAGCATAGAAACAGGAATCATGTAAATACAGCAAAGACAGAAAATACACACCACAAAGAGAGTAAGAGAGACAGAAAGGCGGCCACTAGCAGGAAGAGGAGCAGGATTTGTCGTGTGTGTCAGTAATGCACAAGGAGCTAGGCAGAGATTACACAATGTAACATATCGTCAGAGCAGAAATACATTTTCGTCGCGAGTGCTGCACGAGTTCGTCCCAAAGGGGTGTCCGCCTCAGGTGATTCACAATTGCCGACCTGCACGCTTCGAGCGTTCTTGCTGATATCTCTCTAGCATGGCACCGGACTCTTCACATACCACAGGTGAAGCGAAAGTACTTTATAATGTGACTTGTGTGATTATATGCAATGACATCAAGTTTTCCTAACGAGGAAGCAAACATCTTACTAAAAATTATGCTTGCGAGGGTTGCAGGAAGCGTTAGCTACACCAATTGCTCAACAAACAGAACAACAAAGAAGAATGGGCAAAAGATAGCTGCAAGTACTTTCCAAAGTTTCATTACTGCAGGAAAATGCGTAAGAAAACGATGAAAATTGTAATTTTAAGTAATAGTACCAAACAGATTGTCACCGAATCACATACATAACACATGTTGTTAGTTTTACATTTTCAGTATCGTATTATGAGACACTTTCTGCTCCATTACATTTTCTACCCCTTTTTAGGATTCTGCACCTCAGTCGGTAAAAATGGAAACGTTATAGGTTCAATTTACCGTCCATCTGTCCTTTTTTTCTCAGGAATATATAAAGGAATCAATTTATAATTTGTGTCGAATACAAAGGTCTATGGTCTCTTGGTGCTGTAAAAGATTTAAGTTTCTAAGTTAATCCAATCAAACCATACGGCCACTGATGTCATATTTTTATAGTAGAAATAGTCACCTGAACATTTAAGGTACTTCCCATTGACCTAGAAGCAATGTTCCACAGCACAAGTAAAGGGAAAAATCCGGAAATTGTTAATTGGCAATTAAATCATGTAAAAATATTTTTTGCCATTTGTTTTCCATGTGTCTGTTTGTCTGTCTGTCTGTCAGACGCCTTTTTCTCCGTTGTAATTTGTCTGAAATACGAAGATCCACGCTCCCATGGCGGTGTGAAAAAATTAAGCTTCTAAGTCAATACAAATATAGGATATGGTTATTTACGTCACATATTTTGATACTGACGAACTCACTCATCTGAACTTACTGATGAACTGTCAATATACGCGAGTATGTTTGCACAGAATCCTCAGGACGTGAGTCCTACCCGCACTTGCCCAGTTTTTTTTAATGAGATTCCTCCTGGCAGTACCTGGTCGGACTAGTTTTGTTTTATTTGGTCCTTTATGAGACATTTCTATTTTTTTAGCCGCGCAAGACTAGCCGAGCAGTCTACGGCGCTGCAGCCATGGACTGTGGGACTGGTCCCGGCGCGAGTCCTCCCTCTGGCATGGGTGTGTTTGTCCTTAGGATAATTTAGGTTAAGTAGTGTGTAAGCTTAGGGACTGATGACCTTAGCAGTTAAGTCCCATAAGATTTCACACACATTTTATTTCGTTTTGGTACTCTAGTGAGAAAGTACTGACTTTTAACGTGTATACATTTGTCGAATTCTTCGTCGTACTGACATACCTGTTAATACAATCGTTTTCAGACTCGCTAGCTGTAGCTTACAAGATATATAAGACAGGCACGTGTGCATAGGCTTCAGCTGTGGACTGCAACTCCCCCTCCCCCATTTTTTTTTGTAACGGACGTCACATGACATCCGTTAAAGCTTATTGTTGATCACTTCACTCATTTTTTTACATATTTTTTAAAAAATTTTTATTACAGCAGCCAGTTCTCTGACCGAACACGCTGCGGTACCGTGCCGGCGTCGACGGCACCTCCCCTACGGCTAACGTTCTCTGGCGCTGTCCGCGCAGCTACGGGCCAAGTTATTTTGCACATGCCGTACACAAGAAGGCTCCCATAAGCGAATACTGGGAAGCGCCAGCAGGATGTCTAAGAGCGGCACCGACAGTATTTTGTGCTCCGGAAGCTAGAGGCGCCTGTCGTCACAGTTTGCCAAATAGAACGGCGGGCCCGGCGCTAACACACGGGATGTTTGATGCCGGACGTCAGGGAGCGGCTCGAGCGGCTCCCTAAATATTATTGCGGGCGCGGAAATTTTCTTTCGCGGGGAGTGACGTGCTCGGCAGATCGGCGATCGGGAGGCGCGGCGAGCTAGACAAGGTGCGACTGAGCCTGCCACAGTGACAGGGCTTCTATACTTAGCCGCCGCCGTCCGTCACGGCGCAGCGTGCTCCGCGGAGGCGCCGCGCCGCGCCGCCGAGAAGTGGCATAACAGATTATGGGCGTGTAGGCTGCAGCCGGTGCCACAGCCTCACCCACCAGCGTCGTTCACTTGCAACTATAAAGGCGAGCGTCCACACGCTCCGTATTCGTCCGACTAGTTGGACGCCAGTATACGACCCCACATGGCCGACTAATCCCAAGATATGTACAGTAATGGCACGCGTCCTTTGCACACGACCAAGTCGGCCGCGTACGGCCGTATACGGCCAGCTGACGGACGGATCCCAGTGAAAAGGGACTGGTCGGACGTAGGCGGTGCAAGCGAGCGCCTAGTGTTGCCTGTGCCTGGGTAAGTATCGCACATGACTACGTAGAGAAACATATAGGTCATGTGAATGGGAACAGGTCAGTCTCGAATTTTCACTCTGCAGCGGTATGTGCGCTGATATGAAACTTCCTGGCAGATTAAAGCTGGTGCCGTACCGAGACTCGAACTATGGCAGAAGTAAAGCTATGAGGACGGAGCGTGACTCGTGCTTGGGTACCTCAGTTGCTAGAGCACTTGCCCGAGTTCGAGTCTCGGTCCGGCACACAGTTTTAATCTGCCAGGAAGTTTCATATCAGCGCACACTCCGCTGCAGAGTGAAAATCTCATTCCGGAAACATCTCCCAGGCTGTGGCTAAGCCATGTCTCCGCAATATCCTTTCTTTCAGGAGTGCTAGTTCTGAAAGGTTCGCAGGAGACCTTCTGTAAAGTTTGGAAGGTAGGAGACGAGATACTGGCAGAAGTAAAGCTGTGAGGACTGGGCGTGAATCGTGCTTCGGTAGCTCAGTTGGTAGAGCACTTGCTCGCCAAAGGCAAAGGTCCCGAGTTCTTGTCTCAGTCCGGCACACAGTTTTAATCTGCCAGGAAGTTTCCTGCAACATATCACCACCGAGACTTACGGAGGATACGATGGTTGAAAGTTGAAGAGGAGATGAGTGCAGAAGATAAGCTGAAACGCTAATAACAACGTAGCAAACAGTGATAATAATTATTGTACGTGTGATATGAGACATACAGTGTACATTCAACAAGACTGTTTAAACAAATACTAGAAACTATATTAAAAAACGAAATTTAGAACAACAGCTTCAGCCATATGTTTATCCATGTAGCTAGGATTCTCTAAAGCACTCAAACCGCTTTCGTTCGTGCACTTCCCCTCAGCAAATCAACGTCATAAATTTATCCCGGATGTAATACACTGCAATAGCACCACGGTCCTCGCAGGCAAAAGAGTATCTTTTTGTCGATTGTGTTAGTTGGCAAGTGAATGCAGCTGCTGGTTCTTCCCCATCCTGCTCAGTTACGACGTTACGTAACCAGCACAAAAATTTCACTATAATAGCGCTATGATGTCAACATTATCAGGCTTATCAATTTCAATACTTTTTGTATCAATCCCAGTCACAAATCATTATGCCAAACGCACATTCTACTAATTGTCGAAGCTTAGAAAGACTCCTGTTGAAAGTAGTTTCCACTGGTCCAAGATGTTACACAGGCAATGGTCACATCAGGTAAGTCTTCAGTTCAGCAGGCTTTGCCAACTGCTGGTTGCCGGCCTTGTGTGGGATGTTACTCGGCTGCAGTGGACAAGCTTCATCGATCGGGCGTGGTCGGACGACTACGGCACCTGTGGACGTCCACACTAAAAGTTGAAAGGCGACTGTTTTACAGCGAAACGCCTCTCACACATCGCGCATCTGCACTATGCGTAAGTCGTTTGTGGAGTGACAAATGATGACTTACTACCCGTCCTTTTTCGCGAGAGTGGCACATTTTTACCAAAGAAAGAGAGAAGGAATCTCTTACTGCAAGATGAGAGCTTTCATTGGGGCCGGCCAGCCAAGCGCTCGGCTCGTAGTATGATCGGTTCCTTCGCGCAGTTTGAAACGCAAAGGAAATCTCGTCTCGTCTCTGAAACTGTCTAGTGCACCATACCATAAGTATTCAGACACTTCTGTTTTTTCTTTGATATCGATGCGTTCGAATAGCAACTTTCAATATAAGAAACGCAGCAAGCAGCAGGCATCCGGATTCCATTTACTTGACAGGAAGCTATGATATCACTGAAGCTAGGTAAAACAGTGCTGAGTCTTTGTTTTCATTTTCGGCTGCTTCAGAATACGTGGCCGTCCGGATTTGTGTCTGCTTTAACCATCTATAAACAAATCTGAATTTCAGATAGTAGGTCTGTGACTGTCTTTTTCAGTGTCAGTATGATTCTATGCAGTGTTGGATTCAATACGCTGCTGACGACTGACAGAGGCATTAAATTATGAAATTCATTCACAAACTGCGAATACGATTGCATAATAGCTATACAAATTGCTAGTAACCGGGACCCAAACCACTGTTTCCTGCTTTACGTGAGTGGTCACCGTAGCGGCCTCCGAGCGCGCCTGCAAGACCGACTCAAACTTCCGTATGTCCTAGTATGCACATCCTCATGTCTCGCATACAAATCGCGTGGTTTCCTCAGAACGGTAAGGAAATCACAAGATGTCAACTGCATGTACAGACGAACAAATAATCACGTTTCGAGAAAAATTGGATGATTTATTCAAGAGAAATGTCTTCACAAATTGAGCAGGTCAATAACGCATTGGTCCACCTTCGGCCCTTATGCGACCATTTATTAGGCTCGGCATTGGATAACAGAGTTATTGAATATCCTCCTGAGGAATTCTCTACAATTGGCGCTTTAGATCGTCAAAATCCCAAGCTGATCGGAAAGGCCTGCCCATAATGCTCTAAACGTTCTCAATTGAGGAGACATCTGATGACGTTGCTGGCCAAGGTAAGACAAACAGTATTAACTCTCGCCGTGAGCATACGGGCATTATCTTGCTGAAATGTACGCCCATGGTGCCTTTCCATGAAGGGCAATAAAACAGGGCGCAGAATACCGTCGACATACCGCTGTGCTTTAAAGGTACCGCGTATGGGAACCAAATTGGGCTGTTATAAAATCGCACCCAGACTATCACACCTTGTTGACATGCCGTATGGTGGACGACTATCAGGTTCGTATCCCACCGTTGTCCGGAGCCTCTTCAGACACGTCTTCCGTCTCGAATCTCATTGACTGGAGTAGAACTGTCTGGAGTGATACGGCTGCTTCGAACTGAGCCCCGAAGACCAGCGAAAAAAATGTTCAAATGTGTGTGAAATCTTATGGGACTTAACTGCTAAGGTCATCAGTCCCTAAGCTTACACACAACTTTACGTAAATTAAAGGACAAACACACACACCCATACCCGAGGGAGGACTCGAACCTCCGCTGCGACCAGCCGTACAGTCCATGACTGCAGCGCCCTAGACCGCTCGGCTAGTCCCGCGTGGCGAAGACCAGCGAAGACGAGTCTGAAGATGTTCCAGACGGCGATGAGATATAAACCTGACGGCCACGCACCAATGCCCGCCAATTTGGAGTGATGAACTGGGGTGCCATTATTTTTCATAGGAGGAACTCTTTGGTTGTCATCCGCTGCACCCTTACAGCACAGCGTTACGTCGACTATATTCTGCGGTCTGTTTTGTTGCCTTTCCTGGCAAGCCATCCTGGGCTTACATTTCAACAAGGTAATGCCCGCCCGCACACGACGTGAGCTTTTACTGCTCGTCTTCGTGTCTGCCAAACCCTATCTTGGGCAGCAAGGACGCCAGTTCTCTCTCCAGCTGTGAGTGTTTGGGTCAATATGGGCACGGCCCTCCAACTATTTCGGAATTTTGAAGATATAACGCAACAGTTGCAGAGAATTTAGCACGATATCCCACAGGACAACCAGCAGCTGTATTAATTAATGTCAAGCCGAATAACTGCCTGCGTATAGATCAGAGGTGGACCAACGCTCAGTTTGTGAAGCTCTTTCTCCTAAGTAACACATCCAATTTTCCTGAAATTGTAATCATTTGTTTGTCTGTACATGTGCCTCACTGATTTCCGTTCCATTCGGATAATTCCTTCGTCGTGCATCGTTCCTTTTGTCTTAGAGTGTATTTGTAAAACATCAAAATTTTGCTCTAGTACACAAAACTCGTTATTACTTCACAGGCCATGCAACACGTTTCGAGAGCAGGTCCTCATCTTCAGTTAACGATTTAATAATGAAAAATGTTCATCGCAGGACTAGTCTCTGCGAATGCAAAGTAAGGAAATTGTTTATTCCGAGAGTTTTACTGTTTCTTACGTTATTAAAGTATTAAATTATTTTAAAGATTCTTGCATATTTTATCTTTAGATAAGAAAATCTTTACAAAATGGGTCGTGTGATTCATATCTTAAAACGAATATTGTGTGGTTGAGCCAAATTTAAAATTTTAGACTATTATAAATTAATATCGTAAACAACTACCACCAACATTCCAGCCAGGGTTATAGTGGCCTCCTTCTGGCTCTTCTGGATCTACAGGTAGACTACAGGAAAGCCACAGTAACTGAGGCCGAAGCGTTGCTATCATCAGTGACGATTTTTTACGCTGTGACGCGGTACCAGCCGAGAAAGCCTTAACGTTGACTCTGGGTGCGGGACTTGCGCAATTATATATGATTACCGCACATGGAAAATGGTGGATGTGCTAAAGTATTTATTTATTTAGAAATTTAATTTCCTGGTTACAAAGCTATCTTCACACAATAATTGACTATCGTCATCAAAGAGGGTACAGTACTGGTGAACAACTTACACATACGGAGTCTGATGTAAAAACATAAACCACTCCGTCTACAGGCCACAAGTGGCCGATAGGTACCATCCGACCGCCGTGTCATCCTCCGAGGAGGATGGGGATAGAAGGGGCGTGGGGTCAGCACACCGCTCTCTTCTTGACCGAAACCGCTACTATTCGCTCGAGTAGCTCCTCAATTGGCATCACGAGGCTGAGTGCACCCCGAAAAATGGCAACGGCGTATGGCGGCCTGGATGGTCACCCATCCAAGTGCCGACCACGTCCGACAGCGCTTAACTTCGGTGATCTCACAGGAATCGGTGTAGCCACTGCGGCAAGGGCGTTGCCTTGATGTAAAAACATAATAAATGTAATCTGTGATGCGTCACAGGTGGTATGCCTGTAAGTACAATTTCTTCTCTCCAATTTTTGTTGTTGTATAAAGTGATCTTATTAAATTCGTAATACGAACCTACTATGTACTTCTGTTATTTAATATAGGCTCAATATAATGAATATTTAACTCTGCAGCGGAATGAATTGTTGTCCTTCTAAGTTATTAATACTGAGATGGACAGCTCAATTGGAAGATTGCTGCACACAATGGTTCAGTGTTCAAATTAGTTTCCGAGTGGAGAAGAAAGTTTAAATCTCAGGAAGTTTTGCGAAACTAACAGCCCAGTCAGTACAGTGAACCGTGAAGATTTGTTAAGGCAAATAATACGAAACCTGAAGATACACACGAATATCTCTGACAGAAAGCAGTTGTCCAAGAGAAGAGCCTTTCGATGTCCTTCCTTCTTTTCCGTAAATGTTGCTCCACCACTCCTTTTTATTACGACTCATTTTATATTAACTGCCAGAATTTAATGGATTTTGTATTCTCATAGAGCTACTGCACGATGGTGGCATCAAAGCACCTAGCGAAGTACAGATTCCATCTCTGCTATAACAGAGCTCGGTTTACTAAATGCTTCTTTCTGCTAGTGTGTGCTTTGGAAGCCGCTTACAAGAGCGTCATAATCTGCTATTGTAATATGTGTCGATGCGTTGGCGGTGGCAAGTACTGTTGACTCCTTAAGTGCCCGCTTCCAAGAAGCATTCCGAAAGCTGTGAAGGGCCAGCTAATGTCACTGAACAATTCAAATATCAAGGATTACGAATATATTACTTTCGTAGCCAGAACGATAATAACAATACTCTTACGTCTCCCAACAAAATTGTATTCCAACCAAACATTTTCAAAAGTCAAAACAATAAACATCTAAAATTACATTTATTTATTGCTTTGTCTTCTTGAAAATGTATGGTTGGAATACTGTTTAGTTACGAGATGTATGATTAGTGTTATCTTAATCCTGGCTACGACTGTAATATCTTCGCAGTCATTGATCTCTGAGTTGTTTACTACCAGTTCTGGCCCGATAATGTCGGTGAATGTATCGTGCTGATTCTCTTTCGTTAGTTGCCCTAGACACAGATACCATAGTAGCAATGTTCGAAATGAACGATAATTTTAGCTTCGATATGTGATGCTCGCTACAGATTAATTTTTTGACTAAGGTAATTTTTCTGTTTTTACATTCGAAATAATATTGTGACCTTGTAGGTAATTTTCTTTCTGCAGTTTTTTTTATTTCGTACAGGACCGTGAAATGGTTTATGACCGGAACTGGTCGTAATAAAATATAAATAAAGTCAACATTTGTGACTTATGAATTTTATGAAACCGTTACAGCTGGTGTGCATGATACACGAGGCAGGCAAAATACCCTCAGACTTTAGAAAGAACGTTAACTATTGAAGTTTCAAACAATGAAGGTGCTGACACGTATGTGTCTTACCGTACTACGAGTTTAGTAAGTCTAGGTTTCAAAATACTGATGGCAACTATTTACAGAAGAACGGAAAAACTGGTAGAGGCCGTCTTCGGGGAAGAATGCTTTGGGTTTGGAGAAATGTAGGACTACACGGTTTAGTACTGACCCTACGACTTATCTTAGAAAATAAGTTAAAGAAATGGAAACTTATGTTTTTTGTATTTGTAGATTTAGATAGAGATATTGACAATGCTCAGTGGACTACGTTCTTCGTAATTATGTAGCTAGTACAGATAAATACAGGGAACGAAACGTTGGCTACAACTTGTGCAGAAACCAGATTGCAATTCTAAGAGTCTAAGAAGCATAAAGGGAAACAGTAGTTGAGAATGGAGCGAGACAAGGTTTTAGCATATTCGGAATGTTATTCGATCTGTAACTTGAGCAAGCGATAAAAGAAACCAAGGTGTTAGTTTTAGAGGGAATTTAATTTCAGTGAGAAGAAAAAAGAACTCTGAGGTTTGACGATGACTCTATAACTCCGTCGGAGATGACAAAGGGTTGAGAACGTCACTTGAACGGCATGCATAGGGTGTTGGAAAGAGATTATGCATAATATGTTTACCAACGAAAGTGAAACAAAGATAATGAAACATCGTCAAATTAAATTACGAGATTCAGAAGTAAGTGTATTTGGAAGTCAGACAGTAAAATTAGTATATGAGTTCTGTTATTCTGGCAGCAAAATAACTGCCGATAATGAAAGTAGAGGGTAAATAAAATGCAGAGTGTAAATGGCAAGCGTTTCTGAATGAGAGAAATATTTTAACAACTAATACAAACTCAAATGTTCGGAAGTATTTTCTGAACAATTTTAACTAGAGTATAGCCTTGTAGGGGTGTGAAACGTTAATGATAAAGGGTTAAGACAAGAGGATAATAGAAAATTATAGAATTTAGTAGTACAGTAGCATGCTGAAGATTACGATGAGTGACCTAGTACTTAATAAGGAGGTACTCAAGCGAACTAGTGAGAAATAAATTTATGGCAGAAACTATCTAGAAGAAGGGATCGGCTGATGGGTGACATCCACATCGTGAGTCATCAAAGGATTCTCAACTAGGTAATGGATGGTGATTAAGGCCAAGTAACTGAAGATGGAGAATACAGAAAACAAACTTAAATGGATGTAGGCTGGATTAATTACGCATAGGTAAAGAGACTTGCACTGGATAGTTTATCGTAGATAGGTGCATGAGACTAATCTACAGACTAAAGATTACAACAACAATATAAACATTTCTTTCTTAAAATCCAAGCACATAACCGAAACTACCTGAAGTTTGCCTCAAAGAGCCTAATGGTTAAAACACTGACATTGGAATAATCGAGCCTACTGCCGGATGTTTGTGTCGCTCTAGCACAATATTTCGGCCACGTAACTCGTTGCCTTCTTCAGGTGCTATTGGAGGATCTTGTCCAGTATTTATGCCCAGAGGGCGCTGAGTGCTCTCTCTGCCGTCCGCACCCGCCTGGCGCTGCTTGTAAGGTGTTGCTTGTAAGGTGTTGCTGAAATATTGTGCCAGAGCGACGCAAACATCCAGCAGTAGACCCGATTATTCCACATGTCAAGATCTCGCCGGGAAAACCTGAAGAGTTAAAACACTGTCAGTTCAGTTCAGGTTCAGGAGTTGATGAAGTCTCTTACTGTAGAACAATACAGTACTCGTATGGTAGGGTATTGGAATGTGGTATGAGCGTTATTTCTACACCCGCCATCCAATTTTTTAAATGTTTGCAGCTGCCACTGCAAACTATGACAGAACTCGAGTCATATAGAATGTGACTCCGAGTGCGGTAGCACGTGTACATTTCTGCTAGGACCTACCCGAGGAACGTAACTTATATGGGAACGTCGTGTGACTTGCACTGCGGTATAACCCGTACGTTTAGATGCTGGGGTTGTGACATTCGTTTCTGTTTCGTTGCTTATTTGTTGAAGCAGATTCTCGGGTGGCCTAGAGGAGTGACTAACTTTTTAATGCGACTCGCCACGACTTCCTCTGCGCCAATATCTCCATCTCAGTCCAAATTCACACAGAAATGGCGTCGCATGGACGTCTTGCGGCAGCAAGCCAGGGACGTGGAACGGACGGGACGTGAGAAAATCACTCAGAAGTGCCACTGTCAGAGAGACGCGGGACGGTCTTGCTACGAATGGATCAGCATATGAAGTCTGCAACAGATGAAGGTACTGATGCCCTGAATCTTTTGTAACCCATAAATACTGAGCAGCGAAGAGGGTATTGGTTACATCCGTTTTGGTTCAAAAAAAGGGAAGACATAAGGCATATTCGGCGTAATGAAATAAATGAACATGTATCCCGAACTATTCAAGCGTATTTACAGTGTGTCTCAAATGTTTTTCCGTATTTCGTTAGGCAAAGAGAAGGACAGCATTTTCATTTACACATAAGCCTAAAACTGCTGGTGTGCGAGATGTTCAAAATATTGGAAAATTTTTCCAAAATCTGATCATCCATGAATATTTCACTGTTGTAGACCAAAAATGTCTCATTACATGGCATAGTTTCTTATCCTGTTACAGAGGTTTTGCCCTTATAGAGAGGAACAAAATATTCTTTCACCCAGAAAACTGGATTCCAGCCATCGCCAACGCCAAGGATAATGAATTCATCGTTGTGAAAAAAGGGACCAGGCGATTTCAGAGGCGTTAGCGCACCAGACGACGGGTTGCACAGAGGCTCATTCGAAATAACTGAGTACGTCTGGCTACACATTTCATCTGACAATCCTACTACACCGTGGATTTCTGAAAGCATTGCAAAGAAGCCGAGAGGTACTGGAAAAGAAATCTGCCGCTAGATAACTTACAGTTTTCCCTATCCTGTGTGCCTAAATTCTACCAGTTAAAAGTGCCACAAAGAAAGCCGTACTTGAAATACGTCGATATATCTCAGTTCTTAAACGGAATTTCTATTAACGAGTACCAAGTGAGTAGTGGATTTGCACGTCTGCCTGGCAATATCCATTAACTAAGGACAAAAATTTAATGCTAACTGTACACATTTAGAGCATTTGCAACAAGGACAATGTTAAATTTTTCGTATCTTATGCTGCTGCTTGTTCAAATTTGTATTTGAGTTAAAATTGTGTGTTTTGACATGAGTTGTTTCACTTTCCAAAATAAGTTTTCTATTCCTACAATAAGGGATACAGTTGTTCGTCCAGGAAAATATAAAGGTGTTATTTTTTCGAATATAACGTAAGTATTGTGTAATAACTGTTACAAAATCATGCAAAATGGTATTTTATACACTGCCTGCATCAAGAATTCCAAATACTTTAAATTCAAAATACTGAAGCAGTTAGGTAGACATAAAACATACAGAAGACAGACTACTTTAATTACCACTATATGAGTAGCATATAGCTCCCTCTGATGCTGGGTCTACGATATTCTATGTCTTGTTTTAAATCATTCTTAAATCAATATTAACTTGAAATGACTTCATAAACCACACACGAAAGAGAAACACGAGCTACAAGTCCGCACAGCGCACGGCCATAACGTCGAGTTTCGCTCGTCGAAGCCAAACGTCAAAATATACCTCTTATTTATTCGGGACTGGAAAGAGATGCCAATGCCCCTCCATAGTCAAAAAAATTTCGGTATGTTAGCTATATTTCGCTCCCGACGACATGTGCCCCAAATCCCACCAAACGTATACTGACCAGCGACGATATTCTTCATTGCAAAATTTACAAAATATGTCCGGTGGTTTTCTTATTTGGGAAATTTCACTACAGTTGTGGGCAATAACGAAAACGAAGCTAATTCACTTTCAAGCTGTGATGTGTAGACTACAAGATGCCGAAAATTCTCTCTTTTTCTTTTAGGAAATAGTTTACTCAAACTCGAAAGAAAAAGACTACATAGCAGTGAACACGCGTAACTGCCAAAACAGTGGTTTTTAATTTTTTACTCGAAACGTAAAAGTTTGACTGAGAAACTATCCACAGAGACGGATGTAGCTTTGTTTCATCTACATAAAGCAGTTTTTGGGCACACAGTATTACTTCAGATTAATGAAAGCAGCAGCGCGTCACTCGAACGTCGCCACGCGTCGCTTCGCTGGTGCGAACCACGAAGCGACGCGACGCGTCTCCGCCACGCGACCTCTGTCGTCCAGCTGCCTCACTTGTAAACGTGGAGGTGGCACGAAACAGCGCCGCGTCCCCCCCCCCCCCCCCCCAGCCGAGTAGTTACACTCAGCGTCCTCATTTAGTTGTTGCATATATTCCAGCCTTTTCTTCCCTGTAATACTTGCCTTCCACAGGCGCATCTGACATCGTAGATGTTACACACCATTGTGTTAACACACATATTGTCATCCCTGGCGTCCTTGGAGTTGGTGTCCCCATCTTCCTTACCTCGCCAATTCTGTGGAGGACCCCATATTTCTTATTTTTCAAGCCACTTATTCCCCAGCACTCTTTTCCGACACCATATTTCACGAAGTTCTTTCCTTTCCGGTTTTCCCCTTAGCGCGTTATTCATTCTCATGAATATATTAGTATACGCATTTACTCCCAAATATCTACTTATGAAATTAGAGCCTATTTGGTATTTTTAACCCATATTCTGTACTCAATGGAGAGTTTATTAAATTCAGCTGTTCCTGTAAGAGTTCATCACTTCAACTTTCCTTTCACCTTCAGCGTCATCGTCGAACCTTATTTTTTTCTCTCTTTTTTTGACTTAAAAATTAGCTTTCGGGACGTGCTCATACAGCCATCTCAACAGTAGAAAACAGGTATGACAATGTGGTTCGACAAATCAGAATAATATTTGGTCAAACCGATACCATGGTAAAAAGTTACATACACTTAGACTTGGCGTGTGTTGCCATGCGGGCGATTTTTGTGTAGTTACGACGGTACGAAGATAAGGACAACACAACACCCAGCCTCCCAGTGGAGGAAATCTCCGACATGGCCGGGAAACGAACACAGGCCGCTTAAGTTAGCAACCTGCCATATCGACCCCACAGCTATCAAGGCGAACTTCATCCTTGATATGTTTTCACCTTGAATTTGAACCCCGCATTTGACTGTATCATGTTTTTCTTTTTCACTCTCTTGTTTCGGTTTTGATATGCACGTTGAACGTTAGAGAAAGATTAGATCCCTGCCTCTTGCATTATTCTGTATACCTTTCTTCCCCTACAGTGCGCATCTACATTCTGAGGATTTCAAACTCCTTGTCCTACTTTAAGCTGTCGACGAATTTTTTTTCCAGATCAATAAATCTTATAATAGTGTCTTGTAACTTGCGTAATTACATCCGATGAATAATTATTTTTACTCTATAAAACGTCTTCATAAATTAATTTCGGTCGTACTTTGCTCCCTAAGGTTTCAGTGTTAGGTGATTTGCAGGTTATTAAACCCTGTAACATGGCAAATGCAAATCGTTGCATGTTTCGACATTTTTCCTGATTCCAACATAATCTTCCCGGAGCCGGCCGGAGTGGCCGAGCGGTTCTAGGCGCTTCAGTCTGGAACCGCGCGACCGCTATGGTCGCAGGTTCGAATCCTGCCTCTGTCATAGATGTATGTGATGTCCGTAGGTTAGTTAGGCTTAAGTAGTTCTAAGTTCTAGAGGACTGATGACCACAGATGTTAAGTCCCATAGTGCTCAGAGCCACTTGAACGATTTTTTGAATCTCCCCGGAGGCCGGCCTGTATCACTCCCCCAAAGTGAGGTATGTGGTGGTGAGGAAATTAGATCAGAAAATCAGACACTAAAAGCCGTAGATGAGTTATGCTATTTGAACAGCACGATAAACGTCCCTGTCGATGACTGCCGTACTCTGGTGTAAGGAAATGGCTCAGATGCACTAGCCGTAACGCCGAATACATTGTCGAGTGGGATGAAACAGCTTCTCCGGTCGACGAACGGCAACCATCCTGGAGTAAGGATCAAGTTGGTTGCGGCATATGGACAGTAGATCACATGGTAGTGACTTACTGAATAACCAACGAGTCAAAAGAAATCCTTCATCCTGAATTTTAATCCAAGTTCTTGACATTCTTTTTCTTTCCTTCACTGCTTCTTCGATACATCTGTTGAACAGTATACAAGAAAGATTGTATCCCTGTCTCACCAGCACTTCCATCTCCGTTTTCTATGCCTCAGCAAGCACAAGCGAAAAATATTAGTCGCTGCTAGGGGCGACCACGCTAATAACTTTTGACACCGCGTCTAGCTTTTTTTTTATTTCAGTCCGTTAACTTTCTGTCCGTGTCCATTCAGCCACCTCAGTAATGAAAAGACGATGAAAGTGATTTTTTTGCCAGTTACGACAAAGTTAACTAAAGGGCAACACAACATCCAGCCCACGAGCGGAGAAAATCTTCAACATGGCCGAGAATCGAACGCGGGCCCCTTTGGATAGCAGTCTGCCGTGCTGACCCAGCAGCTACCGAGTCGGACAGCCTTTAGCCTCGACAATGGCGAAGAGGAGCCTCCACAAGTTTCTTTAGGTATCGACTCCCGCTATCCAACACGACAACGGCCGTATTCACAGGGCTGCATACGTACGTTTCTGGTTTGATGAACACTGCATCGTAGGTCGAGTGGCCCGCTAGACCACCCCGACCTTAATTAAATAGAAAATGTCTTGAACTATTTGCAGCAGCAGGTGAAAAGTGTCAGTTAACATCCGCGCTATCTGGGAGCTGTAAGGGAACTATTCATCGAGGGTGTTTCCTATTCGTCACACTCAGGCACCTGGAGATTACGAGTAGGAAACTCGTCAAAACGTTGCTACAACGCGACGTCACAACTCGTCGATAACTTCTCTCACAGTGTAGCACGTCCAGACCCGCCTCCTTTCTGCCACAGTGTCTTGTATTCATACCGACCCATTTTACAATGCTTATTCTAACCATATGGCAAATGCATACCATTTCACTGTCATAACTGAACATAATCTGCGGTGGGTTCTGTAACGAACCAGTACCCATTGTACATCGTCTGCTCTTTTAAGTGTCGTGACCAATAGACTGACGGAAAAAAACTGCAACACCAAGAAGGAGTTGTGCGACATAAATTGAAGTCGGTAGGCATGTTTCTACATCTGAAATATGATGTATATTCAAATTCTCGCTATTCGCATAAGAGTAATGCTAGAGGTGCCACTTTGAGGATGAAAATCTGATTTGCTTTGAATACACGCTGTAACGATCGTGAGCTTTAGATACCTTTGAAATTAGACGTTGTGAGTTGCGTGTAAGTCAGAAATGCCTTTAAAGCGGCGAAGACACCATTATCAACACCTCACTGAGTTTTAACGAGATCTCTGACAGGACTACGAGGAGCTGGATAGTCCTTCTGGGATATTGCAGAAAGACTTCGCGGTAATGTAGCCCCTGTGCACGATTGCTGGCAGCTGTTGTCACGAGAATGTACGGTCGGAAGAAAGACCGGGCTCCGGACGGCCATGTGGCACTAGCGATAGGGAAGACCATCGTGTTCCGCGTATGGCTCTCGCGCATCTTAACGCATCTGCAGCAGCTATTCAAGCAGCAGTTGACACCACAGTGACACAAATCGGTTACTTCGAGGACAGCTTCGAGCCGGACGTCCCTCAGCGTGCATTCCACTGACCCCAAACCAACGGCATTTCTGACTTCAATGGCGTCGAGCGAGGTCTCACTGGAGGGCAGTGTGGAAACCTGTTGTGTTTTCTGATGAAAGCTAGTTCTGTCTCGGTGCCAGAGATGGCCGTTTGGCCAGCTGAGCGCCTGCAACCAGCCTGTCTGTGTGCTGGACACACTGGACCTTCCCCTGCGGTGCCATTTCGTCTGACAGCAGGAGCATCTTATAGTTAACCCACGCGTGCTGATTGCAAAATTATTCAACTGGTGATACGACCTGTTATGCTGCCACTCATGAACGGCATTCCATGGGGTGTTTTCCAACAGGATAACATGGATCCACATACCGCTGTTGTAACCCAACATTCTCTGTAAAATGTCGAAATGTTGCCTTGGCCTGCTCGATAACCAGATCCGTCTCCAAAGGAGCACATACAGGATATCATATCTACATCTACAAACATACTCCGCAATCCACCATACGGTGCGTGGCGGAGGGTACCTCCTACCACAACTAGCATCTTCTCTCCCTGTTCCAATCCCAAACAGAACGAGGGAAAAATGACTGCCTATATGCCTCTGCCCGAGCCCTAACCTCCCTTATCTTATCCTTGTGGTCTTTCCGCGAAATGTAAGTTGGCGGCAGTAAAATTGGACTGCAGTCAGCCTCAAATGCTGGTTCTCTAAATTTCCTGAGTAGCTATTCACGAAAAGAACGCCTCCTTTCCTCCAGAGACTCCCACACGAGTTCCTGAAGCATTTCCGTAACACTCGCGTGATGATCAAACCTACCAGTAACAAATCTAGCAGCCCGCCTCAGAATTGCGTCTATGTTCTCCCTCAATCCGCCCTGATAGGGATCCCAAACGCTCAAGCAGTACTCAAGAATAGCTCATATTAGAGTTTTTTAAGCGGTCTCTTTCACAGATGAACCACATCTTCCCAAAATTCTGCCAATGAACCGAAGACGACTATCCGCCTTCCTCACAACTGCCATTACATGCTTGTCCCACTTCATATCGTTCTGCAATGTTACGCCCAAATATTTAATCGACGTGACTGTGTCAAGCGCTACACTACTAATGGAGTATTCAAATATTACGGGATTCTTTTTCCTATTCATATGCATTAATTTACATTTATCTGTATTTAGAGTTAGATGCCATTCTTTACACCAATCACGAATCCTATCCAAGTCATCTTGTATCCTACAGTCACTCAACGACGACTCCTTCCCGTAGACCACAGTATCATCAGCAAACAGCTGCACATTGCTATCCACCCTATCCGAAAGATCATTTACGTAGACAGGACAACAACTCCAATTTCATCCATAAACTGCATTAATCGTCCCTATATTGACCGACCAGGTGAAACACGCATGGAACTCCATCCCAGGAATTGACATCCGTCACCTGTATAATACAATGCATGCACGTTTGCAAGTTTCCTCTCAACATTCTGGCGGTTACACTAGTTATTAATGTACCAGTATTTCACATTTTAATGGCATATCTCGTTCTTACACTAATCTTCGATCGTGCAATGGTAATCACTAACTTCTGGTAGCTAGACAAATGTGCTGCAGAAATTTCATTTCCCGTCAGTGCGTTTTGTGTCTCGAGCTTAGTTCATAAAGGACGCAGTGTCGGACACTGTCCCTACATGGAAGCGTGCACGCAGCCTAGCGCGGGACTCGGCGCTCTCGTCAGGCGCGGGCAGCGCGTGCGCGTGTCCTCGGCAGCAGCTGAGCGGCGTGCGCGCTCCGGCGCGGCAGTGTTAGCGATTGTAAAGGCGGACAGCGGCCGCGGCCGCGCCGGGGTCTAGCGTTACACCTCGGACCGAAATAGCGGGACGGGACGCGGGTATTTCGGGCGGCTGCCGCGTGGACCCTTCCGCAGGGGTGGCGGCCGCCTCGGAGGCCGTGTCCACCCTCGCACTAGAGGCCGCAGCACGTCTCCGTCGCCTCGTGTCGTGACGTCACTTCCAGACCTGCGGCAACAGCTCGCTCGCTCGAGATACGGCGAGATGGGCTACGCTAGCGATCGAAAGGCCGTTCATCCACTTGCGCGACGGTAGTGCAATGCGACGACAACGAGACGTTTTGACAACACCCGGATGAAGGATGCGATGCACGTTCTTCGTCCACTGATGCAACTGTTCCACGACTGGTGATACACTTAAAAGAGCTGTTAAGTCCATAGTGGCTAGCCACTCCATTCGCAATGATTTCGTTGAGTATTGGTACTGCAGCATGTTTCAAAGCGAGCGGAAATTTTGGATTCACCCTTTCATTCGCAATGACCAGATACGATCAGCTTTTGTATTACCACGATAACCTGACAAAGGCAAAAAAAAAAACGTTCAAGTAACTAATGGCTGTCGAAGAAAGTGTTCGACGAGTTGATTCAAAATATTCGTCCAGCCATCACAAAACAGGACCCAAACTAGTGAGAGAGTATCGCAGTTCAGGAAAGAATACTGCTTACCTTGAGGTTTTAATCGGTTTACTGTATGAAAGAAATATTGGAGAAAACATGAAACATAGCAATTGTCAAGAAACCAATCCAGATATACTGCTTGACAATTGCTAAAGAACAGGGACATTGTTGGACAGAAATAATCACAGACAATTATGGAGGACATGAAATACAGTACATACGTAATAGGGGTGCAATCGTGTATTTATAACGAAAAATGACACAAATTTCACTACATGGGAAAGCAGGATAGCAGATATAAGTAACGTCAATTTTTGACACTGATCAGACTTTCAACGTAAAGGTCGATATCGGGCTATCAGCAAGGAATATGCCCTCCTCGGAAACTAATGCGCATTTTGGACCTGTTGTTCATGTTGGCTATCAAACTGTTGAGGAGTCAGCGCAACCCTGAAGGCCGTTTACAGTTCTTGCACCGCTCGGAGAGCATCCCACGCATACTCTATAGGGTGTAAGTCAAGGGAGCATGCCATTCTATACGTTCAATATCGTCGACACCTCCGCAGTCCTGTGCGGCCGGACATTGTTGCCCATAAACAGAAAGTCTCGACCTACCACATCCCTAAACACACAGACATGATATAAAATGTTCCTTTGATAACGCTTCAACAAGAATTGTATGGACAAAGATGCCTCTCCACTGTTTCGGCCAGCTTGGCGCAAACCACTTGGTCCTAATCTGTCAGGGCTATGAATCACCACACAGTACAGGGATAGTCGCGACACATGTGTCAACGCGGCTGCATCGGAGTTGGTTACTCCGGAGTCGCACGTAGCTTGCACTGTAATTGTTGTGCCAGTAGGGGAAGTACAATGCAGCACAGTGCGTCAAACTCTCCAGCGACTGGTTCCCACGCATACGCGACATGCGTTGCAGTTGCGTTGCGCCAGTGGAAGAACGACCCAACTGACACACATGGCGGGAGGAACAAGGAACTTGCGTAGTAATCACTGCCGCGGAATCGAAGATTTAGATGCCTTGGTAAGTGCAGCGCATCTATAAATAAAATCGAATGGAATATGCTGGTTTGAGCGATTCCAGAGCTCTGCTCTACCACAGGAATCTTTGTCTTGTAGGCATGACGGCAAACACTCAACGAATTCAGTAACGAGCTGCTAGGATCATAATACGTCGATATAGACAGACATAGAATTACGTATAATCAAATAGACGAAACTCGTAACACTGATACTGCAAGAAGTAATCATTATCATTGCAGATATATAGGGGGTGTTACAAAAAGGTACGGTCAAACTACTTTCAGGAAACATTCCTCACACACAAAGAAAGAAAATATGTTATGTGGACATGTGTCCGGAAACGCTTACTTTCCATGTTAGAGCTCATTTTATTACTTCTCTTCAAATCACATTAATCATGGAATGGAAACACACAGCAACAGAACGTACCACCGTGACTTCAAACACTTTGTTACAGGAAATATTTAAAATGCCCTCCGTTAGCGAGGATACATGCATCCACCGTCCGTCGCATGGAATCCCTGATGCGCTGATGCAGCCCTGGAGTATGGCGTATTGTATCGCAGCCGTCCACAATACGAGCACGAAGAGTCTCTACATTTGGTACCGGGGTTGCGTAGACAAGAGCTTTCAAATGCCCCCATAAACGTAAGTCAAGAGGGTTGAGGTCAGGAGAGCGTGGAGGCCATGGAATAGATCCGCCTCTACCAATCCATCTGTCATCGAATTTTGTTGTTGAGAAGCCTACGAACACTTCGACTTAAATGTGCAGGAGCTCCATCGTGCATGAAGCACATGTTGTGTCGTATTTGTAAAGGCACATGTTGTAGCAGCACAGGTAGAGTATCCCGTATGAAATCATGGCGGTGTATCGAGGAAGTACAGTACATACTGACGAAACTAAAATGAGCTCGAACATGGAAATTAAGCGTTTCTGGACACATGTCCACATAACATCTTTTCTTTATTTGTGTGTGAGGAATGTTTCCTGAAAGTAGTTTGACCGTACCTTTTTGTAACACCCTATATATATATCACGTATCCACATCAGCTATCGTTTTTATGCAGACAGTAGTTATCGCTGCTGGTGGGGCAATATACATCCAGAGCCATTCAGCAAAGGAAACGCTGGTGTTACGCCAATTCAGAAGAATGCTCGCTCATACAGGGCTCTACACACGACAGGTATTCCGAGGCATGCGTCACAGAGATGAGCAATGGCGTCACATTCGCGTTGTGAGGTGGTTCAAATCCGGCCAATTATCCTTCCGCCATCAAGTTTGTGCTCCGACTGTGTAACGTGTTCGTCTACGGCTCGTCAAACCATGATCTTGCTCCTTTCATTTGATATCAGCAATGACACATATCATTTGTTAGTAAAATTTACCATCTTTCTCAACAGCAACAGCATTTAACAACACAGTCCCTGCCAAGGACCTAACAGAGTACAAATCTGCAGACTAAAATTTAATGAAGAATAAATAAACTGTTTAGGATGTGATTGCCTTAAATCACTACCGAATTGCAAGTATTAATTGTGTTTTAAGTTGTAGAATAAATCTAGATACTAAGGGAGTCCTAAATAGTTTTGCTACGTTAACAAGCTGATAAATGTAGATCATGCCAATATAGATTTATGAGCGGCAAGACAAACAAGTAGACGCAGGAATTATCCGAATGGGACAGAAATCGGTGTGTGTGATCTAAATTGCACATGCACAGACAAATGATTACGATTGCAGAAGAATTGGATGAATTATTTAAGATGCGTTGGTCCACCTATAGCCATTATGCAAGCAGTTACTTGGCTTCACACTGGCTGATAGAGTATCTCGATGTCCTTCTCAGGGATATCATACCAAATTCGGTTCAGTTGGCGCTTTAGTTCGTCAGAATCCCGAGACGGCTGGAGGACCCTGCTTGCAATATTCCAAACGTTCTAAATCGGAGAGATACGTTACCTTATTGACTAAGAAAGTGTTTGGCATGCACGGTGACAAGCAGTAGAAACTCTCTCCATGTGTGGGCACGCATTATCTTGCTGAAATGTAAGCCTCCGGATGGCTTGCCTTGAAGGGCAAGAAAGCGCAGGACAGTTTGCTATCAAAGGCAACAAAACGGGGTGTAGAATATTGTCGACATACCGATGTGCTGTAAGGGGCTGCGGTTGACAACCAAAGGGACTCTGCTACGAAAAAAAAAAATAATAATAAAAATAAAAATAAAATGGAACGCTACACCATCACTCCTTGCTGTCGGTCCGTACCGATGATGACAGTGAGGTTTGTTTCGTATCAATGTCCGGGATCTCTCCAGACACGTCTTCGGCCTAGAATCTCAATGACTCGAGAAGATTTGTCTTCATTGATAAGTCCGAACTGAGCCTCGATGACCAGTGAAGACGTATCTGGTGACGCCCCTGGCATTGATGGGATACTAACGTAACTGTTGCTCGCCACAAGTCCGACAACTAGAAGTGATGGTCGGTGGTGCCACATCATTTCATACCGGGACCTTTTGGTTGTCATCCGCAGCAAGCCAAACAACTGCTAGCATAATGGCCAGAGGTGCACCAAAGCGTCATTGACTCGGTTAATTTGTGAAGCTCTTCCTCTTGAATAAATCACCCATTTTTTCTGAAATTGTAATCATTTGTTTCTTTTTACATGTACGTGACTTCTACCAATTCCCATCCCTTTTCGATAATTCCTTCGTAGTGCGTTAGTTTTTTATTTTGTTTTGGAATCTATTATGACGAATGTCCACCGTGAGATTGAATGTCGCCTGATGGAAGCTCGTGACATGGTAAGAAAAGTGTGTAATCAGAGCAGATACGAATGTGGGAATCATTATGGCGACGACATGGGCAGCAAATGCGGTAATCCACTGACATAAACGAGTTTAGCAATAGCTGGCCAAAATATGCACTGTAGAACGGACGCTGGGTGGTGGGTGGGGGGAGCACAGTATTGTACTGTGGGGGGAAATTCACCTGAGCCTTCAAGGTACCTGCGGTATTAATCGAAGACATCATGAAAGCTGTAGACTATTTCAGTATTGTTGCGCACGATCTGCATCCCTCCTTAATGTATGATATGTTTCCCGAATGCGTTGGTATTTTCCAACAGGGTAACTGTCCGTGTCCCAAGGGAGAATCGGGCTACAGTGGTGTGAGGAGCATGACAGTGAACTCACGTTCACGTCTTGGTTAACAAATTCGCCTGATATGAAACACACGGAGTACTTACTTCTGAGATGCTGTCCTGTGCCAGCTCCGCTCCCTTACATCTGACCTTATACATATCGCTCGTCTACCGAGGACTTACCGAATCCGTACCACGCAGACTGGCTGCTATACTGCATTCCAGTAGTCCACCAAGATGCTGTTAAGCAGGTGGCTCATCAGTGTACGGAATAATATGCGTTTAGACCAAATAACTTGAGAGAGAAGTTTAGCGTCCTAGAAAATGAACGAAATGCATGCGGGGACAATATGGATAGTCGTTTAACAGAGTTATATCAACATAAAAACACGTTGCAGTTACGAAGAACGTAGAAGCAAAGAGAAGTGTTAACAGAACAAGAATGTGGTAAGACAATATGCAATACTTTTTCGACTTGCCGATTTTAAAACACGTGTTTGTACGAGGCGTAGCTATAAAATAACGGGACTGATGCTGTCGTAGAGTAAGTTCGCATACACCAGACACGTGCGTCGAATATCTGTGAAGCGTGGAGCCTTCTCAGTCGAATGTACCATCTCTGGTGCCTTTAGACAAGTCAATGTGGCTGTGGCCTTCGTTTGTTATTTTGTCTTGCCGGAAAAACGATAAGTGTAATAACAAACGAACTGTCGTGAAGTTCATGCGAAAATTGGAAAAACTGCTACAACTGTTACTAAAAAAAGTGCATGGCGAACACTGTTTTTCAAATAAGCGTGTTTTTGAGTGATTCAAGCATTTCCAAGATGACCGAGAAGACACAGAAGATAATTCATGCCTAGAACGCTCTACAACATCAAATGCGGATGAAAATATCGAAAACGTAGGTAATCTGATTCACTCTGTCGGCTGAGTATTCGATCGATTACTGTAACTGTAGGAACTGACAAGGAATGCGGTAAGGGAAATTTTACATAACCAATTTAACATGAGAAAAGTCTGTGCTAAACTGGTGCCGAAAATTCTCGCGATCGAACAAAAATAAATACCTCGATATGCTTGTTCTGACACTTTTAATACCACTGCAAAATGATCCTAATTTCTAGGAAAGAGTGATAACTAGTCACGAATCTTGTTTTTCACTTATGATCCAGAAACTAAGCACCAATACATGCACTGGAAAAGCCCAACTTCTTGGAACTGTATGTCTTCACTGGGTTCCTGACGGTCAAAGTATTATTCAACATTATTTTGTTGAGGTTCTTGCTCAACTCTGTGAGAAAATAAGAAAAAAAAACTGACCCGAAATGTGGAAGAACAAGTGACAGGTTCTGCATCAAGGCAACGTACCGCTTCATGCCGCACTGTCCGTCAAGAAGTGTCTGCCGAAACACAGCGTCCCAGTGGTACACCACCAGCTTATTCGCCTCAGGTACCATCATGTGAGTTTTGTCTATTCTCGAAGGTCAAATATGTATTAAAACGGACAAGATTTCAGACCGTTGCAGCAGTAAAAGGAAAAGCGGAACGCATACTGAAGGAGCGCACATAGGAAGACTTCCAAGCACTGTTTCCATCAATGTAAAAATCTCAAGGACCGTTGTACACATAGCGGAAGGGAGTATATTGAGTGTGACAATAACATTTTGCAATAAATGTTTCATGTCAATAGCCCAGTTATTTTAGAGCCACACCTCGTAACAACTGTTCACTATAGTGTTATCAGCATTTCTACTCATATGAATTCAGCGACAGGAAACGGCTTGCATAGTGAACTGTACAATACGAGCACAAGGCCGCAGCTCTGTGGCCTAACACTATGACGTTTCCGAATCTGACCCCTTTTGTGTTGCACCTTTTTCAACAAGCATGTTCATCCTAAAAAGCTGTCAATATCGTCATTGATGACGGAAAACACGAGACATTTCATTTCAACAGCATTTCGTTCCACTGCGCTCACATCAAACTGGGACGCGCTATCGATGAAATCTGGTACGTTGTTGAATACACTGCTTTTCACGTCTCTCATAACGCCGCTGATCATAACGAATCGCAGTCAGACAATTGTGCGCTAGTTCGTTTCAGCAGCTGGACTAGTCGACAGACATTGAGGGCAAGTCATAATAAACGTCCACCAGCGGCAGAAGCAGGAAGATGTTCTGTTTACCAGCGTTACAGTAACTTTTGTAATAAGCTCTACAAGCTCAACGCTTCCCGCGGGTATCATCATTTGTCAGCAATCAAATGAGCACTGCCCCATACAGAAAGCTAGCGTATGAGAGCCATACGCGCCAGAACGTTCGCAATGGAACACCGTTTTTGCAGAATTTAACCGAAGCATTGCACAGAATTTTTATTTCTGAGGACACTTACCGTCAAAAATAAAGAAGTTGTGGACGAAACTGGCTTGATATAGAATGAACCTTTGCCTCCTCGGAATTTGCGCACGTTAACCGAAATGTTCGATTTCGTATATATTGTACTCCGATTTGCATTAATTTTCTTACTTAAATTACATAATTCCCATTCGAAGATATCTCTGAACATGTCTTATAGCCAAGAAACAATTTTTTTGTTAATATATTTTTATTATTCATGTCGATCCATTCCATAACATCGATCTTGCACCATGAAGATTGGTACACACAGCTGTCGGTTTAAATGACCTGAAAACAAATTACAGCAAAATAATATAATATTGTTATGCTGAAGGTTTCATGTAAATAAAATTTCTGTCTTCATTTATAATTTTTTACTAAAGGTAAGGAAATTGATTTTATGAAATAATAGGAAGTTACTATTTTTCACGTTGTCAAAATTTGTAACCTGTGTTACTAACCATTAGGCCAGTAAATCTTCAAGTAAATATTTATTTGCAAAAAACAGTGTATAAATCAAATCTGAAAAACAATTTCAATTTAGACAGTAACGTTGATACTAATTTGGATTATATCCCAGTCTAGAAGGTAATGGAATCTGGGTTCGTAATATATCATCTACTAAATTTTGGTGCCATGTCCGTCAGAGTGTGTTTAGAATCTATTGTGTTTGGTACATGTTACTGTCTTATCTATAATCATATTCTTGTGTCTCAAGGATGTTGCACATTGCATGTTTGAAGGTGTCAAATATGTGATGGTAAACTGTATTTCAAAAACATGCACAAATGAAATAAGGAAATGGTTAATAGCAACGAAATATTCCCGCAATTTTTCATTTAAAGGACCCTGAACAAAATCTTCTCAATAGGTTGTACGTGAACAAACGAACCACCACTGACACTGAGATCAACTTTGGAAGATAAGTAGTGCTTACCTGAAAATATAATGCTTTGCTCTTACTCTGTATTTTAACGTTATTTAAACTACGAGATAATTTTTACAACGTAATGATTGTGCTTCGTAATACATAGACAATAAGTATGGGAGTACATTATAAACGGCACATTTCAGTAAGTCCTATAGTCGGCTGGCGAGCGAGATTCCTGTAACAGTAATGTAGACTTCCACGCGGATTGATTGGAGGCGCAGTTCCCTGTTGCCAGTCGTGTTAAGTGACCGGAGCCTAAAATTTGCTGGAGATGAATAACAAATAGCGTCCTGCAATGATTAAATATTTTTATTTAAAATACGACAGCGCAGCACACATTAACTGAACAGAAGGAAATTCCCTGCATCATCACCTCAGCTCTAGGATCTGCTGGGTAGTGATCCACAGATAACAATTGCGGCCTTTCGCTATGATATAAAACGATAAACTTAATTTACATTTACAAAACACTTTCCCAGCGAAATATATATCAAGATACAGACCATTTCCTAGCTTGCCTTTTACGTTATACTTAACAAATCACATTCAAATTTAGAGGAATGATTTTGAACGGCCTGTAGACGCTCCACCCTGTACACCAGAGCAAAAACTGCGGTCCCGCTACACTCAAAACGGGTGCGATCGCCCTCAATAGGCTCCAGGACCACGATGTCCTTAGAGGAGCGTTGAACCGTCCGGGGGATATCATCAGTGTCAAAGGTTATCAAGAAGGTCGCCCTGTTGTTCATCCCACTGGGAACTGTCGCTTTCGACCACGAAATGTGTGGTAATCAGCGCCCCAAGAGAAGGGGTGGTTCCGTTGACGGCCTTTATGCCACACTCTAAGGTCATTCCGTGTCGATTCTGGGCGGCTGTGTGTCTGAAATATTTTCCTCGGCTACCCATAAGGAAACGCCGTGATTTTAACGCTGTGCGTCGCGGTTCTGACCGTCGCAGAGGCGTCAAAAGCAGGGGAGAAATGTGAGTAAGAGAGGGCTTGACGACCTTCCAGCAGTGTGAGATGTCCATGGTGGCGTTAGGCTGAATTTTGGTGGAAAAATTGGAAATGAGCGTGTAGCATCGTTAGCCGGGAGGCCCCATTCGGGGAAGTTCTGCCGCCAAGTGCAAGTCATGATTCAGTCGACGACACAATGAGCGACTTGGGCGCCGGTGATGAGTATGAAATGATGATTAAGACAACACAACACCCAGATCCCGAGCGGAGAAAATTTCCACCCCGGCCGGGAATCGAACCCGGTCCCGGTTGCATGGGAGGCGAACACGTTACCACACAGCAAAGCAGGCGGACATTTTCGTGGAATTTGGTGTCAACGTGGAACGATTAACCTACCTTACACCTCTCATGAAGGTCTGCGCTCTGGCCTTTTCCCATGTCTCGACACCTACCTATTTGAAGCGTCACCAAGTTCGAGGGTGACGTTGCAAGGCGCCACATATTTGCGCTTTTCAGAGAAAGATTGTAAGCAGCTTCGAGTCAAATTTCTGCGTCACAGTGGGAAACATTCACGGGGTTTCGAAAAAAAGGACCCTTTAATTGGGTTGCGTAGCGTGGTTCATTGCTCTAGAGGTGCCTTGTGATATTGTTGTTGTTTTCATTTTAATTTAGACCGTGAGGTTTTCTATCGCACTTCACCGAACGATCACATGCAACTGCATGAGTATATTACTAGTAAGCAAAAGCCTTTGCCCAGCCAGCTAAATATTAAACATATAAAAAAAAAATTTACATCACCCCGGTTCCCAGAACTCCTCAAGATGGACGTTGACTGTGGATATTGTATCACAGACACAGACCCTTTGACTGTTCAGAGTTGTCACTAAACCCGCCCAAAGATGTAAACAACCATGCATGAGCAACGTCTATTAGGCGGAGGCGGTCCAAGAGGCGAACAGTTCCAGTCATTCCACCAGGAAGGAGGTACACGGCTCATGTTGTCTGCAGTTCAAACATACTTACACGGTCAATATTGCGGTTTGATCGCGTCCTCATAGTAACTTTGTTCCAGGAAGGCCTCTCAGCAAGGGAAGTATCCTGGCGTCTCGGAGTGAACCAAAGTGATGTTGTTCGGACATTGAGGAGATACAGGGAGACAGGAACTGTCGATAACATGCCTCGCTCAGGCCGCACAAGGGCTACTACTGCAGTGGATAATCGTTACTTAAGGATTATGGCTCAGAGGAATCCTGACAGCAACGCCACCAAGTTGAATAATGCTCTCTGTGCAGCCACAGGGCGTCGTGTTACGACTTAAACTGTACGCAACTTCACTCCCGAAGTCCATAGCGAGGTCCATCTTTGCAACCACGACACCATGCAGCGCGGTACAGATGGGCCCAACAACATGCCGAATGGGACCGCTCAGGATTGACATCACGTTCTCTTCACCGATGAACGTCGCATATGCCTTCAACCAGACAATCGTCAGAGACGTATTTGGAGGCAACCCGGTCAGGCTGAACGCTAAGACACACTGCCCAACGAGTGCAGCAACGTGCAGTTTCCCTGCTGTTATGGGGTGGCATTATGTGGGACCGACGTACTCTACTAGTAATCATGGAAGGCACCGTAACGGCTGTACGATACGGGAATCCCATCCTCCGCCCGATAGTAAAACCATATCGGCAGCATATTAGCAAGACATTCGTCTTCATGGAAGACAATTTCGCCCTCATTGTGCACAGCTTGTGAATGACTTCCATCAGGATAACGACATCGCTCGACTAGCGTGGCCAGCATGTTCTCCAGACATGAACCCTTTCGAACATGCCTGGGGTAGATTGCAAAGGGCTGTTTATGGACGACGTGACCCACCAACTACTCTGAGGGATCGACGCCGAATCGCCGTTGAGAAGTGGGACAGTCTGGACCAACAGTGCCTTGATGAACTTGTGGATAGTATGCCAGGACGAATACAGGCATGCATCAATGCAAGAGCGTATTAGAGGTACCGGTGGGTACAGCAATCTGAACCACCACCTCTGAAGGTCTCGCTGTATGGTGGGACACCATGCAATGTGTGGTTTTTCATGAGCTATAAAAAGGGCGGAAATGTTGTTTATGTTGATCTCTATTCCAATTTTCTGTACAGGTTCCAGAACTCAAAGAGCGGAAGTGTTGCAAAATTTTTTTTAATGTGTCTATTAAACGTATAGCTGTATGAAGCAGTCAGTATATTCCATTGTGAAGTTTCAATCCTGTGACACTCAGTTACGTCGCAGCAGATTCTCCGTATGTAACCACTACTATTTCCGACTAACCATTGTAAACTTCGAATAGCCCCTAAAAACTAACAATGTCGAACAAGTTTTGTGAAACTGAATAAAACCAAAGCCATCTGAAAATAAAGTAGTAAAACATGTGCATTTTTACAACCTCTCTACGAGTCGTCAAGTGTTGATTAAAGGCGTCAACACACTAGCTCTAATGGTATAGTAGTTACTTTTCACGATGACGACACGAAGACTAGAAGTGGCCTCTAACATACCGCTGCTACTTGTCACGCCCACCGGCACCAGCTCGGAGCTTTATGATCGCGTTTCGTCACCCCAGCGTATTTTTTAAGCAACGGCGCTTGTGGCCGTTTCGCTGATCACAAGTGCCCTCATAAAACAAGCAAACGAGGTATGCGCGGACCAAGAGCGGTAATAAAATCTGCAAGGTTGAACGGAAGAGGGCCTATCTGCAATGGAACCGTCGCTCCTTGTCTTCGTCAAAAAACACCGTACTGTTGTGCTTATCGATTAATTTCAAGTTACTTCAGTCTACGTCTATGTATAATGTCAAAAGGAAAGTGTGAAATCATTATGTGCAGCAACGTCTCAGCGAACAATAAAAACTTACGTTAGACGTTATCGTCTTGTCTTAACGAGGGCGGAGGCTAGACACCTGGAGTACTAACATTTCTCTGAGAAAAATTAGAAAATCTTCGCAAAATGTAAATTCTGGCTTACCGAACACATCTGCTGGTCGACGCATTCTCACGGCAGGTACGGTCATGCGTTCTCAATAAAAGACACCTCGACTGTGTAAAGCTTCTTTCCAAACTAAGCAAATGTTACCGACATATTGTAAATATTATTTCCAATTCATGTGTAAATAAAAGATATGTACCAATATACATTTCATAAAACACTTTGTCTTTATCTGATATCAGTGCCCTTCTAACAACAACAACAACAATAATAATAATAATATTTTGTCACTTTCTGATTTCATTTTTGAAAAGGAGCTGTTATAAGTAATATATACGTTTATTTAACTTTTGTACTGAATACAGATTATGAAACTTCGTTGCCCTTCCAAGAGTCAAATTGTGATGAAAGACCAAAATGCTGGTTTTGAAGTCATTCTTATATTGTGCTTCGTTGTTTAACTTACTAACAAACTCTATGGCATGGTATGAGGGTATTTATAGGTTACGGCTTGGCACGATAAATCACTAGGTCAAAACTTTTAGAATTATGATAAATTTTCCAAGCAATAGTGAGTTATAATAAGCGCTAACATTTTTTTAAAAAAATTACAATTTACATTAAATAAAACATGGTTTTCCTTCTTGAAGTTAAATTCTAATTTATGGTGGAAGATGGTTTACATTATAATTTACAGTTTACTGTATGTCTTTAAGTAAAATGTTGTAGTGAAGTCGATCATACAGTTACAATCAGCAAGATTAAAAATGAGTATTATGCAATAAACTTCCGTTTAAAATAATTTAAATCTTTTTTTTTTAAACACCACGTTTCTGATGATGTATTTAGCAGAAGTTATACAATAAAAACATTACTACCAGCATGAACATTTACTATTTTTCCGTAGAACTGTGTTTGCCTATTCCAAAAATGATAAAAGATGAACTTTCTACGGAACATATTGTAGTTAAGCAAATGGCAAACAACAACCAAAAGAAATTCTTCCGTCAAATATTGCCAGTTCAAAGAGAGGTATCTGCTTCGCATAACCAAAATGCTCAGTATCGTACACTGTATATTCCTTGATGCCTTAGAACTGATGCATGGAGTAGTCTAAGATATGTCTTTACGCATTTGCCATGCACATTAGGCAGGTGGCACACTTAATTCGAGTGGTTAAGTAACCGAACAAAATATATAGAGAGAACACACAGAGGGGCGAGGAACAATGAACATAAACCCTCTCCAACCGCAAACCTTATGTTAAGATAAAAGTTTAATGACAGAATATGCATCCGATATTATACAAAAAAGGATCTCACAGTAGAAATCACAAATGAATCCCACAAAATAGAAGCAAAGCTGATTCACAAAGATTTTTTTATTTAAATTACAAATATTTCCAACACTCCCGTTCCAAACAAACGTTTCGGGAGGTTTCTCTTGGTAGACAGGAACTGGAAATCGCGTTTCAGTTATTTCCAACTGGGAGATCCTCCGAACTACTACCAGCTCCTTGAACAGTCTGTTCTACTACCCTAAATAGGCGAAGACGCCCACTATTGTTCGACTGCACTATTGGCGGCAGATCACTGGACTTAGTAACTATCTAAAAGAGCTAGGACTAAGCGTCCGGAGTGACCTAAAGTGGATAAAACAAAGTCTGGGTAAATGCTAGGCTGAGACTCACAGGAATGTAATTCATCTCCGAAGGAGGTAGCTTAGAGAACACGAGTTCAATGCCTTTTTTAGTACTGCTCACTGGTCTTGGAGCCTTAGCAAATTGGATTAATAGAAGATATAGGTAAGACCCAAAAGAGGGCGGCGCGCTTCGTCTCGGGATCGTTTAGTCGGCTCAAGAGAATCACAGACATGCCCAACAAACTCAAGTGGTTCAAATGGTTCGAATGGCTCTGAGCACGATGGGACTTAACTTCTGAGATCATTGTGCATGGTTGTGAGATTTACTACTGAAATTCCTAAAAAGTACGTTTCCGCGAGAACCTAGCAATACAGTACTTTCTCTCGCATAGCTCTCGAGAAATGACCACAACGAGAAAATCCGAGAAATCAGAAGTAATAGTGAGGTTTACTTACAATCATTCTTCCTCTGTACCATTCACGAATGGGACAGGGAATACGGGAATATGTGGTGGTATCAGAAGTACCCTTCGTCACAAACCCTAACGCGTATAGATGTAGATGTAGTTGGTAGTTGTAGAAAAAAAAACATGGCAAGAAAATAGGATGATTGCGGCTGGAATTAAGAATTCTCTAAACATGTACACACTGGACAAGTTTTCAGCCTTCTCTTTATGCTGCTTTCCGACTTGTCAATTGCCTCAATGTTTGTGACTTTGTCCCAGCAGCTCTTTCCATTCTCGAGAACGGCATGTCCGAACGAAAATACTTTCATCAGAAGCGTTCAATAGGTAATGCTATGCATTTTTCTCTCGACCGATTTAGGTTAAAAAACTTGTGAAGCATTCCCCTAGCAGCCGCTATAGGTTGCGGCTCTTACCTTTCAAAATGGCGTCTGTAACGGAGGTGCGTTCCAAACAGAGAGCTGTCACTTAGTTGTTTTTGTCGGAAAACGAGAGCATTGCAGAGATGCACAGGCGCTTGCAGAATGTCTACGAAGACCTCGCAGTGAAGAGAAGCACGGTGAGACATTGAGTGAAGCGTCTGTCATTATCGCAAGATGGGCGCGGAAACCTGCCGAACTCCCGCGGCCGGCCGGCTGCACACAGCTGTGACTCCTGCAGTGTTCGAATGTGCGGACACCCTGATCCGAGGTGATCGCCAGATCACAATGAAACACCTCGCTGCGCAACTGGATGTCTCTGTTGGTAACACTGTCATTCGAAACGAGCTCACACAGCTTCACTGGACTGTTCTTTCTTATCAATCCTACAGCCCGGACCCCGCACATTCCGGCTTCCATCTACTTGGCCCAATGAAGGATGCTCTCCGCTGAAGGCGGTAGGTGGATTATGAAGAGCTTATTAATGCAGCAAGACATCGGCTCCGACATCGACCAGTACAGTGGTAGCATGCGGACATACAGGCCCTCCCAGCAAGGTGGAGTAAAGGCGTCGCATTGATTATGCTGAAAAATATAGTTTTCTAACTAAAAGAGTGGAAAATAATATGGTGAACTGGTATCCTGAATAAAACCAATCTGCATTGTTGTGAAGCTTGGGAAATGTTTTTTGCTGTAATGAACAATACAATCGTGACAGATCCAACGTGTTGTAGTACCTCTCTTTCAACACAGTTGAATTTTGCAAATCAATAATCTCCAATTGAATTGACGATGACAAGTCATCGGAGGAAACTGAAAAAGGAGTGCTGAACACCTCAAGTTACATTTCCAAACTAGTGAGGTCTCGGAATTGTGTTTCAAACGACGTGATGAACTGGTTTAACTTTGCTTCGTAATCGCCGAAAGTATTATCTTTAGGTAGTTTTAAATTGGCAAGCCGTTTGAAGAACGTTAAATGACCATTACTGATCTGCCTCTCAAATAAATGTAACGTTACCATGAACGCTTTGATCTGGTCGTACATGTCAAAGATTAGCTGCCCTTTGTCCTGCAGTGACAGATTTATATTATTCAGATGCGTAGTTATGTCAGCTAGGATCGCCAGGTCTGATATCCATTTTATATCTTTCAGTCAACGCATTTCTTTCCCCTTCGTTTCGAGAAAAAGGGATATATCCTCACGAATGGCAAAGAAAACATGAGGAACTATTCCCCGACTCAGCCAACGAACTGTACTGTGGTAAGGTATATCCCCATACTCCGCTTCCATATCATTCAGGAATACTTTGAGTTGGCGATGATTCATACCGTGACGCCGCAAAAAATTCACACACTTCGCGACATCTTTCATTACGCCACCTAGCTCCACTGTTTCAGCACGCAGTACTTGGCGAATAAAACAATAAAGAGTCAAAATGTCTTTCCCGAATTCGTCTCTAAGTTTATTTTTCAAACGAGAAACAAAACCTTGGTGACGCCCGATCATTTGTGGTGCACCGTCTGTCGCTACAGAATGGAGCTTATCCCACTGCAAATTCATATTGTCCACTGATTCACAAACAGCTTAAAAAATGTCACGCCCTGTTGCGGTGTAATCGAGTGGTACCACATCCAAGAGTTCTTCGGCTACTTGCAGCTCCATGTCGACACCTCGCACAAAGACTGCAAGCTGAGCACAGTCCGATATGTCGGTGCTTTCGTCAGGCGCTAGTGAAAATGCAACAAAGCGCTCCACCTTTTTCATGAGCTATGTCTCTAAATCCGCTGCCATGTCCAGGATTCGACGAGATATTGTTTACTTCGACAGGCAAACCCCTTCAACTGCCTTCACCCCCCTTGGAAACATACATCCTGCAACTGCTACCATGCACGATTTTACGATTGGTCCCACCGAAAACGGCTTGCCACTCCTCGCAATGATGTGAGCGACCCTGTAGCTTGCTCGAATTGCAGATTCAGTAGTGTTTTCTCCGCTTTCATTCACCTGAAAATTATAAACGCATTACAGAACACAAACGATGTTGCATGTTTTGATACTCTTCGTATTACCAAACCGTTTTTAAACTTACGTCTCCTGGTATGTCGTTCTTAAAGCTGGCTATCAGTTCTCTGCGTGCAACGCCTTCTACCTGATCGTAGTGCGCTGCATGAAGACGTGTATAATGTCGTTGTATATTGTACCTCTTCGCAGAATTAAATACTTTATGACATCCAAGACACTGCGGACGACCATCAATGAATAGAAAGGTATCCTCCAATAGAGGTAAAGGGCTTCCGCGGCTAGTCATAGCTGTCATTCAACACGGATTATTGCGTCAGTTGCGGCTGCACGCGGCCAAGGGGCAGTGAGGTCGATTCCCCCTGAACGCGGGCTCCGTGCTGCTGCAGTGAGCGCTCCGGAGTGCTCCGGCTCCCTGGAGCTCAGTTGGAACAGCCTGGTCTGAACTGCTTATCGTCCGCATTTCACTTACGTACAAGGCTACACACCAAACAGATGCTTTCAGAAATCTACTTGCTAACGATTGATATTCGATCTTAACCAATTTCTCCGTCGGATCAGCCCCTGAAGGCCCAACGGAACCGCCCGGACGCCGTGTCATGCACAGCCCTTAGGCGTCACCGGGTGCGGATACAGCGGGGTATGTTGTCAGCACACCGCTCTTATGGCCATTGTCAGTTTCCGTGACGGGTGCCGCTACTTCTCAGTCAAGTAGCTCCTCAGCTTGCCTCACAAGGGCTGAGTGCACCCCGCTTGCCAACAGCACCCGGCGGACCCGGGCGGTCACCCATTCAAGTACTAGGCAAGCCCGACAGCACTAACTTCGGTGATCCGACGGGAGCCGGTGTTACCACTGCGGCAAGGCCGTTGGCGTGTTTCTTTAAGCAGCTGGGATTATTAACCACAGCCTCACAATACATTTATTTATTTGAGAAATTTGCTATCAAAAATCCATCTAACAAGGTATGAGTCGTATTTGGGTGAAACTCAGGACTCCTTCGTGTCGGTGAATGCAATGGCAAAGATATGTTAAAGCAATGCTAGTTTTCGAGTAAACTCGGCGATATATTCCAAAATACGTAATGGAAAAGATTGTTTAAACACTAACGGGTACATTTATTTTCATCTTTTAGCTCGCATACTACATACACTTAAATACATGCCTAATTATACCGTCAAAGTTTAAATTCATTCACAATCAGTATAAGATATAACGTTTCCACAAATACGGACTTGTATTTACCTGTTGTAAAATGGCATTTCTATATTGGTGTATTATTGGATATAAATCCGCCTTTATGCAAAAACATTGTTTTTTTCTTGTTACTCAAATAAGTTTCGGCACCTCTGTGACATCCTCAGTGGGTTTTATTTATTGAAAACAGTAAAAATTGGACATATTTTAAGTTGTAACAAAGTGAGGCCTAAAGAACTTTTTGTTCGTTTCTCTTCTTACTGTGGTTTCACATTCTATGACTTTGCAGGACCATCTGTGTGGTGTCCTGTACTTACAGCTTGTCATCTGCAAACCAATCGATGTAAATGTGAATTTCGTCGGCAAGTTAACACATTCCGTGATTTAAAAAAAAACGTGATTTTGGTGTTGCAAAATGTTTTGCGTTTATATTTGGTATTATTCACGTTTGGTTGATCAGTCAATGAGCATGAGTTCATCACTAATAGTCGGTCATGTAATGTATCTTGCGATGACCCCAAAATAAATTTATTTTTAATGCAATTTTCAAACTTGCGAACTATAAGTTTATATAGCCTGAAAAAGTAGACGTCTAAAGTCTGGGTATATTTAGTGGTAATTTGATGGGGGGAGGGGTGATTATTTCTGTGCGAATACGTTTCCCATTTAAAGATTTTTGAATTTCAGGTTCTTGAAATATAGCTCCACTGGTTTGCCCAGTCCAAGAGTGAAGGAACAATAAGATGTTGTCTTTTAAATACGGAATGAAAACATTTTTTAACCAACGTATAACATGGTTCAGTGTAAGGGCAGCAGAGGTACTAGCATCAACAACAGTGTTAAAAGGAGTTTTCCGCGTTATTGGCCGTCTCCCCTTGGTTCGAATCTTCCATTCTGTTCTTGAAAAGAAATGTATGTCTTTGTACCAATAAATCCAGCAATGGCATATGAAAAAGCTGGGCGGTACAAGAATGTGATACAGATGAAACAAATTTCACCACAGCATATGCGTGCTTTTTTCCTGCATTCGATAATGTTGCTTCAGTTTCCATTTCATACTGAAATCGCGATTAGCCTGTATTGAAAATATTGTTTCCACTACACCTTTCACCTGCGATTAAGGCATTGACTTTGTGTACATACTCTGCAGCAGACTTCATTATGTCTTTCTTTCTTCGTCCTTCATTTCTTTCACAGAAACAAGTCTTGTTATTTTTCGTGAACGAATGCGGTTTCCTCTTTTACACCTGTCTACAAATGTTCTCGACGCAAGGCACCTACAATTGTTTCTCGGCAGAAAAAGTGGCCAAATTATGTAAATTGTAATAATGGACAATCAGTTCAAAACGAATCCCCTATTTTTTAAATTTTAAAACAATTTCTTTGTTATTAAACAATACTTATACGACTTGGGAGGGGTTGTTCAAAATTAATCTCCTTATTAACTACGTTCCTTCCATAATTAAATTTCCTTGCGGCCGCCAATACATGTTTTCTATTATGCTTCCTTTTCAACTCTTCTGCATATGCATATATATTTTCTTATACCTGACTGTAGTGTTTCTGTCAGTGCGTTTCGTTTAGCTCCGTTTAATGATTACTGTTCATTATTCGCTTGTAGAATAACCTTCTTCATTCCCACTTTCAATTGCTGCTGTTTATTCTCAGAGGTAGTCCCATCGTCAATATTTAATATATCATCTATGTCAAATATATTTCTCCAGAAAACGTATCATTAATGATTTAGAATAGAGTATCCCCCCCCCCCAAAAAAATGTCTCCACTTCCATTTTCTATCACATTACATAATGTAACTTCATAATAAAAAAACTAGTCACCAAACGGCTTCAGTATTACACACATGTAAAAAGGTGGTGAAATTTGTAAGCTTTTGGAGCCTGGGGCTGCTTCCTCTGGCAGAAGGGTTGAAAAGGATGGAAGACGGGTGAAGGACAATGACTAGTTAGATGCAGAAAATGGGAAGTTCGGAAAACTCGCCTAGAACCCCGGGTTAAGGGAAACTTACCGGACGGCATGAGAAGGAAAGAAGTCGTTCCTCCCTATCCCATCCTGTACACGTCTCCCTTCACCCGTGGTTTTGGCCGACTTTTGCGAACAACCCTCATGTCCTACATCGTACCACTCCTCCTTTTCCTTCACCCCTCTTCCTTCCACTGGCTCGTAAATTTCAATACATTTTCGATAGTGTTTTCTCCTGCCGCAGCTTGGTGATTAAATATATTATTATCCAGTTTTATTACCTATTTTGAAAACTGATTATTTTCGTTCCATCATATTTCAATACATTGTTGACAGTGCCACATAGTTTCGTAAAATGTTGAAGACGTGAATTGGCCTGATGTGATGCATAATATTAAAGTGAAAACTTCTCACTAGAAGAATAAATGTGCTAACAGTACGATCGAAAATACATCGCTATTGTACTTTGCCGGCCAGGGTGGCCGTGCGCTTCTGGGCGCTACAGTCTGGAACCGCTTGACTGCTACGGTTGCAGGTTCGAATCCTGCCTCGGGCATGGATGTGTGTGATGTCCTTAGACTAGTTAGGTTTAAATAGTTCTAAGATCTAGGGGACTGATGACCTTAGAAGTTAAGTCCCATAGTGCTCAGAGCCATTTGAACTATTGTACTTTAAAGATAGCAGAACATTTGACAGCATGAAGTCGGAATGATCTAGGATGTGTAAACAGGCACTGTCAAAATACGGCTTGTTCCTTCTGCACGACAACAGCTGTGGGAACTTCTTGGATCAACGAACCGCAAAAGCCCCATCTCACACTATCATACAGCAGGTAGCGCTGTCAGTGGTGTAGCCGCGCGCAACAGGGACGTACAGTTCACAAATCATATTATCTTTATACTACGAAAACTAGTCATTTCTTCAACTAGAGACCACCACCACTACAATCAGCAACACACGACGAGTCCAGCACTTATATTTCGCTCAAATACGAATCCTGCAGTTGAAATATTTACCTTATAAGTTGAAGAGTAACAGGAATATTCACATGTACCTACACTACAAGGAAGAATGATCTGCCTTACCCTTTTAATCAGCCTTACTTTGGCACAGAAAGGGATTAAATTTGCATCTATAAAACTCTTTTACAATTTAACCACGGAAATAAACTTTCTCGCAAATACCAGAAATGTTTTCAAATGTAGGTAAAAAAGAGTTTTCTCCTTAACAATTACTTCTTCCTTACCCTAGAGGAGTAGCGGTAATTAGTCATTTAAATAAAATGTAAACGGTACTGTCGCATTTTGTTGTGTACAAACGTTCCATATTTGTTCTGTTAACACGTTCCTCATCATAATGTTTAACGAGAATTTGGTCTCTGGAGGAAATAAACTAACTAACTAATCTATAAGGAAAAGTGCTGCTCTTCTTTGGATTTGCTCTATTTCCCCTATCAATCTATTCCAAACTGACGAGCAATATTCAAGACTTTGGTCAAGTGAGAGTTTTTGAATTACCTGATTTATAAAAGGGCTACACTTCCCCAGGATTTGTCCAATAAATCTCAGTTTGCCACCTTCTTACCTATAATCAGGTTTACGAGTATCTCATCGCTTCACTTTACATCGCTTTGTGGGCACACTCCTGGACATTTTATGGACACCATTGCTACCAGTGACTGTTCTGTAATCGTCTTCCAATGTAATAATGGGTCTTTCTGTCATTTGTGCGCATGGCGTTACATTTGAACATATTGAGGGCCAGGCGCTTATCCCTGTGAAACAAGCGTCGAGCGTCTGCAGATTTTCCCGCATTTCGCAACAATTTCCTAGCGTTGCGATTTGCCTATGTACAACACAATCACCAGCGAAAAGCTTTCCGACGTTATCCTCTAGGTTATTTATATATGTGTTATAAAAAATAAGGGTCCTTTAACAATCTCTTGGGATACATCCGAAGTTACTTTCAAGTCTGAATATTTCACTTCGTTAATGATATTACGTGTGCTCCTTGCCAGTAAATCTTCAACCCAATCACGTAGCTGGTCTCATACTCCGCACGCTCCTATTTTATTCATTACGTGACAACGCGGAAACGTATCGAACGCTTTCTAGAAGTCAAGGAACACGGCATTTACCCGGGCGCCTGTATCTATTGCTTTCTGGGTCTCGTGAACAAACAGGGAGAGGCACGTTTCACACGATCGATGTTTTTGGAATGCACGTTCATTCGTACAGAGAAGACTCTTGGATTCCAGAACTGCAATAACACGTGAGTATATGACATGTTCCAAGGTTCTGCAGCAGACCGCAGTGAGCGATATAGACCATAGTTTCGTCGATTCACACTTGACGGAACGGAACGACGAAAAATTCCACAATGGATTTCAGACTGGCGGAAATTTCAAAATGGCGGTCCTCACCACTCACACAGGCTGACAAAGCTACTGAACGAGGCGGGTGTGAACGGGATGTAATTGCAAAAATTTCTAGGGAAGAAACTTTGATGTTACTTTTTTAGTCAAGTATCGGTAGTATTTTCTGCCAACTATCCGCATTGTTTTCGTGACACACTGCCGAGCTTAAATGACAACTTGGATATTTTTCCTATGAGTATTCTTCCACAATAGAGATAAGATCTCTAACTGCGAAGAATCATAAACAAAATCAAACAATTTTCATTAATTAACTATTTTAACAGTGTAAAATGTATCTACACTGAAGAAGAAAGAGACAGCTATTTTCGACATTACTTGGAACTTCAGTAGAAAAAAACCGAAATATGAATGGTAGAAAGGCTCTATGTATTGGATTCGCATTCATATTCAACACTTTTCTGTCATTTCACTTCTGAGCAATTTAGCATACGAACTACAAGAACACCCGTTGGTAGTTCCTCAGTTCTGCTACTGTATTCAGACTTTCTGTGTGCCATTCACCGTTCGGTGCTGCGTTGCACGAAGTGACGTCGTGTTGACGATCCACATAGAATGAACACACCACAATTTGACTATGAGTTCATCCTCAGTCCCATTCCGCTGACACTCAGTGCGAATCGATCTTAATGCACTGATCATTCCAAGCGCGATCAATTTGTTTGCGGAAAGGATTTGTAATATACGTTCTTTATAACGCAAATATATATATATATATATATATATATATATATATATATATATATATATTACTGTTCGAGATTTATAAACATATATGCAAGCATTCCAACTCAAGATGTTTGTATAATTCAAGAGATTGTCAGAAACAAAGATAAACCAGAACCAAAATAGTAAGATAGAAATGACATGTGGTATGTATTAATTTCATTACAACCTGTTTTAACTTTTCTACATCCTGAATCTGTTGTTGCGACAACAATTTCATTTTCTATTTTTTCAGGTTTCCTCCGTAGCCATTCCGCTTTAGCTTCCCTGCGCTTCCTGTTTGCTTCACTCTTAACTGACTTATATTGTTGTATTCCGTTCTCCTCCAACACATATTTGCATTTCCTTCATCCTTTGGTCAACTCAATTACTTCTTCTGTTATCCGAGATTTCTTCGCAATTACCTTTCTAGTACCTATATTTGTCCAACTTTTAAGGATGCTCACTGCCTAGTATGGTATTCACTATCGCGATGTCTTTCCTTATCATCTTAAATACTTTAGTACACCACCCCTTTATGTGTCGATTCTTCCTGACGAATCTCTCTAACTTCGACCTGTTGTTCATTAATAATAGATCGTTATCTGAGTCTATACCTGTTCCTGAGTACACCTTACAATCCAATATTTGATTTCGGAAGCTGTGTCTCACTAGATTGTCATTCAGCTAGTACATTCGCATGTCTCCACGTCTTTTCCAAGTGTGCTTTCTCCTTTTGCTATTACTAGCCGAACTTTTTACGGAGTTCAGAGCGTCATTTTCTTCCGTAATTCTTATCACTGATCCCCTCCTATCGTGGAACTTTGTCTTCTGCTCCTTCCCGTACTAATGCTTCACGATTAATTTGTCTCCTTTTAAATATTGAGTTACCTGCTGAGTTCTCTCACTCACTACATTGTGCAAATAAGTACCACTTTTTTGAAATTCTGTAATTCTCTCCCATTGGGGCTAATAAGTTTGAAATTTGTCTCAAAGGTTCCTACAACATTCCTGTGTAATGATGCAAACGAGTGGTGCCCATGCGACGTCACTCTGTGGTTCAGCAACCCTTGAAAGAACAACGTGTCGACACACGCTGGAAAAAAGGCCACAGTTCAGGAGTTCATATCAGATGTAGAATGTTTTAATAATGTCACATTGGCATCCAATTGCACCACAATTCTGCCCAATGCCATCGTGGACCTGACACATGATGGGAAGGTCGTCACACGCCCTCTTCCGACGACTTATCGCATCATTTTTCTACGATAGAGACCAGAACCGCGACACCTAGCGTTGAAATCATGCGGTTTGCTTATGATTGTCCGAGAAAAACATTTCTGACACACAGCCGCTCAGAATCGACACGGAAAGGGCTCAGGAAGAGACATACTAGCAACTGGACGACGTTCTTGATAACGTTCGACACTGCTGACATTTCCCAGACGGTTCAACTCTTGTTTAAGGACACTGTGACGCTGCAACTCCAATGATCTGACTCTTTTGGAGGATTGCGCGATCGCAACTTTTGCTTTGGTTTACAGAATAGAACCACTAAGGATCCATTTAAAGCCATTCGACTAAATTTGAACGTGATCCAAAGAAGCAAATGGTTTTTATGTTCTTTTCGCCCTGCTGTTCCACACCCTCCTGTGACGTGATGACAGAGAGGTGCATCATCAACACGTGCGTGAATAAAACGGCAAATGTTTCCTCTAAGATCCCCGAATTCGCTAACACTATCAGTGCCCATACACACACCTTTATCGGGCAGGTTACAAATGAACCTGTCAGAGACGTATAAACACGCATCCAGATGAGTGGTACATAGCGGCTGCTCTAGCGCCTGATTGTAGGCAACCTCTTCGACGCCCCTTAGGTGCCGTAGTACACTTGAAAGTGGTCAGATCGCATTCAATGGGGTTGCAGCCCCGCGATGACCTTAGAGTAGGGTTGAATCATCTGGAAAATGTCAGTAGTGTCGAATGTTGTCAAGGATGTCATCGCACTTCGAACTGTCGTTTTAGACGGTGAAACGTATGGGAATCAACACCCCAAGGGAAGGGTGGGTTTCGTTGAGGCTCGGTAAGTCATTTCCTGAGCCCTTTCCGAGTCGATTCTGAGCGGCGATGTGTCAGAAATATTTTCGACACTCACACATAAGAAAACCACGTCATTTCAACGCTGGGTATCGCGTTTTGACCTCCATCACAGAAAGGCCAAAAGAAGGGATAAAATGTGGGCAAGTAACACATCCATGATGGGGTCGGACAGAATTATGGTGAAATTTATGCCAATGAGTCGTCATTAACACACCTTATATCTCAAATGAACTCCTTTTTGTCGCACGTGTGTCAGCTGGGCCGGCCGGTGTGACCGAGCGGTTGTAGGCGCTACAGTCTGGAACCGCGCGACCGCTGCAGTCGCAGATTCGAATCTTGCCTCGGGCATGGATGTGTGTGATGTCCTTAGGTTCGTTAGGTTTAAGTAGTTCTAAGTTATAGGCGACTGATGACCTTAGTGCTCAGAGACATTTGAACCATTTTTTGTGTCAGCTGGCTGTTTGGGGCGTTGTCGAGCTCGACGGTGGCGTCACAGGGCATCATGCTTTTGCACCGTTACAGAGAAAGGTTGTAGCATATTTGAACCAACTTTCAAATTTGTGCGTCGTAATGGATGGCTATTATGAGGTTTCGAAAAAGTTATACGCCTTTTGTGCAGCTCTTCTGTGCGCTCTCTCTCTCTCTCTCTCTCTCTCTCTCTCTCTCTCTCTCTCTCTCTCCCTCCCTCTCTATCTATCTATCTACCTATCTTCATAGTCTGCATTAGCGGCAGAATATATACTTTAATTGTTGTTGTTTTCGCTACTTAACCGTTGATTCTGATGACAATAATCCTACCACTGAGTTCTTCGCAGTAGTTCATTCTCTGCCCTACTTTTCTAATCATACCGAATCCTACTCTCATTGTACTATATTCCCCTGCTGTTAGTATTATCCTGCATTCAACTTATCAAATATCCTTATCACCTCGTTTGCTTCACTGACCCCCACCATATCTAGATTGAGCTTTTGCATTTCGCTTTCTGCTTCACTACCACATCCAGACTTCGGGCATTCCGCGCTGTGACCCATGAAATGTTCCCTTTTCGTTCGTTATTAATTTTTTTCTCTTGTAAGTCCCCTCTCGGAGATCCGAGTGGGAGGAATCGTTCACCAATAGAGAGATTATCATGACACTTTTTCAGTTACAGGGTATATATCCTGCTGATATACATCAGCAAGCCGGAGTGGCCGAGCGGTTCTAGGCGCTGCAGTCTGTAACCGCACGACCGCTACGGTCGCAGGTTCGAATCCTGCCTCGGGCATGGATGTTTGTGTTGTCCTTAGGTTCGTTAGGTTTAAGTAGTTCTAAGTTATAGGCGACTGATGACCTCAGCAGTTAAGTCCCATAGTGCTCAGAACCATTTGAACCATTTTATATACATCATTTATCTTTAATTTAGTAGTTTAATTTCCTTTCTACATTCTCATGCAGTAGATCATTGCTGATTCTTCCGCTTTTTAGGAACAGTTTCCTACACAAAGGGCAAAAGGGTTCCCAGAACCTCTGCCCACCCCCTCCGCTTCTTTCAAAGAATAACGGTGACTTCTTGTAGAGGAAATCTTCGGTGGCCATTGTTGAAGATTTTTATCCAAAATCTATCCATTGGCTTGGATCGAACTCGAGATCCAGGAAGTTTTAAATAGTAAAGAAAAGACGCTAACGCTATGCGACGGCGACGAGTGTATTTCTTGGTTATTTGTTCATTGGAGAACTGCATTGGACCGGAGTGCAATGGGCGCTACTGGATGATGAGAACCGTCTTCGTGTCAGGAGGTGCCCGACTCCCATCTGGGGGTCCTGGGTTCGTATGATGGTGAGGGAGACAGGAGTACGTTGTGTGTGGGTGCAGCAAACCAGTCGATGAACAAAACAGTTCCTTTTTATTGATCCGATTTGGACAATTATGTGGGTACGCCATCGTTTTGGGCACGGGCTGGCTTTGTGACACTTCCCTTCGTCCTACAAAAAATCTAAGAAAATTACGCTATAGAGGCATTGGTTCATAAACAGAGAAATAATTTTTTGACACAATAAAACTTGGAACCTACCAGTAATGAAGTCAAGTGTTTACCTTCATTTGTTACTACATTATTTTCTGGTTGCGTCAGATCTAAAGATAGATTTATGGGTAGAAAATCGTCTTCACATATTAAATACTAACAACGGATATAACAGTCAACATAGGAAAATCGAGGATCCGAACAACTACCGTCCTACTTTCATTTCTCAGCATTTCGTCGAATTTTTCTTTCAATGGCATGGTAATAATTTCTACAGATTGATAAGGTGTTTCCTCCTTTGTCAAGGCTGCGATGTCTGTGTGCCGCACTGCAACTGCAACGCGAAGAGGCTACGCTTCTGTGGGTTTCTCATAGGGCAACGGTAAACAAGTAACAGAATATTACGAGCCGTCCAATCAGACCGATATGATGTTTAAACATTCAGATTACTTTTTTTTATTTATAGAAAAACTGCAGCATGAGATATTAACAATTATTCTCCAGCCGAAAAGACAACTAGCAAGAAGGTGGACCATCTGCAACAAACAATTTCTAATGCCAGTTTTGAAAACTTATACGCATGCAGTACGCAAGCTGGTATGTGAGTGATGTAACATAAATCTTTTTCTAAATTTTTCCATTACATGAAATTAGGAAAACCAATAACTTCCCGGATAAGAGAATAGCCTGTACCTTTCAGGAACGTACGTAACATGAGGCAGTGCTACCGAACAGTCGTTTCAATTGCGAACTTAACGCGATAACTCAGTTTCAACCTTTGAACGATTTTTAGCCCCCCCCCCCCTGCTGACTTAGTAAACTAGTTTTAGAGGTTCACAAATCGAATATCCTTCGCTGTTAGCATATTGACGATTTTACACGCCCATTCGCGGGTTTGAGAAGATGAATCCGGTTATCATAGACCAGTGACGGGGGAGGGAGTATCTCATTTCCACACACGACTAACTCTGTCTGCTTCAGTCATGAACCAGCTGTGAACAAGCAATTCATTGCAGGGCCTACCTTCTGTCGCTGGCGTTATGAAGTCGTTTAAAATGGTATTCAGCTGATCACATCTTCTCTATACTGGCCTCAGCAACAAGAAAGATAAGCTTTCATGCACTTCGTCAGTTTTCGCTGTGGTGGTGCGTTCTAGCGTTCCGTGTCATCTGTGGGACAGGACTTTCGATTAGACGTCGAAAGATGAAGCACTTTTGAAGTATCTTTCTGCACCAGCAGAATAGAAATGCGAATTTATTGGACTCACCAATACGAAACAACAATACAATCTCCAAAAGAACAAGACTCGATCCCAAATGCGCATCGTCACAAATAACAAATAATAATAGAAAGACCCGTCTCTTCACGGGGAGATATCACAATGAAACAATTGTACAATGTCGAGCGTCTTATCGACTATATCAAGTCCATCCGTAAGTCCGTAAGAGATGTGCCAGCTAGAAGATCCATCTGGCCGTGTCTGCCGGGGTGGTATCTCTGTAGACTTCCAAGGGGTGTGTCGAACTGTCCTTAGCCGGCAGTGTGTCGCCTTATAAAGCCCGTTGGGGGATGTATCTGCCGGAACTATTTGCGATCACGTGCCTAGCGTGTCAAAGTAGTTCCTGGGCTTGCTGCGACCTATGGGGAAGCTGTTTTGCAGACTCCGCGAACCGGTAGCGGTCCGTGGCGACCGTTGGTGGAGACCTGGTGTTGTGTTGTGACCAGCGGTAAATAAATATTTGTGTTGACAACACAGACGACGTAGGTTTTCCTGGTGAATATACGCTTTGTGATGCAGGCAGCCCGTGTTAGTTGGACGTGAAGTGGGATGATACGATGTGTGAAGTGGGCGGCCGCAACAAATTCCAATATTTATTTAAGGTGCGAGGGATACATCAAGAGTACCTGCGTAACCCGTGGGGGGAGGAGGGGGGGAAGAGAAAGAGGGGGGAGAGAAGGGGGGTATTTTAGTGAGAACTATAGCTTGGTAGTAATTTCAATGTGGTTGAGTCACTCAATTGTGTACTGCCCTTTCTTGTTTTGGAACATCTGTTTTACGGAATTCTTTAATCATATGGAGTTGCAATGGACTACATATCCAAATAAATAAAACAAATATCCAACGAGAATAATTTCAGAATATTAATTACAAAAACTTTCAATAGACTGATTTGAATTTAGATGTAGCACGAGGCAGATCCACTGATATCACCACCTATCCATCATGAACAAAAGCAACTGCAGAGAAACAACCTCTTTCTTCGTGCATTTTCTTAGATATACGCTTTTGTAGAGTTGATGCCGTTCATGGGTAAACAAGATATATGTTTTATTACTTACAGAACGTATTAAGTGAAGAATTTTCTCATCATTTTTGGAAACATTTATTGACCGTTTTCCATGTGTGAATTTGGAGTCAGAACATTGTTGGTGCAAAACTATGAATGCCCTGAAGGAGCTACACTTGATGGAACACCGTTGTCTTCCATAATCGATCGCACATATAATAAAACATAATGACAAGTAAATTCAGATTATTTCATTTTGTTTATGGACAGATTCTCCGTTTTACCAAGAAATGTTTCGCTGAAGTTACAGCATAATTAGTGGTTCTCGTTATTTTCTTTCTGTTAAATAACAAGAAAATTGGTCTTTAGTGCTCTACATATAGAATTTCAATTCTTAAGGAAAGTATTCACAAACCTGAAAACACAAATTTTATATATATATATATATATATATATATATATATATATATATATATATATATATATATATACCTTGTTAGCACATGCTGTTGCGAATTTCTGCATTTCGCACAATAACTATTTTTCTTTAGCCGTTTGTTGGTTGGTTGGTTGGTTGTTTTTGGGGAAGGAGACCAGACAGCGTGGTCATCGGTGTACGGAAGGATGGGGAAGGAAGTCGGCCGTGCACTTTCAGAGGTACCATCCAGGCATTTGCAGCAGTTTGTCACCCGGAAGCATACGAACCTAATGCATAAAGTTATCAGCATTGAAAATTTACGACTGGGAATGTTAGCTTATTGTGGTTAACATTATTTTATGCCACACGAATGACTGTGTGTGTGTTCAAAAAATGGTTCAAATGGCTCTGAGCACTACGGGACTCAACTGCTGTGGTCATTAGACCCCTAGAACTTAGAATTACTTAAACCTAACTAACCTAAGGACATCACACACATCCATGCCCGAAGCAGGATTCGAACCTGCGACCGTAGGAGTCGCACGGTTCCGGACTGCGTGCCTAGAACCGCGAGACCACCGCGGCCGGCTGTGTGTGTGTGTGTGTGTGTGTGTGTCCGTGCCCACACACACACACACACACACACACACACACACACACACGAGTTTGCCTCGTCACAGTTCTTAGATGGCGGAACACGGAGTTCTGCTGCAGAAAGCATGTATTCGTTCTTTATTTCTGTACCTTGAAATAAGCTTGTCTCAGTTATTAGTTTCTGTTGCTGCAGTTGAGAATTTTTAATTGGGTGTTAATGTCTGTTGGTATGTACGCATAAGTTGTTGTATAAATGTACAATGACAGCTGTTAGTCTTTAGTGCCCTTCTCTGTTATCTGTACCTAATATTGAAATTTCTGCTTGTCTGTACAATACAAATTGAAAAGTCGATAAACATCAGATCTATCGTGCTTGCCTGAGTCAATAAAACAAAGTCATATAGCGTTAGTCACATTCTTGGGTCAACATTTTGTATAAAAGTCATATATTTTTAGATCGTTCTCACTGAAGTCACATCAGTTATGTATTCAGTTTAGTACAAAAGTGAAGTAGTAGGCTTTCAACTAATGCACATTCCTAACTTAACAGCAAGCATTCACAGTTCTCTGTTCCAGTTGTTCAATAAAGTTACATGGAATACTGTGCAACACAGTTCCGAAGTGATTCCAGACAAAAAACTCCAATACGCTCTGACGATGTCCTCCCCAGCATATGACGACACACTAGATAGAAAAAATGGTTCAAATGGCTCTGAGCACTATGCGACTTAACTTCTGAGGTCATCAGTCGCCTATAACTTAGAACTAATTAAACCTAACTAACCTAAGGACATCACACACATCCATGTCCGACGCAGGATTCGAACCTGCGACCTTAGCGGTAGCTCGGTTCCAGACTGTAGCGCCTAGAACAGCACGGCCACTCCGGCCGGCCAGTAGATAGAAGATTACATCAATATTGACATAAAAAAGCCTTAGGAGCCTAAATGATATGAATATTAAATATAGTTTGGTTAGAAGAATATTACGTTGGTGTATAAGTTTGCAGCGTTTTCCTGTGAGTTCAGTAAACACAACAGATACACAACACAGTGTCTTCAGTGACTAGTAACATATTCTACTTCACCAACGCTGGGGTACATTTTGAATTTTGCGACAGTAAAAATCACGTGGTTTTGAGGTGAAGAACTCCTCGAGCAACGTTCGATAGAAAGAGGTAAGGTGTCAAGTTTAGCTGAATGCAAGCGGACGTTACCATGGGGCAGCATAACAGCACGCAGTCTTCCTGGTCGTTATTCTCGGATTGCGTCTGCAAGACGTCTCAGTTGTTGAGAATTAATGTCAGCAGTGATGGACACGGCGAGAAAGTAATTCGTAGTACCGTACACCGACGCTGTTCCACAATATGCATAACATTATGTTTTGTTGATGCGTGCAACTCAGGGTGTAGCTGCGGTGTTTGGGCTCAACCATTCCTTTCGTTTCCTTATTTTAGCATACAGACACCATTTATAGTCACCACCCGGTGTTGTAGACGTGCCAGTTAATGACAAGCAAGCAGAGATGCACATATGACCGCCCGCTGATTTTTGTGATTTTGGCTTAAGACTATGGGGTGCCCACACACTCGATTTTTTAATCTTTCCCACTGCGTGCAAATGTCGCATGATGGTGGGATGATCACAGTCCAAGACATTTGGCAATTCTCACATACACTGACGTGGATAATTGTGGATTAATGCGATTACACGATCTACATCAAACCCCGAAGGTCTTTCTGAACGTGGAGAGTCACTAATGTCAAAATGGTCCTCCTTAAATAGGAGAAAATAATTTTGTTGCGGTGCTCTGTCCAGTACCATTATGCCCATATACGGTGAAAATGTTTCTGGCTGCCTCCGCTGCTATCACTCCTCTATTTGAACTCAAACAGAAGAATATGTCGGAAATATTGTGATGTCTCTACATGGCACTTCATTTTCTAGTGTCCACCGCTCCACTCACTATCCGCAAATGACAAAATGACAATATGTAAACTCAAATAGCAACAAATAAAATATGACAATCGGTAAATAAACCCACATCAACCTTAATACTAACATGCAAACATAAACGCTACGAACTTGTAAGGCAACCTAATAATAAGTGAAATCACTGTGCTACCGATATCTTCAAGGGTAACAAAAAGTCTGGGGCTCCTAGGTGTAGCGTGAACAGAGCAAAGAGTTTTCTGGCCGGATGGGCCTAGCGCAGCTACGTGGGCCTCTGTCGCTACAACGGGCTCGCAACCTTTGTTCATGCAGGGCACGTAGGCGTTAAATTTCAACCCTCCGAACGTACGTTTCCACAGCTCGCCCATAAATCTTTGTACTCTGGCCGCCGCTGAGAAATAAGGAGCGAAATCCGACCAGCAGATAAAAGTTTCGCGGCGCTGTATCGCCCCTACGCCTCGTGTATTCAGTGAAATACACTTTCTCGCAAGTAAACGAGCTTGTAATGTACGTGGTATTACTTGTAACGTGGTATAACAACGTGGTCAAAAGATAAAGATCTACCACTTATTGTCAAATCACAGTTTTGTAATCGTAGGGTCAGCTGGCAGAACATCGAGATTTACTGCTAAGCAGCTAACAAGTGGATACATGACTTTGTTGTTCAAATCGAAGAGTTCCTCTCTCTCTCTCTCTCTCTAGCTATGGCACAGTTACCTATATTACATCTTTCGAAACGTATGGTTTCAGCGATGGAAGGAAGGAACACTGGAATTATATCTCCTGTCTACTTGGAAATCATTAGAGACGGAGCATAAGCTCACATGGCTAGAATGGCGAGGAATAGAGAGAAATCATCATGGAATCTGCCCAAAATCATTTTCAGAAATGAGTGAAGTTTTAGGTTAATCCATTGAATGTTAGCTTCTCTTCACTCTGACATCAGGTTGGAGTCTCATACCAAATATTTCCTTGGAGCAACGCTGTACTGTTGAGCCCGTTTAGAATAACATCGTACAACGAAACGGCATTTAGATGATTACCGAAGCAATAGAAACACGATGTATACGATAAAAAATATTCTTAATCTTTTCTATCTCTTGCAGCACTAATGAGTTAACTACACTGAAGAGCCAAAGATTCTGGTACACCTGTCTAATATAGTGGAGGACCCCTGCGATCACGAAGAGATGCCGCAAGACGACGTCGCATGGCTTCGACTAATGGCTGAAGTTGCGCTGGAGGGAGATAACACCATGAACCCTGCTGGGCTGTCCATAAATCAGTACGCGTACGAGGGGCGTGGAGATCTCTTCAGAACAGTAACGTTACAAGCCACCACATGGACGTGTGGCGTATCGCACTGTCCTGCTGGAATTGCCTAAGTCTGTCGAAATGCAAAATGACATGAACATATGCAGGTGATCAGACTGGATGCTTACGTACGTGTCACCTGTCAGAATCGTCTCTAGACATATCAGGGTCCCATTACACTCCAACTGCACACGCCCCACGCCATTACAGAGCTTCCACCAGCTTGAACAGTCCCTTGCACACATGAAGGGTCCATTGATTCATAAGGTTGTCTCCATATCCATACACGTCCATACAATACAATTTGAAACGAGACTCATCCGACGAGGCAACATATTTCCAGTCATCAACAGTCCAATGTCGGTGTTAACGGGTCTAGGTGAGGCGTAAAGCTGCGTGTCGTGTAATCACCAAGGGTATATGAGCAGGCCTTCGGCTCCAAAAGCCCATATCGAAAATGTTTCGTTGAACGGTTCTAACGTTGACACTTTTTGAATGTCCAGCATTGAAATCTACAGCAGTTTGTGGAAGGGTTGCACTTCTGTCACGTTGAACGATTCTCTTCAGCCATCGTTGGTCCCGTTCTTGCAGGATCTTTTTCCGCCGCAGCGATGACGGAGATTTGATGTTTTACCGGATTCCTGACATTGAGTCACTCATGAAATGGTCGTACGGGAAAATTCCCACTTCATCGCTTCCCCGGAGATGCTGTGTCCCATCGCTCTTGCTCCGACTGTAAGACCATGTTCAAACTCACTTAAAGCTCGATAACCTGCCATTGTAGCAGCTCTAACCAATCTAACAACTGCACCAGACACTTGTCTTATATAGGCGTTGCTGGCCGCAGCGCCGTATTCTGACTATTTACGTATCTCTGTATTTGAATATGCACACCTATACCAGTTTCTTTGGGGCTTCAGTGTATAAAATCTTTCTTGGAATGGGTGAACACAAGTGATGTTACTTCACGCAATATAAAATGCAAGAACGACTAGTACCTAGTTTAAATTTTTCCACTTTCTTCCCTTCTAATTGTGTTCACTGCAGCGGCAGGTGAAACGAAACTCTGAGGCTATAAAACCATATGGTGGGTATGTTAATAACAATCAGATGTGGTTGCATTCTATAGCAATCGAAAGAGCGCGGCTTATGTTCTCAGTGCACGTCCAAAGTCAATAGTCTGTAGTATTATTATTTGCGTGGCCGTACTTGACTATGTACGTTTCAGGGGTCACAATGTCTAATTTCATTTTTTCCTAGGTTCGAAACTAATGGGTACACAGTTCACACACGTTAGTCTTAATGATCTGAAGTTTGTTTTCCACTTTATTAGTTTCAGATTTAACGACTTTGTGCTGGTATTGTGTATTGAACCGGGGACCTAGAAACGACGGAGAGGCTTTGTCCCGCCGTAGCTCTCAGTGGTGCACGACTCCACAACAGGCCACAGCAGTCCACCCACCTCGCCGGCGCCCCTCACGGATCCCAGGATTATTGTGCGGTTCGGCCCCCAGTGGATTTCCCCACCCCCAAGAATTAACTCGTTTTATGAATAATAGTTTTAAAGTACTGTGGCCGGAAGGAAAAAAAGGAGAAAAAGTTCTTCTTATGTAATTGGATGCAGCGGTCTACATACTGAAGGGGGCAACTGCCCTACACGTATTCTACCCGCGTTTAACCCACTTCAGCTGTCTGGCCAATGCTCAGTAACGTATCGCCGAAGCAGTGCTTGGAAGCTGCCCGAAACAAAATAATTTTATACGCTAACAAAGTGATTCTCAAAGCTCCGCATCGAATGTCGCTATATAGGGAAAAGTTGCCGAACCCAGCGTCGCCGTCTGAGCCTGTCCCACGAATTGCGGTACATGAATTGTATCTGTCGGTTTTTATAATGATCATGTTCAAGCGGTGAAATGTATGAGTGATTAAATTCCGAGAGAATCTTCAGTTTCATTACAAGAGGCATTATATGTTTTCACTAAAACTAAAATTGAAAATAGTCTGGCGTACGTAAATCCATAGCAACTTCTACTTTTTTTTTTCAGTAGCATCACAGAATGAGTATGAATCGAATTGCCTTCGCAGAAGTCATCAGAAATTCTTAGACTGACATTAGAGGTATGAGTAAGTTTGTCAAGAACTCCACGCTACTCGTCTGCAGTATCCCCAGTGGTGCAGACTAAGGCACCTCAATGAACACCTCTCCAGGAATATTTCATCTCCTACACCTTGCACCATCAACATTCTCTGATGTGGAGGATCATTTTCCTCCTACAAAAACATTCTTCCTTACTGGCGACATTCTATGACTACAGATAATTTGGGAATTTGGAGAAGTATCTGGCTGTTTGTTGAGCTTCAGAACGAATGGTATGATAGAATACCTTAGTAATTTCAGAGGAGATGGACATCTCAGTAAATGGATGTGACCAAAAGTAGTTTTATATTATTAGCGCAGTATACTCAATCAAAATAAAAAATAACGCAACGTAAAATGCATATTAAGAGAATATCATAGTTTATTGCGTAGTTCAGAAGTTAATTTCAGGTGAAATTATTCTTTTATGTTAAATAATGAATACAAGATTTCAGTACCTATTTCACTCATTTTCATTGCATAAATATGTAATATTTTGCACGATGATATAAACTGTGGAAGTCGAGAACGGGTGTTGCTATTATAGATCTTAAAACAACTGCATGACAAACATACTTCTAGAATTTTGGGAGAAATTCTTTTCAGATGGTGTATTTATCTGAACTGCAACTTCTTGGAACTTACACTTAAGCGATGTATATATAAAGTGTTGTCAGAAACAGACTGACAAGCTTTTTAAGGGTGTTGTAGGCGATGTTGTACAGAGAAATAACTATTTACAAAAAAATCAATACGTTGAACCGTTTCCGAGTTACTTAGCACTGAACAATCGAGTTGTTGCGCGCGAAAATTCAAGCACCTGCACTCGCTAAAATGCGAGAATGCACGGACGTCTGTGGATGGGTGAGTTACAACTGGTTCATATGCTCATTACCAGTTAAGCGTGCATTATTCGGAGGTGATAAACGTAAGTTAGGTAAACAAAAGCTGAGTTTGTTCTGTTTTAGGAATCCAAACGAAGAACACGTTTGTCGCCACTGTCTCTGGCACCCGCCTGAACTTGCGTGCACGACGCCCTGATTGACTAACTTAAACGCTAAATAACCCGACAACGGCGCAACGTATCGATTTTTCCCCTTAACAGTTATTTGTCTCAACAACCTCACTGCAACGCTCTTACAATCTTATTAGCCTGTTTCTGATCACTATATGGTTTTAACACAGTAATTAATAATATACTACTAATATATATTTGAAAGTATGGAGGATTGGGGGGGGGGGGGGGGGGGGAGGCTAGTAAGAACCTCCCCTGTTCCCCGGACCGAACCCTAGATTCGCGCCTGTAGCGTCCGAATATGTGGTTAACAGCGTCCACAACTTCCGTGGAAGAAAGACACAAGCCTAGTGTCTTGTACGGGCTGGTGAGTAAGCTCATCGCTGGACAGAGTTTTGTCGGCAGAGAAGGCAGTCAAAACATCAGAGTAATCCAACATGCATGTTCGAAGAGACAGGTCTACTCAGGTAACACGTGGAAAGGTGATCCCGACTACACCAAGGATCGGCATTACCCAGCTAGGAAATCTCATCTGTAATACCTTAAGTCCCGGACTGTGGACACTGTCAGCACCAATCCTCCAGAGGTGTTGGATCACAGGCCGCTGGAGATGACGCTGTTCGTGCAAATTAAGGAGTCCAATCTGTCTAGGAGTAACGTGTGTGACTCGCTTGTTCGTATTTTTATTTTTTTAGAGGGTGTAAGTCATTAAAATCAGTGCATTGAGAACTGATCACCTAGTATATCATACAAGGAAGTGTGACAGCACTATCGTATGGGTAACGAGTTTGACTCCGTGACGTAGCTGACAATCACACGCAAAGCGCATTCGTGCCGGCGGCGATGGGGTAGCGCGCTTCGCGAGATCCGCTTTAACGCTGTGTTAACAGCGTTTCCCTCGCGCCTGTAATGGATACATGTTGCGGTCACTGCTTGTAGCGTAATTACATGTACGTGGAAGCTAGCGCAACCATTCTCGAATCTCATAATTTGAAATTACAGCAACGCCTTTTAGCGGCGTAGGTTTCACTGACACTATTGTATAATTCACTACACATTTGTATGTATGTAATTCGCCACCATAGTATTAAAGTACTAGCGATTACTTATGTGTGCACTTACGTATAAGGAACATAATAAATTCATCATCCCACATGTAAATAAATTCTAATTAAGAATGCAGACCCTCTGTTTGCATCTAAGCTTCGAATGAATCACCCATTATACACTACACTTCTAAATGTTACCCCAATAACTGAGATTTATAGCTAACACTAATTCTGCTACAATTCTAGTTACTGAAAATAATCGTAATAATGAAACAGAATGCCATCCAAATAGAGTACTGGCAGGTGCTGAAAGTAAATTTCAAGAGTTTTATGGTAAGAAAGTGTTGCTCAATGAAATGATGTCAATGAAGTCAAAAATGTTAACAGATTTTATTAAATATGGTCTCCAAAGAAAAAAATGATCGTGTGGCACTAATGACCGGGGAAGTTCGGCCATGTTGGCAAGGCTGAGTCGACTTGGTTATCATTTTAATGTTCCTCATCTGTAATTGAAGTAAGTTGTTCACTTTTGTATCACGGGATACTTTTACTTATGCGCCAAAACTCTATCTGGAGAAGTCGTAATTGAGTAACACAGTACAGTTTTATTAATAACGCTGGTGTTGCAATATTAATTAATCTTAGTAGTGGTTGGCTTCCTTTTCTGGTCTCAATGATCTGCCAAATTAATACAGAGTTACTCTATTTTATTAAATTATGGTGAACTCTTTACTACTAAGTTTAAATGAGTTTTGCTTAAATTGTTATGGATATGTAAAGGAGATGCATCTCAAACCCATTAATGTTTAAACGATATTTGGAGAAGTAATGTTCTCTGAATCTATAGCACTAAAACATGAAACTACATGCATGAATCACAGCCGATAAGTTACTGTTACTGTCTTGAGTTTTCTTATCATTAGTGTTCCTTTTTAGGATTCTGTACCTCAATCGGCTAAATCGGAAGCCTTATTGGACCGGAGTGTCGTCCGTCTGTCTAGCCGTCTGTTAAGACACCATTTCCTCGGGAACCAGTAGAGGTATCAACTTGAAACTTAAGTAAAATAGTAAGGTCTGTGGTCTCTTAGCTGGATAAAAAAAATTAAGCTTCTAAGTAAAAGCAATCAAAACATGCGGCCAATTATGTCACATATTTTGATACTCGTAAAATCTCTCATTAAAACTTACAGGATAGTTTTCGTTGATCTACACTCATGAGATTTGGCAGGAAGGACGTTTTCGCAGTATAAGTACAGAAAAAAATCCGAAAATTTTATAACTGCAATTACATCGCATAAAAATACTTCTTTATGTAATTCTTGTCAATCTCTTACGAAAAGGCGGTGTAAAAAATTTAAGCTTCTAAGCCACTGCAATCAAAAGATACTGCAATTTCTAAAGACCACTTTTTTTCTGGAACGAGTAGAGGTATCAAATTGAAATTTATGTCAAATAATGCATGAAATTTTCGTGAAATAAAATTCATCCACCAAAAAAGTTTTGCATCACCCCGGTTTCCAGAACTCCTGAAGATAGACGATGACTGGGGATATTGTATCACAGACACACAATTCCTTTGAGTGTGCAGAGATGTCACTAAGCCGGCCGGTGTGGCCGAGCGGTTCTAGGCGCTTCATTCCCGAACCGCGCTGTCGCTACTGTCACAGGTTCGAATCCTGCCTCGGGCAGGGATGTGTGTGATATCCTTAGGTTAGTTAGGTTTAAGTAGTTCTAAGTTGAGGGGACTGATGACCTCAAATGTTAAGTCCCACAGAGCTCAGAACCATTTGAACCATTTTTAGATGTCACTAAACCCGTGCAAAGATTCAAACAACCAAGATTGAGCCACGCCTATTAGGGGGAGGGGGTCCGACAGCCGATCAGTTCCAGTCATTCCAACCGGAAGGAGGTACACGGCTAGTGTTGTCTTTAGTTCAACCACGAACAGACGGTCAATATCGCGATTCGAACGCGTCCACTCTGTTACTCTTTGCCAGAAAGGGCTCTCAACAAGGGAAGTTTCCAGGCGTCTCGGAGTGAACAAAAGCGATGATGTTCGGACATGAAGGAGATACAGGGAGACAGGAACTGTCGATAACATGCCTCGCTCAGGCCGCCCAAGGGCTACTACTGCAGTGGATAATCGCTACTTACGGATTATGGCTGGGAGGCACACTGACAGCAACGCCACCACGTTGAATAATGCTCTTTGTGTAGCCACAGGGCGTCTTGTTACGACTCAAACTGTACGCAACTTCACTCCCGAAGTCCATAGCGAGGTCCATCTTTGCAACCACGACACCATGCAGTGCGGTACAGATGGGTGCAACAACATGCCGAATGGACCGCTCAGGACTGGCATCACGTTCTCCTCACCGATGAGTGTCGCATATGCCTTCAACCAGACAATCGTCAGAGACGTGTTTGGAGGCTGAACGCTTTAATAACACTGTCCAGCCAGTGCAGCAAGGTGGAGGTTTCCTGCTGTTTTGGGGTGGCATTGTGTGGGGCCGACGTACTCCGCTGGAGGTCATGAAAGTCGCCGGAACATCTGTACGATACGTGAATGCCATCCTCCGACCGAGAGTGCATTCGTCTTTATGAACGACAATTCGCGCCCCCATTGTGTACATACTTAGAAGGACTTCCTTCGGGATAACGACATCGCTCGAGTAGAGTGGTCAGCATGTTCTCGAGACATGAATCTCGAGACATGAACACGCCTAATCGCCACTGAGCAGTGAGACAATCTGGACCAAGAGTGCCTTGATGATCTTGTGTATAGTATGCCACGACGAATACACGTATGTATTAATGCAAAAGGACATACTACTGGATATTAGAGGTACCGGTGTGTACAGCATTTTGGACCACCACTTCTGAAGGTCTCGCTTTGTGGTGGTACAACTTGCAATGTGTGGTTTCCATAAGCAATAAAAGAGCGGAAATTAACGTTTGTGTTGATCTCTATTCCAATTATCTGTAGAGGTTCCGGAACTCTCGGAGCCGAGGTGATGCTAAACTTTTCTTTGTGTGTGTATGATCAAGATCAATGTTGACTCACGGCTCAACACAGACCTACCGCTTCCGTGTTCGAATACAAAGATAATTTCCTTCCCCGTTTGGAATTCGGGTAAGAGGCTACGTGCCATACAAGCAGAAAAGCGAAACGCGTCAGCGTAAGAAATTGGAGAACACAGTATCCGCATGCCGTAATGGAGCACAAGAGAGATTCTGAAAAGCTTCATCTGCAATGCGCGGTTCCGGTACAAAAGATTTACGGTCAGTTCTTTTCTTTGAAAATGCCGGTTACTGACATGACCTAACTGGGTAAGTTAGAGACCAGAATTTTCCTGCAGTTGCAACAGCAACCCAAAAATTTAATTTTCGGCATGGTGGAGTACCACCGCACTGAAGGCTTCATGTGAGAGCATTTCTTAATAATGACCTTCCTCAATGATGGATCAGCCGAAGGATCTCGCACTGCGCCACTGGCCTCCAAGATCGCCTGCTCTCACGGTACGCGATATTTTTGTAAGAAGGTTGTGAAACACTCCGTCCACGTGGTTCCCCTTCGGACAATTCTGGGTGAACTGTAACGATGCACAGCGAACAACAGTTAACGTATTAACTCCAGATGTGGTCGCAGAAGTGTCGGACGAGGTCGACTAGCGTTTATTTACCTCTTGTGCGGCAGGAGGAGAACACTTTGAATATTTGTGATTTGGGAAAGGTAAATGAAAATTTTGTTCCCAAAAGTACATTAAGAAGTATCAATAAACTGTATGTGCATTTTTGTAATAGTTATGGCCTTGTAAATTAGAACGGACGTTCTTTAATAAAAATTTTGTGGTTCTCTGCGTACGTAAAAACCCACGACAAAATTTACGAGAGGCGTTGATTAAGTAATGCAACACATTTTTTCCTAGGACAAATTCGATTGAAAAAAAGCGGAATTTTTTGTTGAACATAGTTTAATATTCCCGCTTCTGTCCCTAGACTTTTGTGAAGTTCTGGTAGATGGCGCCGCTGTAAGTAGCCTCAAAATGGTGTGTGTAATGGATGTGCGTCCCAGGCAGAGAGCTGTCACTGAGTTTCTCTTGGTGGAAAATCAGATCATCCCAGATACCTGTCATTATCGCAACAAGGTCGTGCAAACCTGTCCGATCTCCTGCGTGCCGGTCGGCCGCACACAGCTGTGACTCCTGCAATGTTGCAACGTGCGGACACTCTCATTCGAGGTGAACGACAGTCAAACACCTCGCTGCTTAAATGCATATCTCAGTTGGTTGTGCTGACATATTCGTGCACCAGTTGGAGAATTCAAAGATGTGTGGCTGGTGGATTACTCGCTGTCTAAGAGAAGACCATCAAGACCAACGAAGGGCCATCTGTGTGGAATTGCTTTTACGAGGCTGATGGTTCAAATGGCTCTGAGTACTATGGAACTGAACAGCTGAGGTCATCAGTCCCCTAGAGCAACTACTGAAAACTAACTAACCTAAGGACATCACACACATCCATGCCGAGAGGCAGGTTTCGAACCTGCGACCGTAGCGGTCTCGCGGTTCCAGACTGACGCGCCTAGAACCGCACGGCCACACCGGTCGGCTTACGAGGCTGATAGTGACAATTTTTTGTCGAACATAGTCACAGGCAATGAAACATGGGTTAATCACTTCGAACCGGAAACAAAACGGTGATCCATGGAGCGGGGCCACATAGCCTCTCCTCCGAAGAAAAAAATTCAGAGCTACACCCTCAGCCGGTGAAGTCATGGCGTCGGTCTTCTGGGACTCTGAGGGGGTTATTCCGTTTGATGTTCTCTCTCACAGTACAACGATCAACCCTGAAGAGTATTGTGCTACACTCAAGAAATTGAAAACTAACTAACCTAAGGACATCACACACATCCATGCCGAGAGGCAGGTTTCGAACCTGCGACCGTAGCGGTCTCGCGGTTCCAGGCTGACGCGCCTAGAACCGCACGGCCACACCGGTCGGCTTACTTCAGCGTATTCGTCGCCACAAAAATACAAACGTACTCCTCCGTGAGAACGCAATGCCTCACACAAGACTGCACGTCGGACAGGATGTCACAAGACTTCATTGGACTGTTCTTCCTCAGCCACCGTAGAATCTGGATCTCGCACCTTCCGATTTCCATCTGTCTGACCCTATGAAGGATGCACACCACGCGAAGCAGTACATGGATGATGCGGAGGTTATTGTCGCAGCAGCAAGACGTTGGCTCCGGCGTCGGTCAGTAGAGAGGTAACATGCGAGTATACAGGCCCACCATGTAAGGTGCAATAAGGGCGTCACATTGAACGAAATCTATCTCGAAAAATAGTATTTTGTAGCTAAAAGAGTTGGGAATAATATGGTGCATAGGAATCCTGAATAAAACTAACAGCCTTTCAGAAAAAAGACCGTGTTGCATAACTTAATCAGTCTTGTAGAAGATACAGCCTTTGAAATTGGATGAATCTTTCTAAAACGTCTTGAGTGTATTTCTTTTGGCGGTAGCTGGCGCGAGTAATTTTTAAATATTTTTAAGCACTTCAGCATAACATCACTGACGTCCTTGGGAAGCTCCTCCACTGATGTCAATGTGAGACACACGACGGAATGGGTAGAGCCACAGGGCGAAAGCAACTTGGATGGTGGTGGTTAGTGTTTAACGTCCCGTCGACAACGAGGTCATTAGAGACGGAGCGCAAGCTCGGGTAAGGGAAGGATTGGGAAGGAAATCGGCCGTGCCCTTTCAAAGGAACCATCCCGGCATTTGCCTGAAGCGATTTAGGGAAATCACGGAAAACCTAAATCAGGATGGCCGGAGACGGGATTGAACCGACGTCCTCCCGAATGCGAGTCCAGTGTGATAACCACTGCGCCACCTCGCTCGGTAAAGCAACTTGGAGTCCCGAAGTGGCCACGCGACTTGTGACGTGGTGTTTGTGTGCCGGAGTGGCTCTAACAAGGGCGCCTGCGCTTCAGTCGTCAGCCGGCGGCTGCAGATAGCGGCTCTCAGCTCTGGACGCACTTCCTGGCTCTCCCATTTATTTTCGTCTTCCTCCTGTTAACATCACACGCCGACTGCTGGTCAATAGATCCGCCTTTCCAAAGCCGATACAGCAGCAGTTCACTACTCCTAATCGTTAACTAAAAGAAACGATGGTGCTAGCCACTGCGTACAGTCTGTACCAAATGATCGGAATCCAGATTATTTCAGCCGCATTGCAAAATGAAAGAGCACAGCAAAATGAAGGAATCAGGAGCTGTGTCGGAGAAAATAAAAAATGGCCAGGTAAATGTTCCTTACCAACTTAATTGTGTATGAAGACAGTTCATCTACACTAAGAAACCGAGAATCTCGACCACTTTCGTAAAATCGACATTGATACTGGCAGGATATCGGTCCCGGGAATTCCAAGACTTTCGAGAATGTTTGATTTTAATTTTGAAGCTGTATAATAAATGACAAATACGTATTTCTCCCGTGTGATATAATTACAAATTCAAAATTTACACATTTTTTTTCTTTAGTTGTACGATGGAACTTTTCTTCTTGCCAAATTTCAATATTCTAGGCCAGCGGGAACTACCCTACAGTTTTTGATGAGTAATTTTGTAAGTATCAAAATAAGTGACATAGATGACTGCCCTGATCTAGGAGCTTAACTTTTTTACACAGATGTTTGTATGCGACACAAATTTCAGTTTGATGTACCTACCTGTTCCTGATAAAAAGAATTTTAGTATTCGGACAGACAGCCGGATGGACATCAAAGTGGTGCTATAAGGCTTCCGTATTTACCGACCGAGGTACGGAACCCTAAAAAAAAGTGTTTTCTCTTCCGAGGAAAATAGTACGCCGGATATGAAAGACGTCAGGAGGAAACAACATATATTAAAAATGTTTTTAGTTTTCCCACATTAGTTGACCATATAATTTGAGACAGAGCTCAAATGGCTCTAAGCTCTATGGGACTTAACATCTGAGGTCATCAGTCCCCTAGACTTAGAACTATCTAAACCTAACTAACCTAAGGACGTCACACACATCCATGCCGAGGCAGGATTCGAACCTTCGACCGTAGCAGTCGCGTTGTTCCAGACTGAAGCGCCTAGAAGGGCTCGGCCACTATGGCCGGCTTGAGACAGTAATTCTATAGTTAGTTGAATAGTTAAGGAGAAACAAGTAGATAATCACAGGCATCAAGCAGACTTCTGAAACCCCTAGGAATAACAGGTAGGATTTAGAGGTCCTACTTACAAAGCTATAAATGGAAAATGTTGCGGGAGACTGGGAACTAATCAAGAGTAGTGCGAATTCTCAAATATAACGATCAGGAGTAATACAATTCATTCCAGAATAACAGATGTGATGCCATGTCTCAAGTGTAAAGCCTCTAAGACTGCTGTGTGAATATATGCACAATTCTATGCAAGGCAGCTGAAGGCCGTCGTCCATAATTGTCTGCTGGGGAAATATGGAAGAGTTATCTGAAATGCTGTAAAACAAAAAGTGTGAAAATAGAAAAAACTGTCGAATGACATACATATTTAAGACATTGGTGAGCCAACTAGACGTTGTCGGACGGTAAGAGAAAGTAACAGCCATTGTAGGTCATTACTTTTCACGATACAGGTACACAAAGTGGTGCCGGTCGCACACTGTAATAGTTTAGTGGAATATAAATGTAAATGTAGACTCTTTTATGCAGCTATTCTACCAGTCGCCTACCTGAATGAAATTAGGACGGAATGTTCCCGCAGCAGACCAATGTCTGTCAAAAATCATGCAGCTAACACATTAATGAAAAGTTGTACGAAATGGAAGGTAATATAGCTCACTGAAATATTAATTAATGTCGAGAAGCTGTATATAAATACCACTGAGAACATAATTTCTCTGTAATACACGTAAGTTACTAACATTGCAAAACCGCATGTTACTGTAAGCCTGAGATAAGTCATTGCAAATGTGAAATGTTGGTACATTAATAACCGGTGTAACAGCCAGAATGTTGAATGTCTGTTTCCCTTGGTAATTCAATACAGGGACGGTTAGTGCTGGTTGCGGATGACGTTAGAGTTGCCGTCCGATGCTGTCCCATTTGAGCTCGACTGGAGACAGATGTGGTGACTGAGCAAGCCAAGCAAGACATGTCGACACTCTGCACAGCATGTTGCGTTACAACAGCGGCATAGGGGCGAGCGCATCCTACTGGCAAACACTACATGTAATTCTATTCATAAACGGCAACACAACAGGTCGAATCACCAGAGTGACGTACAGTTTTGCTGTCAAGGTTCGTGGAATAACCGCGAGAGTGCTCCTGCTGTTATACGAAATCGCAACGCAGACCATAACTCCAAGTGTAGGTCCAGAGTATCTAGCACGCAAACAGGTTGACTGCACGCCCTCAACTGGCGTGCTTCTAACCAACACAAGGCCATCACTGGCACCGAGGCAGAACAAGCTTTCATCAGAATGCACAACAGATTTCCACTCTGCCCTCCAACAAGATCTTGCCTGACACCACTGAAGTCGCATATCGCGGTGGTTTCAGGTCGGTGGAATGCAAGGCACAGTGCGTTTTGCGCGGAGCTGTCACTGAAGTAACCAATTGGTAACAGTTAATTGTGTCACTGTGGTGCTAACGCTGCTGAAATTGTTGCTATAGATACAGTACGATGCGCCAGGTTCATAAGTCGAACACGATGGTCTTCCCTCTTGGCAGTTCCACGTGGCCGTCCGCAGTCCCATCAATCACGTACAGTGTCTACATTCCCGCCAAGCCTTTCTGCAATATCGCAGTAGGAACTTGCGGCTTTCGTAGCCTTGTTACAGACCTCGTTCAAACACAGTGATGTTTTGATAATGGCGCCTTCGTCGCCTTAATGGCATCCTAGACTTACATCAACTCATCACGTCCGATTTCAAAGCAAAGTAACCTCACGAGCGTTACAGAACGTATTTAAACAAACCTGATCTGCATCTTCACAGCGCTGCTCTTATGTGACTGGTGCAAAACTGGAATAGTCACAGTCTTTCAGATGTATAAAGATGCCTACCAACATTCGTTTATGTCGTATAACTCATTCATGGTGCTGCGATTTCTTTTTTTTTCGTCAGTGTATTCAATCGGGGAAAGGGGACCTACAATTTAACGTGTAATCTGAATCATGTGTCTTTTCTGGCGACTCCTTACATCGTTAAGAGGTGAAGGCTGGATTGAAAGGAGACTCAAAATTTCCTTGGTCCAACTGGGATTCACGTCAGCGACGTCTTGGGTTCCAAGCACGCTATGGCGGATTCATTTTCTCTTCTTTGGTGAATCCGGTAGCTGACACTTCTTCTCTCGATCGTTGTAACATGCCGAACGTCGTTGACAGCAACAACGATAATTCAAATGATCTAGTCCACACAGTATTTAATGTTGCAAATAAATGGCTCTGAGCACTATGGGACTCAACTGCTGTGGTCATCAGTCCCCTAGAACTTAGAACTACTTAAACCTAACTAACCTAAGGACATCACACACATCCATGCCCGAGGCAGGATTCGAACTTGCGACCGTAGCAGTCGCACGGTTCCGGACTGCGCGCCTAGAACCGCGAGACCACCGCGGCCGTGCAAATAAATCACTCATATTTCAACTTGTGACATATTCGCGGAAGATAGGCAATTGGGATTTCATAATATTCTCTGTTGTATGCAGGTAAGGGAAACTACATGCTGCACTTTGTTATAGTTCTTGCTATCATGTTTTTATGCAATAAAAATGTTCCTGACGAAATAATTAACGATAGTTCGGTGTGGCAAAAGACAATCAAATACTACCAGTACAGCCACGATAATTTTACCAGAATAACGCACTGTTTTTTACACTGGACAAAAAACCTCACAATAAAATACGACTGCACAATTAAAAAATGACGGCACTAATTAACACTGTCTCTGCAGGACAGACTACTGTAAACCTTCCCATACAGACTGACATAGTTATTACCTGTTTCAAAACATGTGTTTTGTATATGAAGCCGGACTCTTAACACGGACGGACGTAATGATGTTACATGGTTGCTTTCCGGTCGCGAACTTTCCGATACATAGATGTTGATCGAGCTAATTCTAATGGTAGATGTGATTTTGTGGGACGGATGGCTATTCAATGAGAGCGTACGAATATGATGCGATTTCTGAAACTATATAATGTTTTGAAAATCTGCTAGGTTACATTTTGCTATTGTGTATGGGCTACAAGATTCTACTACTATCTGGTTTATGAAAATTTTTAAGGTTAATAAATTATAAAAGTATGTGAAATATTGTTATGCTTCCGTTGTTATACCTCTTCTACTTACGGCATTCATCGTGAAAATAACCTTGTATAGTCATAAATGATTCCAAATCTAAATTAGTGTCTCAATTAATTAGAGAGAGGCGTCAACTGATTCAGAAAAAATATAGTAATGTAAGTACAGTGTTAAAGGTGACGATCTTGTAGGCACAAAAGCAAAATAGGCAACTAAAATTATGAGGCTCCGAAAAATCGGTCTCTGTTATCTCAGAAGTTATCTAGTTTCAAGTATTTAAAGTATATTTCTAAAAAGAATGAAATATCTACTTTCGAATGAATGGTAACATCACTTCGTACTCTACTTATTAGCTCAAAATTTTTCCCCATTACTTACTATTGTAGAAATTTCAGTCACCTCTAACACTCAATTACCTGAGCCTCTAGCGAAACTAATTTTATCATAGGGATCATGAAGATAAATATAACAAACTGAACTATAAATTTAACTGGAAATTTATCTAAATAACGTTACAAAACATTCATGAGCGTGTTATGTGTGCAACTGCATTCAACGTAGAAGTAAAAAATTTAATTACTCCTGGGAGTAGAAAATATCCGCTGTGTTTCAACACGCTCTACCATTAGATCACAGGGACCGATGCAGTCATAATAAAAAAAAGTCAATTTAATACAGCAGCTGTGATAAAAACTCATACAATACCTACAGCCGGAAGAGGTGTGCCCCCACACAGCAAAGATAATACCGAAGACACAGAAAACATAGAACACTATTTCTGGCGGCTTCACTTTCAGTAATAACGGCATCATGAAAGGTATTCCAATGCGAAGAACAGTCGAGTTTCGACAGTAAAAACACAAGCTCATTCACATTGAAGTTCAGAAAAGCACATAACCAGGGCTTCCATATCAAAAGTATAATCCTATACCTATACGACACTGTTGATACTTTCCTGAAACATGCTGACATCATTGCTCTGCATAATTAATATTTTTGATGATCTTTCTAAATCTATCGCTATCACATTCTACACACTGGACTCGCATTCGGGAGGAGGACGGTTCAATCCCGCGTCCGGCCATCCTGGTTTAGGTTTTCCGTGATTTCCCTAAATCGCTACAGGCAAATGCCGGGATGGTTCCTCTTAAATAACACGGCCGACTTCCTTCCCTAATCCGATGAGACCGATGACCTCGTTGTTTGGTCTCTTCCCTCAAACCAACCAACCAACCAATTACATTCTACACTATTTAGAACAAAAGAAATTTAAGATGCTTCAACATTCATTCCTTTACAACATCGGAAAACGTTACTGACGTAGTTTTTAACAAAGACAGACACACGTTACATCACGAAGAATTTGTACCTCTCTTCCACTGTAAGAAAAATGTGGTTCTGGATATTGTACACATGATTTCTTTTATATTCGTCAAGTGCCAACAAGTCGTGGTAGACCTAGAACCGTAACACTGTGCTATGGATTACCTAAACGACGACACAATAGGTCTGTCTTCAGCTTTCAAAGGTGTCCAGGTCTTGCACAGAAACTAGGGTTGAACATCATAGCCGGCCGCGGTGGTCTAGCGGTTCTAGGAGCTCAGTCCGGAGCCGCGCGACTGCTACGGTCGCAGGTTCGAATCCTGCCTCGGGCATGGATGTGTGTGATGTCCTTAGGTTAGTTAGGTTTAAGCAGTTCAAAGTTCTAGGGGACTTATGACCTCAGCAGTTGAGTCCCATAGTGCTCAGAGCCATTTGAACATCATAATATCTCATGTTTACGACATTCTTCAGAATTCTTTGGTGATGAGAAAAGAGTGTGCCAAGTTTGCCCCGCACACCTTGACTCCTGAACTAAAACGTGTGGACTTGACTGAAATGAAAAACTCTGACAATCATTTTCTGGAAAAAATTATCACAGGTGACGAGACTTAATTTTACCAATACGAAAGTGACGAAGTGCAGAACGCACCTCTCATCGTGAAGATGGTGCGAATGTGAGCGCGAGCTGGCCAAAATCCCGAAAAAGGACTTTTATAATAGCTGCACATCTTTGTATGCAAGGGATTACCAATTTAGTATTGGAGGGCAGCGTGGAGGGTAAAAATCGTAGAGGGAGACCAAGAGATGAATACACTAAGCAAATTCAGAAGGATGAATGCTGCAGCAGGTACCGGGAGATGAAGAAGCTTGCGCAGGATAGAGTAGCATGGAGAGCTGCATCAAGCCAGTCTCAGGACTGAAGACCACAACAACAACAATCATCTGAAGCTTCTGTAGGCAAAAAAGAACAAAATTGTCAAACTGGTTGAGAAGTCTCGAACTCTAAAATAAATGTTATCGACAGACAAGAACCATTCCACAGTCGCCAGACACATCAGAACTGAATTTAGTTGATGAAACGAGAAAATACAAAACGCAGTAAATGAAACAGACAAAAAGGAATACAAACGTCTCAAAAAGGAGATCGACAGGAAGCGCAAAATGGCTAAGCAGGGATGGCTAGAGGACAAATGTAACGATGTATAGGCTTATCTCACTGAGGGTAAGATAGATACTACCTACAGGAAAATTAAAGAGACCTTTGGAGACAAGAGAACCACTTGTATTAACATCAAGAGCTCAGATGGCAACCCAGTTCTAAGCAAAGAAGGGAAGGCAGAAAGGTGGAAGGAGTATATAGAAGGTTTATACAAGGACGATGTACTTGAGGACAATATTATGGAAATGGAGGAGGATGTAGATGAAGACGAAATGGGAGGTAAGATACTGCGTGAAGAGTTTGACAGAGCACTGAAAGACCTGATTCGAAACAAGGCCCCGGGAGTAAACAATATTCCATTAGAACTACTGACAGCCTTGGGAGAGCCAGTCCTGACGAAACTCCACCATGTGGTGAGCAAAATGTATGAGACAGGAAAAATACTTTCAGACTTCAAGAAGAATATAATAATTCCAATGCCAAAGAAAGCAGGTGTTGACAGATGTGAAAATTACCGAACTATCAGTTTAATAAGTCGCGGCTTCAAAATACTAACGCGAATTCTTTACAGACGAATGGAAAAACTAGTAGAAGCCGACCTCGGGGACGATCAGTTTGGATTCCGTAGAAATATTGGAACACGTGAGGCTATACTGACCCTACGACTTATCTTAGAAGAATGATTAAGGAAAGGCAAACCTACGTTTCTAGCATTTGTAGACTTAGAGGAAGCTTTGGACAATGTTGACTGGAATACTCTATTTCAAATTCTGGAGGTGGCAGGGGTATAATACAGGGAGCGAAAGGCTATTTACAATTTGTACAGGAAGCAGATGGCAGTTACAAGAGTCGAGGGACATGAAAGGGAAGCAGTGGTTGGGAAGGGAGTGAGACAGGGTTGTAGCCTCTCCCCGATGTTATTCGATCTGTATATTGAGCAAGCAGCGAAGGAAACAAAAGAAAAATTTGGAGTAGGTATTAAAATCCATGGAGAAGAAATAAAAACTTTGAGGTTCGCCGATGACATTGTAATTCTGTCAGAGACAGCAAAGGACTTGGAAGAGCAGTTGACCGGAATGGATAGAGTCTTGAAAGAAGGATATAAGATGAACATCAACAAAAACAAAACGAGGATAATGGAATGTAGTCGAATTAAGTCGGGTGATGCTGAGGGAATTAAATTAGCAAATGAGACACTTGAAGTGGTAAAGGAGTTTTGCTATTTGGGGAGTAAAATAACTGATGATGGTCGAAGTAGAGACTAGAGATCTAGACTGGCAATGGCAAGGAAAGCGTTTCGAAAGAAGAGAAATTTGTTAACATCGAGTATAGATTTAAGTGTCAGGAAGTCGTTTCTGAAAATATTTGTAAGGAGTGTAGCCATGTATGGAAGTGAAACGTGGACGATAAATAGAGAATAGAAGCTTTCGAAATGTGGTGCTACAGAAGAATACTGAATATTAGATGAGTAGATCAGGTAACTAATGAGGAGGTATTGAATAGGATTGGGGAGAAGTTTGTGGCACAACCTGACTAGAAGAAGGGATCGGTTGGTAGGACATGTTCTGAGGCATCAAGGGATCACAAATTTAGTATTGGAGGGCAGCGTGGAGGGTAAAAATCGTAGAGGGAGACCAAGAGATGAATATACTAAGCAGATTCAGAAGGATGTGGGTTGCAGTAGGTACTGGGAGATGAAGAAGCTTGCACAGGATAGAGTAGCATGGAGAGCTGCATCAAACCACTCAGGACTGAAGACCACAACAACAACAATCATCTGAAGCTTCTGTAGGCAAAAAAGAACAAAATTGTAAATTGGTTGCGAAGTCTCGAACTCTAAAATAAATGTTATCGACAGACAAGAACCATTCCACAGTCGCCAGACACATCAGACCTCTATCGAACAAAAGAGATGGTGCATAGCAGCATACAATGTGCTGAATGACCTCCACATTGCTCCGACGTTTGAATGTGAATATTTAGGTTAGTCTGGTATTTGTAACATTTATCGAATGCAAGACGTGGACTTCCAGAGTAATCGACTATCCCTCTGCTCAAGACGACCCCCTGAGCTGCAGCAAACACTGGTCCTTTATTTACAATTTCGCCCCTCACCTCCGTTATACGCAAGCTTTGTCACCAAGCTGTAACTTCTTATTTTCTACACTGATCCCACTTGCTGACAGTTTACTGTATTTCCACGAAGTTATTTGTCCGTCTGTATTCGAATAGCTTCCAGTGTCATGCCTTTTATTGAAACAACGATTAAAAACCTGTTAACCATGATTATTATTTTAAGTGTATTTATAGACAATATCTGGTTTGTGACAGATTCTTTGTTAAATGAATAACATGTTTTTTTCTCTTTCTGACTCGGTGTCAGTCAATTTTTTTATGCTACAACAGTCAGAGTTTAAACCTTTAGCTAACGACGGCACTGATTTCCAACATTCATTGACGATAATTTAGACACCTAAAGCATTCCAACTGGTATTTTTGCTGTCAGTCATCCACTACCTTCGGAGTGGGGTCTTTAAACGTCAGATACGTATGCGGCCGTTTGCCGCGCGGGGTAGCCGCGCGGTCTTAGGCGCCTTGTCACAGTCCGCGCGGCTCCCCCCGTCGGAGGTTCGAGTCCTCCCTCGGACATGTGTGTGTGTGTGTATGTGTGTGTGTTGTCCATAACGTAAGTTAGTTTAAGTTAGATTAAGTGCTGTGTAAGCTTAAGGGTCGAAGACGTAAGCAGTTTGGTCCCACAAGATCTTACCACAAATTTACATTTTTTTACGGCGGTTTGTACGAAAACTGTCAATTGGCGAGTGGTAGTATGTTTCTTCTTTTTAATTTTTTTACGTTGTCTATCTGCAGATAAGGGAAGATTTTCACACAGACTTCGATAGTTCATTTTTAAAAGATATACAGTTATACTTATCTACACAAAAATAAAGTACTGTCGTAGGCGCTGGAAGCAATTAACCGCTTATATCTTTTAAAAAGACTGGCAAGACACTGAGAGATGATTTCCCACTCATGTGACAGAACAACGCTAGCTCAGGCTGCTCAGCGATTGTTCGTCGGGACAGTGCACCTACATCATATACTGTGTTGCAACTAGAAAAAGGCCCTGTTTTTGTGTCAGTCGGCATTGAAAGTCTTCACCGAATTTGGCAATCACACTGTTGAACACAGTTCTTCTTTCAGATGGCGTTGGCAGTCGCTCTCTCTACCTCGTCATTTCTGCGCATGTGGTAGTGTGCTTCGCATGTGCTGTGGAAACGTGTGAAGTTCCTTCCTATACTGTGGTGAAAGGCGTAAAAAGACAGAGAGAGAGAAGAAAGAAAGAGAAACAGAATGTGCTTAACGTGCACCAAGTTTTAAAACATATTATTTCATTGTTCCTACAAACTGTACTAAGCAGAATTCGAAGTTACACAGTTTGCCTTCTGTTCATCATGTTTATGAATCACACATACCACGAATTTGACGTTTTATCGTTCAACACGATACGTTAATGCTACTACAAATGTCGCTTAATCTTCGCATGCGCTCTTCCGAGCGAGGAGTAGGGCTGCTTTTTTCAGCTGCAGGTTAAATGCACATGCCGGTGATGTATTAGTCTACCACAATATTATTACACCTGGGAAAGAGGGCGCTTCCGTCGGCTTATTGTGATATTTCACGAGGATATGTTGAACCACTTGATAGTCCACTGAAGCGGAAAAAGAGAGGTGTGCGATAGCGATATGCACATATACAGATGGCGGTAGTATCGTGTACACTAGGTATGTAAGGGCAGTGAACCTGCGGAGCTGTTATTTGTATGCAGGTGATTCGTACGAAAGTGTTTCAAGCGTGATCATGGCCGCATGACGGGAATTAACAGACTTTGAACGTGGAATGGTAGATGCCGCTAGACGCTGGGTACATTCCATTCGGAAATCGAATTCAGTATTCCGAGATCCACAATGTCAAGTGTGTCCCGAGAATACCAAATTACAGGTATTACCTCTCACCACGAACAAGGCAGCGGCCAACGGTCTTCACTTAACGACCGCGAGCAGCGGCGTTTGTGTAGAGTTTTTAGTGCTATCAGACAAGCAACACTGCGTGAAGTAACCGCAGAAATCAATGTGGCACGTACGACGAACGTATCGGTTAGGACTGCGGCGAAATTGGGCGTTAAGGAGTTATACCAGCAGACGACCGACGGGATGCTATTGCTGATAGCACGACATCACTCCATCGCCACTCCTGGGCTCGTGACCATATCGATTGGACCATAGACGACCTGAAAACCGTGGTCTGGTTGGCAAGAGCTGATAACAGGTTTCGAATGTGGCTCAGACTACACGAACCCATGGACCCAAGTTGTCAATAAGTCACTGTGCACGCCGGTGGTGGCTCCACAATGGTGTGGGCGGGCTGTGTTTGCATGGAATGGACTGGTTCATCTGTCCAACTGAATTGATCAGTGACTGAAAATGGTTATATACGGCTACTTGGAGACCATTTGCAGCCATTCATGAACTTGGCGTTTCCAACTAAATATGTCATATCACCAGGTCATAACTGTCCTGACTGGTTTGAACAACATTCTGCACAATTAGACCGAATGATATGGCCACACAGATCGCCCGAAATAAATCTCAGAACATTCTGGGCATAACTGAGAGGTCAGTTTGTGCACGAAATCATACACCGGCAATGCTTTCGCAATTACGGACGGCTATGGAGGCGGGTTGAATCAATATTTATGCAGGGGACGTCCGACGATTTGGTAAGTCCATGCCACGTCGAGCAGAAGGGGCTCTAACACAAGATTAGATCTCCTATGACTTCTGTCACCTCACTGGATATGCACAACTTTCTTGAAATCATTTATAACGCGATGTGTTTTCCTTGCTCGCTGTAACGTCACCGCATGTTTCCAGTGACGGCCACAGAAACCCAAGTACAATAACACTGTGGACGCGTAGTTATGCGGTGTGCGAGCTGCGAGGCTGAATTCCAAACATACCGCAATAATCGTTTGCGACCGTATTCGACATGGCGTGATTGACGTTCCGTAGGAACATGAATTCAGTGAAGAAATTCTAAACGACGAAGATTGCATAGTACAATGTATACGTCCGTGTTAAAACTACAATGACAGGAGTGGCACATTTATTCGAAAAAAGAAAGACATTAACATAATTTTTTCTCAAAATTTTAATCTGCGTCAAATGAAGGTTAGAAATCTATGGAGATAGGGCACGAGCTTGGACTGGATCATTAAGAGGAACAGATCTAGCTGTAGCATTTTTTGAGAGTCCATCGCCTACGACGAGTCAGAAGAATCACGGAGAGGCTGATGAATCTGTTAGCAGATCTTTCACTCCCTGGACGCGGTCCAACTCCGGGACAACTGCGCCACTGACTGCTGTACCGCTCTGCAGAAGGTAGACTGTCGCAGGTGGCCGCAGCTTCGTACGGCCAGCGGTTTGCGTGCGAAAAAGAGCGAGCGGCAGAAAGGCCAAGGACTTAATTAGAGGCGAGTGTCCATTGTGTTTAATCAGGCGGGCCGGCCGGGATAATTACGGACATCCTCTGTCTGCTGCAAACACCTGTGACGGAGAATCCTGGCCCCACCTTACAGTCCGACGCATCTCGTACTCTCGCTGAACCAGCCGGTCGAAATGTCCGTAAGTATCTGCAGTGAAATACTTTCTTGACACACAGCACCGGAAAATAGAATGTACATCTACAAACTCGTAATGTGAAATTAGAATAAGTGTATGGGGCACCGACCGAAGGCAGTTAAGAAGATGATTTTAAACGCTACACTGCGGAAGAAGAAGATACCACGCATTGACAATGAATGATGAGCCAACAACAACAGCTTTATACAGAAACGTGGACCGCTGTTTGGAGTCTGCTAATACTTCAGGAATAATCCCTATGCGGTCTTCTTTAGGCCGCTGGCGGCGGCTTTCTTGGAATTTTTGGGCGTCTTTGCAGCGTATCTCTGCATGTTTCTTCGGTGAACAAGAGCAGCATTTGTTGTCTCGGAGTTTATTACGTAACCGTTGAACTTCGAGTGTCGCTGTGCCTACAATTTACTAGGTGTCCTTCCTAAGGGTTGTCAGGTGCATTTTCTTGTGATTCGCGAGATATTTGCAATGTCTTTTTTGTAATGTGTCTCTGAAGTCAGCCAAAACAAGTACAGTTCTTCACATCTTTCATTCGACGCCCAATGTCGAAGGACGTCGTCACTTTGTTTCCCATTACAAAAAAAAAAAAAAAAAAAAAAATAAAATAAAAAATAAAAATAAAAAAAATAAAAAAAATAAAAAAATAAAATAAAATAAAATAAAATAAAAAATTAAAGCGTAATTTTCCGTCATCAGTCAACAGAGCGGTCTCAGACTAGTGTGGTATTCGTTTTATCCATAAGTATTAACAGAGACAGTAAAACACGAAGAATAGCCTTGTACTTCAGCAGCGGCTAAGCAGCGCTTCTGCACGGTGGTAGCAATCTGTGCGGGCCAGGACGGTGTTGACATTGTTGGAGTCTTGGTTATTTTTCGTGATTTACTGTTCCTGTTAATACATTACAACTAATATGAAATTAGACTAATCTGGGACCACTCTTTTGAATGGGCACGTAAAATTCCGTCTTAGCAATCATTTTGTTTGTAACTGGAAACAAAACCACGCTTTCCGTCGATACTGAGTGTCGCATGAAAGGCATGATAACCAGTATTTGTCTGAGCTGAAGCTAGCTACACATTGCAGAAGACACTGCAGATATCTCCCGGAACATCAGAGAAAACGCGCCTGACGACTCCTTGGAAGGATATCCGATATACAGGCAATAGCACCACATGAAACAGGAAAGGGAGTCGAGGAAATACATTTAAAGATCCACTCCGTAGGTTAATTGATATGTCAGTTACAGACGATGAAACATATAGACCTATCTTTGATCACTAAAGCTTAACACCCTTTAAAGTGATAAAGACAAAGAGTGTATTGCCAGCGCTATAGGTAGTACCAGACTGTTTCTATTAAATAAGCGTAATTTGAATAATGATCGGTATTACACATTATTATTATTAATAACCTAATTTAGGTGAAGATAAGTTAATAACCAGTAAGTTTATAATGGCGGTATGTCTTAAGAAATACCAAAATTACAATCTGTAGGTATCTAATTATCCTTCACTTTAAATAGTTAATTAAGAGTAACCTTATTTTTGACTTACTAAGTACAATGGTATACAAATAAATGGGAAACCAAGTGCTCCTGCAAAAAACTAAGAACGCCACGTAAAACCTGGTGAAATTCTCGCCCAGAGTTGTGTTGGCAATAAATTTTAATATACTCCTTATTCACTGAAAGGTCCACGTATAACGTTCGAGACATTATATACATAATTCACCTGTAAATTACAAAGCAATTAGAATGTTGTAACAGGGCATCAGCGCGTAAGTATAATATGTTTAGGTATATAGTTTTAGCAGTAATATGTACGACTACAGTAAATCCACTTCTGAGAATTTTCCGATGGCAGATTAACGGCTGTTTAAGAGATGGGGCATATTAGTCTTGGTCAGTCCGTTGCATGTGGTGAGACGGTAGAACCTGTTGTGAACAGAAACTTGGGGATGTGCCACAAGTGAAACTCTTCTCAAAATGTTCAAAAACCTGCATATGACAGTTCTAGGGACATAAAATTTCTTCACGTTCTTGCTTCTACAGCACATTTTGTGTACTATGACTCTGATCTGCAGCGTGTTGCTCAACACTTAATAAATTCTTGCGTGAGTTCGCGGAATCGAAATATTTTCTGCAGTTAAATTAATGGGTATTGGATTACTTCCGAAAACTCCATAAGCGAACGGACGTTTTAATTACTTTATCAATGCATGGTTCTTACAACTAGAGAGCAGAGCAATGGCCAGAGAAGGAATGCATATCAATCTGTATTTGTAGACACTACCTATAACCAGTAAATGAAAAAAAAAGGTATTTTAGTAAACTGTAGCCTTTCTGTATCTGTCGCCATGGACACTCTGCCCGCAGTGTAAGTGACGTCCGAGAAATTTATGCACAGTAGCGGCCGATACGACAGGTACACGTCCACCACCTAAACACACAGCTTAAGCCAACGAACATTAACGTCGATGCTCGCTCCGCAGCCGAGGTCGCTAACCTGCGCCAGAGCGTCAGCATTAGACTCGTAGCTACACCCCTTCGGATCGTGGTGGTGAATAAAATTTTCGCTGGAAATATTTGGCCGCCAAGGGCAGGAGTGGTTATCACTAGTCTCTGAGCCAACGTCCAAACATCTCCGCAATGTCTCATGAAGTGAGGGGGTGAGACAGTTGATGGTGGTCTGTCTTTCGGACGAAGGCGTTAAGCTCGGCTGCCTGCTTGGTTTTTGAGAGAAGTAGGTTATAAGATGGCACAAGGTTTCAGCTTCTCCCTTCCCTCATCATCTATATCTACATCTAGATGGATACTCTCCAAATCACATTCAAGAGTCTGGCAGAGGGTACATCGAACCACGTTCACAATAATTCTCTATTATTCCAATCTCGTACAGCGTGCGGAAAAAGTGAACACCTATATACTTCCAAGCGAGCTCTGATTTCCCTTATTTTATAACGATGATCGTTTCTGCCTGTGTTGGTCGGCGTCAACAAAATATTTTCGCATTCGGAGGAGACAACTGCCCATTGAAATTTCATGAGAAGATTCTGCCGCAACGAAGAAAGCCTTTGTTTGAATGACGTCCACCCCAAATCCTGTATCATTTCAGTGACACACTGAAACCAGCTCTTTTGATATGCCAGTCAAAAATGGCTTACTACATGAACATTACGTTTACATTAATGTCGGTCGCACACATTTATTACGCTCGTTAATGCAACAAACAGTATTATTATACGGTTGAAACCCCTTTAAAAACTTGATATTTGTGAATCATTCCATAATACATGTATTCAGTAACGTTGTTTCCATTACCAGTATTTCTCTGTTCTCACAAAGTACTGATAAGAAGGTATATAATTATTTATGACCAAAGAGTACATCTAGAAGGGTTCATTCATACAGAAAGCAGTCAGATACATGGGTACACATATATTCAGTAACCTTTCAGAGCATATTAACATTCTTTTGTGTATAGTCATCGAGTTCAAGACTGAATTAAAGAGTTTTTGTTGGGCACCTCCCTCTTGATACCTGAAACGTATTTTCACAGAAACTCTTAAAACCAATATATTAAGTCATAATTGATATTAGCACTGTAATACCACAATATTTCAGTATGTTACATCATTTCAGTTTATTTCTTTAGGACCAAGAAACATTCTTATCTCCGCATCGCAAACAACCATCATTACAAGATCCATGGAATACGAGCGATAAAATGTAATGCAAAGTATCTAGGTTTGTGAAATTGTATGCCACTCTTCCCAATGATGAAATCAGAACATGAAAGTGTCATATATAAAGATTCGATTAGTGATCCTTGATAATCGAGAGAGTTAAGAGCACAGATACAAAATGCGTGAAGGGGAGTTTTATAGTCCAGTTGGCCGGCCAACTCTCCAGTTATCTGCGGCTGCCTGCACTTGAGTACGGCGGTGAAGCGGCGTCTGTATATTCCTCCGCACAAGAATCCGCCAGCACACGAACCAAGTAAAGCGCAGCAGTGGTCTGAAACGTGACAGGACGTTGCAGCCTCCCATACGGGGAAGACCGGAAGCTGCGCCATTGTGCGCCAGGTCAGCTGTGGTGGGAACGTTCCCACGGAAGTACAGATGCTGCACGAGAGGCCAGGAAGCCTGCCTGGATAGGCCAGTGAAGCGTCATCATCATAATTACGTCATTACAGCAGGTCAGCAGATGACGGCTGGACTTCCGTACAGTTTGCGCGGCAGCATGCGATGTCTCCGCGACAGGTGGGCTGACGAAGCCGACACACAATCTTCCCCTCTCCTCTCAACCATCGTTATGACTTATATACGACGAGCACTTACAAGAAAGTCATCGCCCGATTTCTTGTTACACTGGACATGCCGCAACCATTACTTTTGAGGATCGAAAAATAGTTCATTCTGAATGATATACAGGATGTCCCAGAAATGTTGCGACAAACGTAGAGGGATTGTACAGGGTGTCTTGAGGAAGAAATCGAGGATAGGAACCATTGTCTGGAGACGTCATCCAACGACGCTACAGAGAGTCGAAGGTAATATGCGCCAGCGCCTGCCACTAGACTACCCCTTCGGCAGCAAACGTGGCTCTGTACACTGACAGACCATAGGCAGAACATCTCGCAATTTAGTTTGTTATTCAGTGATCTAGACGGATTCCCGCGACAGCCGATGGAGAAGATGAAGCTAGCTGCTGCTTAGAAAGCCCTTGTCCTTCTGAATGCGATGCACTTTTGTCTCTGTAGATGACGGTGTCGGACACGGATTTCCATCCACAGCTTATTTTTCTCATGTATACCGAAAAACACAGATTTTAGTGGAGAAAAATAAACTACGGATGCAAACCCGTGTTCGAAACCGTCTTCAACCAAGGTGAAAGAGCATCGCATTCACAGGAGACAAGGCCTGTCTATTCAGCAGCTAGTTCCATTTTCTCCACTGGAGATCCTGGCAATCAGTCGCTATCACTGAATAACGAACAGCATTGCGAGACGTAACACCTACAGAGTACAAAGTCACGTTTGCTCCCGGAGGGGTATCCTAGTGGTAGGCGCCAGCGATTACAACTTCGACGCCAGTAGCGCCGTTGGATGAGGTTTCCTAACACCGGTTCCTCGATTTGTTACTCAAGACGCCACCCACAACCCCTGAAAGTCTGTCGTAGCATTTCTTGAACACTCTGTATAACACTAAATGTATTCATGTATTCGCAGTTGCGAATATGGACAAACATGAGCTGTGTAATGGAATGATGACAATGAAAATTTGTGCCGGACCGGGACTCGAACACGGATTTCCTGAAAATCGCGAGCGGTCGCTTTACCATTTTGCTATCCGTGAACGACTCATGACCGGACAAAAATTTCCATATGTCGTCATCTTTATGTCAACAATATGTACCTGTACATTCATCACGTACATTCCCGTACAGGAGAGATATTTTACTTAAAAGTTGCTGCGAAGTTGCTTTGGACACGTATTCGGAATAACACAGGCGCTCCAGTATCGTATTTGCCCGCCTACACCTGGCAAGACACTTTCAAGTAAGATATCTCCCGTGTATGGGAATAAACACACATCAAAAAAAGTTTTGGATCACCTCGGTTCCGAAAGTTCCGGAACCTGTACAGAAAATTGAAATAGATATCAACATAAACAACATTTCCGCCCTTTTTATTGCTCATGGAAACCACACATTGCATGTTGTACCACCATACAGCGAGACCTTCAGAGGTGGTGGTCCAGACTGCTGTAGACACCGTTATCTCTTGCGCTGATGCATGCCTGTATTTGTCGTGGCGTACTGTCCACTAGCTCATCAAGGCACTGTTGGTCCAGATTGTCCCACTCCTCAACGACGATTCGGCGTAAATCACTCAGAGTGGTTGGTGGGTCATGTCGTCTATAAACAGCCCTTTTCAATCTATCCCAGGCTTGGTCGATATGTTTCATGTCTGGAGAACATGCTGGCCACTCTAGTCGAGTGATGTCGTTATCCTGAAGGAACTCATTCACAAGATGTGCACGATGGGGCCGCGAATTGTCGTCCATGAAGATGAATGCCTCGTCAATATGCTGCTAATACAGTTGTACTATCGGTCGGAGGGTGGCATTCCCGTATGGTAAAGCCGTTACGGTGCCTTCCATGAACACCAGCGGCGTACGTCGGCCCCTCATAATGCCACCCAAAAACATCAGGGAACCTCCACCTTGCTGCACTCGCTGGACAGTACGTCTAAGGCCTTCAGCCTGACCGGGTTGCATCCAAACACGTCTCCGACGATTGTCTGGTTGAAGACATATGCGACACTCATCGGTGAAAAGAACGTGATGCCAATCCTGAGCGGTCTATTCGGCATGTTGTTGGGCCCATCTGTACCGCGCTGCATGGTGTCGTGGTTGCAAAAATGGATATCGCCATGGACGACGGGAATGAATTTGCGCATCATGTAGCCTATTGCGCACTGTTTGAGTCGTAACACGACGTCGTGTGGCTTCACGAAAAGCATTATTCAACACGATGGCGTTGCTGTCAGGGTTCCTGAGAGCCACAATCCGTAGGTGGCGGTCATCCACTGCAGTAGTAGCCCTTCGGCGGCCCGAGCGAGGCATGACATCGACAGTTCCTGTCTCTCTGTATCTCCTCCATATCCGAAAAATATCTCTTTGGTGCATTTGAGACGCTGGACACTTCCCTTCTTGAAAGCCCTTCCTAGCAAAGAGTAACAAAGTGGACGCGTTCGAACCGCGGTATTCACCGCCTGAGCATGGTTGAATCACAGACAACACGAGCCGCGTACCTCCTTCCTAGTGGAATGACTGGAAATGATCGGCTGTCGGACCCCCTCCATCTAATAGGCGCTGCTCATGCATGGTTGTTTACATCTTTGGGCGAGTTTAGTGACATCTCTGAACAGCCAAAGGAACTGTGTCTGTGATGCAATATCCACAGTCAACGTCTATTTTCTAGAGTTCTGGGTACCGTGGTGATGCAAAACTTTTTTTGGTGTGTGTATAGAATGGACTTATGAGTACAGGTTGTAGACGTATGGCTGACGACGTATGGAACTTTGTGTTTGGCTATACGTCGTGCACGGATAGCCAAATGGTAAGGCGACCGCACGCGATAAGCGGGAATTCCGGGTTCGAGTCCCGTTTCGGCACGAGTTTTCATTGTCGTCATTCCATTATACAGCTGACGTTTGTCCACAGTCGAAACTGCTAATACGTTTAATGTATTTCATAAAGTCTGAAGTAACCGTAGAGAACTTTGAATCGGAATGCAGAATAACATACCGCACTGCAATACCGTACCCTGCATAACACTCTGGTAGCGAGTTGAGCACTATACTCCAGGCCTGGAGGTTCCGGTTTCAGGCCCAGTTAGGGTTGAGGATTCTTCTTCGTTCCAATCTCTCTAGGATGGCCGTAGATCTATTCACTGCTGGTGTCAAGTGAGTACCGTGGATTTTTCCCAGGGGAAAAGGTGGCGGGGTGACTGGCTCAGTGCAGGAGTGAAGAAAGGGTGCGCCCTACGTGTGGTCAGGAAGAATGCCCAGGGACAGATTTGAGCCACAGACTGTACTTCACCCTCACACAACAACCTGTTTTTCGCTATTCATAGACGAAAGAAGGAAAAATAGAAGAAAAAGTCGCATAATTCTTTACCATTAAATGAAGTACCTTAAACGGTCGATTATATCAGGGAAAGAAACATTGAATAACAATCACGTTGCCGATATTCACTTCATTTATCCCGTAAAGATTTGTTTTTCTTCTCTTATGTCAATTAAAAATGCCTCAACAGCGATTTTTACCCAATCAAGAAGCTGCTGAATTTTCCCAAAATCATATTTTTGAGATATCAACATCAGAGTAGAAAAAATATTTACATAAACGGAGGCCAACACAGAAAATCCCGAAACACTAAACGTTTTGTTTCAAAACTGTTCACAGAGAAAGATCGCACTGCAGTCGCACAAACGACAAAATGGCCGATATCGAGATAAGTGACCGTAGGGCAAAAAAGCAACTGAAATCCCTCAACTGAGCGAAGGCCACTGGACATGACAGAATATCAATAGGACTCTACAAAGAATATATGACTAGCTTATTATGACATTTCTGGAGGCCGAAAATTTCTTCTGTATGAACCAACGTGGATTCCGAGCACAACGATCGCGTGAAACCCAGCTCGCTCTGTTCGCCCTCGAGACAGTAGATACAGTCGCCCAGATAGATGCTGTGTTCCTTGACTTCCGGAAGGCACTCGATACAGCTACACAGAACTGCCTAATGAATAAAATACGAGCATACGAAATATCACACCAACTGTGGGACGTGGCTGAGGAGTTTCTAACAAACAGAACACATTTTGAACGGTTAGAAGTCTTCAGACTTCGGGCGTACCCCATTCTACATATGAGACCTACTAACCACGTCGGAAGTTCCATGACGCTTTTCGTGTACGATGTTATTATATATAGGGACGTCGGGACGCTGGAAAATTGTAGCGAAATACAGGAAGACCTGCGAATGATCAACGGTTGGTGCTGACAATGGAAATTGCTCCTCAACAACAACAAATGTACGTGTACTGCGAATACATAGACAGAAGAACCCATCATTGTATGATTACAGAATTACAGAACAATCATTGAAAGCAGTTACTTCCATAAAATACCTAGGAGTATGCATATTGAGCGATCTGAAATGGAACGACCACATACAAGTACTTGCGAGTAAGGCAGATGCCACACTGAGATTCATTCGAAGAATCATTGGGAAATGTAGCCCATTCCCAAAGGAATCAGCCGGCCGGAGTGGCCGGGCGGTTCTAGGCGCTACAGTCTGGAGCCGAGCGACCACTACGGTCGCAAGTTCGAATCCTGCCTAGGGCATGGATGAGTGTGATGTCCTTAGGTTAGTTAGGTTTAATTAGTTTTAAGATCTAGGCGACTGATGACCTCAAAAGTAAAGTCGCATAGTGCTCAGAGCCATTTCTGAACCCAAAGGGCCGGTCGCCCTGGTCTCACGGTTCTAGGCGCTCAGTCCGGAACCGCGCGACTGCTACGGTCGCTGGTTCGAATCCTGCCTCGGGCATGGATGTGTGTGATGTCCTTAGGTTAGTTAGGTTCAAGTAGTTCTAGGGGACAGATGTTAAGTCCCATAGTGCTCAGAGCCATTAGAACCATGAACCCAAAGGAATCAGCTTACGAAACACTCGTTCAATCGGTACTTAAATATTGTTCGTCAGTATGCAATCCACACCAGATAGAAATGATAGAGGAAGCGGAGAAGATCCAAAGAAGAGCGTTGCGTTTTGTTCCTGGTCCATTTAGTAAGCACGAAAACTTCACAGAAATCATCGAGAACCTCCAAGAGGCATTCTGCATCATAGAGTGGTTTACTGTTAAATTTCCGAGAGCATACGTTGCTACTAGAATCAACAAACGTATTGCTACCCCGCACGTATATAGCGCGAAATGACCATACAGATAAAATTAGAGAAATTCGAGACCATTCGGAGATGTACCAGTAATCGTTCCACCATGGAGGTCAATTAGAGACGAGCACAGAATCAACCTCCCCCTGTTCGCCAGTTCAGCTGAAGCAGTCTGCATTATCGAGTATAACTAAAGAGATATGCAAATTTCGGATGGAAATGTACTTTTTTTAATGTTTGACGTTGTACGTTAAGCGAACGGTTTGTTAATTAGTGCATCAAGTGACGGTTTAATAGTTAGTAACATAAATTATCAAGCACTCCTGTGGCAAAGAACTGTATCAAGTTTAGTAAATATTTTTATTTATTCATGTAATTAGTGATCAAATATTTTATACGTTGCAGTTCAGATGAGCCACCTCAGAGGGAAATCAAAAGACCCCACAGTTACGACTGGGCGACTGTAGTTTCGTCTGGTTATATCACTTCCAGAGAACTATTCGCGACCGGAACAGAAAAAGGGAAAAGTGACAATGGTACGCAAAGAGTCCTCCACTGCATACCGCTAGGTGGATTGAGGCATGTAGATATAGATGCACATATAAATAAATCTTCTCCTTCTTCTTCGCCAACCGTCCTCGTCGAGACGCAATCTGTGTATCCCATATGTTTGTTATTCACCTATTCGGGTGTGGGAAACCGCCTAAAAATCACATCCAAGCCGGCCGACATACTGACCGTCATCGTTAATCCGCGAGTCGAATTCGACCCCGGGCGGGCTCGTGCCCCCGAATCCCGGAAGCGGTGCGTTAACGCATCCGGCTATCTGGCCGGGTCCCCTAAATGCATGCTAAAGTGCATATATTTATCTCATAAAATGTTGAGAAACAATAAAATAATAGGTATTAAAAAGGTCTGTCTTTAAGTTTTTGTACAAAAAGACTTGAAGTCGGCTCTCGGACAAGCCCGGGCTGACAGTGGATGACTGGGGTGTTCAACGTAGTTCAGCCTTCGTAAAAATGAGCCAGACCCAAAAAATCTGTGTATTTTCTGCGACCACGCACAGAAAAGCTTCGGAAAATCGAAGCTATCTGTCGCTTCCCGTGAATTTTTTGGCACTTTTCATTTTACGTCGTTAAGTCTGGAGCGAAGTAGTTGGAGTAACGACAAAAATTGACGAGTAAGGAAGACACCAGAATCCACCTACGGAGGAGGTCTCCTACGAAATTCTGGCCTAGCAAACTCATGACTATTATTGCAAACCCAGAATATTATACTGAGGGAAGAAATTCAAAGAACGCCATTTCGCATCAGTTATACGGTAAATTTCTCCACTCGACTTTTCCATACATTACAGTCTGTAATTGCCCATGACGCTTCCGCATGTTTCTAATACCATCCATCTACCTTCTGTAATGCTGACAAAATGAAATTGGTCCGGAAAAACATTTCACGCCTCTTAAGGTATATGTTTGGTGGATGATGTGAACTGGGTTGCCTCAGTTAAGGCGCATGAAATATTTTTCGGTCCTGTTTTATTTTGTTTACCCTGCATTCAGTAATTGTCTCGGACCTTACTTCTACTTTCTATGTCTTCATCTTCTGCCTTTTCTTCCTCTCCATTCAAACCTTAGACAACTAAACCCTGTTGCTTCTCTCAGCTCTTGTGCTCCAGCAAAGACCTACATTGGTCCTTCTGCCGCCCGCGTCCAGGCAATATATTCCTCTTTGCCTCTACTTCATTTTCAATAACGTCATAATATCTTCATAGAATTGAACCGAAATCTGAGCCTTCCGTTCGCCTGCCCTATGCATTCATTCCTTTCCACACAGCTTTTTAGTACTACTGCGAGACGCTTAAATAATGTGGGGGACCATAGTTGTACGATTTAAGAATCTCTAACTACTGGAATGGAATGGATAGTGTCTTGAAACGAGGATATAAAATGAACATCAACAAAAGCAAAACGAGGATAATGGAATGTAGTCAAGTTGGGTGATGCTGAGGGAATTATATTAGGAACTGAGACACTTAAAGTAGTAAAGGAGTTTTGCTATTTGGGGAGCAAAATAACTGATGATGGTCGAAGTAGAGAGGATATAAAATGTAGACTGGCAATGGCAAGGAAAGCGTTTCTGAAGAAGAGAAGTTTGTTAACATCGAGTATAGATTTAATTGTCAGGAAGTCTTTTCTGAAAGTATTTGTATGGAGTGTAGCCATGTATGGAAGTGAAACATGGACGATAAATAGTTTGGACAAGAAGAGAATAGAAGCTTTCGAAATGTGGTGCTACAGAAGAATGCTGAAGATTAGATGGGTAGATCACGTAACTAATGAGGAAATATTGAATAGGATAGGGGAGAAGAGAAGTTTGTGGCACAACTTGACCAGAAGAAGGGATCGGTTGGTAGGACATGTTCTGAGGCATCAAGGGATCACCAATTAAGTATTTGAGGGCAGCGTGGAGGGTAAAAATCGTAGAGGGAGACCAAGTGATGAATACACTAAGCAGATTCAGAAGGATGTAGGTTGCAGTAGGTACTGGGAGATGAAGAAGCTTGCACAGGATAGAGTAGAATGGAGAGCTGCATCAAACCAGTCTCAGGGCTGAAGACCACAACAAACAAGAACTACTGGAATACTAAATAATTGATAGAAAATATTACAAGTTGTTTTGTCCGATGTTGCTATTAACTTTAACACGAAATTCGATAAACATTTTCTTACAGGCGTTTGTTATCCAACCCATATAATGAAAGCCGTTCTACAAAGAAGAAAGGGTTCTATTCCTGTCAGTTGGCAGGACTCTAAGACGACCTTCGACCACAATCGGCCTTTGTCTGACACGTTCACAGATGTTAAAATATCTCCGAACCTTGAGGTGAGGAACTACACAATACAGCCAACACAGAGAGAGGGGGGGGGGGGGGGGGGAGAGAGACAGAGACAACACTTGAAGGAGTTATATAAATAGTTCGTACGATTATCACAAACCCGTAACGATGTTGGAGCAGCATAAGTACAAAGAAAAACTCTTATTGACATCTTATGTCTGTAACGACAGTTTCGAAGATGACGGACTGGTGGCCGTTTTCATGCGTGCCTCTACGGATACACAATTATTATATGGGATACAGAGAACTTTCAATTCCACTGCAATCAGTACGTCTGCATATCATGGCTGAAATGCAAAAACAATGCGAAACGAACTTCTGAAAAGTTCTGGGTATTGGGATACGGACTAAAACGTTACCATCAGGTATTTACTATTTTATATCAGATGCTACGAAGTTAAAAATTCCATATTCGATAGTTTGTCTATGAGGTCTTTTGTCAATGAAATGACCGTTTTTTACAGTATTGGTGAAAGCGGAATGTTGATAGATACCATTAGCTTGCGCTACTGCTTTGAAAAGTGATGGACAGATACCTTCTCACGAGAGAGTGAGCCAGTACCATGCAGCTTATTGCCTCCACAAAGGTTAGACATTAGCGACACTAAAGTACTGTGGCTTCTCCTTTAATAGCGTAAATTTGGTTTCAAAGAAACCAAACGCAGCCTGTACAAACACAGAACACATACAGATTACACGTATTCAGAATTTTTAAAATTCTTAAGATAACTGGCGACCAAAGCATTATTCATGTCAGTGTGTAGATTCTTATGAGACCACATACATACCATCGAAATTTCGAAAAAATATCATCCACAAAAACCTGAAAATATTATGAGCAGATAAGTGCAAGACCTGCCACGCTATCTGCTTAACAGATCACGCATCCAAGTTGCTGACACGAATAATATACAGAAGAACAGGAAAGAGAATTATGTGCTAGGTAACAATCAGTTTGGTCTGAGTAAAGGTAAGGGTGCCAAACACACTGCACTGACGTTGCGCTTCAGAATAATCGAGACACTGTCATGGGATTTATCGCCCTAGATAAAGCGTTCCGCAACTTTACGGTGAAATATGTTCTAAATTCTCATAAAAACAGGCGCAAGCGATAGGGAAAGGCGAATAAAACAAAGTATTGGCAAGAAACAGCAGGGAACTATCAATGACGAAGACCATGAACGAAATGCTCGGATTAAGAAAACTGTAAGACAGGGATGCAGTCTTTCTTTCCCAACGTTCAATCTGTATATCGAAGAAGACTGAAACAAAAGCAAAAGTCACGAGTGGGATTACAATTCAGAGTGAAAGAATTAAAATGGTTCTAAGCACTATGGGACTTAACACATGAGGTCATTAGTCCCCTCGACTTAGAGCTACTTAAACCTAACTAACCTAAGAACATCACACACATCCACGCCCATTGCAGGATTCGAACCTGCGCAGCAGCGAATGAAAGAATATTAATGTTAAATTTTCGCTTATGCCATCGCTATTTTCAGTAAAATTGGTCAAGAATTACGTGACCCACAAGTACTTAAAGGAATGAGGGGTCTGACGGGCACACACTATGGACTGAGAAGAAACCAAAGGAAGATGAAAGAAATGAGGACTAGCAGAAATGTGAGTATCGGAAACCCTTAATCACACATTAAACGAAACAAGGTGAAAATAAGAACCAGACTAGCGCAGGCAAAGAGGATATTCCTTGTTGAAAGACATGTTTTAGTCTCAAATATAAGCCTTAATTCGAGGCAGAAATTTCTGAGAACGCACGTCTGTAGCATAACATTGTATAGATGTAAATCATGGGCGGCGCGGAAACCGAAAAAGAAGAGAATCTAAGCGTCTGAGTTGTGGTGCTCTTTAAGTATATAGAAATAGGTGGAGGATAAAAAATGAGGTGGTTGTTACCAGAACCCGGGAGTATAGAAATATGTGGGAAACAGACAAGAAGAACCGACAGGAAATAGAACAAGTGTTATGACGACAGGGAATAACTTCTATGACACTTGTGGGAGCTGCAAAGGGTAAAGGGGAAGACTGATATTGGAATATATCCAACAAATAATTGAGTACATGAAAAAATAGAAATACGTGACAAAGAGAGCGGTCCGAAGAAATTCGACCAAGAAACGTGAATGTATGCAATATGGGAGTGATCTAGTAGATTCCGCGAGGATTTCGTCTCCTCCACTGATATTCAGGACGTATCAATCGACTGTGACTGGAGCCCGCTGCTATAGCACTTCCGTTCACCTTTAAAAGGCACGGGCTCCAGCATGGCGCACGCAACTACGTATACTCTCAATTCGGAAATGTTAACTGCACGACACGTCCCTTATGAACGTCTAATGACTAACTGACGTACGGACCGACCCATACTGATGTTTTAGAATCGCAAATGGAAGCATCACCATGACGATGTATTCCACAGTGGTACAACGTTTTTTTGATTGTAGCCGTTTCATTTCTCGTGACCGAACTTTCATTGTCTATTTCATTCGTTTTATGATATGATTATCAAAGAGGTAGTGAAAAACCGTCTGGCGAAGCATTTAATGAATCAGAATAGTGGATTTCGTCTCTACAATGTTAGAGTAAGGCCACTGATTTCATCTGTCACAGACATCAGTTCAGCGCAATTTCCATGTACTGCTCTAAGTCCCCATTTGGTTTGAGCTTCTGACCGCCATTCCATTCTTCGGCCAGTTACATGACATGTATAACACTTTTCTCTTAACACAGGAAATATACGAGGTACCTCAAACATTTTGGGTCAGATTTAAACAGGTGATAGTTGCTCCACAACAGATTGTATTGGGATAGGGAACCAATGATTGGAAATGCAAATTTATTGTGATATGGACATACACAGAGTACACCGCACTACAACAACATAGGTCATAGTAATTATTTAAAGTGACCACCGTCAGTCCCAATGCAACCATGGCAAAGGCACATGAAGCTCTGCCGCACTCTTTCAAAGATCACTGGTGTCTGTTATTCCAAGAGACAGGCAGCTGTGGATCCTAGCGAGCACACCTTTATCGATTTATACGGGGTTTTCATTCATCAACGTCTTGACGTAACCCCAGAGGAAAACTTCCAGATGTGCGAGATCCGAAGGTTGCGTTGGCCATGGGACAGGATCTATCCTTCCAATCGAACGATGAGGGTACGCGTTGTTCAACTGCTCGCAGGCATTGACAAGGAAGTGGGCTGGTGCAGCATCGTGTTGAAACCACGTCCTTTCGCGGACAACAAGAGGCAGTCTCCAAGAACTATGGCAGATCATCTTGCATGACCACCAGTTAATGTGGACTGGTCAAACGGGCAAGCAGCAAAGAAGATCCTATTAGGTTATCTTGGACAATGCCCACCCGTTGATTGACAGAGAATCGTTGCTGGTGGCCACCGATGTGTATGACATGGGGATTTTCCAGACTCCAGGCATGGCCGTTGTGGCTGTAGAGAACACCATCACGGGTGACAGAAGCCTCATCCGTGAACAATACAGGCTGGTCAGGGGTGTTTGTTGTTTATCACCCGCTGCCTGTTCCAGTGTACAACAGACACCCGGGATCTGTACGAGAGTGCAGCAGAACTGCATGCACCGTTGCAATACATGCACTGATACTGGTGCTCGTCAATTTGAACAGTCACTATGAGCTGCGCTATTCTTCTGTGGTGTTCACTGTGTGTGCCCATAACACAATAAACATGAATTTACGACCAGTGATTCCCTGTCTCAATACAATCGGTTATGGTCCCACAATCACCTGTTCTAATTTCACCCAAAATGTCTATGACACCACCCCCGTCGCAGTGGTTCTATCACGGGTCATAGCGGTAGAAGTGAGGCGCTACTCTATAGCGTTAAGTTTGTAGGCTTCCTTGGAAACTGATCGAAAGGTATTCGACACCCATTTTATAGGAGGAGACAGCTGAAACCTAAATGATTATGAATTACGTACGGAAATATGAAGTAGAAGTGATTTAGAGCAGTGGATATTAATGTTGTCTGTAATTGTAAGGGACTTTCAGTTATATTATTAAAGAAGTTCCCAGCACCCAAAATAGCAGGGCTGCGTCAGGGGGATGAACAAATGTGGTCGCCTTCTAGTCTCTGAATAACATTACTTGCAATTGTAACTTTTCCTGCCCATCTTTGACTGCAACACTAACGTCTAACGGTATGACGATACGACATCCGCCATCAGTGTTCTATCCTCCTCAGTCGTTCAGTAGTACATAACCTACACCCAGTTTTTATTTTTTTTCTGGCTGAGGGAATAAACTTAACTCGCTGTACCTAATTGTAGTACATACTTTACATAATGTGCTTTCAGTGCATCACTTGTTATCGTTTCTGTATACTCTCAATAGATGAGAGCAGCTGCAAAAAAAAAGTTTTCTCGCAGTGTCGGCGCGTCTTTCAAAAATGAAGATAATTTCTGTTTGTTCTTATTAATTGTGGGCTAGGAAGTGCTTAGAATAAGCCGTAATATGCTAATACACCCTACACTATCAAACAAGTGATTTTTCATTCCTTCACAAGAGTACTATGATATTTTTTTGACTTAGCGCTGGATATTTTAGTTATTTTGTAACATAAATAGTATTTAGTTTGAATATGTCACAAATTTTGGTGAATCAGACCAGTTTCTTAAATTTAGTATTTTAATCTTATTTTGTCCAGAATAATGGAATGACCACCAATTTAAGTTTTTCACTCACGAAATCTAAGCCTAGGAGTGGGGAGTCTGTATGGGATGAACTGTACCGTCCAATATTCTTCACTAAAATCCTTACTGACATCCAAATCTTTGAAAACGATCCATTCACCGCATAAGGTTATTGTGGCACTGCACTCCTTCCCCATGTGTGTCTTTTCAGGGTAGCAACTGTCCCTGAATTCATTTTTGTGTGTGAGAATGCGCAGGTGGATGAGCCCTCGGAATGGAGGGTATTGTGCGGTGAACTGACTTGTCCGCCCGACTTAAACCCCATCGAGAAGTTGTGGGATGCGTTGGGGAGACGCACTGCAGCACGTTCCCGTGTACCACCATAAGAACTCCTTGCCAACCCTCTGGTCAGCACTGAAAGCACGTTGTCGACCTCGCACTGCCATATGGGGTGATTACATGTCCAATTAAGAACCATGTCATTAGACCATGATCATCAGATAAAAAATCGACGTTGTCTTTCCAGTTAACTAATTTATTTCCGTCATTGTATCACTAAGAAGGTTCCCAGTACGTCATTTCTGAGCTGCATCCCAACTTAACAAGTCCTTTCTCCTTCTATATAAAATAAACAAAACAACTTACTTTTTTAAGCTCATGTTCAAGCACGCACGCCAGCACTGTGTGCGGGCTGATTCGGCAGCCGTGTCGTGGCTGTGAGCTGCACGCCGACCAGCGGGCTGCCCGCCGCGCCGGTGTGGCGAGTCTCTTCCTGGACGGTGGCGGTCAGTGCCCCCCTGACCCCGCGGCCGCTCGCTCAGCTAGGGGCCGATCTATCTCCAGAGTCCGCGGGGATGAGCGCGGCTACATTGTGCGGCGTGACGACTAATTAGCGGGGGCCGGCTCTGCTGGCCGGCTTCCATACCGGCTCTGGCGGGAACCGCCAGGGACGCAGATTTACGATTGAGAGGAGGGGGGGGGGGGGGGGGGGGGGGGAAGAGGACAGCCGCGGAGCACGGACCGCACTGCGGAACCTCTGGCGTGTCACCGGGGCTACACAAAATAGACTAACCTGTCCCGAACGTGTAAACCGTATAAACTTCAACAACTCTGTTTGTGCGGCCACTTTCCGCAGAAAGTATATAAATAGTCGTTTCTTAAGCCGATAACTAATTTTTCTCTCTGTAATATAATATTTGTTAACATTCGTCTTTTACATGAGGGCATTTGAATAGACATGTGGGAACACGCCTGTCAACTTTCGTTTATGTAACGTAACTGGTTCAAATGGCTCTGAGCACTATGGGACTTAACATCTGAGGTCATCAGTCCCCTGGAAGTTAGAAATACTTAAACCTAACTAACCTAAGGACATCACACACATCCATGCCCGAGGCAGGATTCGAACCTGCGACCGTAGCGTTCGCGCAGTTCCAGACTGAAGCGCCTAGAACCGCTCAGCCACACCGGCCGGCTGTACCGTAACTCCTTATTGGTGCTGCGACTTTTTCCGTCAGTGTACTTACAGTTACGAAAACATCCCACAACGTTTTTCTTTCGCTAATGCAGTGCTCCAGTTTACTCACCTGTCTTGCTAAAATCCGCGTTTCTTCTCATCTGATCACAGTTTATAACAGAGGACACATTTACGTCACACTTACGAAAAATCGGCACATGTTCACGTCGTTTTTGCGTAGGTTTGATGTACACTCGACAGCAAAGAAAGTGGGTCACGCCTGGATTCCAACATGTAGGTTGCACCTGAATGTATGCAACCAACAAAGCATATCTGGGTTGCACATCGTCGCAACCCTCCACACTACAGTTTTTGTAAGATACACAATGGGTACTGCTGGAGACTACTAGAGAACACCGGTCTTTATGACAGTCTGTCCAGATGTATAGTAAGACCACGAGAGTACAGAAGAGATCAGACAGTCCTTAACGTTTGTAAACTAAACTACAATAAGTGACATTTCAAACGTTATGGAACAACTAATTTTGACACATAAATCGTTCAGTAATCCTTAGGCGCAATTAAATATTTGAGACAGTATTTAGATTTATAAAATTGAATGGCAATTGGAAATACGTTCTTTGCTGTCTAAAAGGTTTACCCAACACATGCTGAACGTCGTTAAACGTTCAACGGGGAGTGGTTTCGCATCAACTTTATGTAATACTAATCAGTTAAAAGAAAACGTGATTATTGGCGGCAAGCACTCTACGGAAACCCCAACAGTAACAGCGAATCACAAGTAATATCATTATTCACATTACTCAACAATTAGTTGTACACAAAGTTGTACTTTAAACGACATGGCCAACAGCTTCGTTCTGGATCCGGATGCAAACCCAGAACGTAAAGCCATCGTTAACCAAGCAAAGCACTGTGCCTTATCGAGACTCGATCACTAGGCAGAAAGAGACGTCAAATATTGACGTTTGCGCCAGTATCAGTTATCGGTTCTCAACTTGAACGTAAATGACGATAATGTTTTCACGAAACCAGGAACCCTAACATGACAATTACCTTCTTGGTAATTAACCTCGAAAGACGTTGTATATTGTAGCATTGTCAAGGAACAAAGGATGCACATGTTTAAATTGAAATCCCATCATGTAATTCTGGTGACAAGGATGCGAACGCAGCACCTAATCGGATTGTTGAATAAGTACGTAAAATCAGAATGTAGATACCACAGTATTTCCCCAGTAGTGAGGTTCGGACCTTAAATGACGACTGACGTTTTATTGCCTGATCGGGATTCGAACCCGGCGCCTACCGCCGTCGTTGTCTAACGAGGAACAGATGAGAAATGTCTAATGTTCGTCGACTATTAGCGAGATGTGTGCACGTTTAACTAGAAATAAGGCGACGAAAACGTCTATACTCACTGAGAGTCGAACGCCGCACACATGGTTATGAAGACACGTTAATAATCAAATTCTTATTCAGTAGTAGCTAGGAGTAGCATGTTTAGTTGCAAACCTTAAGGCGTTTCTCATCCCTAGTAACGTGTTGCCTAATATCTTCGACATCATAGTGTTAATTTACAAGTGGATTGACTGCCGTAAAGAGCAATGCTCTCTGGTAATCGTGTATCATTGAGATGTAAATGAAGTGCCTCAGTAGAAAGTAATTTCCGTCTTGCAGCACGTATTGTTTCAGAGACACTGAGTACATGTTATAAGTGCACAAAACGTGCCTTATATACTACGTATATACTATTATTTGTAGAAGCTGCCGCCAAACCTGTTTACTTTTACATTCCGCTTAGATGTCGTGGTTGAATACACGTTTTCTTAAGGCTACATCTAATGCAGAGCGCTTACAAGGAAGAATAATTTCCTGCGGCATGCTATTGTTAGCTACGTGAAATATTTTGTGGTAGCTCTGCTTACAATGAATGTATTTTTGAACATATTGTTCGTCAAATATTTGAATGAATCGTCAACTGTAGGTGTGCCTGCACATGTTGTAGCATAATAGCTGCAGCTGCGTTAGTTTACACTACATACGTTAGGTGTAACTTTTGATCCTTCAAGGGGTGATCGTGGCCTTGCGGCCAGGGTCTGTACTAGCCGCGGCTCGCGAGCTACGGGCCAGCCAGGCTGGCCGAGGCGAGACGGAAGTGAGTGAGCTGGCGTTGGCGTTGGTGGGCCAACAGCCCGGGACGAGCCAGCACTTCTGCGCCGCATGCCTCTGCCTCTGCCGCTCCGTTTGACGTAAATATGTTTACCTCCTCTCCTAGCATCAGTATGAGAGCGGCAAGCAGAAGTACACATCAGGCTGTCAGCCGTAATGGCTCAGTGGGAGATGTCTATCCGAGATAGAGTCGTCGCTCTCATTGAAGAAGGAGGATGTTCCATAAGAGAAGCTGGTAGACGGTATGGCATACCACATGCCACTGCAACGAGATCTGCCTTGAAAGAGACACCGCCAACAGGGCTCCTGGCTCAGGCAGGAAGAGAGTGAGCTCACAGCAGGAAGACAGGGACCTAGTGTCCAGGAGCTGAGAAAATCCCTTTCTGAACGCGAAGGAGTTGATGCGGAAGACCATCTTCCCCGGCTCCAGTGACACGATTTGCCGAAGGCTGCGGGACGCTGGACTGCAAGCACAACGATCCGCCGTGAAACAAAAGCTCAGCGAAGACAGCGTTTTATACCGGCTAGCAATTGCGGAGCTCCATCTGAGGGCGTCGTACGACAACGTCATTTTCACTGATGAGAAGGTGTTTTTCACCAGTAACGACGGTCCACGAATCGTTTACATGCCGCAAGGGACTCGTCATCGACGCGAATATGTAACCACGACGAGAAGAAGTGGCCGGCTATCTGTTACCTGTTCGGGTTGGATTTCTGCTAGAGGGGCGGGAATTCTTCACAGGATAGAAGTAACTCTGGACAGCGTGCAGTATGCCCATATATTAGAAAATGTGATGCTTCCGTCAGTGCGAATGCTGTACGCAGAAGGGGACGTCACAGTGCAAGAGGACCATCCTCCCATTCACAAGTCTGCATTTGTTCAGCAGCGGCTCTCCACGATTGGCGTCAACGTCATGGACTGGCCGCCACGGGCGGCTGATATGAACCCCACGGAAAACATGTGGGCTGAGGTCGCCAGAACATTAACAGAGACCTGACAACGAAACCAACCACCACGGACGCTCTTTCGGACTGCGTCCTGGAAGCCTGGGAGGAAGCTGCTTCTTCAGGCTGTTACGTCCGACGGCTTATACATTCTATGCCAAGACGCATGATAGAAGTACAAAATAATGAAGGATTCTGAATAAAATATTAGAGTCCTTAAAATGTTTTGTTACGTCTTCCTTTTCGTCATTTTTCCTCATTGGGAGCTGGTGGAAGATAGCGTGGCAACAGAAAAGATACAATATGCATTATTTTTCCTTTGAGTTACCTTTTTAATTCAAGTGGGTTTCTTTTGAATAGTCAGTTTGTTAAATATTCTATTTTGATTTCATTTATACCCTGTCTAGATACTTACAAACTAATCAGCGTAGGTGGACTCTGTCACAGTAGCTTTTGTTATTTCAAATACATCTCTCTCTTCCCCTCAATCCATGAATACACCCTCCGTCCTCTACACAATACGCAAACGATTTCATATTATGTTTACTCGTTGTTAATATCGCCTCTATTCTCTATCACGGACTCTCTCTCTGACACTATCGTCGCAAATGTCCTTCTATTCCATTCCCCTAAAACTTTATAGCCGGCCGGTGTGGCTGTGCGGATCTAAGCGCTTCAGTTTGGAACCGCGTGACCGCTACGGTCGCAGGTTCGAATCCTGTCTCGAGCATGGATGTGTGTGATGTCCTTAGGTTAGTTAGGTTTACGTAGTTCTAAGTTCTAGGGGACTGATGACCTCAGATGTTTAGACCCATAGTGCTTAGAACCATTTGAACCATTTTTTGAAAACTTTATAAACAAATCGAGCGGTTTCCATTGACGCTACATTTTCTCTGTTAATTGCTGCTGTCTTTACTCTCGATCATTCCTCTCAACACCTATGAAACCGTATTCTTTGATCTCCCCTTCCCTATAACCCCTTCCTTGTCTCTCGGTCCTAAGATAAAACGAACTGTGCCACACATCTAAGTAAGCAATACTTTGCAAGCATTTCACGCTTATACTCGTATTTTGTACTTCTACACTTCTATCCATTCCCAGATCCCGCCCTCCTTCCTGTTACCCGTCCCTTGACATTTGCATCTACATCTAAATGAATACTCTGCAATTCATAATTATGTGCTTCGCAGGGGGTTCTGTGGTCTGGTGGATTAATCTTGTATTGATGTGTGAAACGTGTAGCTTCACATCTCACGTCAGGCGTAGATTTTTAACACACACAAGTATCTCTCCTTCACCCCTAAGTGGGGAACTCCAGTAAGCTCCATAGTTCAATATCCGCAGTAAAGATAAGATCCCTTCGCTGCCGACTAGGGCAGAGCGGCATTCGTTTGAACTATGACAGATGGAGAAACCCCAGAAGGCAGAGACTCTGTCACCAGCAAGCCGTCGTAAACTAGAAAACATTTCATTTAATCAACTAATGGCCATGCAAGTTGACAAGGCTCTTACATTATTTGAAACTGAGACGTTGAAAATTGTGGTGCTGGGTTGGGATTCGAATTCGATTTCACTGTGTTCCCCAAGATTGCAAACTCTTCTAGGCCTCCTCGAAAGGCACCTATCTGGTTTCGAATCCTGATCAGCACAAAATATTCATTATTTTATTTCGAGCCTTAGCATAGAGCACTCCGAATTACTTGTGGAAAATAGTTGCATTTTCAACGTCTCTTCGTGCATTGTCAGCAGTAACATGTTCGTTTCAACTCACAGCCACATGATGAGATTTTCATCACAACATTACAAGATCAAACGTTTCCTTACATCTTTTCAAGTTCAAACATTCCTCTCCATCCTACTGGTGAGAACGGATTTGCATTTGACGTTGTGTTCGTTGTGATCACCAACGACGATATGTTGCGGATCCAACTTGTAGCCAGCAGAGTATTTTCCATCACATCATTGAAAGTACAAACATGCCACTCCTAGCTATCATTGGAAAAGAATGTGATGGCTAAAGTGTGCCCATGACCACGTGTGCGGGGTTTGAATTCCATTCAGCACAGAACTATTCGTCGCCTGATGTCTAGCTAAACATGCACACATCTCGCTACTGGTGATCCAACAATAGCTATTTATCGTCTGTTCCTGGCTAGAAAACGACGGCGCTAGATGCTAGGTTCGAATCCCAGTCAGGCAAAAACAATTCTATCGTCACCTAAGGTTCCAACATCTCGCTATTAGTGAAAACATTTGATTTTTAACTTCCGATTTCACGTACTTCGTTAACAATCCGATTAGGCGATGGGTTCGAATCCCGGTCAGGCAAAAACAATTCTACCGTCATTTAAGGTTCCAACATTTCGCTATTGGTGAAAACATTTGATATTTAACTTCTGATTTTTCGAACTTCTTTAACAATCCGATTAGGTGCTGGGTTCGCATCCCTGTCACAAGCTTTACATGATGGCATTTCAATTTTAAACATGAACACACCTTGTTCCTTGTGAATGACACCATATTAAACGTCGTTGGGGGTAGTTCCCAGTTCAGTGCAAACATTTTCGTCATTTATTTTCAGGATCTGAATTGTCCGCTGATACTGGTGCACACGTCTACACTTCACGTCTCTTTATGCCTAGTCATCGGGTCTCAATAAGGTACAAAGTAATGGCTATAGGTGCTGTGTTTGAATCAAGATCCAGAACGACGACGTTGGTCATGTCATTTAATGTTCAAATTTGTGTAAACGTAACTGTTGATGTGTTACGAGAACAGTGATATTACTGGTGATTCGCTGTTAATGTTGAGATTTCCGTAGAGTGCTTGTTGCCGTTAATCGCTTTTTTTTTCTTATTGGTTCGTCCAATATTCAGTTTCCAGAGCCACTCGTCGTTGAGCGACGTTCAGCACGTGGAGGGAAAACCTTTTCAAAAGCGAAAAACTTTTTCCAGTTGCCGCACACCTTTGTAACTCCCTACATATTGTCTCAAGTATTTAATTTTGACTAATGATTACTGTACGATACATGAAAAATAATCGGTTTCTCAGAACTTTTGGAATGTCACTTGTTGTGATTAAGGTTAGTTTATGAGTGTTACGGGATGTCTCATTGCTAAGAACGTGTTTTCTAATACATTTTGCATGACGATATTAGCTGACTCTTAGACTGACTGCTATAAAGACCTTTGGTCTCTAGTAGTCTCTTGCGGTACCCATTGTGTGTAGTCAAACGATTGTACCCCACGGGGTTTTGGTGTTTAGAGGACCTGCAACACAGCTACGTTATGTTGGTTGTATTTAGCAGTGACCCACTTTTTTTTGCTGTACGTGCGCCCTCTAACGTCCTAACCTATTATCAGATGAGAGGAAATGCGGAATTCAGCAAGGTTAATGAGTAAACATTGTATTCATGTGAAAATTATGGTGCTGAATTTTCGAGAAAAATTCACTGAAGATGCCATTAATATAAAAGGCAAAACTTGGCTCGAATGCCAATAAATATTACATTGTGGCAAGAACAACACGTTTTGAAGTTATGAAGCGAAATGAACTATATTCCACAGATCAAGTATAAACTGAGGGTAAGCTTCAGAAATCCTTAAACGAATCTGCTCGGCATGTAACACGAAAATCTCTGCACAAAATACCAAGAATATTACTGTTAGAGTCAAATACGCAGTCTGAACAAAAATAACTCTATTGACCAAAGCTACACTTCCAATATCTTGACCGTGACGTAACTTATGACATTGATCTTCATATCGATCACAAATGAAGAAGTACCAGGCCATATTGGTACAATCCAGACAACATTATCTAAGAAAGCGAGAAAACAAACAAGAATGAAACTTTATGAATTAACGTCGTAGAGGAATGAATAAAATGTGCTAAACATCTTAGTAAGATACAGGGATCATAGTTGAGATTCCTGAGACCCACGGAACGTTGCGATGAATTCTAAAATTTAAAAACGACGATGGTCGTTGAGGACTCAACGTTTTTAAAGTAGAAGACAAAATGGAACAAAGATGGCTCTTACACCTGAACAGAATTCTAGAAGGAAAAATATCTAAAGAAGCTTTACTATAGAGACCCAATGCTACAAGAAACATAGGAAGAGTAAACATACGTTGGTATCAACTTCGTCTGTGACCGGAACAGGCGAATCACGTGTCCCTTAAAAGAAGAAGCAGGATTTATAGCAAGCTTGTGGGACGTATACGATGTTCCAACGTTATGAAATACCACGAAGGAAACGATCGATTGACACATAACCAGTACAAATTCAGAAAACATCGTTGTTCTGAAATACGAGTGGCTCTTTTTCGCACAAAGTATCAGTGATGCCGACAGGGAATGTCAAGTTTGTTTCACATTTGTAGGTTTCCAGAAGGGTTTTGACAACGTTCTTATGAAGGGGCTTGTACTGAAATTACGTATCTATGGAGTATCGTCTCAGCTGTGCGACTAAATTCGTGATTTATTCTCAGAAAGGTCACAATTCGTAGTTACTGAAGGAAGTCATGAAACGAAACAGAAGTAACATTTGTATTTCTGCAAGGAAATGTTATAGGCCTTCTGCCGCTCGTAATCTATATAAACCGTTAAGAGGCAACTTGAGCAGTCCTCTTAGATTGTTTGTAGATGATGGTGTCGTTTACCGTCCAAGAAAATAATGAAAAGGCCAAAGTAATTGCAAAATTATTCATACAAGAAATCTGCATGATGCGGAAAACGGTATCTGACCCTGAACAAAAAACACTGTGAGGTCTTCCACACGAGTACTAAAACAATTCTGTGAAATTTTAGATATCAGTACAGGACAAATCACACAAAATTAATGACTGTTAATTCAACTAAATGCCTAGACATTACAATTACCACCAATTTACATTGGATCCATCACACAGAAAATTTCGTGGTGAAGGTGAGCAAAGAGTCCGTTTTATTGGCAGAACACTTAGAAGATGGAACACATCTACATTTTTTCTTCCTTAGATTCTACCATTCGTAGTTCCGATCATCACGGGAAGGCAGCTTTGCCGCAGTGACATTTCTTCGTGCAAATCTCACTCGCGAAGGAAACGTGATTAATATTGCAGAAGATTCCACGCATTGATAATAATTTGGCGGAAAAGCACGCATAACGGATCAGTTTACAAAGACAGGCGCTTGCAGCTGATTATGAATCAAGATACGCTACAGGAAGTTCACCGTAAACAATTTCAAGTAACTTTCTTATTCATTTATTGTTCTTCATTCTTCAATTTTTTTAAAATTGTCCGCCAGATATACAATTAGCACAGAAGTAAGGATGATGTTATTTCAGTATACAATGGAAAACACTCATATAGTCGTCTTCTACAGACATGGGTAGTTAAACGAAAAACTAAAATTAAAAAAACAGTCAGGTTTCAACTGTGGGGCGCAAAAGTGTGAAGCCATGACGCTAGCCACTGTGCAACCTGTTCGACTGAATTGTTTTCTCCCGAAAAGGCACACAAAGTATCTCGAAACTTTGACCGTCGTTTTCTCAGAAACCGTCGACTAGCTAGGCTAAGCCGACGATACAATGAGCAAAGTTTCTGGGAAACCGCATTATGGCACTTGCCGTGTTCTCTCGGTGAGTGGCGGCGATCGGTGGAGCTGTTGCGAGACGAGAGAGGGCGCGGGCTGGGAAGCGTGTCGGCCGGCGGCCTAAAACGAGGCGCCGGGCCGGGCGCCGCGGCGCGATGCGGCGCTGCCAACATTCTTGGCCGCTGGCGGTGGCGGCAGCGGCAGCGTCTGTGCCTGTGGCTGTGCCAAATCCCCGCTCTCCCTTCTACCCGGCCAGCGGGCACTGCTCTACGGGAATCCCTACGCCGGATGGTCGCTCTCAACCCGGCCTCCCGATACCCCGTCTGCTGGTGCAATAACTCCCACGGGTGGTGTACTCGCCACGGTCCCAACCTACCGTATTATAAAACTACTAACGTCAAACGTTGTAAATGACATCTTTTCACAAAACGTGATTTCACTGCTATTGTCTTCCCCGCACTCGGTGGCATATCGGTAGACTTCTTCGAAGCACCAAACCGTGGAGAAAATGTTTCAAACATTCATTACTTAGCGTACATTACGACAGCAGGCATCTCAAGCTCATCCATTGTCTTAAATCTTTGGCAGTTACTGACAATTTCAAATGTTAATAAAAATTCCGAAAAAAATCAGATGACCGTATCTTTAGCCTAGAATATTATGGAGAACTTTCCAATAGAAAATTCTTGCCACCTGCTACGAAAATAAATAAATAAATAAATAAAATCGTACGTTTCAAATAATTTTGAAGAAAAATAATTTTTCACTTCAATCTACGGAAAAAACAGAGCTACTGAAATATTTGGACTAAAAATAATACACGGACATTCTTAAAGTTTATTGATGCATGTTATACATTCCTTTCGCGAAAACATAAAAGTATTCCGAGACAGAAATAAAAATACTGCAAGAAGTGTGCAATTGTTCTGCTGGTGTAACGAAAAAAGTCGTGGTTGATGAATCTGCGTTCAGCTGAATCTTCCAGAAAGTTGTTACGGAAACTATCAAATTAATTTTGGTAACATGTGAGACATGACTGCTCTATCGTGTCACGTATGGACGCATTTTATTTCCCAGAGACGCCGCGTGTAGGACGTGAATTGTGTGGCTGTGTTTCCGACCTCAATTGAAGTGCAATAACAGTGGTTTTCATGAACTTCTTGTCATACAGTTACATGTATCCATACTGATGATGAATTCATTCCGGTATATGTATACATGTAAAGTATTGGTGCAGCTATGTGAAGGCGATGTCACTCAAGATCATACAAAATAATACAGCAAGTCGTCAATCGTTCATCTCGGTGACGCAGTGCACAACCACTCTCCTGCTTTTCAAAGCATTCACTACGCATAGAACAAATGAAGATTTTTTCGACAAAATCACAACAACTTGTACCCCAAGTAGAGCCAAGAACCCCGTTAGTAAGAACGCAGGTGCCGACGCGACGAGAAAAGAATGACGGCCGTCCTTAATGAGCGCACTGACACACTGCAGCCATTAACGAGCTCCAGTCGTTGCAGCCTGCATCTGAAATTCCTTACACTTGTGCCCCAGACGCTTCGTAATCTCAACGTTGAAACCTGGCTGTAGTATATCAACTCTGTACGCTTTGTTATTGCTGTTGTTTTTATCGAAGGGGAGCTAAAAATGTGCTACGTGGCGATTGTTAGAGATATGCTCATCATTGAAACAGCTTTGGTCCTGAGGACCTTCCGTGATACACGGTCTGGTACGACATTTGTGACAGAAGTAGCGCATCTGATTGTGCTCCTTCCTACAGACTTTGTTGTGCGATACGTGCAGTTTCTGCTTCTGCAAGAAGGTAATGCAACCACAATCAAAAATTCTTAAAAATTATCAAATTTCGACGAAAATTGTATAAAATTACAGCCTCCTTAGCACTGTATGCTCACAGGTGCTCTCTGAACGCCTTTGCTTTCCTTGCACACTGCCGCGCCATCATTGAGTGTGCAAGTTTATTTGGCCGTGTTACGAGGCCGTGTGTAAAGCTGGAGTAGTACGAATAAATAGCTTGATGCACGGAAGTGTCACCACTAGGCTCTGTCGCCTGGAAAATAATGAAAGAAATGTCGAATGGCTGTCACGATGAAGTGCGAATAGTGAGACTGCATCTCGGTGGACGTGATGTAATGGCAGTCGTGCCGAGAGGAAAATAAAAACACGTTTTTCTACGTTAAGACTACAACACATTTAATTACATTAACTAAAAAACTAGACAGGCAGAACCATCCAATAAATAATTTAAATATTAACAAAAAAGTCCATATACAACCTAGCTTATTACACCGCCGGAAATAATTAGTACGCCCGGGAAAACGACGTCGATACTATCCGATGACGGCATATGCCACCTGGGGAAAAGTAGAGGCACCGATAATGTCTTCAACGTCGTCCACCAACAAATAGCGTTGTGGCATAGCTACCAGAGCGCCCTCTGTGGCGACCACCTAATAGCCAGAAGCCTCACTGTGGTGCAAACGTGTGAAGTAAGCAGGCAACCACGCCATGGGAGGCGCACTAATGCTCGCTGCTGCCAAATAAGCGAGTTTGAAAGGGGTCAAACTGTAGCCCTCGAATTGGTGTGATGATCCTTTCTGAGAATTGTCACTCAAGTTGGGCGTGGCGCTTCAGTTGTGCAACGATGTCATGTGAATCATTATGAAATTTAAAATTTTCCCTGCGAACTAACTATTCAAAAAGATGTCGGGCTTACAGCCGGTCATCGTTAGCTTACATCCACGATATTTTGACTGGACAACTGCCAGCCATCCTCAGGTGAGCCATCGAAGAATGACGAACACGCCCTCCGTTCCGCAATATATAGCGTGCAGTGAGTATTCCGCGCATGCGTCAAAATCATATGGTTACTACCCGCCAGCAGCGCCCTAGCTGGTGGAACTGCAGAACTCAGCTGTCTTCGGCGTTGTCAATTGCCGTGGCCATCGGATTACGGGGTTCCACGCATTATCTAGCTGGTAGCCATTGCCACGGTTCATAAGATTGTCTGTCATGCGAATTTCCACTGATTCTTTCATGACGGAGTCCCAAAAGGATGTTGCTGTGACCAAAATTGTTGTCTTATCATACTCCGTTGAGTGTCCAGTGGAAATGCAATGATCAGCAATTGCAGACTTGCTAGGTTGCAAAAGGCGAGTACAGCGTTGATGTTGAGTGAAACGTTCTTCCGCAATGTTTGTCCTATTTATGACATGCCACACTGACAAGGTATTTTATAAATTCCCGCCTTCCGCAATACCATATCGTCTTTCACTGATCCCAGCAGGTCGGAAATCTTCGATGGTGGACGGAAAATCACTTCCACTTCGAAACCGTGGAGGATTCTTGGAATTTTGAAGGAAACGTTGCCAGCAAAGGGAAGAAAAGCTCAATATTTAGTAGGCGTGCTCTCTTCTTTCTCCACTCCCCGTTTCTTTGGCTTAATTGCAAGTGCCTTGCTAATTTGCCGGGTAGAATATACATTCTTGTCCATGTGGCATGTATATATAGGACAAACATTGCAAACAGTAGAAGATCGTTGCACTGAACTTCAACGCTGTACTCGTCTTTTGCAACCTAGCAAGTCTGCAATTGCTGAGCATTGCATTGTCATTGGACACTCAGTGGAGTATGACAAGACAACAATCAACCGTGACAATGTCTACCAGCTAGATAATGCGTGGAAACCCATCATCTCTAAGATCTGCTCCAGACGAAGACCTCAGAGTACTCCGATGGCCGCGGCAATTGACGACGCCGAAGACAGCTGAGTTCTGCAGTTCCACCAGCGAGGGCGCTGTTGGAGGGCGGTGTGGTTCGTCTGTCCATATGATTTCGACGCATGCGCGGAATACTCGCTGCACGCTATATATTACGGAACGGAGGGCGTCTTCGTCAGTCTTCGATGGTTCACGTGAGGATGGCTGGCAGTTGTCCAGTCGAAATATCGTGGATGGAAGCTAACGACGACCGGCTGCAAGCCCGAAACCTTTTTGAATAATGTGAATCATTAATTAAAACCTCCAGGCTGAGAGACCGTGGTCCATCTGTCAAACTTCGTAGCTAACTGCAGGAAACAAAACGCCAGGAAAAAGAAGCTGGTCGTGAAAGCCTACACGTTGTGCTCATGTGAATATTCTCACACCCGTAGACCAGGTTCTGGACGTCCACCCAGCACAGACGCACGCCAGGACCGTCGTGTTGTAAGGGCAGCAGTGGCAGATCGTACAGCTGTCACAGCACAGATAACAGGGCTTCTGGGACCAGATGTGTCAACGCGAACTGTTGCGAACCGCTTATTAGCTCTGGGATTAAGGGCACACAGACCTCTAGCCTTTCTTCCACTCACGCCACAGCATGGACGTGCAGTGGATCCCTTGCAAGATATAGTCTGTTGGTGAGATAAGCTACAACTTTCCTACACCCCCGGTGTTCCTGGACTGAACGCTAACCAACGCTCGGTATGTGCACAATGTTGTTAGATCTGTACTTTTACAGTCCTTGCAACAGGCAGGTGATGTGTTGTTCCAACAGGATAACGCTCGCCCGCACATTGCCCGTGATACTCAACGTGCTCTGCAAGACGTGTGCCGACTTCCTCCCCCAGCATAATCTCTGTATTTGCCTCCAATCCAGCACGTGTGGAATACAATAGGACAAGAAGCCACTCGTGAGGCTCATCAACCAAGAGAACGACGAATAATTCGAGTAGGTGTAGCATAACGTATCCCAGGACAGTATTCGCCATCTTTACGTTCGACTGGATGCCAGAGTTGTCACCTGCACAGCAGTCCCTGGAGACTGCATCGCGTATTAACATGGCTATTTCAGCATGGGTCGATACCTGGTACATCAGAACCGAATGTGCTATTGACGTGTAAACGCAACGTTGCAATAATAAACCTTGAGTGAACTGTAATCATCTAAAAGGGTGTACTATTTTTTCCGGTAGTGTATGTACCTATGGGTGACACCGCATTTCCAGGGAACTTAACATTTAGTACGACTGGTGTCAGTCACGAGGCCCGACAAACCTCATGACTTCTTTCAGAGTGAGCTGTTGGCTCACGGTTTGGAATAGTCTCGTGTTGCTATTGCCTCCAATTATTCACTTTCGAAGTCAACCTGTATGCGAGTGCCAAACACCCCACCACAAGCCAGACCTGTTTGCCTTGTATTAAAATGACTTTTATACTTTAAGCACTCGCGTCTTTCCGCCAGGGTTGTTTCCCACGTTTATGAAAGTTCTCTGGATGGGTGACGGGTGGAAGGAATGTTTCGTCATTGGAGCAATGGCTCCTTTAGCGGAAAAATAAGTAGGTACGCGCCTCTCTAGCGCCATTTTGTCACCTGTCGCCGCCAAATCGATGGCACTTCGTTTCGTTTCGAAGGCTATCAAGTACACCATTTTTGCTCTAACACTGCTAATTTCAACACAAAATGAGTACACATACAAGTAAAGTTCCACACTGTATAGCCAATAAGAGCTGTAATTCCAAGTAAGACACTTCTAAAACTATTTCAATCACTGAAATATTAGATACTATAACTGCGCCGCTGAGTGCCTTTCCCAAACGAAGGAAGTTGGATTTTGTGTCTTCAGTCGAAGATATTCCATGTGAGAGAACGAGCAGTGTAAGATATAGTCCCATGTGTGTGGAAGGGGTCCTGATTCCAATATTTTCTTGGATATAAGGTACCAGACACTAGACTGCACTTGACTAGGGTCTCTCTAGGACCATCATTTACCACACTTGACAAAGGCAACTAGGTCACCAGTCGAAACACCGCGTAGTGAAATGGAACTACCAGCCACATGTGACGTCGGGAAACATATCTTCTCTGGATCGCATCGAAAAATCTCACAAACGGCAAAGAATTTTAAATTAGTGACGCTTCCTATATATGCAACGGATTTGGAGAGAAGTTCTCGATTCTCTGAGAACATCGTTATTGTCGAGTTTATAAACACTACCAAGAATTTCAACCATACTTGGAGTATATCGGCTTCTCATTTGTTGTATGCTTTCTTTTACCTTTTTTCATTCAGGGAAAATTTTCACTTCATTTCAGTTGCAGTCATCTGGGATTGATTCCTTCCAGCAATAATGAAATAATTTTAAACAAAATGGGAGTTCATTTTGCAACTTAATGTTTTGAAGGTATAATTCATTCCTGAGTTTCTGCGACAATCATGTGTTTCGTTACCAAGATAGGATACTCATTGGTAGACGAAGTTTTAAATTCTATCTTGCAGGACAACACATGCACAGAGCATTTATTATTTAGACCAGGCGTTCATTGTGTCAGAAATGCCATTATATTATGTACTTTAAATCTTCACTCCTTAACAAACCCAAGGAAGAACATCCGATCGGGATAGGAACTGTAAGATGTAGTGTTAGCTACAGAGCCCATTATCGTTCTGCATATAGCGACTGATATGTAAAAGTGTATTATAATTCACGTAGCAGTTGGGCAAACAAGCTGTGGGAGTACAGTTCTGGGAGCAGAACCATCACACATACTGCAATGCTCCACTTGATCATTAAGAACTATTTATTTATTTCACTTATTCATTTATTTCTTTATTCCATTCCATTGTATCCTATTACCTATAACTAACACAGGCTGTACTGATTCTTACAGAAATTATGCAGAACACATTAATACTTAATTTTATCATATACGATACTATCTCCACAACTACAGTAATAAAGAACACCCTTGAAAGTGTACCTGGTAAAGGAGAAGAGGAAGAGATGGAGAAATTCAGGTACACTGAAAACGCTAGCCAAAGGTGTATTTTTGAAGTGCGACGTCATACGTTACGTAGATGACGTCTGGGATTGTTTTGTTTCAATTTTCACTTGTAAATGCCGGTTGTATACTTTGTTCGAAACATGTAGCTTAATTTTTGCGGGTGACGGCTTACAATTACATCGTTTTGTTTACTGGACCTGTGTAGATCTAGTGTAGACAGTGATAGATTGAGGGGAAAGATGTTATGGATTGTGTTGTATAGTATGAATAAATGACCTTTTTTCTTTTTGATGATGTTGCATTGACGGAAATGTAGCGATCAAGCGAGGTGGCATACTGGTAAGAAATGATCCAGTATTTCTGAGGCTGGCTGGTCAAATCCCTGTCCAACCATACAAACGTAAGGAATGAAGTCCGACAGACAGTTTTAATCTGCCAGGAAGTTTTAAATCAAGGCTCACTCCGATGCAGAATGGAAATCCATTCTGAAAAAACAATCGATTTTAAAATACAGCGCGGTGGAATAATTAAGCCATTCCTGAAATTTATCGAGGCTGTTGTGCCAACCCAGAAGAAACTCATCCAAGTTTAGATTTTTGTGGTTTCAGTAAATGGCTTAAGGTGAATCCGGGGATGATTGCTTTGGAAAGAAAACGTCGGATTTCCTCCCGTGTCCTTTCCCAGTCGGAACTTATGTTCCGACTCTTATTATCTCGTCGTCGACGGAACGTTAAACATTAACGGGCCTTTTTTTAACTATAGGTTGGAAGGTGCTTTGGTTATGAGTCGAAGTCTATGGATGTATCATGACAATCTTCTTGTCATATACGCTGCGCATTCACCTGTTACTTTTACGTCTATGATCAAGATCCCTATTCTACCACTGTGGTCTGATACTACCAAGATTTTAATGGGTTTGAAGGCGTTAATACCGGGACTATCCCCGGCCCAAAAGTCACTATTCCGGTGTAGGTCCGATTACCCTCTCGGATTTTATTTTGCTCATGTTTTCCCTTTGTTAGTGACGGCAACTGCTGGCCATTTCTTAATGCCTATATCTTCGCCATGTTAATTATGTCATCGATTTATCGGCGTTGTGTCCCGAAAATTCATGTGTGAAGCCTGTGGGTACAATGTCCATATACTCCACTCCAGAATTAATACTTATTACACTACACGCGTCAACTGAAATAAAATTCTTGCGCTTGCGACAGCCTTCACTGCTCCAAAACCTCGAGAAATTTATCTCACTGACGTGATTTGCTAACAGAGAACATTTTATGCAGTTATGCTGCCGCAAAACACTCAGCAGATACACTAATGCTACGAGGGCTACTTTCCTTTGTTAATTTCCGACAGGTCGCGAAATTAAAACCACAGTGAACATCCGGTAAAGTTCAAACAAATTTCGGGCTTGCAGCCGGTCGTCGTTCAATACTTCGCACGGTGTTTCAACTGGGCACCTGCCAGTCATCTTCAGGTGCGCTGTCGCAAACTGGCGAAAACGTCCTCCGTTCCGCAATTATAGCGTACTGTAACTATTCTGCGCATGCGTCGAAAACTTGATAGATGAACCACACTGCCCGCCGGCAGATCCCTCGCTGGTGGACTAGCGGAACTCAGTCGCCCTCTGCGTTGCTGTTTGGCACGGCCGTCGACGCACTCTGTCGTCTTCGATTGGAGCAAATCCGGTAAAGCTTTGCGCAGATTGGAGCGCAGTACCTCTAGTATGCCCGTATATCTTTTCAGTGCTGACAGCACAATGAGCACGCAAAGATGTCTAGAAAACAGTTTCTGCTCCTAAGTGTGAAGTCCTACTTACGGATTTCCCTTATTTCATGCAGCTCACCTAACACAACTGTCATGCGTTTTCTTCTTCGTGACAATTCTCGGCCGCATACTGCAGGTGCTAGGAAGACGCTCCTGCAGCGTCTCCGATCGGAAATGTGTGATACGCACCATGCAGCTGGGACTTGGCTACCTCTGATTTTCATCTCTTCCCTTACATGAGCGCTGGCTAGGAGGACAGCGTTGGAATAGGCAGATGCAGACCAGCGCTGGGAATATTCGAAAGTCAACAAGAGTATTTGCACAGTTGGTACCAGGTTACGACGAATGTCTAAGTCAGAGCGGCGACTATGTAGAGAAGGTGCTGGAAGGCGTAGTTAAATGTTGCAAATAGACCATTTTGATTTTCACAATGGTTTCCTTTTAGCGACCGATCGGAGACTGAAAAACAAATAACGCTTTTATTAACTGTAGAATTTAAAACTACGTATAGTAGTTCAAATGGTTCAAATGGCTCTGAGCACTATGGGACTCAACTGCTGTGGTCATTAGTCCCCTAGAACGTAAAACTACTTAAACCTAACTAACCTAAGGACATCACACACATCCATGACCGAGGCAGGATTCGAACCTGCAACCGTAGCAGTCGCACGGTTCCGGACTGCGCGCCTAGAACCGCGAGACCACCGCGGCCGGCGTATAGTAGTTAATTAAGATTATTGGTAGTAAAACCATTCTTGGCAGTAGCTGACAAACAAATTATAAATATGTTATTTCGAGCAGTGTCAACATTATACAATGCATTATCTGCCTTATCTGCCTATTAACGAGGTGTATTGTCCAGAGACTCTGCACATGTACTATCAACCACTTTTTTCTACACTAACGTAGGGCGGCCTAAATTTTTACGTTAGGGATTGTATCAGTGCTGGAAGATTATGGGATAAGCTACAAATTGGGGTACGTGTTGCTCAATTTACTGTCCACATGATGACAAGTTATAAATAAATTTTAATAAAATCTGAAGCCAGTATTTGACATAAACTTTAACACTGCAGAAACAGAAACACAAAAAAAGTATTCGTAATTTCGCCCTCAATAAAAATTCCCAAAGGACAAATATTTTAAATGCATTTTTCCCTTCTAACGTTGCCAAACACATTCACTATCATAAATCACATTAAGGCCATGAATGGACAATGTTTTCAATTTATTTTCAGCTTTCTAAACAACATGCAGATATGAATCTGCATGTGCGTAGATGTAGAGCATGTTTCGCGATAACAAACCAAGCATTTCGTGCAACAAATCAATCTCATTCCGCTTGCGTTTACCCATATGTAAAAAGCACGCTCTTTACAAACAGAAAATCAAATTAAATTTTTTATAACGTTTCAAAATTGCGTCCCCGGGACGAAAATTGGAACCTCGAGGGGTACGAAATTACGAAGAACCCCAGATCTATTACAAAGCCTGCTACAGCAACATGGGCCAGACGTTTTGCTATAGCGAATACACATGAGAAAGCAAAAGACACAACTGAAATAAGACTCAATATCTGAACTAAAATCAGTGCTCACGCAGTGAATAGCAGGCTGTTAATACGCCTGCTGCAGTTAAGTCACCTCAGTGTAAAATCATGAATATTTCGTAAACGGTAGCTAAACAAGCTATATATAACAAACTCCCTCAACAAAACAATGAACTGAGGTTACGTTGCTAAATATGTGTTACAAACTCTGTAAACTCCTAGGGGGGAGGGGGGGTGAAATTAGGAACAGGGACGACATTAGGGGCTTTTATCTTGTAATGATTTGTCTCTACCTCTCTGTGTTCACGTCCATGCGATGCAAAGCATCAGAAGTGTACAGCTTTACTGGCGGATACCGACAAACGAATTTCAGAATTTTGCGTTGGATACTGACTGTGGTACTCCTGCACGGTGGACCGACCGCTCCAGTCGGTGCATGGCGATTTCCGCCTACGAGATACAGTGTCACCGGACCGACACGTGACAGGCAGGATGAGCAGGCGCTTCTCTTTAAGGGCGACGTGCCGGCGCGGCTCCAGCGGGCAGCAGCCAGTGGCCGGCGGCCGCGCGGCGTGGCGGCTGGCACCGGCTGACTCTGGCTCGGAGGGAGGGGCTGCTGCCGAATCGATAAGCGCCGGCTGGGCCGCTCCGGCCCACGTGCTGCCGCTGCCGCTGCACGGACGCTACCGACGCCGACGCCGACGCCGCCGCCCCGCCGCCGAGACGTGGCAACGCCGCAGGCGGGACGCCACGCGGTGCTGGCGTCGGCGCCGTGTCGCGTGGCCGCGACGCGACGCGTCTCTGCCCATCTGGCAACCGAGCGCACTGCTTCGCACATACCACTTGAGGCTCCAACTAACAATGGTGAATGGTCTCTTCATTCCTCCATCAGATGGACAAGACTACTCACATCAAAAAGTTTGATTAAACAGCGGGATTTACGTTGTTACATAAACATCCTGAAAGGTGACGAGCTGGGACTCAACGTTTACCATTATCTCCCGTGGGCAATATTCTTAGTACCTAAATTGTCCCAAGAGGACTCGAAACTCGCCACTTTGTGTCAGTTGGCGAATATTTGTTTCCTGGTTCCAAAATTCAAAAAATCTGTTGGCGCTTAGCACCCTCTCACGAGAGGACCTTTGCAGTCTCAATCTCCTGTCTCTCTGTCCTCAGCTGAGTGGTAACGTACTTGCCTACAATGCAGCGGGCCTGGGATCGATTCCCGCCCGGGTCAGAGATTTTCTACGCCGATGGACTGGGTGTTGTGTTATCACCGTCATCACTGACGCGCAGGTCGGCGAAGTGGCGTCACCTGAAATAAGACTCGCAACCCGGCGGCTGAACTTCCCTGGATGGGGCCTCCCAGCCAACAATGTCACACGATCATTTCATTTCCTGTCTCTCATCAATTAAAGTCCAAGCACAGCTTCTTCAATTGTGTAGTAAACCGCAAAGGATACGTCACTGTTCGTTTGGAGTGCTGCTAAAATCCGTGCATCTTTACTGGGTTCCGTCATTAGAAGAGTTCACAGTCAGACGTGGAGAGAGTTTGGGCGACCTCTGACATGGAACGAACATGTATTGCTAGGACCTACGAAAATTTGTACGGTTGGTTTTCTTCGACATTTCTTCGACAACCCAGACTTTATGTGGATGTGGTGAGAAACACATTGAAGCACATGTATCCCCGTTCCTGCTGCTCCTGGGAAGACATACCTGGACAGCTCTGTACAACAATTTATGACATCTGTTTCTGAAAACTGTGTATTGCATTGATTTGTCATTGTATTGTTCTCTGTTATTTAATCTGAAATATATAATATATTTTACACTAGTGTGATGTTACTGGCCCAATTAATAACACCGAAAATACAGGTCTCCCGCACATCTTCCTGAGAAAACCGACTTCAAGAGCCAGAGCACGCTCAGTCTGCCAGAATCTACTGCATAGCAATAAACACTCCGCAATACAGGATAGGATTCGTTCTTGACCACAGTTTCGTCTGAGACTACGCTTATTCAATGCGGTAACCTTCCTACCTGTGGTACTATCCCGACAGGGTATGGAAGATCGCCTCTATGGTCTTTAGTACCCTGGAGAGCCGAACTGATGCATCAAGGTACGAATCTGGGCGCCGGTCGTCTTTGGATAGATCGGACGGTATCCGACACTGCAGCCGAGATCAGTAACGCACGCCTGCGCGGTGGCGCTCGGCTCAGAGGTAGCCAGATCAAGTGTTAGTGCTGGAAGAATTCGCAGCCAGTATGTGGCCGGCAATGAGGGAGCAGTGTTGGCGTCAAGACTATAATAACCAGTCTTTAGGCCAATGTCCAGTACCAAATTCCAAGTCTCTCTGTAGCATCAAGACTATAATAACCAGTCTTTAGGCCAATGTCCAGTACCAAACTCCAAGCCTCACTGTAGCGACTCATGATGAGGACATGTGGCGCTGTTGATAGTGATCTGTCCAGCGATGGCCTTCTCGGCGCTGCTCAAGATGAGCAGATTATGTGCCACATAAATCCACACTACACTCACACGGACATTACAGTCACCAGTCTGCGTTTTTGAATTTTACGACAGTGAAGCGGAATAGTCGCTTTATACCTCTAATTTCACTGACGTCGCAGTAACGCTGGTACCATGTAAGCTGCAGTAATAATTGTATATTTTATGATGATGATTACTACGATCGAAACTGGTAGCGATTAAAGGTCTGTTTTCTCAGCAGCTCACGGAGGTATCTAAATATGACCATCTTTTAATCCAAATCATTGATACTAAACGCAATAACTTCGTCAAATGACTGCATTATGCACAAGGTCTTGGTAAATCGCTGAATGTATCTGTACTCATAGAAAACCTGAAAACATAAATATTTATCACTTTAGAACGTTTATTTCTTAAATAAGAGACTGGCGATTTTCATCATGTTGTCTATAGAAATAATAAAAAAAGTGGCGTACAGCATTGTTACCTCAGAGACCATGTGTTGTTCAGCCGCCTAATTGGAACGCTTTCTCTTCTTCCACACACGATGAATCTGTGCATCTGTTTACATAGGTAACTGCAATGGGTGTTTATGTTCAGTGGTGCTATATTTTCCTTGTACCATACTGGGAAGGGAGGGTGAAACCATTTGCCAACACACCATTTGCCACTCGAATTGCACACAGGGGACCAAGAGACTTAATCATACCCGATGGACGCATGATATGCCCTTACTCCACAAGACACTATCGAAAAGTCTGGAATTTAACTGACCCATTGGGACAAAGTCTGATGATCACGAATTTTATGCCACGACCTCTCCTCTAATTACGGGGAAAGTTTCTTCCTATACGACAATCAGAATTGAGTCTCTGCATCGAGTGAATTGAAAAATGACGTATTCTGAGGAGAGGTGCCTTAATACCCAAACTGAGTCTGAATCAGAGACAGGTATGTCCTTGTTCTTAAAAATTTAGGCTACAGATTATTCCCCTTCGACGGCGACATCACTAGTGAGGGAGCACAAGTACGGACTGGACCCCGAGCCTTTTCAAAGTGACCGCCCTGGCACTAGCCTTATGTGATTTACGGAAGTCACTGGAAATCTACACTCCTGGAAATGGAAAAAAGAACACATTGACACCGGTGTGTCAGACCCACCATACTTGCTCCGGACACTGCGAGAGGGCTGTACAAGCAATGATCACACGCACGGCACAGCGGACACACCAGGAACCGCGGTGTTGGCCGTCGAATGGCGCTAGCTGCGCAGCATTTGCGCACCGCCGCCGTCAGTGTCAGCCAGTTTGCCGTGGCATACGGAGCTCCATCGCAGTCTTTAACACTGGTAGCATGCCGCGACAGCGTGGACGTGAACCGTATGTGCAGTTGACGGACTTTGAGCGAGGGCGTATAGTGGGAATGCGGGAGGCCGGGTGGACGTACCGCCGAATTGCTCAACACGTGGGGCGTGAGGTCTCCACAGTACATCGATGTTGTCGCCAGTGGTCGGCGGAAGGTGCACGTGCCCGTCGACCTGGGACCGGACCGCAGCGACGCACGGATGCACGCCAAGACCGTAGGATCCTACGCAGTGCCGTAGGGGACCGCACCGCCACTTCCCAGCAAATTAGGGACACTGTTGCTCCTGGGGTATCGGCGAGGACCATTCGCAACCGTCTCCATGAAGCTGGGCTACGGTCCCGCACACCGTTAGGCCGTCTTCCGCTCACGCCCCAACATCGTGCAGCCCGCCTCCAGTGGTGTCGCGACAGGCGTGAATGGAGACGTGTCGTCTTCAGCGATGAGAGTCGCTTCTGCCTTGGTGCCAATGATGGTCGTATGCGTGTTTGGCGCCGTGCAGGTGAGCGCCACAATCAGGACTGCATACGACCGAGGCACACAGGGCCAACACCCGGCATCATGGTGTGGGGAGCGATCTCCCACACTGGCCGTACACCTCTGGTGATCGTCGAGGGGACACTGAATAGTGCACGGTACATCCAAACCGTCATCGAACCCATCGTTCTACCATTCCTAGACCGGCAAGGGAACTTGCTGTTCCAACAGGACAATGCACGTCCGCATGTATCCCGTGCCACCCAACGTGCTCTAGAAGGTGTAAGTCAACTACCCTGGCCAACAAGATCTCCGGATCTGTCCCCCATTGAGCATGTTTGGGACTGGATGAAGCGTCGTCTCACGCGGTCTGCACGTCCAGCACGAAAGCTGGTCTAACTGAGGCGCCAGGTGGAAATGGCATGGCAAGCCGTTCCACAGGACTACATCCAGCATTTCTACGATCGTCTCCATGGGAGAATAGCAGCCTGCATTGCTGCGAAAGGTGGATATACACTGTACTAGTGCCGACATTGTGCATGCTCTGTAGCCTGTGTCTATGTGCCTGTGGTTCTGTCAGTGTGATCATGCGATGTATCTGACCCCAGGAATGTGTCAATAAAGTTTCCCCTTCCTGGGACAATGAATCCACGGTGTTCTTATTTCAATTTCCAGGAGTTTAAATCTCGGTTTCAGCCGAATAAGAGTCCGGTACCTGAGCATGGTGTCATCCCACTCGATGTTATTGTTTTTGTACTCATAAGGAGGTACTTAATAACGCTCGTCGGTAATTATTAACATTTGGCTTCATTTATTTCTTGTAAAGAGACCTGACAATACTATATTCTAGTCCCTCTGAAAATATACATTACCGCATGATAGTGATGTACTGCACATGTGACTGAATACATGGCATATAGTTCCTTGGCGGTGTAATAAATGTAAGATTCTAAAACAATGCTATCAAAATATATGGCTATTTATTTGACACTTGAAAATTCCCTCATCAAAATCAATATATTTTTTATCATTTGTATCCGAATTTGTGTTTGTCCTGTTACGACCCCTCTTTTTCAGGAATGGGTAGATATATTCCTTGCCTGTATCAATGTTAGTAACAGAGAAATATCATCCAGATTCTCGATTTCCGGGATGCAAGAATTATCCATACGCTGTTCACGAGTCGTACTCAATTATTACTAATGAATGCTGTGTAATCAAACGAATATACCTCCACTGTCAACAAAAACGAATGCTCAGCGGATATAACAAACAAAACAGTGAATAATTATAACCACTTATTTATTAGTCGTAGTTTCCTTATCACAGCTCTAGCATAGCTTGCGTGGTGTTTGACGTAGAACCGTTTCTGTACTACGTAATGTGTAACCGTGGAGTGAACAAATTCTGAAAAATTTTCATGTACATGTTATTGGACCTGACTTCTTATCCAAGTAACGTGATTCATTTATTTACGGACTTGCTGCTATTTAAGTCAGCGCTGCAGTGTTCTTGATGATGGTTTTTGCGTGTTCTTAATGATGGTTTTTGCGTCAGCTATATTTCCTTCCCATAGATTTACACTCTTACTGTATACTGTTGTATATGGAATACTGGCAAAGAAACAAGGCGGGTCATTGAGTATCTTGTTAGACACCCAAGTTCGCGAGACACCTAGATCGTTACATCCTCTATGCGCTGACTCCAAGAACGTGTGGCATATGTATATAGTTGTTGAAGCTTGCGTGTCACTAGCGGAGTAACTATTTTATGTGGTATGAGAGCAACCTGCCTATACAGTTTAACTCACATAGTGCGGAGCATACATCAAACGCCGAAGTAGGCCGGCCGGAGTGGCCGAGCGGTTCTAGGCGCTTCAGTCTGGATCCGCGCGACCGCTACGTCGCAGGTTCGAATCCTGCCTCGGGCATGGATGTGTGTGATGTCCGTAGGTTAGTTAGGTTTAAGTAGTTCTAAGTTCTAGGGGACTGATGACCTCAGAACCATTTGAACCATTTCTTGCACGCCGAAGTAACTGTTATTGGTGTGTTACAGCGGTCATCTCGAGGGTCATTTCGGGATAGTTTGCCGAAAAAGACCAGTATGTCTCTTCATATCCGGCTCTAAGGCATAATACACAAAAAAACTGACACACGAAAACAGGTAGAATGCAGGTCATAGGATTCGCAGAGATACAGGTGCGAATGACTCTCCTATCTTAGCGCGGTAAGAAATTACTAATTCGTTATCAGCGACTGCCCTTCACTATCGTCCAGAGCCAACGGGGTACCACCATTGAAAAAGAGAAAGTAAAAGTGAAAGAAAAGGTGAAAGAAGGTAATTACTTGTATGTCAGATAATTACATATCAGGCCATTAAAATTGCCACATCCGAAAGGATAGTATAAAGAAGTATTACTGATTGTCTGTATAGATCATAGCGTTACTAATAGAATGGGATTGTCAGGATCAGTAAATAATGCCCTCGAGTATATGAAACTAGCCTTTACAAATAGCTTCAGGTACATGAACATGTCACTCACCTCACCAAAAGAAATAACTTCCATAATAAAATCTTCCATAATAAAATCTTACTTGTGTAACCAGTCAATTATAACTGTAGTAAAGAAGCTTTACTTATTGTCTGTATAGATTATAGCGTTACTGATAGAATGGGATTGTCAGGATCAGTAAATAATGCCCTTCAATATCTGAAACTAGCCTTTAAAAATAGCTTCAGGTACATGAATATGTCACTCACTTCACCAAAAGAAATAACTTCCATAATAAAATCTTTAAAAACAAAGCATTCTAGCCGTTACTATGAAATATCAACAAAGTTAATTCAGGCATGTTCTTGTGAGTTCAGTACAATTCTAAGTTACTTGTGTAACCAGTCAATTATAACTGGGACATTTCCTGACAGGCTGGAATATGCAGATGTTAAGCCTCTATTCAAGAAAGGGGATAAAGAGATGCCATCAAACTACAGACCGATTTCACTTTTGGCAGCATTCTCAAAAATTTTAGAAAAAGTAATGTACAGGCAGCTTCACAACCATCTGACCACAAATAACATATTATCAATAACACAGTTTGGATTTCTGAAGGGTTCTGATGTCGAAAAGGGTATTTACACCTACAGTGAAAATGTACTTAAATCGTTAAATAAATAGGTACAAGCAGCAGGTATTTTCTGTGACTTGTCAAAGGCATTCGATTGTGTAAACCACAACATCCTTTTAAATAAATTAGAATTCTATGGTGTCACGGGCAGTGCTGCAAAATGGTTCAAGTCATACAGGAAACAAAGGGTGTCAGTGCAAGGGACTAGTGAATTAAGTCATCAGTCATCATCAGAATGGGAAGAAATTACATGTGGTGTCCCACAAGGATCCATCTTAGGGCCATTGCTTTTTCTTGTGTACATTAATGATCTCTCATCAGTTACACTGCCAGTATCAGAGTTCGTTTTGTTTGCAGATGACACAAGTATTGCAATAAATTGTTTGTCGAGTGTAGTTCTAGAAAGATCTGCTAATGATATTTTCATGGATATTAATAAATGGTTTAAAGCCAACTCACTGACATTAAACTTCTAAAAGACTCACTATATGCAATTCAGAACCTGTAAGAGGTTTCCTCCCAGCATATGCATAAAGTACGAAGAAGAGCAGATAGAAGAGGTTGACAGTCTTAAATTCCTGGGATTACAACTTGATAATAAATTCAGTTGGGAGGAGCACACCACAAAACTGCAGAAACGCCTTAACAAGTCTGTATTTGAAATTCCAGTGTTAGCAGACATAGGCGACATAAAAGTGAAAAAGCTTGCATACTTTGCCTACTTTCATTCCGTAATGTCATATGGTATAATATTTTGGGGTAACTCTTCAAGTCAAACAAAAGTTTTCAGAGTCCAAAAGCGTGTAATACGTATTATTTGTGGAGTAAATTCACGGGCATCTTGTAGAAACCTCTTCAAAGAACTAGGTATCCTAACTACTGCCTCTCAGTATATTTACTCCTTAATAGAATTTGTCCTAAATAATGTATCTCTTTTCAACAAACAGCTCAGTTCATACATACAATACCAGGAACAAAAATGATCTGCACAAGGACTTAAAAGCACTTACTTTAGTTCAAAAAGGGATCCACTACTCAGGAACACTCATTTTCAATAATTTCCCAGCAAAAATTAAAAATTTAGTTACAAATAAAGATGAGTTTAAAAGGAGCCTGAAAGACTTACTAGTGGCCAACTCCTTCTACTTCATTGAAGAATTTTTTAATAGAAACAAATGATGTATTATATATATTCGTACTATTAGTATTGTCATTTCAACTTTAAAAAAAATTGACATCTTCCACATCCACGAGGATCTCCTCAACACGGATCTGTGGAACGAAAAACTAATCTAATCTAATCTAGGAAGGATACGCGATTACATTTATGCGACATTTACTACAAAGAGAGGATAATGTAATGTAGTGAATTAAATCAGGTGATGCTCAGGGAATTAGATTAGGATATGAGACACTTAAAGTAGTAAATGAGTTTCGCTATTTGGGGAGCAAAATCACTGATGATGGTCTCAGTAGAAACGATATAAAATGTAGATTGGCAATGGCAAGGAAAGCGTTTCTGAAGAAGAGAAATTTGTTAACATCGAGTATAGATTTAAGCGTCAGGAAGTCGTTTCTGAAAGTATTTGTATGGAGTATAGCCATGTATAGAAGTGAAACATGGACAATAGTTAGTTTGGACAAGAAGAGAATAGAAGCTTTCGAAATGTGATGCTACAGAAGAATACTGAAGATTAGATGGGTAGATTCTCATAACTAATGATAATAATGAGGAGTTTGTGGCACAACTTAACGAGAAGAAGGGATCGGTTGGTAGGACATGCTCAGAGGCATCAAGGGGTCACCAATTTAGTATTGGAGGGCAGCGTGGAGTGTAAAAATCGTAGAGGGAGACCAAGAGATGAATACACTAAGCAGATTCAGAAGGATGTAGGTTGCAGTAAGTACTGGGGGATGACTCTTGCACAGGATAGGGTAGAATGGAGAGCTGCATCAAACCAGTCTCGGGACTGAAGACCACAACAACAACAACGACGACGACGACGACGATTTCGGAAATGGGTAGTCGCATTCGTCTAGCTCCAACTACCGTTCCACATACAAAGTCTGTTGATTCCCGTCGTGCGGCCACAATCACTTTCGGGAACCTTTTCACTTGAGGCACCTGACTGTGAGTACAAATGACAACTCTGCTCCGCCAGTGCGCTGCCCTTTTCACGTAGTGTACGCGATATTACGACTCTCTGTATATGTGCATGTCGCTGTCCCATGTCACCTCAATGCAATCTCCCGCAAAGTTTTTCAGACATTTTCACCACACAGTTTGTGCTCCTGGTTCATTGGTTTCCATATTTACCACCCCGTTACTCATGGTCGACTTCGAAATATAAAACAGACTGAACAGTTTTAGTGGTCACTATTCCAAAGAGCACGCAGTGAATGTATTTTATTGTTATGTCGGATAAAACAATTTGCTATTTACAGGGTTACTACCAGAGCGTTCTGACGTTCTGGTTGGAGCAGACGAGAATATTCTACAGGAAACCACCACAAAGGATGGTCCAGTCGGTACTCGGCAAGGTCGCGCGGCTACCATTAGTCCACAGTCCCGGAGGTACATTCACGTCTCCGGTTTTCCGAGAGGGTACTCTCGAGACAGATGCGAAAGACTGAGAGACAGAGGGGGGGGGGAGGGAGGGGGGGAGGTAGGGAGGGGGGTAAGGAGAGAGAAAGCCTCGCTTGTCCGCGGACGCTGTTGGTCTGTCAGCGACGGCCTGCACAGAGTGCAGCAGCTCTCCTGGCGGACCTGCAGCCCAACTCGGCTGCGGTTCAATTTCATTTGGCCGACAGTGGCGGTCGTAAATGCCGAGCCACCAGAGCCTGCAATTCAATTACATTCTGTGCGCAGGTCGCTTCTGGAACTGTTCTCTGCAGGAGCCCCGCAGGTGCCGCTACGATTTAACAAACACGTCTTTCAAGGGTTTCTCGCAAAGTTTGGGATTTCGACACTGTGTATTGCATGGACATGTCGCGTCTAGTGAAAATCTGTGCCAGTCTGGGACGCGGACACGAGTTTCCTCTTACCCGTTAAGCTATCTGAGAAAGCCTCGAAACCTAACTCAGTAAATGTTGCCGATATTTCTGCCTTTAATTTTCGAACACTTCGTGAAACTGAATTTATTTTATTAGGTATTTAACCTGCAAATTAAAATAGCAGATTTAGTGTATGCCCCAGAAATGGGAATGAGATGGAAATCAGTGAACATTATTCCCTCTGTATAGGAGCAATTTAAGACCAGTTTAATTTTAAAGCAGTACCTTCCAAACTCCAATTATTGGTGGCCACCAAATGGTATTACCGCTAGAGAAGGTCCTTGATTTGAAGAAGGTCGCCGGGGGTGTGAGAATACATTCCTGAAAATTAGCTGGCGTTTAAGACCAGCCAGGTATTGGTAATCTAACATATCTGCAGAGTTCCTCCAGAACTCGCTGGTAAAATAGACATTTGCTTTTGTAACAATGGCCATTTAGGGTGGCAATAGAAACTAGTTGATTATCCAGTCAGTCTCCTTAGTGGTACCGAGTTTTTAATGGGACGCAAAATAGTTACTTAGCCTCACTTTCGTCGGTGTCCTGGAGAAGTTAACAGGTGGCGTCCTTGTCCAGCAGCCAGGACGTCGTGGACAAACGCCAGCCGCCGTAGGCACAACACGGCGAGATGCTACGGCCTAAGCAGGGTCTGCCATGTGCGGACAGCGTGCGGGCCGAGGCTCAGCCTGTCTCGCCTTTGCTCGCTACTTACGTCTTTGCTCGGTACTTCTCACAAATAGTCGGAATAGTGCGATATTTTATTTAGCATTACGGTGCGGCGTTTCTCAGCTGCATCGACATTCTTCATTTCAGTAGGACCCTAGTGTCAGCGCAATTTACCTTTCGCTGTTTGTCAGTGGAATAAATACTAATGGGAATAATCGATTCATTCTATTGTTGGGAAAGAATCGACTCATTCGGTTTCTTTTGAGTGAAACCAGTCTTTGAGAGCAACTGAATGAAAACAATTCAATCGGTTGCACAACCCATTCACTGTTTCGAGTGAAACCAGTCCGTGGGAGTAACTGAATTAAAACATTCAGTTGGTCAGACTACGCATTTCTTCTTTTGAATGAAACCAGTAACAGGAAGCAACCCAATAAAAACAATTCTGTCATCCTGTTGTAGTTTTACCTGGCGGTTGGATGTACTTTTTTCGAGCGAAAGCACTCAGTGGGAGCAATCGAATGAAAAAAAATCGACCCCAGTGTAGATTTGCATATTAACTGAATTATTCATTCTTTGTTTTCAAGTGAAAACAATCAGTAGTTTTTCTGTCGGTTCAATCGTGTACTTATTCTTTTAACTGAAACCGTTCATTAGTATTTCAGCTATCCATTTATTCTTCTGAGTGAAAGTAAATACATACATTTTGAATGTACTTTATTTTTAGAAACATATATTTCACTCACATTTCCTTGAAATAAGACACTTTATTTGTCTCCAAAAAGGTTGTTAACCCTACTCTTGTTTCATGCATAACCGAAAAAGCTGAAAGCGTTGTACATAAAATCACTCAAACCCGACAAGTGAGTGAAAACATTCACATAACGGCCGTAACCGACGGAGACTTGCTTCAGTTGATTGTCTCACAATCAATTAAACCACTCCAACACGTTGAGTGAGTGAAAACATTCATATAGGTGACACAGCTGTTGATACTAGTTTCATTAGAAGGAAAAAAACCGACTGAGCGAAAAAAAAAAACAACTGACTGACCAAACGATTGTTAAAAACAGTCGATTGTCCCATCACTAGGAATAAAGGAAGTTCACAAATCCAGTGGCCGTTTGCACAGAAAGTTGGCTTGCATCGAGGAACGCTGTCCAGCGATCTATCGTCACAAGCATTTAAAAATTATTGGGAATGACAGAAGAGAAGCAAAAGAATTCTAAACATCGCACAGCACATATACAGTCGCGTAATCGATAAATACCGCAAATTTGCTACGGAAATACATTACAACACCGTGAAAAAAGAGTTTAAGGATTTAGCTCACGATGAAAGAGAGAAAAACCACAATTCTGTACAACATGAAGCACTTTGTGCTGAGTTTGCAGGTGTGGATAACTTGATGAAATTGGTGGTGCGAATAGTAAACTTACTGAAGTCAGGCGCATTATTTCGTTGTTAGCTCCACCACTATTCGATGAAACAGAAAGAAGAGTATACAGACTTTATATTTTATTACAAAGTGCGTTGGTTAAATCAAGCGGCACGCTTGGAACAATTTCTCGATTTAAAGCCTGTTCTTGTTGAAGTTATGAAGGAAAAACGAGAACATAAACGAAAAGTGATTGCAGACCTCGTATTTAAGTGGACTTGACTGCATACGACACTACAAGGTGGAAAACAACTAATTTCAGATTTGGTGGGGCAGCATCGAAAATGAAAATCGTATTATGGAGCGAACAAATTCGGACAAAAAATACTGTCAGTTTTCCCAATCTCCCTGGCGTTACAGAAAACACGAGGTTTCAAGAATCCATTCTGACCGTAACGGAACTAGAAGGATAGTTTTCTAAACGTCTTGAGGTCAAAGTCAATCTTTCTTCTGTTTTCGAACTGTTTTTGAGACCGTTTGTCGTTTCATTTGAAAGTACCACTGAGCATGTGCAGATGGAACTGACGGATTTGCAGTGTATAAGGGGCCATCATATGAAAACAAATCATATAGAAAAAATTTAGTAAAAATTTATTTTTTCAAAAGTAATCGGCACAACTGTTAATGCATTTACTCCACGAGACAAGATGGTCTATGCCGTCATAGAAAAATGTAGTTGCCTCTGGAAACATGATTATACGAAGAAGTTTACCTATTCGTCCGAAGCAAATAGATGGCCACGAATGGCTTTTTTCAGGGCTCGAAAAATTAGGAAATCACAAGGAGAGCTATCGGGACCTTATGTCGATGTCGAAGGCCTTCTCAGCGCAAATTCTGCAAGCATACTTTAAACAGCCTTGGCAACATGTGGAATTGACCGATTTCTATAATTTTGGTGCAGAAGGACATTTGTAGCCGGCGATTTTCTTCGAAGGAACAGGTGCACGCCTGGGTGCAATCATGGTTCCATAGGTAATGACAAACATTTTTTCCACAACGACAATGACCATCTTGCCTCACAGTGCGATAAATGTATTAACAGTTATGAGGATTACTTTTGAAATAATAAACAGTCTGCTTACGTTGTTCCCTTCTGTCTCATCTTCATTTCATTGCCCCTTATCACTCCGTTATAGAACACAAATTCTTTTACCTTAAAACTTTGCAGGTCTACATTGTTTCCTTTCGGAAGAGTTTCCACGTCTCCATAATGAGGCTGCTAACGTCGTAAAATATTTCGATCAACTTATGCGATGGAAGGTTATTTTCGATCATGAAATTAAATAACTCACGAGTACGTGGCAACCTGCATTTGAAAATCTGTGGAATTGTCTGGCATGCCGATAGTACCAGATAAACATTATATTATGTCATCACGATGCGAAAATCATCCATGTTGTTGAAAAACATGAATCACGAAATCAAGTCTTATGCAGTGCGACTGCATTGCCATTTACATGGGCGCTGTTACAGTTCTCCCGTCTTCCCCCTCCTCGCGCTCACACACCGTGGCTTGGCGCTGGATGAAGTGTGCAGCCAGCAGAGAGAGCTAGGGAGACAAGTATGGCACGCGAGCAAGAGCACTGGTCGCGTGCGGAATTCTTGGATGTCCGGGGTTTACAGGATAGTTAATGCGACATCATGCTCCACTGTTGTTCCTGATTGCTGGCATTTCTCTTTCTGGCTCATTTCAACCTCAAAAAATGGTTCAAACGGCTCTGAGCACTATGGGACTTAACATCTGTGGTCATCAGTCCCCTAGAACTTAGAAGTACTTAAACCTAACTAACCTAAGGACATCACACACATCCATGCCCGGGGCAGGATTAGAACCTGCGACCGTATCGGTCACGCCGTTCCAGACTGAAGCGCCCAAAACCGCACGGCCACACCGGCCGGCTTTCAACCTCACAGAAATTTCATTGACTACATTTTTGTAACTTTTAATTGATGCCTGAGAACGGATTAACTTGATATTGAACGCTATACATTCTTTCTTCTCGATTTCAGTGCTTAATTTTTATTTCCTGTTGCTTTGTAAATCCTTAACGGAGAATATATCGCAATTAATGAGTCGAATTTGCTCTCTTGCCATTATTGTGATTGTGGAACTGCCGTTCCTATTCAGCTACAGCTCCACGATCAGCTTTGATTAATCAGTGCTGAAAGTGATTGCTTGCGTCACACTTGCTAGTCGGATCGAGTGAGATGCTTCCAAGGTCTCAAGGCGTGCGATCACTTTCTCACTGAGTTTCATCAGAAGCGGTGGGGAGGTGAAGTGTAAGCAAGCAATTTCTAGCAAAGCTTATCTAACGGGGTGTGTAGGAATAGCAGCAATGTAGGAACGGAGTCGAAGCAGTACCGCAGCTTACCTTGCAACAAAGGAATACACTGAAGAGCCAGACATTATTTCCACCCTCACCTTATGAAACGGAGAGGCATTTTGCTGGGAAACGTCATCACGCAAGAAGGCCGCATAATGTTCACGTAGTATATAGTTGCCGTCGTGCCTTCGAGAACTACAACAATTCCCTTGGGAGCCCACAGGCATAACACTGCCCCCACCAACTAGCGTTAAAAGTTCAGTACATGTTTCGAGCAGTTAATTCGCCTGGATTCAGGGTACCCGGTCATGACCGTCCAAAATCCAGTCTTGACGATTACGCGCTCATCGCAGCCATAATTCAGGAGGCCGTTGGCTCAACGTGAGGACACGAAAATGGTTTACAATCGACGATACATGTGCCACACTCGCAAATGTTCCAAAATGCACAATATATCACGACACGCACACCACCTAGTGAAATATTGCGGTTAAACGAGTCGAATAGCAAGATATTAGCAGAATGAGATTTTCACTCTGCAGCGAAGTGTGCGCTGATATGAAACTTCCTGGCAGATTAAAACTGTGTTCCCGACCGAGACTCGAACTCGGGACCTTTGCCTTTCGCGGGAAATTGCTCTACCATCTGAGCTACCGAAGCACGACTCATGCCCGGTACTCACAGCTTTACTCCTCGAGTCTCGGTCGGGCGCACAGTTTTAATCTGCCAGGAAGTTTCAGCAAGATATTAAAAATCAGAATTTGGAATCGGACGTGTTTGCCAAACGCGGTATCGTACAAAGGAAATCTGGATGTCGCCTTTTATATGTAAACAAGCTTAGCGCCCTGTGCCTCACTGTATCGCCCACACCAATTTCCTTTTGGTTATCATTTAATAAAAATTTTATGTTGTTCATAAATTGCAGCATCTTCTAAACTTTCCATACCTATTAAGGCCGTAGAATAGTGGTCTTTTTTGACCAAAAATTGATTCTGCATCTAATGTTCGAGGTCTTCGTTAATCCTGTCTTGCGACGATATTTCCATAGAAATTTTCATCCCATAACAAATTTATTCAGAAGTCAAATATAAATTTACTTAGATTTAGCTTTAAAAATGCTTTGATATAACGAAATATTTCATACCCTATTTCACACCCTACTTCACCTCCATAGGGGGTTATTTCTTCAAAAATACTGAAACACCTTTTTTTCTAACCAAGAAGCCAAATACAAATATTCTTAGATTTAGCAAAAAAATGCTTTCATAATAAAGTATTTTCATAAAAAATTTCAAGCCCTATTGCATGCTCTATTGAATTTCAAAAACAGTGAAACACGTATTATTTCATTTCTAACGAAGAAGTAAAATAGTAGTTTTCATAGATGTAACCTTAAAATGCTTTAGAAGTTCTTTAACAGTGGTTTGTTCTCAAAAACATTTTCACCAACTATTCCAGCCCCTTAGGGATCAAATTTCCAAAAATGCTAAAACACTAATGTCTTTATTTCTGACGGAGAAACCATACACCGATTTCCGTACTTCTAGTTTCAAAATTTCTTTAATAGCGTCAGATTTTCAAGAAACCTTTCCTTGCTTATATCATGCCACTGATAATTTCTTCTTAAATGATACCTACAGTACAAGATCACCTCCCCCTGCAAATATAAAGTTCCCATCCTTAGCAATTTGAGCTGGACGATGCTGACTCAACCAGTCAGGACACTGACTTTTATATATGGAGATAAACGTTTGAAATGTACGGATTTTTGCCATGAATGCATGGATTCCGGCTGCTCACGAGCGTGATACGTCATGTGACGCAACTGTACCGTGGCGGATAACCCTAATCAATATTTCAACATATCTGCAGTCAGTTTGTGAACCACTCTCTGCGACTTGCTTCACCGACTGAATAGGACAATAAGCATTTATCGATAAATGCCTATTGGTACCCGTTCTATGCACAACATGAACCTCACAAATTAGAATGGAACTTACACTCGGAAATAGTTTTTGGTCACTCACAGTTCGGATTTTTCCATATTTGGATTCCTGTAGTCTGTCTATTGTCACATCAGGACACACAATGTAACTATCATTTTTCTACCACATAAATTAATGTGCAGTCGTCTGTAGATGTGGTGACAAATTAACAACACAACTGGTGGAATTACAATACCGGAAAAAAATTCTCACAACACGTATGGCGCTACTTTGACTTATTTCTACAGTAATATACACACCTGTATGTCGATGACACTAAGGTATTTGTAGTTGATTCGCTGTAAGCCAGTTCTCTCCATTTCTCTCCATTGCCTGAAACAGCCTCGTTAACGCACCCCTCACTTGTGACGTTCGCACGCTATATTGACGTTTTGACTGGCGCACTAAATATGTGATAAGCAGACGATTGTGAAATGGTGTCGCTTCTCGAAGAATCTGTTTTATAAGGACTACCGTCGTTGACTATTCTCAAACAGCACTATCTTCTAGAGTCTTCTGTAAGTGGACAGCGCAACCTTCTTATAAAGTCGCAAATGTTAATTTTAAGATGTTTGTAACCTGTAAAATCGAAGCATCATGTGAACAGAATGTGCAGGTGAACAACAAGAAAAACACACCGAAAATGTGGATGACGAAAAATACACGATGGAAATTAGCAAAAGTTTTGACAGAGAACTTGGTACCTGTTTACATCAACAACAAATTCTTTTGGCCATTTAACTGAATAATTCCCATTCTTTGTGCTGAATATTCAAGTTTTAAGTGCTTGTTAACTCATATCAATAATTTCACTCCAAAGATAGTGTCATTCTACGCAATATTAAGATTATATACACCGACAAACTTTAATCACAGGTTCCTTAGACCAAAACAAGAGTGAAAGTCGAGTACACATGGGCTCTGAAGCGTACACTTTAAGAGATATGAGTACTAGTTCATCTTCCATACCATGAAACACTTCTCTTCTACTGCAAGCTCTTTGCATTTTATGTTTTCGGAAGAAGTAGCACGGACCAAAAAAAGCAAATAAGTCTAGCAAACTTGGGTTCTAAAATGCTTACATTAAGAGCTATGAGCAGTTGTTTAGTAGAAGAGATGTTTTTCACATGAGCGAATATGAACAAGTGCTCATAGCTCTTAAAGTATGCATTTTAGACCTATGATTACTGGACATGTTTTTTTTTTGTTGCAGTCCATACTACCTCCTCCCAAAATATGGAAAGCGAAGACCTTGCCTAGAAGAGATATGTTTCACTGTATCGAAGACGAACAAGTGCTTATACCTATTAAGGCTGGCATTTTCGAGCCCATGTTTACTAGACTTTTTTACTTATCTCTGTAGAATTCTGTATAAGAAAACTGTCCCTAAAGTTTGGAAGTGTTTTTTTGGGACGTCCTGTATATACGGTCCACTTCCGTGTCTGACTTCCAAGCAGTGGACCTGGGTTCAATTCTCAGTACTACCATGGAGTTGTGCTTGGTAGAAGGACTGGAACAGGTTTCAGTGATCCTCGTCACTACTTTAATGAAAAGTAGCAGTTCTAGTGTCTAAAAGCTGTCAACGACGGCAGATTTTTCAGGGATATTTTGGTATACGGAACCCACGGTCTCCACCGGCTTGTTAGAGAGTAACATTGTAAATATGATTTATTCGGTTTGTTACAGCAGACACCCTTACATGTGTGAAAATACCTCCATAACTTTGAAGAAGCTTGTAATATGCTACAACCAAACCATATAAAACGCGCAACAATCCTCAGACAAATGTAAATGCTGTGACGTGGTTACCGTCGGTGTGGAAACAGCTCATCATAGCGTCCATTGCATTCACTGAACCCATACACAAGATGCCAACTCTTCATCAGCAGAACTATCCATTGTGCTGACATGTGTCACTGTTAACGCACAACCAACGCTGCCAGAGAAACAACACCGAGACACGAACAGGCACTGAATGTAAACTTGAGAGCGACAACAGCTTAAAGAGGGCATTGTTGTTGTCAACAGTAGGTGCTGTAAGCGAATGGGTACAAGACACTCAGCGCATACCGTCGACATTGGCACTGTTGCGCACTATTTTCAGTACAATGTGGGTACAAAACATATTGAGACATAAAAGCAAACGAAATGCAATAACTCTGTAACGAGCCGCCAGTGAAACGTGGGGCTTTACACCACAATATTCAAAATCCATCCTATAAATAATGGAACTTTCCTGGAACCCAAAGGAAGTGGCGAGGGCAAAGTGGGCAGGACACATTGTTCTGTTCTTTCCCCCAGGAGTCAAGGGAAGTGTAGGGAACGTGGAGTGGAGGTACAAAGCACGTCAATAAGACAAGGTTAATTTATTTATTTAATTATCTCTTTTTATTTTATTATGTTTTTACCACCGAGCGCAGTAGGAAACAGACATCGCTGAGAAGAAAAAGCCAATGACCGGAGAATAACCATTAGCAAGAGTGGAAAATGTGTGGATCAACTTCTCATTGCAGTAACACCTCAACTTAGGGGTGGGCTAAGAAAGACACCACAAAGAAAATTAGAAAAAAATTGTCTGTATTTGGGACTATGGATAACCGCGCAATGCACTTCATTAACGAAGTGCCAAAAATCGAGAACATTCTTTCTCGCCGTCAGCAAACATGTAGTGAACTGCGTGTCCATAAATTCACTTCACGGAGTTCGTCTTCGTTTGTGGGAAGTAACAAGAGCCCGGAAAGAGGAGCAGGCGAATAGGTATCTGATGAGGAGCCGTAAGGGGTAATTAACACCACCATCTGTCGTACCAGGAACGAGACACCTATCGCCGAATCGCACACCAGGGGATGCTCGTCTTTGTCCAGACCATCACAGCCGACACCCAGCGGGTGCCTGCAAAGTGAATGGCCTGAACACCATACATGCTTCCCATAGATTGTAAAGTACCATGCAGACTGGATGTCAGTCTCAAGATAAGGAGCGCACACCGATCGCCAGAAGGCACGCCAGTCGACGTCGGAATGCTTCCTCTCAACCACACTCGGTGACCTGTACTACTGAAGAAAGCCATTGGTTGCTTCGAGGACATCAAGCGCTTTGGCAGTAACGCAGTACGGACATAGATCAGTCCAAGGAAAAAATGGCAGAAGGAGGGGGCTGTCATGTCCGAAAGCTGGATAGGGACTGAGAGAGAGCCTCTAGGAGCAAGCTGGTCAGGCTCATGAGACAACGGCACCACAATGGCATCTGACAGCTCTGTCAGGGACATGAGGCAGGCCAAAATATCCCTTATACCACTGGAGAGAGAGTGTCTCGTACCGAATCTTGAACAGCAAGCGGTGGCAAAAGTATGAGCCCAATACCGCTAGAATGCGGTGAGCCATGGATGTCGGAATGGGAAATGTCTATGGTGTGTGGGTGATACGTGACGCCCAATATAGATTTACATATTGTGATCGTTGCAGACGATCGAGGGCTCGTAAACGACGACCAAGGAGCCCGGCTCATAATTGTGCAGTAGACGTCGGCAGTTCAAGGCAACCGTGCGCCGCAGATCACTCGAAAAATCGAGTCCTTAGCATCAGATCGTAGCAGCTACACGCAATGGAGCAGCGTAGTCCTCAAAAAGCCCCGCACCTATAGTCATTGGACTCAATTTATGGGCGTTAATAGTTACCATAAGATGCCAATGACTCCCTGACATCAGCACCGCTACGATGAATAAGGACAAGATCGTCCGCATAAACAGGGTAGCAAAAGACGTGGCCACTGAGAGACATCCCAGGCATTTGTTGACGGAGGCCGCAGAGAAACGGTTCCGTGGCGAAAGCATAGAACAGTGCCAGAGTGGGCAGCCTTCACGCACTGAACGACGGATCAAGATGGTGGAGGTCAGACGCCCATTGTAGGGTACTCGGAACGTATCTCTATGAAGGTAACACATTACGACGTAATATCAAAATATCCCATATTGCCGAGTATCTCTTCCAGGTAGTCGTGATCAAGACGATCGAAAACCTCGCTGAAACAAAGAGCGGTTAAAAGTACAGGCGCTCGACGAGCGTGAGCTGGAGAGATTATGTCTCTTTAGCCACATAAGGCAGTGTGTATGTTAGTGGCACCTCCCAAATAGGTTTCATCAGGAGAAGCCACAAACTGGGTTGTCCTCTTAACCCGTGCAGCCAACAACCGAATAAATATATTTCTGTCACTGCTGAGCAATTTTAAGGTGCGATAATCGCATATTCGTGATGTACCCCGAGGCCTCTGGATGGGAATCACGAGGCCATCGAGGAAACCCTGTGGGATCTCGACATTAGGCGACAAAAGGTCTCGACGAATTTTCGTCCTCATCGATGATAGTAGTGGACGAAATGTCCGCTAAAGCTACAGTGGAAGGCCGTTAGAGCCAGGCGACTTATTTGCAGGACCGGCCTGGATAGCATGATGGACTTCGTCCTACGTGACATGTATCAGATCATTGCAAACCTAGGAACCGAGCCATAGGACGGTCGGAAGACTGCCGTAGTGCGGAGTACAGCATAACATAATGCGGACTCTATATCGCGTTGGGTATTTAAGCGCCGCCCATCGTCAGTAGTAAGAACATTGATCAAACTCATCCAACGTTGGTGCCATCCCACTATTACGTGGAACACAGGCGGAAGACCCTGCGCTAAACCGTCGTGTGTGCGTGTCCTGACTATAGCTCCTTCAAGGCGACTACCACTAGGCCATAGATGCTGTATCTTTGATAGTTGGAAACAGATATATAAATTCTGATACATACACGGGATGAGCAAAATCGAATAAGTTAGTAACACCGCTACATCGCGTGAAGTTCACGTCACTAAAAGTTGGTATGTATCTGGTCTCATCTTAAAGCTATTACTAAGGAAGTGTTTGTAATTTCGTCATTAAAAAGAAGTTTACACAAAATAAGAATATAACTATGAGGCTGAAAAGTCAAGGAATCTATCATAATAAATCTGCTCTGAAATCATTCATATTTCATCAATTTAATTAAAACTCAAGTTTTAATGAAGAATACACACGCGCAGGGTGATTAAGCTGCCACAGCTCAAGTTATAACGAAGAATAGAAAACACACAAATACACGCAGGCTGATTCAGCTGCCTTACCGACTCGTTTCATGCAATCCAAACTGCATCTGCATCAGGAACGATATCCAGACAGGCGATTGCCACGTACTCGAAGTAACTTCCCACTCAGAGCTTTGGGCGATTGTTAACAAACGGAATCGTACTGTAAAAAATACAAGTAAGTATTACACATGAGTTACACAGTATTTTTGGACCAAGATATACTTTACTTCTGCCATACTTATCCCAGTGTATCCAATCTTTATTTGTGTAATCAGCGCTGTGGTCGTACAGGTGTAAGTTCATTCCGTTTATAGTACTTAATCTATTGTAAATGGTTCAAAGTTTATATAGAGGAACGTTGTTACTCCCACACTTGCCATTTCGATATCTCCTGTTAATTTCATTTTTTTGCAGTGTTGAAACACATTTTATAAGGTAACATTTCTGAATCATTAACAAAAGGATTAAGTACAAAAATTACAGATACGACATTCAAAAACTGTAGGATTACACCACTAATTACACAAAGAAAGATTGATGACACTGAGATACGTATGGCAGAAGAACGGTATATCTTGGTCGAAAAATATGTTGCAACTCATTTTTTTACAATGTGACTCCGTTTACTAACAGTCGCCCAAAGCTCTGAGAGGGAAATTATACCGAATACGTAGCTGTCGCCTGTCTGGATGCCGTTCCTGGTACGTAAGTAGTGCAGGTTGCATCCGTAGCGGCAGCTGATTCACCCTGTATACACTCACAGGGTGTTACGGGTACACGCACAGATATGTGGTACCTTAATATGTACACACATCAGTGTGGTGGTCGTTCTTCTGTATGCCGAACAGACTTCCCACAAACACATCATGTAATAAACTGCCTGATATTTTTTGCATAGTCTTTGCATCATTACGTCGACTACCCCTCTCAGTATAGACTATTCATTTTGCTTCCATCACACTTCAGCACCTGGCTTGGTGCTCAAAGGAAAATAAGCATTAATGACTAACTCTTGCCACACGCACTTAGAGATACTACTCAATATAGAAACCTACAACTTAGCTGTAATTATTAGTCTGCAAATGATGTAAATACTGACGTAATGTTGTTCATCACACCTTCATCAGCCACCGATAGAAGTATCTGCAGTTATACTTGTTCCGGCCTCTGTGTGTGTGTGTGTGTGCGTGCGGGGAGGAGGGGGGGGGGCGGAGGGGAGAAAAATTTATAAATGTAATCATGGCTGTGACCATGTGACTAAGTACTTAATAGTGTAAGGCTCAGTACCGGTTTATCCTTCGTTCAGTATGATGATTAAACATCCAAACACTTTTATAGCTTAAAATTGTTGTGGACTAATATTGAATCGAGCGCTATTCATCTGGTAAAAAAACAGGACATTATAAGCAGTTTACGTCATTTTATTTATGTTTTATGAACTCCAAACTAATGGTATATTAACATCATTCCGATAACTACTTGAGTAGTAGTTTCTAACGTTACTATTTCCAATGATAACATGTTGTTCAATTCCCGGAGTATTTACTAAATCGCCGCGTGGTCTAAGGCGCTGCAGTCATGGACTGTGCGGCTGGTCCCGGCGGAGGCTCGAGTCCTCCCTCAGGCATGGGTGTTGTGTTTGTCCTTAGGATAATTTAGGTTAAGTAGTGTGGAAGCTTAGGGACTGATGACAGCAGTTAAGTCCCATAAGATTTCACACACATTTTTTATTTACTATATCAACTCTCCTGGTTGAAAAGAATTTATTTACCAAAGTAAATAATTTTATTTTCTGTATTATCCAAATGGAAACGTAATCTGTGTAACACAGTCACAGAAAAAATTTTAAAGCATTCTTCTTGAAAATCTCTTTTACGGTAATCGATATGCGAATCTTACTCCCCCAATTAAAGAAGTTACTCGAGACAGAGAACCTCACTTCATCGTGTTGACGAAACTGGAAAAGCAGCTTTACAGACACAATTCATCTAATACAAATGTCACTCGGGAAACCAACTACTGATCTGAAGAGCAAAAACAATCCAAATGTAGCTGCTAAGTACGACAGGGGCAAACTTTTGCAAAATTCGACTTTCGTCTTCTGCAAGTTGTGTCGAATGTTGCCATGCAGTGTGCCACTTCCAGCGCACCCAGTAGTTGTGTATGCTACGTCGGGAGCCTGCTGTGGACACTAGTTAGTGACGATTACAGTGCTGACATTCACGAAGTGTGGTGAAGTCTTGTGTGCGATCGGGGATGTGGGAGGATATCACACAGCAGAGGTGGTCCGTAATTAGCGGCGGTTCGTGGCGCTGGTGGTGCGCGGCGTGACTAATGTTCGTGGACTGCCCTCTTTGTTTCGCAAGGCCACCGATCGCTGCCAGCGGCGGCGCAGACAAAAATATTCCGCCTGCCATAGACGAGCCGCATCGGCAGCGGAGGAGAGTAGCTGAGCCACGGCCGCGACAGCCAACAGCGAGCAGCGTCCTCTTATGGCGGCTATCACACACACAAACTGTCGACAAGGAAGAGTTGTCCTTCACACCGCCTGCCGCCTGCCTCTACAGTTGGTACGATACAGAGGAATGCACGAGCGTGGCCGATATGTGTGGTTGTTACTCGTGTGCGGTGTACGGGAGAGAATTCCAATGCATTTCGTATAACTTGGCTGAATGTCCGACGATCAGCGTGCTATATCGCCTAAAGACACAGCCAGCTGCTCAACGTATATGACACCCAGCACTCACTCACAAAGTGTGTCCTTGAAGTTTCACCAACAGCCGTGTACAATCAAAGCGCTGCAATAGGCGTCCAGGCCGCTAATGAAATGGAGTAGCGATGTAGCATCAAGTTTTGCTTTAAGTTCTGTGTTTGTGTGCGAGAACTCGTCGAATTTGATCACAATACTGAGAGCCTGGCTGCTGGCCTCTCCTCCACGTCGACATCTCAGCCCACAAAGCGGGGACCATGCAAACAGGTCTCAGTCCCGGATCATCCGGCGTATTCGTCGTCGCTCCCCAAATTGAAGCTGGCATTAGAGGGTAACGTTACGACGCAATTAAGGACATCCAAGAAAATTGTACTGCAATACTAAATACAGTTCCAAAAAGAGAATAATGATTACTGTTTCTAAGGACTTTTAAAACGATACCTGCTAACGGAACTGGGACATACTGTGTACGCTCCAAAGTCACAGAGTGTGCAGCTGCGATGTACTTCCATTGTACATGACTACAGCTCTTGTGGCGCTGCGACGTTGTTCTTAGCCGTGTGGCAGGGCCACCTGGCTGTTGGGTCACAATCGGCGAGTGAGGGAACTGCCGGCCGAGTGAAATCGAAAAACCTAACATTTGACCCCTATCTGTTGTCTGCGGGTGACATCTTCAAGTGAGGGAAAGGAAAGGGGACTGCACCTGCTATGAGGTTCTGATTCACACCTCGGCTTTATAATCATTGCAGTAAAAGTTCGCTTCAGCGTACTCCTCAACAGAGGCTTCACTCATATGTTTTCAAAACTCGATTGCAGTTGGCTGTTGTCAGATCCTGTCATCAGCTATTGCTATCACCTTACGGCAGAAGACTAGTACACATCTTCTACAGCACCGTAATACAAATGTGGTACAGTTTCACATCTTCTTGCTTGCCATTAAGATAATCAGCAGGTGTAATAATCTTTATTGCCATTCTGTTAAGCTAATGAAGAATCAAATGCCATTAGTGGATGCTGTGACAGGCTTAAATGGTATTTGGAGCTGGAAAAGAAGTGCACCCCCCCCCCCTCCCCCAACGGGGGCGACAACTATAATAGAGGACAGCATCCGAGGAAAGACAATAAAATTGTGCTCAAGTTTTGGAAATTTCTGTAGAGGGGTACGCAGCATCGCAATTTTACTTCAGCCAATAGTTCCCAGGAAGCAAATCGAGCTTCATGCACGCTACAACTTTCACCCCCGTACAACGTTGAAGAGGTCCTCCACGGACGGGTATGAAACATTAGATCTCTCGAAGAAATTCATTCGACCATGTCATAATAGACTGGAATATTTTCATAAGCGTGAATACAATGTATTACAGAATATTTTCACTACTACCAATGACCGAAAGAAAACTGAATTACTCATTTTTTCTGCACAGGAGCAGACCACCAGAACTAACGCTCGGATTGCACAGGCAGAATGCTGAGGCACAAATTATCCACTCGAACTTTTGCCGAATTTACCATTTGTCTGTGGCAAAGAACTAGAGTGACCCCAAGTCAGACAAGGTTGTCAAAAACGAACATGCAAAATTACTGTAAGTCTTGTGGGTTCAAACAGATTAAATGCTTGAACACAGTACATCAGATCACAACTGTGAAGAAAAAACAGTGTGGATCACTGACACTGTCATCCCAGGTGATAACAGAATCGACGAGAAACAACCGGAAAAACTTAGCAGATAAGAGGACTTGAGAAAAACTACAGCAACTCACGCGTAATCCAGTGAATGTGGTCACAGTGGTTTCCGACACCCTGGGAGCAGAACCAAGAAACCTTAGTGGGCCTTGGAAACTATTTATTGGTTAATTAGTTTCGAGTCCCATTTATCATTTTGCACGATAAATCGTAATGACGCGGACAAGTTATTGTTTATCGAAATCAGAAATTAATTTGTAAGTATGTCTATATGCTGAACAACTATGATTTTAGTAATTCCTACCCACCACATTTCACATATCACAATAATATAAATTCTTGTACGGAACAGAAGGCGCTATCAAGAAGAATCTTTTTCAGTTTGTCGTCAAATTTTTCTTTGCTGTCTGCCAGACATTTTATATCAATGGGTAAGTGATCAAAAGCTATAGCTGCAGCACAGAGTACCTCTTTTTGTGCCAAAACAATCTTAATGTGGAGTAATTAATGCCATTTTTCTTTCTGGTATTGTATTTACATACATTATTGTTCCTTTTTAAATGGAGTGGATTATTAACAACAAATGTATTGAGTATGCAAATATACTGTGAAGCAGTACTCAGAATGCTCAACTCCTTAATCATATGTCTACAAGGTGATCGTGGGCGACCACTGCGTGTAATTCTTACATGTCTTTGAGCAGTGAAGACTTTCTTCCTTATAGATAAGTTATCCCAGAACGTTATTCTATGTGACATTAACGAATGAAATATGCAAAATATGTCATCTTACTGATTTGTCTTTCTCCGAGATTTGCAATGACTCTAAGTGCAAATGTAGCTGAGTCAAATTGTTTTAGGATTTCCAAAATGTGCTTTTTCCACTTTAAATTCTCATCAATATAAACACCTACGAATTTTGAAGTTTACTTCCTATTAATTATTCCCTAATATATATGTGCCAGCCGGAGTGGCCGGGCGGTTCTAGGCGTTTCAGTCTGGAACCGCGCAGGTTCGAATGCTGCCTCGGGCATGGATGTGTGTGATGTCCTTAGGTTAGTTAGGTTTAAGTAGTTCTAAGTTATAGGGGACTGATGACCTCAGAATTTAAATCCCATAGTGCTCACAGTCATTTTTAATATATATGTGGAATAACAGGAAAATCGCAATATCACCTCTCCGCAGTCAGAGTAAAGTCCCCGGACTGTATTGTTGAATTACAATACAGTACAGTTTCCTGCATGCTTTTGCTTAGATGTGGCATGCCCATTGGCTGTCTACACCACCAATATCATAAAAACTTCCATTTATCCCGGAGAATAATGTGTGAATCACAGGGACTTAGGGAGATCGAAGAAAACACAAGCCAACGCTGTTTTATTATTAAATGCTCGTAAAATCGGTGAGTGAACATGTAATTGCCGTTCTCAGTATAGCAAACCTTATGAAATCTAAACTGTAAATAGCTGAGGATATAACTGTTAGTCAAGTAAGATACTATTCTAGAATACATCACTTTTCAAAAATTTTGGAAAATAATGTCAGCGGTGAAACAAGTCGGTAGTTATTGACGTAATGTTTACTGGCTTTGAGTACGTCTCAAGCACGCGTGTCAGGTACTCCCGTTACCCATTTGTGGCTAGGCGACTACACCTGTAGTTGCTGCATCATTAATGATGTAATGCTACACAAGCATTTTGCGATTTAACTTGTAATCGTACAAATGACACACTCATGTTCAGAAAAACTGAATGTCTTGAACGACTAGAGATAAGACGTTCATAGTCACAGGAGATGTACAATAGCATGTTTTTCAGAAATGATTAGCATTTGAACCATGTCGGACAGCGGGTTTCAGATCCCCATCGATACTGCGGCGCAACACCACCTGCCGGTAAAATGTGTCTGCGGCTCTCGCTGTCGCTGTAAACCGAAGGTAATGGATCAGTGTGACTTGAGCAGATGTTCAGGATGCCTCGAATAGCTATGTGCGAACTGTACCGTCAAATCAGTGAATTTGAGAGGGCGCATTATTGGTATGAGTGATTTGCTGCTCGTGTGAGACGAAGTGTTTCGGTACTTACTGCAAAGGGTCTCTTCCCCTCCCCCCCCCCCCCCCCACCCTCTAGAAGATCGGCACCTCATTCGAATGGCGTTGCCGTTTATTACGGTATAGGCGACGTGTGCGTTTGTCCACGTCTCCGCCTACATTTGACGAATGTGCAGAAACACGCTAGACACCAATGGTGTGCGGAACGACGTTAATGGGAGCAGGAATTGCATCAGGTAATTTTTTTGGATGAATCCAGCTTCTGTTTGTTTGAAAATGATAGCTGCATTTTGGTTCGCCGCAGACAGGGGAGCGGCATCACTGTGACTGCATTCGCATAAGACATACAGCGCCAACTCAACGGCTTATCGTGGAGTGAGCTGTTGGGTACAGCCACAAATCTCATTTGGTGCGTGCCCAGGGAACTGTGACCAGTGTGACCTACGTGAGTGACACCCTGGGACCTGTAGCCATACCTTTTCTGCGCGACAGCCCAGAAGCCATTTTTCGGCAAGAGAAAGCATGACCACGTGTTGCTGCACGAATACGTACCTTCTTGGTGTAACAGGATGACAGCCTTTCGCCCTGACGCCCCATATCACCATCCTTGTCGCCAGTCGAAAATGTGAGGGATGTGATGAAATGATGGGTGCAGCGCTGTGACCCAGTGCCAACCTCCACACATGAACTTTGGAACCAGGTGAATGCAGCATGAATGGGTATACCACAGGACGCCATTCGCACCTTATAGGCCTCGATGCCATCATGCATTGAACAAGTTATCAGGGCCCGTGGCGCACCCTGTGCCTACTAGGCAACAGGAATATGCTGAACCGAGATGCTAACCATTTCTGCAGAACACATTAGTGTTCACATCCTGTGTATTGGAACATCCTATCTCTAGTCGTTCAAGGTGTTCTGTAACGGCAACACTGTACATGGGTGTACTTGTAACAGCACAGACGCATAGGGCTTGGAGTAGAAACGATACGCAGACGACGTGGATTCCGTACTACTCGCAGTGGACATCGCGAGTGACCTCCAGACCTCCAGCGGCGTGCGCTGCGGTGGGGGACCGCCGCCCGCTGGGGCAGGCGGGAGTGATGTGACGGTGGAGGGGAGGGGGGGGGGGGATATTAGCGCAGCAGCGGCGGCGCCAGGCGAGCAAATTAAAGTTAACGAAGCGGCGCGGCGTGCCATCGCGGCGCGCTCGCCGATCTCCGGCCGTAAACGCGATAACCACACCCTCTGCCGCCAAACCCGCCTCGAGCGTTACCGTCACAACCACAGGCGCATCACGAGCGAGATCTACTGCAACAGTCTACCTGTCTCTCCTAAATCTCTGTTACACTTCGACTCGCGTATTTCTAATTTACAAAACTCATTCCAAGTGACGTCTTTCGTAATGATACAAGGTTTTCTTTTGCCGCCTTCGCATACTAAATTCTGCTATCGAAGCGAAAAAAAGGTAGTGTACAAAGCACAAAAAAGACATTTCAGGACAGGTTTAGTGTCCCTTAACACTTTTGGGGCTGCTCTCGTAGTAACTGCCACTATGTGCGGACTGGTTACAATATCGGGTGTCTCTGAATTTATAAATCGTGCGCATACACACACATTAAAAAAAAAAAAAAAAAATTGCTTCACCTCGGCTCCGAGAGTTCCGGAACATGTACAGAAAAATGGAATAAAAATCAACATAAACATTATTTTCGCCTTTTTTATTGCTCATGAAAACCACCACGTACCTCTGTACACACAGGTACCTCTGATACCCAATAGTTCGTCCTCTTGCATTGACGCATCCCTGTATTCGTCGTGGCATACTATCCACACGTTCATCAAGGCACTGTGGTTCAGATTGTCCCACACCTCAATGACGATTCGGCGTAGATCCCTCAGGGTGGTTAGTGGATCACGTCGTATATAAACAGCCTTTTCAATCTATCCCAGACATGTTCGACAGGGTTCATGTCTGGAGAACATGCTGGCCACAATAGTCGTTATCCTGAAGAAAGTCATTCACAAGATGTGCATGATGTTGGCGCGAATTGTCGACTATGAAGACGAATGCCTCGCCAATATACTGCCGATATGGTTGCACTATCGGTCTGTTGACAACATTCACGTATCGTACAGCCGTTACGGTGCCTTCCATGACCACCAGCAGCGACGTCGGTCCCACATAATGCCAGCCCACAACATGAGGTAACCTCCACCTTGTTGCACTCGCTGGACAGTGTGTCTAAGGCGTTCATCCTCACCGGGTTGCCTCCAAACACGTCTCCAACGATTGTCTAGTTGAAGGCATATGCGACACTCATCGGTGAAGAGAACGTGATGCCAATCGTGTGCGCTCCATTCGGCATGTTGTTGAGCTCATGTGTACCGCGCTGCATGGTGTCGTGGTTGCAAAGATGGGCCTCGCCAGGGAGTCAGGAGTGAAGTTGCGCATCTTTCAGTCTAATGCGCACGGTTTGAGCCGTAACACGCCGTACTGTGGCTGCACGAAAAGCATTTTCAACGTGGTGGCGTTGCTGTTAGGATTCCTCCGAGACATAAACCGGAGGTAGCGGTCATCCACTGCAGTAGTAGCCCTTGGGCGGCCCGAGCGAGGCATGTCATCGACAGTTCCTGTCTCTCTGTATCTCCTCCATGTCCGAACAATATCGCTTTGGTTCACTCCGAGACGCCTGGACACTTCCCTTGTTGAGAGCCCTTCCTGGCACAAATTAATAATGCGGACTCGATCGAACCGCGTTATTGACCGTCTAGGCATGGTTGAACTACAGACAACACGAGCCGTGTACCTCCTTCCTGATGGAATGATTGGAACTGATCGCCTGTTTGACCCCCTCCGTCTAATAGGCACTGCTCATGCATGGTTGTTTTCATCTCTGGGCGGGTTTAGTGACATCTCTGAACAATCAAAGGGACTGTGTCTGTGATACAATACCCACAGTCAACGTTTATCTTCAGGAGTTGTGGGAACTGGGGTGCTGCAAAACTTTTTTTGATGTGTATACGAGTATATATGGTTGGAATCTATGATAAAAGCTGAATAAATCAATTAAAGTTAGTGCCACGAGCAGGACTTCACCCTGGGTCTCACGCTTACTAACCAGACATGTCAGCCATCGCACAACTGTAGCAACACAGGTAACACAGCTGCACGGACTACCTTAGGACAATGCTTTCCCTAAACCAACTTCGGTTCATACCTGCAGCTTGTTTTCCCCTTTTAAATCGCCAGTATTGCTCAGGCTTTACAATATTAAAACAGCACCTCAGCTTTTTACCTCAGGCATAGGTGATCCGTACATCTCATATTACTAAATTTTCCTTGAAACATTTGCGTCTTAACTTTATCTGTGTTAATGACAGAAGCTGAAGAAATGCATTGTCGTAGATGAAGTCGAAACTCATGTATCTCAAGGAAAATTTAATTATATTTGCTCTATAGATCAATTATGCCTAAGGGCAGTCAGGATTCCCTATAACGCACAAAGCTTCGGTGCTATTCCAGTACCAGATAGCATTGGTAATACTGACGATTTAACAAGAAAAAGTTAGGCTGAAGACGTGATTTGAAGTCTATGTTAGGGAGGGCACCGGATAGGGTAGTCCTTGCAGCTGTGTTACCTCTACTGCTACACTGGTGTGTTGGCTAACACACCTGTTTACTAAGTGACGCCAACGGCCATACCATCTTGAATGCCGGCACGGTAGCTCAGTATGTTCGGCACGAAAAAAAAAACTGAGTGAAGGAATCAACGATCAACTTGAACCGATGTCTTGTGACGTCCGCCCAGACCAAACGCAACGAACAATACCGAAAAAAAAGTGGGAGACCTAGGTTCAAGTCCCAGATTTAGCATAAATTTTAATTCATTTATCATTAGTGTTATCTTTTTTTATATTTCTTTAACATCTAAAAACACACAAAACAGAAGACCATAGCAAAATTTAGCATTCATAGCGGAGTACAGTGCAATACAAATTATAGGGAAACACAGCCCAATATTGCATTAACTGCACTCTTACGCTCGGATTTCTCGATGAACGTGCAGGACAATCCTTTACAACAGCACAATCCAGTAAAATAATACAATAAACTTATACAGCAACTCATATTGAAAATTTTTTTAGAATTTCTACATTTTTCAGATGACGTGTAATCTGAATCGTCATCAAATACTTCGTTCTCATCATCTGTAGAGTCGTCAAAGGGCTTTATAAATTATTTTCTCCAAACTTTTCTCCTGTTCACTGCACGTTTTGAACATAAAATCAAAATAAAAGCTCAAAGCACGATGAAACAGGGAAACGCTAACGTAACCTTAGGCCATCGTAGCAAGAGAAAATAACAAAGGTTTCACAAACGATTAAGTTTTCAGATGATACCACTACTGTCATCTAGCTGTCGCAGCAGAAGCTATGAAGCCTGCAGACCTCACAGATGATTCCAGGTGCCATAAAAATACGTTTGACATAAATGAAAATGACCGTAACTGGCATGTTGTAATATTATGACTGGCATAGATACCCGTTTTCCGAACGCGCCGTAATATTAAGAAAGAATTTTAAGCCCCGTAGTATTCAGGCACTGCAAATCTTCAGTCGTAAAACTGACTTCGGGTGTCGCCCAAGAAAATGTTATAAGATAATTACGTTTCGCAATTAATAATCCACCTAGTGGATACTCGAAAGTTCCGCGAGATTTTTCACGGTCGACGCTATAATACACAGAGAAATCGCAACGCTATAACAGAGTCACGAAATGCAGGAAGAATTGCAGAGAATCGACGCTTATTGCGGGGATTGGCAATTAACCCTCAAAATAAACAAATGCAGAGTATTCTGTATTAATAGGCAGAAAGATCAATTATATTATCATTAAACTATTTAAAACAATGCCTGGAAGCAGACATATATGGGATTATACGCACAGAGAGATTTAAGTTGAACGATAACGTAAAACTAATCAGACACCAGAGTGAGATACACTTGAACAATCGTCAGGAAGTTTAGTTAACCCCAGATGAGGTAGCTTCCATAACCGTTGTTCAACCAAGGAGATGCTCAGTCAACTAGAGTAGCAGACGATGCAAGAGAAGATGATCATCACGATTTGATTTAAGGGTAAAATCCCGGCATCGCATGCTCCTAGGAGGTCATTAATAGCGACAGTGTCTGTGTTGATGCAGTAACTGCAATCATTACAGTGACCTTCACACGTGCATGCTTGTCTGCGGAAACAGACTACGAACTGGGGATGTGCCTGGGTAGCCAAAGTGATTAAGGCGACTGCTCATGATGAGCGGGAAATCAGGGCTCGGCACAAATTTTCATTTATCACAAGTAGCTACGCTAATACTCGTATGTGTTCAACATACGTGAACCTATTTTATGGTTTCTAGATGAGTCAACCAATTCCTCCTACGCACATCTTGTGAAAATACCACGTAGGTAAAAGCATAGAGATTTGATCTCACAAGGAATGTTTCGAACATTTGTTCTTCCCATGATTCCTTCGCAACTGGTACAGGAAAAGGGGGAAACTGAAGTGGTACACAAAAGTACCCTCCACCACACACCATAATGTTGGTTGCGATGTGAATTTAGAGGTAAATGTACAATCGGCTGGAAGGCCTACTCAGTTGTACCCACACCCACGTCAGCAATAAAAGTTCACTGTAGCTGTCGTTACGGAGGTCAAGCCACTGCCACGCACTGGTTTTGTCTTTGTAACCGGTAACTCGCTCCTCGTTGCCACCACGTGGGGTTCCACAAAGCGTTCATCATGCAAAATACCTTCTCCGCTTCGTTTACAGGCCTTTGCAGGTTAGCCATTACAAACTTAGACGTTGAAGTATTACATATTTTCCCTACGTTCCTACGGGCCACCCACTGACAAACAGTAGGAGCTTTTACTACTGCGATTGGTCTTTCGTTGCCTCCGAACCAACATTGGCCCCAGGAACAACACCAGCACGCGGACTAGCAACCGCCTCTACATCTACATCTACATCTACATTCACACACACACTCCGCAAGCCATCGTACGGTGAATGGTGGAGGGTATCCTGTACCACTACTAGTCATCTCCTTTCCTATTCCACTCCCACACAGAGAGGGAAAAACGACCTCCGTATGAGGTCTTATTTCTAGTATCTTATCTTCGTGGTCTTGTATCTTCCCACAGTCATTCAACTTCGATAACTTACCTACACCACGGCATCATCAGCAAACAACCGCAGATTGCTGCCCTCTCTGTCCGCCAAATCATTTATGCATATAGAAAGCAACAGCGGCCGTATCACACTTCCCTGGGGAACTCCTGAGGATGAACACTCCTCTGATGAATACTCGCCGTCGAGGACAACATACTAGGTTCTATTACGTAAGTAGGCCTCGAGGCACTCAAATATCTGTGAACTTATTCCATACGCTCGAACCTTCTTTAACAGCCTGCAGTGGGACACCCTATCAAATGCTTTCCGGAAATCAAGAAATATAGAATCTACATGTTGCCGCTTGTAACACCACGGCTCTTATGCTGTATGGATTTATTTTGCTTTTGTTTTATTTAATGTTACATCGTTGAGCTTCTGTAAATATGTTTTGATTGAAGAGATGTCACAAAATTGTATACTCTTTTCTTTGTTTAAGACTTTGATGTCATGATTTGATTCTTTGCAATGTAGTGTATCTGTAATTTGAATTCTTTGTCTCATTTGGAGGGAACAAAACTTACTGTATATAATTGTAATTTTGTGTGAATAATTTTTGGTAGAAATGTCAATATGTGCAAATGTTCTGTTTTATTTATTGTATTTGTTTGCTGTTATGTAAACTGCTGATCCTCACTTAGGGTTCTTAGTTAGTTTGTATGTAAAAGGTGTAGTGGTTCCCCTCGGGAACGGAACTGTGTAGCGCGCGCAAATTGTGGTTGGCCTAAGTAGAAAAGGTGGAACAAGAGTCAGTCGGGGACGAGCTACGAGTCGGGGACGAGCTACCAAACTTTGCACTGCCATGTAAAAGATGCATATTGTGCTGGTTCCGAGAGAGACTTTTTCTGCTACTTTCCAATGCCTCGGATGGATGGATAAATAGCTGGAACTATTCTGAAATCTGTATCTATCATCACCACCAAGAAATGACAGAGTCCAGCAATTCTACCTGCAATTCCACCTACCGACATGCAATCGCCACCACATTGCGCAATCACTGTAATGGAGCACTATAGCAATGTACAGTGAAGGATCAACTTAATGGATGTGTTAGTGTGCTCAAGTATAAGGTAATTTATAACTGAGTTTATGTACCTACCTTGATTTTTCTCCTTATCATAACACCTCTCAGGTTCCTCTCCGTTTGAACTAAAGTGATTTCCGAGTGTCCCTACTGATAGAACATTAAAGACCAGTGTTTTTGCTAATTAATGCCTCTTGTACATAAAAAAATTAAAATTAATGAAAGTAATTTTCCTAATAAAACTGCTTATTAATGTATTGTTGCCAACTTCAAATTAAGAGTTCGTAAGACTGAGGCTTATAAAGTTTTGCTTCGTAAGTGATCTCATTACTGCCTGTTGTAAATCACAGAAGGTGAGTCAGTATCTTACACATATGTTAATTTTGTCTCTCAATGTAGTAAGAGTGGAAAACTGCAGTATGAAACGTTATATACTCATGTTTGCTAAGTGTTTGTCTCTCTTGTGTATTAGAAGTGCATATGAATAGTATACCAGGATCCACAGTCTGTCTATTGTGTTAATGCTCGGTAACAAGTAACGGAAAGACCATTAATTATGAAAACCATAATTTCTTTATTGAAATTATAGTGAGAAGCAACCTGTTATTGTATTCCAATTAACTTTAATTTTAAATAGTAAAGTATTTAACTGAGAGAGACTTAACCTATATCCAATTAATGATTCTGCAGTGAATAGTAATAATAACGTTATAAAGACCATCCAGTTTGTGTAAGCCCTTAAAGTAATAGTGTGTTTCGGTATCTGTTATAAATTTGCAAATAGTTTGTGCTGCTCCAGTTGTTAGCTTCAATCTTAAAACATACGTATGTGTCAAGAGTTCACTGCACTCGCGTGTGACAAAGTATAGGTTGTGTTTATCCATTAAAGTTACTAATAACTATTTTCTTGAACGAAAATGTTAATCATTCTCTTGCCTAGTTAGGCTGGCGACCGTTTTCTTTGCCCGTTAAACAGTACAGATAGGCAAAATTTTCTTTGTTACTGTTCAAATATTTCCGTAAATCTGACTTTCACTTCCGATAAGCCACCTTCGTTAGGTACAACACGGTCAACACAACAGAATTCCTCTCAGAGGGTAACACTGCTCTCTTGCGTTATACCATAATTGCTTCAATAAGATTATTTTATTTCACAACCTGCTTTAAGGTTATGGTACAACAGCAGTAGCAAATTGCAGCAGACGGTAGTGTTATACGCTCCATCCATAATTCGCAGCATATCTTGAAAGAAGATGGCAAGCTGAGTATCGCCCGAGCGATGCCTTTTAAAACCGTGCTGATTCGTGAACACAAGCTTCTCAGTCTCCAGAAAGTTTATTACATTCAAACTCAGAATATGTTCAAGGATTCTGCAGCAAAACGAAGTTAGGCACATTTCTCTGTAATTGTACGAGTCCGTTGTTTTACCCTTCTTGTATATTGGAGTTACCTGTGCTTTTTTCCAGACGCTTGGGACTTTGTCCTCGACGAGATATTCATGAAAATGCAAGCTATGTAAGGAGCCAATGTCGCAGAGCACTCTTTGTAAAACCGAATTGGGGTTTCATCTGGACCTGGTGACTCGTTTGCTTTCAAATCATTCAGTTGTTTCTTTACGCAGAGGATGCTTATTACTATGTCGTCCATATGGGGGTCTGTCTCCTGTGTGAACGATTTCTTGAAATGAAATTTAAAACTTCGCCTTTCGTTTTGCTGTCTTCAACTGCCGCACCGGACTGGTCAACAACGGACTGATTGAAAGCCATAGACCCGCTTAGCTAATTTTCATAGGACCAAATTTTCTCGGGTTGTCTGTCAGGTCTGTTGCTAAGGTGTGACGGTGATAGTTATTGTATGCTTCACGCATAGATCTTTTCACAGACGCACGAATCTCTACTAACCTCGGCTTGCCGTCATATTTTGAACCGGGAGTGGAACAGTCCGCATAGCCGTCATCCTACTGATCTAGACAAGTTCTATCATTGCTTACCAGGGTGACAAAACCTTCACCAACAGTAGTAGACAGCATGCAGCTAGCACCTTTTGTTGGAAGCTTCATACGCATTGGATTACCCACCACTCAGTCCAAAAATCTACACAAGCTCTAATCCGCAATCATACAAATATCAGTCAAGGTGAAGGGTACTAAAAAGCATTGGAAACGTAAGTCTACAGATTCCACTCCCATCTCTGTATCCCGCAGAATTGTGCCTATGTAAAGAAATGACTAAGAACATATCCCTCTCTCGGTTACACACACACACACACACACACACACACACACACACACACACACACACACACACACACACATAGACGAATACTTCCAGAATACTTTCTTCCAAAACACTTCTATCCATTATGTCTAACACTCACAAAAACGCTCACACCATCTATGTCGCCTCAAAATCCATCAGCCCTAGAAGTCGTCACCAGAAGAGATGAAGTCGACATGACATACAATGAAACGGAAACAAAAATGAACGTCCAACCTATCCTAAACATATGTAAAGCTCTCCATATCGGAAGTAATTCCGGAGCAACCTATCTCAGAATCTTTGTTCACAAATAGTACGACCTTTTTTATTGTGTAGTAATATACCATAAAAAGAACAAATAATAAACTTACAAAGATGTCTCTGAAGCGCGACCGCTACGGTCGCATGTTCGAATTCTGCCTCCGGCATGAATGTGTGTGATGTCCTTAGGTTAGTTAGGTTTAAGTAGTCCTGAGTTCTAGGGGACTGATGACCTCAGATGTTAGGTCCCATAGTGCTTAGAGCCATTTTTTTGTCTCTGAAGCCTACCTTTGCTCTAAGTGCCTAAAATACAATGGAAGAGTCTCCCAAAATAATCATCACCCACCCATATGCTCTCACAGTAAGCAACACTAGTACTTCACACACTGTCAAAATAATCAGTAGCCTCCTATATGCAACAGCGGCAGTTATTTCCATTCCACACACTCCCACAAATGCAAATCGTCCAGTTGACACATAAGTACAAGTAAATCCCTCTGTCCACCGCCCACAGCAAAAGATGTAAACCGTTTTGTGAGGATTACCATCAAAAACGCCTGCTGCCTCCAGCGCTCCCACATCTTAAGCCTCTTCTCTCATGCTGCCGGTATCGTCTTTGAGCGTGACATATTTCAACACATGCATCAAATAAAGTTCATTTAATTCTCAAACGCATATAAAGATGTCCTCAGAAATGTCAGTATATTACTCGTATTTACCCTCAAGGTATCGTCACTGCTCTGCTAAACTTCCTTCCTCACTACTCCTCCCCCTTCTCAAGAACCCTACGTCTCCTAACCCTCATCACCTCTATCAGTTTGCAGCCTGCTAGTACCCACGCAGCCAAACCACTGCTGCTATCACAGTCGCATCCCAACTGCATTCCCATCATATGACAAAGAGCAACAGGTACAAAGCAACGCCGACGTTAGGCACGTGTAGGAAAGCCATGAAATCATAATCCGGAAACAGCTCCACCCATAGTTATCTCCTTTTCATTCAAGTAGAAATAATAAAAAAATTATTTAAAAATGAATTGTTGTCTCTCTTATAGCAGAAGCTCATGACAGTGTGGGTACGCTCCAACTAAAGATACGTCTTTTTATTGGCCTGTTAAACAATACGATTAATAACTACTATCACAGTCATTATTCATATGTAAAGAAGGACAGCAGTCAGTTACAGAAAGCCTTAATTTTTTACAGATCTAGTTTTCGACTATTGCATTCTCATCATCGGTGCATTACCAGAGGAGTCAAATAGGCATAATCATGTCAGAGCACAAATATGTGACTTGGTTACGCCCCCATCACTCTTTAGTAATGCACCGATGATGATCATGTTATAGTCCAAACTTGGATCTGCAATAAATTACGGTTTTCTCAAACTGACTGCTGTGCTTAGTGGGCAACTTATGTGCGTGGTCCTGTCTGTATGCTTGTCATGCACCTCCGCAAATCTTCTACCACGTAGGCATGCTGACTATGCCTATACGAACAAAATTTTAATACAAATGTTTGGAAATACATTTTATTCAATATCACTCTCATATCCTACTGAACTGGGCAGGCATCTCTGGGACAGTACTGAAGGATCAGCTCCCCTTTCACAGCCGTACTCCATCATAGGACTAACATGCATATACTGCTCAGGTAACAGATTATGCAGTGTGTTTATATGTTACATTCGCCTTATCATTCATTTAAAATCGTCATCACTTTTGGTCTGTGACAGTTTGACATCCACAAAGTGATTCAGCTGATAGTTTTATGCAACCCGCAACGCCTTGAAAAAACACACAAGATTTTCATATCCCGTCGCTCATTACGTGCACACTATTAGTCATACAGAAAAGGCAGAGTAGGATGTTTTGTAGGAAATTTAATGCACTTAAATTTTGTATTGCAATACGTTTTAGGTAGAGGCTGTAGTTTTCGAATTACTGAAGACAAACATGCTAAAGTAACCTCTAAAGGCGTTTTCCTTGAATAACTCTAAAATCGCAACCTCCAGCTAAAACGTATCCCAGTACTAAAGGTCATTAAACTTTCTACAAGAAGGTTCGCCTATTGATTATGGTACAGTATTTACTTAAACTTATTCACCAACAACTTTTTGAACTAGGCTCTGATAAACTGTTAAGTTTTTCTGTAACTTACAACAGTTACTACCACACAGACACACACACACTATATCGGACCTAATTTTGTCTCGACTAAGGTCTTTCTAGAATACATAATCCAATATGTTGTCCTCAGATGGAAAAGGTTGTCTTAAGCGAAATTAAGGCGAGCGCAGTGTGATAGGAAGTGGCGTACAAAGCACTGGTTCCACCGATTCCTTTGTTTATTAGTCTGAGACTCCTACCAAGCAGGATTAATAGAAGAGATAAAGAAGATCCATCGAAGAGCGGCGTGTTTACTCATGGGATCTTTCAGATAGTGTGAAACGCTCAACAGATTCCAGCGGTAGACGCTAAAAAGAGTTCGCCATATCTGAGAGGTCTACTTCTGAAAATATCGAGACTGTACGGGCAACATATTCCTTCCCCCCCGCCCCCCCCCCCCCCCCCATACGTCTCACAGAATATTAGAACAAGAAAATCCGAGAAATTAGATGTTACACGGCGCTTTACTGTTCTTCCCACTGGCATTTCGTGAATAGAACAGGAAAACGGGAAGAAAATAGTGCTCCCAGAATTCCGAGCTGCTACACGTCGTAGGGTGGTTGCAGAGTACATTCGTAGATGTAGATAAACATAGAACAGTTGCTATTCACAGTAGACCACTAAATAGATAAAGTCAATAGGTTCTGGTGTTAGTTATCATTCCGTGATAAAATCATCCACGAAAATCATCAGAGAGCTTCCGAAACGATCAAGCTTTTTTACTATCGCGAAAAAGGACAGAGAGCTTCACAGATATGATAAGCAAGTTGGGGTGGCAATTATTAAAACAAAGGCGATTTTGAGGCGGCGAGATCTTTTCACGAAATTTCTGTCACCAGCTTTCTCCTCTGAATGTAAAAAAGAGCTCGTACAGAAATTGCCAGTATCGTCGTTATTACTTTGTTAATAACCAGTTTTTACAGTCATTGAATAAACCGCAGAGCACAATGAAAGGTTCATCATGTGCGAGATTCGGGCGCCATAGACGTGTTCATTGCTTCCACGCGCTGTTAAGAGAGCGGAACGGTAGAGAAACAGTCTGAAGGTGCTTCAAAGAACCGTCTGCCATGCGCTTAAGTGTAAATTGCAGAGTAATCACAGAGATGTAAATACAGATGTGGAATTAACTTATTCATCGTGAAGCTAACTGTCCTGCTACGGTTCTCGCACTTATACCACTTTTAGCTAAGACATTCTCCAGCTGAGAACGACATACAACATTTTGTCCTTAATTAAGTTCTTAGTTCAGTCACAAATGTAGGCCTAAATTCCCAAAGCACTTATTTTCTTTACGAGTCGAGAATGTGATGCTGTTCTTCTCGAAATCCTTGAAGGCAGCAGTCCAATGGGCAGCGCAGCTGCAGATTTTGGATCTTCTGAACGGAAAGGATGAGTCGAATTTTTAATGTTTTTCTACCGAGGAGTTGTTCAGAGTTTTAAGTTATCATCCCACGATAATACGGGAAGTAGTACGTGTCTGGAAACAAAGGAGATCTAATACAACAAAAGCAGCTATGTATGCTGGGAGATTTATGTTAAAAAGTACCCAGCGCTGCAGGAATTCTAAATTTCGCCGAAGACTCTAGGACGCAACCCAATGCTTACAGCCCTTGCTCATTAACTTCTCAAGACGACTGAAACTTCATGGTTTCCTCGCAGATCTGTAGTTCACATTCTTTTATCAAAATCCATTACACATAAAGGCCTATTAAGGCAGGAGTCGATTAAACTAAGGCTACCTGAAAGCAAATCATGATGCTACACACACTGTCTAAGTACTCGAATATTCAGGAATCGTTTTGCTGAATACTTGCAGACGAAATCTATGGCGCCCGAATCCCGCACTTGATGAATCTTTTAGTATGTCCTGCGGTTTATTCAATGGCTGTACAAAATACTTATTAACAAAATAATAACGATGATACCGACAATTTTAAATGTTTTTGTGAACAGTTTTTAACAAGTCTGACACATACTTTTTGTCCCTCTTATTGATCAAGGCTTGGTATTCTCAAGCGTTTTAGCTACAGGCATGAATACAACTTGAGACTTTTGTCGTGGCAATCATTAGCACCTAGCGACATTTGACCGCGATGTAGATTCGAGGGGTGCAGTTTTTGTGTACCGAGAAGACCGCGTTCTCTTGTTACTGCTCCGCAGGCTGTATTCCCATTGCAGCTCGCTATACCAAGGCTGTCTTCATATTTCTGCGGCAGTAATAGCTTGATACTTATCGTTTTTGCCCGTCTGCTTATGATGCCTCCGAGCCATTTCGCTGCACCAAGTAGGAAAATTCCACGTAGGCACACGAAGAGCTGAGTGCGGATACACAGCCCGAGAGGTCAGCTTAAGAACTTTGTTCCGAGGCATTGGAAAAGGGTGCAAATGGTAGAGACAGGACTTTTTGGAAAACAACACAGATTTATAATTTTTTTTCACGGATTTATGAAATCCCAGTCGAAGCAAAATGAAGAAAATACACAAGAAGATTTAGAAACGAATCCTGAAATGCTATCTGCTGGTTCCCGTCCGTAAAGTTTACTACCGCAGTAAGTATCCTATTCAGGATCCCGTCTCCGTCCATCTGTGTTATGGCATGGGTTATGGCTGCACGATGCTTTTCCAGAGCTTACGATTATTGTCGCGTTTAAATTATTTATTAGAAGTCTGAATGCCAATATTGGTAGAATTATTCTGGTCTTAGAAGGTCCTATATAAGTTCCACGACGATGCACTTCAAGAATATATGCCATCACTTTCACCATTTGTTCTTGTGTTGATGGTTTAGCCTCCCTCATCTTGAATGCTATTGAATTTTAAAGCTTTATCTTGCATTTCATAATTTCTATATGCTAACCCTAAGTATAAATGTATCGTCTCAGTACTGCGACTGCATTCATGATTTTCTGACAGAAAGGTCACAGTTCGTGGTAATTGACGAGAAGTCGTTTGGTTAAACCGAAGTGATATCTGGAATTCCCCAAGGAAGTATTAATAGGCCCTCTGCCGTCACTTCCAGAGTGTCCCGGAAGGTCTGGTCATATGCAGGGATATGACAGAAATGATCATTCGAGGAAAAAAGTTTAGTAAACACGGGCTCTAAAATGCATAGCTTAAGAGCTATGAGCACTTCCTCTTCTTCGATACTGTGAAATAAATCTACTCTACTGCAAGCTACTTCCTTCTCGTATTTTGGAAGGAGGTAGTATTGACCAAAACAAGAAAAAATTGTCTAGTAAACTTGAGCTCTCAGATGCATACTTTCCAGCTGTAAGTACTTGTTTGGCACAAGAGATGTGCTTCACAGTAGCGAAGATGAGCAAGTGCTCACAGAAGTTGAGGTGTGCTCATTAGATCCCACGTTTACTGGATATTGTTTTCTAGTTTTGGTCCATACCACCACCTCTCAAAATCTGTAAAGTAAAGATCTCGCAGATGAAGAGACGTGTTTCACAGTAGCGAGGGTGAACAAATGCTCATAGCTCTTAAGAAGTGCGTTTTAGAGCCCATGTATACTTGACGTTTTTACTTCAAATGACCGTTCTTGTCTATCCCTGAATATTGATCATTCTTCTCGGGATACCCTGTACATAATCGATTTAGGAGTGTGAGGCTACATCCCTGTAAGAATGACCGCGAACTTTAAAAACAGACATAGCCATGTGCACGCATCTTGTTGAAAAACAGGCCACTGGGCTAGTGCGTTTGTTTTGACAGCTACGCAGGTGTGTCGGCCACGCTCGGCTAAGCTCAATGACCACAGCTAGAGTGTTGTGATGTGGTCAACGGATGGCGACACCTTTGAGTCTCAGTACTTGGTGTATACTGTGTATATGATGAATACCACGTCCGCAAAAGGGAGGGCAGGTAAGCGCATGTTCAAACGTGTGATCGGGAGAACTTACTAGGTGTTCCAGCCGTTGGTGAAAAATATGGAGAGTGTAACCGCCATGGCTGAACTGAGTGGCCAACACGAACACTAAATACGACTAAATTCGATAAAAACTGTTAGTTAAAGAAAACAAAGTAACTTATTTACATAGAAAGAAAAATAATACGATTGGGAGGGCGGAAATATGTCCACGATCGGAAAGGTATTTCTTAGGCTATTTAATGTCAAATTCATGTAACTATAATGAATTTTGAAAATTAAATTTTTCGAAAACGTCTTGTGCGATGTTCACAAACTAAGTGTCTGCGGCGGTCTCATTGAGCACTAACATAACATGATATTAGATTCTCAGTAAATATTATATACTCGAAATTGAATGCCAGATTGTGCATTAATTGCACAAAAATGTGAACTTTGACTTAAATAATTACTAAAATATTGAAATTAGCAGTAGCATTACGAAGTAAGTTTGTATGTTGCTGTATATAAGTATTTGGTTTTATGTATTATAGTAGAACAGTGTTGACCACAGTAAAATCTCTATTACTGAAAGAAATATTTAACTGAGAAAAGAATCAAGAACTACAATTGAAAGGTGAGAAAATTTGCAAGCAAATTAATGTATAATGCATATACATAGCATAATGGTAATAGTTTTTAACTATGTTCCGGAAGACGAAAGTCTATGAACTTGACTCGCAATAGTGCGAGAGCTTAAATAAACAGCAACCACGTTGCACGAGAGACATTCGGCTATGAGAGGCAGAGGAAGCAGTACATGTGTATGAGTGAGGGCTAGGTCGCGTCTCGATGGCGTTCCAAGTTTTCTTAGTACTGAAGTGGTTCTGTGTGATGTTCTGTGACGATAGTGAACACTTGAAATATTTCAGCTCATGAACTCAAGAAAATTAGCATTAAGCGAACTAATCTGAACACTGAAACTTTACCGTGATCGTTTGCAAGTGATCTGAAGTTGTGATGTTAACCAGTCGTATGTGTAGAACTATAATTCAAAACTTGCGCTGAATGATATTTGATTTAGTACCGGGATTTTCACTAGAGGGTTTTGGGATACTTAAACAGAGATTCTGCTCCAATTTGCTTTACGCTCTCACACAGTCACGTATTAATTCATTAATCAAAATTTATTAGTTCATACACTGTTAAAGACATAGGAAATAAACTCGATTTTTAATCAAGTGTGAAATCTTGTGATTTGTGACCATTATTTATCACCGTGTATTTCTTCCTGCGCATATTTTTGAATTTCGTGACGAGATTTGCAGAGTAAGTGCGGCAAATGTATTTGGTTGGCCCCTAAAAATTTGCGTACACAGGTCCCAAAAATCTAGCCATGCATTCAAAAACAATTCCTGCAGTCGGACGTAGGGACCCGAGAGCTAAACAAATAAACAATTCAGAAACAACATTCATATTTTATTATATTTTTAGCGTTGAAGAAGACTATCTGGGCAACCGTCTCAGATTGTTTGAAGATGATGCTTTCGTTTGCTGTTTAGTAAAGTAATCATAAGATTAGAACAGAAAACAAAGATATATACATAGCATAATGGTAATAGTTTTTAACTATGTTCCGGAAGACGGATGTCTATGAACTTGACTCGCAATAGTCCGACAGCTTAAATAAACACATCACCATGATGTGAAACGTGGCAGTTGACCCATAAACAATAAAAAGTGTGAGGTCCTGCACATGAGTACAAAAAGATACAAAAAATAAATCCGATAAATTTCGGTTTCACAATAAATTACACAAATTTAAACCTTGCTGATTTAACTGAATAAAAAAATGTTCAAATGTGTGTGAAATCTTATGGGACTTAGCTGCTAAGGTAATCAGTCCCTAAGCTTACACACTACTTAACCTAAATTATCCTAAGGACAAACACACACACCCATGCCCGAGGGAGGACTCGAACCTCCGCTGGGACCAGCCGCACAGTCCACGACTGCAGCGCCTCAAACCTCTCGGCTAATCCCACGCGGCTTAACTAAATACCTAGGTACTACAATTACGAAAAACTTAAAATGGAAGCATAAACCAGAAAATGTGATGGGTGAAGACGAACCAAATACTGCATTTTACCGGTAGAACACGTTGAAAGTTCAACGAATCTACTAGCGAGACTGTCTAAACCACACTTATTCTCTTCTGATGTATTGCCGCGTGATTGACCTACCGGTGAGGGTAGACGGTGGACATCGAAAAAGTTCAAAGAAGGGAAGCTCGATTTTATTACTACGAAACAGGTGAAAGAGAGGAGAGAGTGTCACGGATATGATACGCGAGTTGGGGGTGGCAATCATTAAAACAGTGGCATTTTTCGTTGGGGCCACTGATCTTTTACCGGAATAACAGTCACATACTTTCTACTCCGACTATACAAATATTTTGTTGTGTCCCACCTAAATAGCGAGAAATGATCACCGTAATATAGAGGAATCAGATTTCGCACCGAAAGATTTTAGTGCTGCCTTTTCCTAAACGCTATTCCGGAGTGAAACACTTGAGAAGTAATTTGAAATTGGTTATATGAGCCCTCTGCGAAGAACGTAAGTGTGAACGGGCGGATTGAGCATGTAGATCGATGTAGGGCAGCACATGGAGCCCGCGCCCTTCCGTTGTCACGTTGAATGGTAACGTTACACAGATCTCGAAGTCAGGGCACAGCCACAGGCCATAACACGTCAGAACTACAGCACCTGCTGAGCAAATTACCAGCTACGGGAACTATAGGCAATCTTTCTGTGTACCCAATTGCACTGCATGTCATTATCCCAAATGCTGGCTGGCCCTTTAAGAAGATGAAGAACGCAAACTGGCAACATTCATCCTCCTCTGAGCCTCCGCAAACGGATGCGTCGGTTGTGATGCCGTATGTAAGACCGGAGCTAGTATGAAAGGACGTCGTAGTGCCACTTCCACTTCCGGTGTCACCTTTGAGCACACCACAGTCACGCTTTTCTGAAGTACCACGTCAATCGAATCTGCAACAAAAGTCACCGCACTTAATAGTCCGTTTTGCTCCAGAGATCGTAACACTGTCCGTGTTGATACTTTTCCTTCTGCAAAAAGCCCATTTCCTGACTCAAGGTACGTGAAGTCGCTGTACGATCCTGCACAACCGAGCGAACAATACGTTGGTCCTCTCGAGCGCTAGACGCATGGGACTACTGACATCCTATATGGCGCAGAATACAGACCTCCTGAACCCACAAATTTCATTTTCGCTTTACACCTGTGCCTTCCTGACCGATGGGAGCATAACGATAATCTCGATAGGGTACGATATAGCCATTTTCACGCAGCGTACCATGATGATCTCACGGACAACGAACACTGAGATGCCAGTACTGTACGAAAATAGGCCTGTGTAATTTTTTTTTTTTTCGCGCAGAATGGAGATGGCGTTTCCTTCACCTACTTTCTGCTGCTGCACTGACATGCTGATCGTTTGCATAAGCAAGCATGCCGCATTCACTGCGTTATGTCGGTGGCCAGCAGTGCCGCTGAGTGCGGCGCGCTGTGAGGTGGTCGGGTACTCCAGCATCGCGATACTATCGACAGGTCTCCCGGCGGGGCGCGGCGCGGCTTTTACGAGCAGGCGCAGGTCGCGGTTACCTGCCGCGCTTTACGGCCTCAGCCGCCGCGGATTGCGGCTCTTATCTGCGCCGCCTCCCGTCTTCCACCCCGACCCCCACCCCCACCCGACGCCTGCTAGGTCGCCAGCCACACAGGCTTCTCTGGCAGCGTCAGGCAGAAAGGACGCACCTCCCATGCGATGGTGGGCCTAGGGACACCACGAACACCACGAGGGAGAAGGCGGGGTGCGCCACATGCATGGAATCAAAACTAGACCACAGTTCCAGCTTCCCCAACTTCCCCTCTCATTTCTGCCACTAGAAGAATTTAAAACTACTACCCATTTATTCTTCAGTATGCAGAAATGCACTCCCCACTCACCAAATTTTATCTCTTATTATTATTACTAAACTAGCCTGTTCCCTGGGGCTTCGTCTCCAGATGCATTCAACACGATATTCCCCACACCACCTCCCCCCTTCTGTTTACACCTCTTCTTCTGTCACTCTGTCCATCTCATTCTCTAACTTCTGTCTCTCTCCTCTTCGCCACTCTTTCTGTCTCTTGATCTCCTCTTCCTTTCTTTTGCTGTCCATCTCCTTCCCTACCCTCTCTGACCATCTCTTCTACCTTCTCTCTCTGTCCATCCCCTCTTCACCCCTCTCTCTATTTCCTCCTTCTCCTCCTTCTGTAATCTCCTCCTCTCTCTGTCCACACTCCCCTCACATCTCTTTCTGTCTGTCTCCTCTGCCTTCTATTTATGGTGTCTACCTTCACCTCCTTCACGCTCCGTTTTTCCTTCTTCTCCACTATGTCCTCCTCCACCTCCCCTCTGTCCCTACCATTATTGTTCCTTGTCTCTACCCATCTCCTCCTGCCTCCCTCCTATCTGTTCCTCCATCCAGGCAGATACTACTCCAACATAATACGATTTATGCACAGCAGCCTACATATTGCGGCTGGAAAACAATTTCTTTCGCGTGACTTAGACGCTGCAATGCAAAGCAGGTCGATGGGGCAGGCCAATACTACTCCAACACAAATGCCTGTTGTACAGGGCAGCCTACATACTGGGGCTGGAAAACCGTTTCTTGCCTATGACATGTATGCTGGCTGCAAAGCAGGTCGATCAGGCAGCTGTTAATCTTCCTACACAATATGCCTGTCATGCACGGAAGTGTATGCATATGGGACTGGGAAAACACATTTTTGACTTTATCTTCATTCTTATAAATCTGACAGTGCTGATACTCATGTGTCCTGCTGTTTCCGTGTCAAATTTGTCTGAAGTCGATCCATGGATTTGAGACGAGATCCTGGACACACACACACACACACACACACACACACACACACACACACCTGCTACTTTGTATATACACCTGACTTTGAAGTACTGTAGGTCAATCACTATGTAACGTTCTCTGCATTTCTTTTAGGCCAGTACTGTTTCATTCTTTCTCGTCTTGCTTTGCATTCTTCTTTGGAGATTTGGATCGTTCGTTTGGTTTTGATTTCGATTTGCAACCTTTCTGCCTTGTCTTTCGTTATTTTCTGTACTTTTATCTGTCAACATATTTCCTGCGATTTTTAGTTTTCGTCTCCATTTCCTTAAACAAATCTGGTTTTATATTTTTGCTACAGAAATACTCAAATAAATGTTTTGGTTAGTTTATTTAGGTTCATTGTGAGGATGTCTCCATAAATATCAATTCTTCTTTTTCTCATTGTGTTTTTTCAGTTATTTGGTAAAGAGTTCATTTCCGATATGCATTAGTTTGCTGCTATCGAATTTGCGCTCTAGGATTATTATTATTATTATTATTTTGTATCACTGCTGTGGATTACAATAACTTTAAGAATTTAATTTGTTCTAGCTGTCCCACGCCCCCGTTCGTTCTCTCTAAACAGCGCTGCTCAGCTTCAATGGGAGGTCGAGCAAACTTTTCGGACACAACGCCGTTCAGAATCGACAGGAAAAGGGCCTCATTGGGTGGCTTAATGGGCATCAATAAAACAACCATTCCTTCCCTTGGGGCGTTGATTCCCACACATTTCACGATCTAAAGTGACGGAGTTCGGAGTGAGATGTGCAACAGGATGACGCTGTTACAACCTTTCACACAGCTGAACCCCCCCGCCCCGGACAGTTCGAACCCTCCCTAAGGACATCGTGGACCAGCAACCACAATGCACGGGATTTCTCATCGCACTGCGAACTGCAGTTTCCGACCGTTAAATGTGTGGGACACAAGGCCCCAAGAAAAGGGGTGATTTCACTGACGCTCTTTATGTCATCCCCTGACGCCTCTTCGTGTCGATTCTGAGAAGAGTTTTGTAGATATGTTTTCTCGACCACTCATAAGTCAACAGCTTGATTTCAATAGTGGTCGTCGCGGCTCTGGCCTCCATCGTAAGAGCGTCAAAAGAAGGGGTGAAATGTGCGTCAATTCGATCCTTACACCTCCAATGAACTTCCGAGCTCTGGTCTTTTTCCACACATGTGTCGACACCTTGCTATTTGAAACGTCTCCGAGCCCGAGGGTGACGTCGCAGGGCGCCATGATTTTGCAGCATTACAGAGTAAGGTTGTAGGCACTATTGTATCAAATTTCAAACTTATACGTCGTAATGTCAGACAATTACGGGATTTCGAAACGGTGATCTTTTAACTGAGTTGTGCAGTGTGCGTATTCTGTCAAAGTAATCCTCAATCTCCTTACAGTCTTTCAAAAACGACTTTCTCCCGTACACAGTAACGTTAACAGCAAACAGTCGCACACTGCTGTCAAACTAATCCAAACGATCACTTCTGTACACGTCTATAACAAAATTCCGGGGCACGCAGTACAGAATATTAGAATAAACTACTATAAAAATCGGTAAAACCTTACATAAGATAATATATAAATTCAGTTACACGTTAATAAATTTAATATATCAAAAACAACATAGGCCTGAAGTGCAGTTTCGGACGTAAATGAAAGTAAAATATCTTAATGGAATACTGTATGTAATACTGTAATAAAACGGGGATCGCTATCCTCGCTAAATGTCAGTATTTTATTCCCTGCGCTGTCAGCTCCTGGTAAACTGGTAACCTGCCTGCTGACTTTCATAGTATCACCGTGACCTAGATCACATTTTTTATGTGTTACCGGCATTCGTAACTAGTACCAGGCTTCTGCTTAATTACAATTAGTTACGATGATGTATATGCATTTTAGATATTTAAAGTTTTTACGTATTTTAAAGCACAATTTTTGCACTACTCACTTGATTATCGTTACACAGCACAAATTACAACAGTGAATTTTATGCCAAATAGTTTTATCGTCAAAGGCAACAATAATGTACTTTTAAAAGTATATGTAACTCTGAACCCCAGTTCTGATAAGTTAATCACTCCTATAACGAGAAATATTATTACACTATCATCATCTCTCTGTTACCTTTCAATTGCGAACAAAATTAACAGTAAAATTTCACGTTAATTAATTAATAAAGTTTTTTCACTAATTTTGAGCCTCAATGGCTTCGTTTAAATAACTGTACTTAATTACGGAATGTAATAGTTGTGACCGCAGAGGGTGCGGAATCACAGTTTCTACTGGGAGGTCGATATCTGTTTTGTTATTCGCATCTTTCCGTGAAGTATCTGACTGAAGAATGCAGCTGACGCTGTGTGGCGTAAGAGGGTCGCAAACGCCAACACGGCGGCCTGTGACGAACGAGGTCACCGGCTACTGAGGCAGCCGCCGGCACTTACAGCGTGTGTCTATGAGGCTCAGACGGACGAGGGTTTACCCACGTTTTGCATCTCATGCATATAAACTAGGCGCGCCGCCGTTCAACTCCTTATGTCTGCCGCCGGAGAGGACACAGTGACACGTAGAGTGAGCTGGTGCGTCCGAAGAGGAACGACGAGGTTCAACACTACGCCTAATGACGCATCGAAGAGTGTTTTCATAGGCCATGTCACACTTAGGTCCATGACGATGGAAACCAGAAAGCGGAAAAGAGGGGGAGGAGAGAGAGAGAGAGAGAGAGAGAGAGAGAGAGAGAGAGAGAGAGAGAGAGAGAGAGAGAGAGGAGAGAGGGAGACTCCACGAAATTTATCATCTCTCCTTGATGTACACATTTAGGTTTTTTTGATTTTCAGATGGGTGACAGCATTGAAATTCCGTGACGTTTCGATGAGTACTATATCCCTCATCTTCTGGTAATGTGTCAGTATAATTTATTAAAATACGAGGTGAGCAGTTTCCCTTGCCACCCTTTTCCATTCAGAGATCGTGCTTTGAATACAGCAGTATGTATTTCCTACTTATTTTCGCACTTTCTAGGACTATGCTGCATGGAGGAAAAGCTGAATAACACCGAAGTGGTATCTAATACCCTAATCAGTAATGGCAGGTATTTATAAACTTGGAAAATTTACAGGGTGTTTCACATACTATGGATGCATCGCTGTGTCTATCAGTGCGCCGAAAACATACCAGGAGGGAGCATAAAATCTCCTGACACGCTTCAGCCCGTTCCTCGGAATTTGTCGGATGCTGTATCAGTTTTAACCGAAGTACCAGGTGTAGAAGTATGAGACCGGAATTTCCTATCAATGGTGATAGCCGCCAGTGTAGGGCTCGTGAGATCGCGTCTGCAGAGCCAGCTGATTCCTGTAACGGCTGACGACAAATGTCAACACACAGTAACCCAAGTTCCATACATCGGTATCTGTTTCAAACCTGTAAACTTGTCGAGTTTTTGCCTACTAACTACGATTTGCGGGCAGCATTTGTTTTCTGTTATCACATGAAGAAAACTGCTGCAGAATCGCATCGAATGCTTGTCGAAGCTTTCGGCGAACATGCTCTTCGGAAAACATACTGTTTCTAGTGGTTCAAAAAATTCAAAAGTGGTGATTTTGACGCGAGAAACGACGAGCGCAGAAACCACAGGAAACTTCGGAGACAACGAATTGCAGGCCTTATTGGATGAAGATTATATTCAAACTCAACAGAAACTCGCGTAACAATTGAATTTGACGCAGAAAGCAGTTTCTCTTCGGTTGTAAGCTATGGGAAACATGCAGTAAGTGGGAAAATGGGATACGAATGAACTGAATGAAAGACGGCAAGCAAATCGAAAGATCACTTGTGAAATGCTGCTCGCCAGATACAAAAGAAAGTCGTTTCTCCATCGAATAGCGACAGGTGATCAAAAATTGATATAATCTGAGAATCCTAAGCGTCGTAAGTCATGGGTGAATCCAGTAAAACCATCGACATCCATAACAGGACCATATCGCTTTGGAAAGAAGACAATGCTCTGTGTTTGCTGGGATCATAAGGATGTCATCTATTATGAGCTGATGAAAACGTTAACACTGATCGTTATTAACAGGAAATGATCGACCGGAATATGGACACAGAGTCGTATTGCTCCGCGATAACGCCCCATCACGCACTGCAAAAAGGGGCCAGGGAAACGGTCGAGGCGTTGAGTTGGGAAATACTAGGGCATGCGCCTTATTCTCCAGACTTGGCTCCGTTCCATTATCATCTATTTACATCGCTGGGACACACTCTCGATGAACAACGCTTCAATTTGTATGAAAATGTACGAAAATGGCTCGCTGACTGGTTCGCTTCAAAAGAAGAAAATTTTTTTTTGTCGTGGTATTCATAGCCTGTCGGAGATGTGGGAGAAATGTATAAATAGCAATGGAGATTATTTTGAATAAAATATTATTTCTCACTTTCAAACAACAAACGTTTAATTATTGCAACGAGATTCCGGTTTCATACTTCTACACCTGTTACATGAGTTGGAAGTGGCTTCGAAACAGGTTCGAGAATGCTGTTGGCCTGGTGGCATACGCTCAGAGGGATTTCCACGAAATGATGGACAGGTTGATCTTGAAATACTTCGTATCACCAAAAACATTTCGCAGTAGAGTCGCATGCATACGAGTACCTCAGTTATCAGGAAAACTTCGCGGCACTGACTCATACACATTGGCGGTGAGTATTGTTGTATTCTCTTGCATGAAATAACAACAGGTCTTTTCGTTTGTTAGTCTCTGAAAAAAGGTTGTTATGTATTGCTTACATACCAAACAGAGATCATGGTTTCGTGGGAAAAGATCGGTTCAGTTATTCGTGTTGCACTAAATGCATACCACACCTTTATTTTCACGTCTTGCACAGGATCTCGATGCAACTGAAAAATTTTCGGAACTCCAGTCTCAACGGTTCTACGAATTGACGGTCTCCAACAAATGCAGTAATGTTTCATCAGGAACGAAGGAAGTATTTCAGGGTCAATCTCTCCATTATACACAGAGTGCAACAGCATTTCAGTACTGATGTCGAACAATAGTGTCCGGATTGGTCGGTTGTAAGGTATCAGTTCGTGTTTAAGAACACCTTTGAACTGTTACTGAGACACCAGTTTAAAACCGTTGCTAACTCTTCTACTTCGGCTAAAACCGATTTGCCACTGGCCAGAGTCTGAGTAACGGGCCTAGGTTTCAGGAGTTTTACTCTCTGGTATATGTTCCAGCTGAAAACAAGACAATTCTCTTGAATCTTACGTGAAACACCGAGTGAATATAAAATTTAAACGATACTTCTCGTTTTGACCATACGGTAGTGGACATTGATCATTAGGTCTCTGAGTTTTGCTGAGATGAGGAACACTGATGTTTGGGTATATGAGAGCGAATTTCATATTTAGGATCTGGAACTGTTCATGTTGGAAGCAACGGCCCAACAACAGCTTTCCCGATTCTAGAAATTTCTACAATTATTTTGTTAAGATCAAAGGCAGTACAGTTCTTTCATTAGGATACATAGAACTCGTTGTCCATAACCGAAAACTATGTCTACACTACTGGCAGCAGTTACGTGGAATAACAGTGCACGTTAAGGACTGCGGCTAGTGCTATGTTTTTGTTTGTTTACATCGCTTGGGCTTCCTTAATCAAAGTGATGAGGGATGAAGCACACCATGCACATAGTTGTATGCATCATCTCGAACTTTTCACTACTGCTTGCGTGGGAGTGCTGCGGTAAAGTCACAGTCGTTATTGTTATTCGTAGAGTACACTGAATTTTAATCCCCTGTTTTGAGTCATCTAAAAACATTAGAATGTAATTTTTACGATACATGGAACCCCCGTATCAATTCTTGAAGCCTTGGTCAGTTGATCAGATCCGTTGTCTAAGAATTACATTTAATTTAAAATAATAAAATCTGTGACAAAAGCCTTACTACAGAGCTATCGACATTACATTTCTTATTTAAAGTGAGAGTACCATTAACTGTGTGATGCTGATATTCGTTCCTGCGTCGATAGAGTTCGTCTAGAAGGACGTATCGCTGTTAACGAATGCCAGTAGTCGAGGATGGCAAGTCGAAACTCCTTTGTTTGTCAGTGCACTGCGCCCGTTCATTACTACTTGTCTTATATACATAATGACATGACGGACAGGGTGAGCAGCAATCTATGGCTGTTTGCTGATGACGCGTTAATGTACGGGTGACAGTTGTCGTTGAATGACTGCAGGAGGATACAAGATGACTTAGACGAAATTTCTAGTTCATTTGATGAATGGTAGTTTGCTTTAAATGTACAGAAATGTAAGTTAATGCAAATGATTCAAATGGCTCTGAGCACTATGTGACCTAACATCTGAGGTCATCAGTCCCCTAGAACTTAGAGCTACTTAAACCTAACTAACCTAAGGATATCACACACACACATGCCCAAGGCAGAATTAGAACCTGCGACCGTAGCGGTCGCGCAGTTCCAGACTGTTGCGCCTAGAACCGCTCGGCCATTCCGGCCGGCAAGTTAATGCGCATGAATAGGTAAAGGAATCCCGTAAAGTTGGACTACAGTATTGGTAGTTTTCTGTTGGCACTGTCGCGCCGATTGAATATCTGTGGTTAGCGTTTCAAAGTGATACGAAATGGAAAGGTTACGTAAGGACGGTAGTAGGGAGGGTGGATGGTCGACTTCGGTGTATTGGAAAGACTATAGGAAAGCGCAGTTCATCCGTAAAGCAGACCAGCTACATAACACTAGTGTGACCCTTTCTTGAATGCTGCTCGAGTATTCGAGATCAGCGACAGGATTAATGGAAGACATTGAAGCAATTCTTGAAGCAGGTTGCTAGATTTGTTACTAGTAGATTCGATTAATACGCGAGTAGTACGGAGATGCTTTGTGAACTCAAGTGAGAATCTCTGAAGGGAAGATGACACATTCTTTCCGCGAAACATTACTGAGAAAATTTAGTGAACCGGCATTTGAGGCCGACTGCAGAACCGTTCTATTGTCGCCAACGTGCATTTCGCGGAAGGACCAGACAGACATTTGTTTTCTCTCCACTCTATTTGCAAATAGTAGAGGAAACTTACGCTCAGCCATGCACCACACAGTGACTTGCGTAATATACATACAGATGAAGATGTAGATTTAACTTCTTCCCGCTAGAGAACTTTTATTTATTTCTGTTTAAAGTCACAATATTCACGTCGCATTTATTATGACCATTTATTTCCGCGGAGAGAGTCGTAATTGGAATTAATCCTGACATTATCGATCGACAGAGACACTGTGAAGGCAGGAGTGTGTCAGAGTATGGCAGGGAGAGTGGGAGCATTATGACTATAGGGTCTGGTATGCGTGAAGGATAAACAGTCCAGACAATAAGATAACACAAACTTTGGAAATACGGTGCTGCAGAAGAATGCCGAAAATTACATGTGTAGATCTCATGGGTAATAAAAATATACTGAATGGAACTGGGGAGAAAAAAATTTAAGGTACGAACTCGACTAAACTGAGGGACCTTTTGATATGGCACGTCCTGTGACGTAAAGAAGTGGAGAAGGGAGGGAGGTGAATGTTAGATGGAGACTGAAGCCAGAGTACAGTAAGAAGATTCGAACGGATGTAAGTTGTAGTGGTTAAGCATAGCTGAAGAGGCTTGGTCAGGATAGGATACCGTGGAGATGCATCATACCAGTGTTCCGACTGTAAACCACAACAACAACATCGCTCCCTGAAATGTACCCTTTCGTATCAACCTAATATCTGACTGACGACTAGTTTGGAGGACATGTACCAACACATCGCAATTAAGAGGAATTTCGAGATCCGCAAAGCTATGTAACACATGCTTTGCTTAGTGTAGTGGTTCGCAGCCGGGGTAAGTACTCCCTGAGCGGTAAAATGAAATTTTCTAAGGGATAAATAAAGGGTTCAGCACTGTTTGTGTCTCGAAACTGAAGTATTGTGAAAAGATCATTATTATTATCATCACTGTTTCGTAAAATTGTAATACTGATTACAAAAGTTACCAATAATTACATTTCTTTTTTCAAATGCCAGCATTAACGTGCAAAGCAATGTGGTGGAGGTTACAACTAGTGAAACGAATGTATGAACATCATCTTGATTCGTGTTCACATAGGCCGCTTACTGCACATAACTTTGTGCCATTCATCTGTGACAGTACAATTGATTGTTATAAGCTTATATATCTCATGAAAATGCCTTCTCCGAGTTGTGTGTAGTTCCCACAATTGATCAGAAAATGCTTCCTTATTCACTTCGCTACAATAAAAGAGCTAATTGAGATCACAACACAGCAATAACTATGTAGTGGCTACTACGCTGCTGTGTGGCAGTGGTCATACGCAAAGCATTGGCACCCTGAAGTATTTAAATTTCTACCATTTCGGGGTAAGGAGTCCAGGAATCTAGTGGTAGACAAGCATAGTGTACACCATTTGACTTGGTTGATTTTAGAATGGCTTTCAGGGTGTGACTGAAGCTAGTGTCACTAGGAGGAGGAGTGGTGCAGAGGAAGCACGTTTTGTAATAAATATCTACCATCAATGTGGATACGTAGCTTTCTTTTCTGTGGAAGGGTTGCAGGTAACATTTGCAATGCACCGAGAATTACATCATCTTTCAACAAATATAAATGAAATGTTAGAATTAAGCTGTACCAGTTGTCTCATTGACTCATTACTTCGACGTTTAATAAGAGACCTATCATTTATCTATTAATCTATTTATCTATTAATAAGACACCTATCATTTATCTTCCATCATTTAAAAAATAAAAGTGTTCAAAGAAAATTTGTTTTCATCCTGAAGTTTACTTAGGCGTTAATATTGTTGATGGTGCGTGTAGGGGGTTGGATATCTGACTGCGCTAAGGGGTGATAGTCTTAAGAAGGGATGGGTGCCACTGGCTTCGTGCATATTTGTGATGAAATTGAATCGACAATATCAGTTTAAACTATTTAAGATCAGGCCAAAAGGGTAATAAACAGGCGATAAAGCGCCTGTTTTCGTCACGAACGTAGCACATGACGAAAGCGCTCGTGACGGAGCAGGAACCCCGCCGGCAGGCAGAAGAGAGCCGCGTGCCAGCCGGCCGGCCGGCCTGCGGCTGGCGCGCTCCCAAGCGACGTGTCAACACCGCCGTCATGACCTTCTTTCGCTCGCTACCATTGGCACCAGACGACGTCAATTCTGCATCCTGAACGGCAGTGACCATTGTGGCGACACGAGTTTGCGGATGTATGGAGAATCTCCTACTCGTTATCGCATCGTACTGACCACTTGCATCCCGGTTGTGCCGCCCCAACCTCTGGGCGTAAGCGGAAGGCAAGCATTCGTGTTTAAGCATTGTAATACTGTAATCTAGGGTCGGCCATGCCAACAAAAACTGTAGTTAGATTTCTCAATCATTCGCACCAGTTTCAGTCAGGCATCGATCCAGGATTCGAGTCTGTGAGCGGTCAGGGTTTTTTACTACCCCCTCCCAAATCTAGCTAGTCGTCACGCTCATTCTCAACGCACAACAGTGCCAACGGCTGTAATAATCATAAAAATAAAATATATTAAATCTTCTGATTTAATGATAATCATAAATTTTGAGGACTGAAAATCACCACCTAACAAATTTTTGTATTTACGTATACACACTGAAAATTTCAGGGGTGGTACTTTCAAAACTGATCAAAATTGATCAAAACAGACTTCGAACACCCATGTTAAAAGACAATCTCAACATTTTAGTTTCGGTAAGAGCCGAAAGCGATATTTTAAGACATCTAAGTTAATACGAGTAGCTTCATTAGTATCAACGGTAAGGACAAATCTGTTAGCTAGTAAGATTACTTGAAAGCTTCATTTTAAGGATGACTATTTGTGAATGTATTGCATTTTTTGAATATACATAGTTAAATTGTGATTGGTTATTAAGTTCCCTGTATTATCTTGCATTTGGCCAACACACATACTTGCTTACATATTGTTTTGAAAATTGAAATATTGAGTTTTGCATGGGCACCAATCTCAACTTTTTCTGTTACAAGAACATTAAGGGTGTCCCAGAAGGAATAATCAATTTTCAGGAATGTGACAGGAACGCACATTCGAAGCAAAAAAGTGTAGTAAACATACCTTAAGAAATATCAGCAATAATTCATCTCAGATTCTGCGAAACAAATCTCTTCAACTGCAAGCTCTTTGCTATACATATATTGGGAGGATTTAGTATGGAAAAAAAACAAGAGAAGTTGTCTAGCAAACACCGGCTCTTAAAAGCATACTTTAAGAACTATGAGCTCTTGTTCAGCAGAAGAGAAGTGTTGCACAGTACCGAAAATAGTTCATTCCTCTAAGGTGTGCACTAGAAAACCCATGTTTACAGGATGTTTTGTCTTATTTTCGTTCATATCACTGCCTCTTAGAATACGGAAAGCGAGAAGAGATTTGCTTAACATTATCTAAAACGAGAAAGTGCTCATAGTGTTGCTGTTGTTGTCTTCCGTCCGAAAACTGATTTTATGCAGCTCTCCATGCTACTCTATCCTGTGCAACCCTCTTTATCTCCAAATAACTACTGAAACCTACATCCTTCTGAATCTGCTTACTGTATTCATGTCTTTCTCTCTCTCTCCCCATACTTCCTTCCATTACTAAAGTGGTTATCCTTTGATGACTCAGAACGTACCCTTATCAACCTATCCCATCTTCTGCTCAGGCTGTGCCACAATTTTTTTCTCCCAAGTCCTACTCAGAACCTCCTCATTAGTTACGTGATCTACCCATCAGCACCAGATTTCAAAAGCTTCTATTATCTTATTGTCTACACTGCTTACCGTTCACCTTTCACTTCCATACACGACTACGCTCCAAACACATACATTCAGAAAAGACTTGCTAACTCTTAAATCTATATTCGTTTTAATAAATTTCTCTTCTCCAGAAACGCTGTTCTTGCCATTACCAGTCTACAATTTATATCCTCTCTACTTCGCCCATCATCATCTAATCTGCTGTAGAAATAACATAACTCTCATACTACTTCAAGTGTCTCCTTTGTTAATCTAATTCCGTCAGCCTCAACTGACTTAAATCGACTACATTTCATTATCCTTGTTTTGCTTTTGTTGGTGTTCTTCTTATATCGTTCTTTAAAGATACTGTCCATTCCGTTCAGCTGCTCTTCCAAGTGCTTTGCTCCCCCGACAAAATTACAGTGTCATGGGCAAATCACAAAGTTTTTATTTCTTCTCCCTGAAATTTAATGCCTACTCCAGATTTTGATTTGGTTTCCTTTACTGCTTGCTCAACGTACGGATTTAATAACATCATCGAAAGGGACAGGCTACAACACTGTCTTGCTCCCTTTTCAACCACTGCCTCCCTTTCATGCGCCTCGACTGTTACAACCTTCATCTGGTTTCAGTACAAGTTCTAAATAGCCTTTCGCTCCCTGTATTTTCTACTTATACCTTCAGAATTTCGAAAAACGTATTCTTTGAACATTGTCAAAAGCTTTCTCTAGGTGTACAAATGCCATAAACGTAGGTTTGCATTTCCGTAACCTATCTGCTAAGGAAAGTCGTAGGGTTAGTACTGGATCGCGTGTTCCTACATTTTTCCGAAATTCAAACAGATCTTTCCCGAGCTCGGTTTCTAACAGCTTTTCCATTCTTCTGTAAAGAAGCTACGCGTTTTGGAGCCAATTTTTACTAGACTTTTTTCCTTCGAGTGATTGCCCCTGTCATATCCCTGAATATCGAATATTCCTCCTGGAACACCCTGTATAGTTGACAGCGATGTTAGTGAATCGTGTTGAATACCTGAATTATATCTTTTTTTTCCTTTTTTACATCACATCAATTTATTAAATTGTAACTGCCTAGTAAAACCTTATACAATTAGGCCTATATAACAAAACTTAAGTGCTGCGTTACTGGCTGTTAACCCGAAAAGTATACTGAAATATAATTTACAGATTAGGTATGAGAAAATTATCCGCTCACAGATCGCGCCTAGGGCTCTGTAACTACTGAATATGGCCCTGGGAGTATAAATGACATGAGACAAAAGTTCCTTGTAGAGATATGCAACCGCCGGAAATACCGATTCTTATTTTCAGTTTATTTTCCTTAGACATGGCGCGTTTGAATTATCATCATCTTCAGATTCCATGATATAAACATAGGACATGAATCATTCATTTATTTAACGTAACATGCAGTCGATCAGCAGATGAATACATACGGCAATAAAGTATTTACAATTATAAAATCAACAATTACAGCTGAGAACAATCACTTCACGAAAAATCTTAACTACGTGAATTGTATGGAGATCGAATGCCATGTGGTTGCAAGGGTTCATAAGGGAAAAATGGCTTATCACTAGGTGGTAGAAGCATAATGCTCAAAAATGTTGTCATGATGGCTTGTTCAGCTGTGATTTTGTCACAAAATGAATCCCAGGGTATAATTGTATGACAACGTCCACGCCTCACTTTTATGGCACTTTCGTTATAATAAAACATCATTTATCGCTGTATTTTTGCGTACATAATTATTTCATATGTACAAATTCATGGGTCTTATTAGTTAACCATTAAACTAATGAACTTATTTTTATGTCATCTCAGTTCCTGACATAAACATGTGTGATAAAATACGCTACTTTGTTGCACTTGTAGTTCCGACACAATTACTGAAAGAAACTGTGCAGTTGTTAATACTTTAGGGACAGATTCAGAATGAATATGGCAACACCAGCAGTGGTACGATTCACTCCATTTCAGGCCATGGTCCATTATCCAAGCTGTCTTCACGTAATTCAGAGGCCAGTTGCAGACCTATGTAACTGTGGCAATGTAGACGCCCAGGTGCACATCGTACTCCAGTGTCACAATTGTAACACAGACAGACCAGACATCAGGAACAACAAAAGAGTAGAGGACATAGTGAAAACTGTAGACTTGTGGGCTCTAATACATACGTAGCAAATTATCAACGCTTGAGATGGTGAAATATTATAAAAATCATGGCACATAAAATCTTTGCGATAAAGATCAGGTAGTGTAGCATATGGGAAAGTTTCATCAACAGAAAATCGTACAGAAAATCAGTGAAACGAATCAGCTGCAGCTGGAAGCAACAATAACGGGAGAACGAAAACAAGAAGAGGAGCAGCGGACTTGTCTCATTCGTCTCTACACCAGCAACCACGGGCATTGGTGCCTGTAGGAGCTACCAGGGGTCGATTCCTATGGATTTCGCTTGGAGGAGGATCCTTGTGCTCCACCCGGAACCCGTAAATCATTGCACGAGATTTTAGTTTTAATTGTTGTCTTAGTTTGAAGATACGTAGTCTGATTTTCCATTGTATGTCACTATTATAAATTACTTTTAGAGCAGAACTAACCACATTTTTTGTGGACTTGAGTCACACAAAATCCGTGTCATTTTCCCCAATAAGGTATTTTCAAACAATGCACTGTTTGTCTTACGTTGCAGTAAAAGAAAAAATATCAGTTCCCATGATTAGTTACAATAGATTCGTCTGAAATTATGTTGACTTCAGTACTTCTAAGTCACACAAGGAAGGCTGATATCGTAGCATCAGTGTAGATAGTTGTCTCAAGTTGTGTTTATGGCATAGGGAAAATTCGAAGTAGTTCGGAGACCGTCATGTACAATGTATCCATATACGTACTATATTAATTAGGATATTACATTTCTTTCTTTTTTAGTTTTTGAGTTGAAGTTCTCCCGTGGTAATGTATACAAATGAAGAGTTTGGACCGAACGTTCGGTAGTGGAGAACTAGGAATAGTCAAAAAAATGGCTCTGAGCACTATGGGACTTAACATCTATGGTCCCCTAGAACTTAGAACTACTTAAACCTAACTAACCTAAGGACATCACACAACACCCAGTCATCACGAGGCAGTAGGAATAGTCGGTTTGGGTTCACGCTAAAGGGACGGACAACTCGACAGACCCAAAAGGGTAGCTATCGAGGAAAATAGGCCAACATAGTGGAATTAATAAACAGCATTTTAATAAATAACAGTTACTTAATAACAAAAATCTCTTCTAATGTGTAACTATTGTTTCCATTATGTAATATTTACAACACTCGTTAAATTATTTAGGCAGCATGTTTTGTGTAATAATTAAAAATAATAATAGTTATTAATACGCTGGAAGAACAAGGGCCGGCCTTTGTGGTCGAGCGGTTCTAGGCGCTTCAGTCTGGAACGGCACGACCGCTACGGTCGCAGCTTCGAATGCTGCCTCGGGCATGAATGTGTGTGATGTCATTAGGTTAGTTAGGTTTAAGTAGTTCTACGTTCTAGGGGACTGATGACCTCAGCTGTTAAGTCCCATAGTGCTCAGAGCCATTAGAACCACACACACACGCGCGCGCGTGCCCGGGAGAGAACTCGAACCTCCGACGCGGGGAAGCAACTGATGAAGGATACGGCTTACAGTCCCGAAAAACAATTTTTCCAATTTTTTATCTGTATTAAGTCTCTGTTGAAAATTTTTGATTGACTTACATGACCATTTTTCACCTGTTGGGCCAACAATATGGTTTTGAGTTGTTCTCTAAACGTCTCAATTTTGTGAGTGTCTCTTGTTGGCAGGAGAGTGGGTATATGCCTATGAAATTTGAATCAGGCTCTTCTGAGTTCTCCTGCGTGATTCGATGCTTTTTCTGTTGTTTTTGGGGAGGGTAATCCGTATCTGTCATCAGCTGCTTCCCCGCGTCGGAGGATCGAGTCCTTTGTGTGTGTGTGTATTTACTTTAGCGTAAGTTAGTTTAAGTCAGATTAAGTAGTGTGGAAGCCTAGAGACCGATGACCTCAGCAGTTTGGTCCCATTGCAACTTACAACCACCACTGCTTTGGGTCCGAATCTTTTTCTTAGAAGGTTGCGTTCTTCTTGTAGGATATCTTCCACATCACCTTTTCCGCATGTAAGGGTCCCGCTAGCGTGCAGAACTGCAAACTTGATGTTTTTGCATGCGAATTCCCTGTGCCACTTCTCCATTCTCCAACTCTTTCACCGCTCTCCTAGAGAGTTTCTATCTGTTTAATTGTCGTCACCTCGTTGTCTGCTAGTATTGCAAGGTCATTTGCGGAAGATAGGCAAGAAAACTGGCTGTCATTTCTAGGTCTCCCAACTGGTATGGGATTCCATTAGTTTTGCTACTTACACTATTTTTTACAATCTCAGATGAATTTGTCTAAGACCAGAGTAAAAAATTTAGTAGACAGACCGTCGTACTACCGAACACCGGTTTTCATGGGTTTTTTTTCAACTTCGGTTTTGTAATTCACTTCTCTTAATGTTTTGTGAAACTATAAGAAATACCTGCTGTTTTGGAAAGCACTTTTGACGTACTATGGAAGGAAATCAGTTTTTCGTGGAATTTAATTCATTTCAGACTGTCAAAATTCTGATAAGCATTCTTTTGAATGTTCAAAATGGCTCTGAGCTTTATGCGACTTAACTTCTGAGGTCATCAGTCGCCTAGAACTTAGAACTAATTAAACCTAACTAACTAAGGACATCACGCACATCGATGCCCGAGGCAGGATTCGAACCTGCGACCGTAGCGTTGTGTACATCCGCTTTTAATGCGTAATTTTCGAGTTCTTTGATGAGAGCTGTTATATGATTCGTGTTTACCTTGCAAGTAAAAGGATGGGAAAATATTTTCGTAATATTAAAACTGGCAGTTGGAGCTCGCTTTAAAAGTTACCTGAATTTGAATAAATATGCAGCTTAGATAATAATGAACCAGAAAGAGTCGAGTGCTTCCGGACTACCGGCCGATAGACGGGAGCAGTGGCGGGAGGCAGGGCCGGCATATGGCGGTCCAGCTGTCAGCAAATTAAGACCGCGCCTCGCGCGATAGTGCCTGCCACCGAATCACTCTCCGGCCGACCAAAGCAACTCTATCGAACTAGCGCTGCCGGCTGTCGTGTGCTCGGCCTCGTACGACGGTACCTAACGGTTTTCTGCTGCTGAGTCCTCTTGTAAACAGCATCCCACTCGAGCACACCAGTAGCGCACTTTAGGTACCTGGGCTATGCACGGCTCTGTTTGAAAAGAACAGCTCGACACGGCAATAGTGTCGAGCTGCGCACGTCTCCTTTCACGCCCGCAGTTAATTCGCTTCAAACAGTAATCTTGATCTGTGATCCTGCAGACAAGTACTCTATGCATTGGCTAGAACTGCGAGTTAATACAATACACGGAAATACAAAATAAACGTTAAATGAGTAATTTAATAACACAGGTTCTATTCTAAGGTCTTTAACTGATGTACACCACAGAGAATTATATTGGATAATGTTAATTCAAGAAGGACATCTCAATTAAACGGGAAATCATCCTACGATATTTAGTTCAAATACAAAAATACCCTTACTAAATTACGTTGAGAGAACTACGGGAATAGTAGCAAAATCTGCAAATTAAATTGTAATCTAAGATGTGCGAAAACATGAAATATTCACCACCTCAGAACAATTCAGAGTGCAGCATGATGATTTGCAAATTATCACACATGATACAAACAACAGTAACTCATACTCTTTCTATCCTTAGTTCTGTAATACAAGAAAATCAAGACTCCTACTCGGGAGCACATTCAGATCTCTCGAAATATGAAGTCCCTTCACAAATTAAAGTATGGTAGCGGCCATCCACCTCCCAGAATCAAACACCTCCACAATCGAATACCACTTCTTACTACAGGCAGGTCTCCCCCCTTGCGTAAAAGTGTCCAGAATCGCTCCCTTGAGCTCTTGTCTTGAAAAAGTCCCACTATCCACTTGACTCCTAAAGTGTTCTGCTATTGTCTGCTTTTCCAATGGCTAAAGGTCGTCCCCACCTAAAGTCACTGTTCTTATGTTCTACAGACATCATTTCAATCAACCTGGCTGCTTCCCGGACTAAACTAATACATTACGACAATATTTATATAAAGAAGTGTTATAAACGCATGGTAACTCTCAGATTATTCACAATAAATATAAATAAAGGTATGTCAATAAATAAGCCAGTATTCATGGCAAATGATCACAGTTTGTCATTAAATATTATTTAAACAGTTAAAAAAATGGTTCAAATGGCTCTGAGCACTATGGGACTTAACATCTGTGGTCATCAGTCCCCTAGAACTTAGAACTACTTAAACCTAACTAACCTAAAGACATCACACACATCCATGCCCGAGGCAGGATTCGAATCTGCGACCGTAGCGGTCACGCGGTTCCGGACTGAGCGCCTAGTACCGCTAGACCACCGCGGCCGGCATTTAAACAGTTATTTAGGCCTATTTGTCAGAAGCGTCTTTTACCGCTCTTTCACAATGGTGGTGTCAGCTAACACATGTGGTTGGCCACTACTTAAATTACCATCTCTATTTAAATTTCATCTCTCCTCGTACCGCCTCGAAGCGGCCAAATCGCTGGCCTACATACGTGTAAATATTTCGCTAGCTACTGCCTAAAACCGTCCTCACAAGAGACACGCGGAGCTTCACGAGTTTTGTGAAGACGTAACTTGGACACCAGATTCCGCATCATTACCACACGTGAAAGGCAGAATAGGATGCGACAAATGTTGGCAGGCTAGAGAGAGACGTGGCCAATGAGAGGCGTATCATTTTATACGGCATAAGCAAAACGTAAGAGACGTGAAACTGGATTGCGTTGTTCGCTGTTAGGCCCTTGGTCGTTTATACAAGGTGTTTCACTGTTCCTATTAGGGATTACAGAGGGGATATAGCAGATCAAGTTCTGATATGGACCCAATGTCTAGCAATGCACCATTGAGATATGAATCAAGTTTGAAGGTTACATCATTTTCGAATCTCTTACTTGAAGATACGCACACAAACTGAGAAGAGGGTTCCGACGTCATTCCCTGTATTAATTATGGCATCACATACCATTTTCGTCCGACTGCAACAGCGGCTACGAGAAACTAATGAGAGGTGAGTGCCGTGTTCGACAGACGCGCCGTGCCGTTTTCTCGACTTTGGAGAACCTAACTACGATTACTCGAAATACTGCCCACACCACTGGCTCCTGCTGAGTGTACAGATCAGAGCTCTTGGTCTCCGCTGTCTGTGTACCACGAAGCGGGAGACTGAAAAATGCGACTTTCAAATTGGTTTTATATCCGAAAGATAATTTTCTGGGCATAGGTCGCTTATCAAAACGTGATCTAGTGTATCCCCTCTACCACCCCTAGAAACCTCTCTAAAACACGCCGAAATTAAATGATGGGAAACGAAATATCGGCGGTTAAAGATTTTTCATATTGGTAACTGCGTACTTTGAGTGTATACCTGCTCGCATTCAAGCTGGCGACGAAATTATCTACTGGAACACGATAGCTGAGAAAATAATGTAAAGTTACAGTATAAACGTACAAAAATGGTACTTTTGCATTCCACTGCTAATTTCATTATTTTCACAGCTTAATTAATAAAAATTTGGACAATTAACTTTCACCTGCAACAAATTTGAACAAATCATTCATATCACTGCACGAATATTGCATGTACTCTTCCTTGTAATACACATCAAATTCTTATTTCAGAAAAAAATATATTATCTGGCAGTTGTTGCACTGCGATTGTGTAATCTCTCAGATTTACATATAAAAGTAAATCGAACTAGATATCCACGAAGTAAAGACAAAAATTAGAGCAAGAAGAGCTTAAATTAAATTAAGACTCTTAAAAAAATATAAATTCTTCTGCATACAAAAGTTACACTGTTTTGCTTATTTTTCCTTCATTTATTCTTATTTTTCACTAATTAATTCCTTCTTAATGTAAATATTATGAACGATGTTTTGTTATTGGTTAAGCTTCAGATAAACATTTGTGCAACTTTGAAGATATTGCATTTCAGCGCATGATATATCTATATAACTAAAACTCAATTACCACATGTATATAAGACACTTGAGGATGGATTCAGCGATTTGTTTGATTTCTTTGTTGTCGTCATTATTGTCAGGTCAATATCTGTATGAAAAAATAAATTTTGAGGAAACTAGCAACAATTCATGAAAGTATGAAACATCATTGATAAAGAACAGGGCGACAGATTAGGTTGATTTTTGTCTTTGTTGTCTTCGTAATTGCCAAGACAAGGTTTGTGTGAAAGAAAATTTTTGGAAAATCCAGCAGAAGAGTAGGAAATTAAAACCAGCTGTGAAAGATCATCGCTTGAGAAAGGCTCGACCGATTTTGTTTTTTAATGCGTTCAGTTTGACAGTTCCTCTGTCGTACATTTTCATAACAAAAAAAGGAGAAACGGTGTTACAGAAAATCTTTAAAATTTCTGGACCGATTTACTACGAATTTCTACACGACACACTAACGAACGTTTGGACGGACATTGTAATATATGTAAGTAATATAACAAGGAAGCGTAGTTACCACAGATCTAACATTCGGATGGACATAGACAGATATGGTGTATATTTTTGTAATAGATATAAAATATACATATATATGTAATATATAAATGGGGGAGCACTGTTATCACAAATTCGATGAGTCATTGGTAGGTTTACTTCAAATTTTTACACAATACTCTAACGAACATTAGGGCGGAAGTAGGACATATAATTTTGTAATATATTACATGTATATAAAAGAATATGTAATATGAAAAGGGAAACAATGTTACCAAAAATCTCAAAAAGATCTTTACGGATTTACTTCAGATTTTTAAACACTACTATAATGGATATGTATAAATAAGTACGCTCTCCGTTCTGGAGTGAGTTCGCCCGAGTTTGTGAGCTTGCCAGGGAAGATGGACGAATGAGTTGCAAGGCAACAGTCTTCGTTACTGGCTGTTTCCTTCGCAATTCAACACAGTGCATGGCACAGACAGAATAACGTGGTTAGCACGTACACAAGGGAGTACGTTTTAACAGAGCAAACTTGGCTGCTTTACAGGCGCCCATTATCGTAAACAAACTGAGCAGTTTGCGCGCCAGATATAGCGGACAACTGTCGCTGAGCAGCGCAGCGGTCGAAAATCACGATGAGAAGCACGTTCCGTGTGATGTACCAGCTCCTTTCTGAGAGTGTACCAACCACGTTGAAAACCACGACTGATATGCGTTTCATTGGAAACAAATCATGTGCGAGGACGGTATAACACAGAGCATTGTGAACAAGCAGTCTCTCTTTCCTGTGTACCATAATCCAACGAAACGTTCGTGCGGCAAACAAACCCTACCTAGGCCAGAAAGGCCCCCGGATCTCTCACCGACTGAGAACGTTTGGAGTGTTGAGGACATGGCCCTCCAACCATCTCGAGATTTTGACGACTATCGCGCCAGTTGTACACAATTTAGCACGATATCCCTCGATCAACCAATGCCAAACCTAGTAACTGCCTGCATAAGGGCCAGAGATGGACCAACACGTTACTGACTTGCTGAATTTATGAAGCTCTTTCTCTTGAATTTATCATCCAATTTTTCTTAATTTTAACCATTTGTTTGTCTGTACATGAACGTCACATCTACCGCTTTCCGTCTCATTCGGATAATTCCTTAGTGGTGCGTCGTTTCTTTCGTTTTAGAATGTATTTTGCTCGATAATGAGTACTTAATGTGGTGTCACCGCCAGACACCACACTTTCTAGGTGGTAGTCTTTAAATTGGCCGCGGTCCGTTCGTATACGTCGGACCCGCGTGTCGCCACTATCAGTGATTGCAGACCAAGCGCCGCCACACGGCAGGTCTAGAGAGACTCGCTAGCACTCGCCCAGTTGTACAGCCGACTTTGCTAGCGATAGTTCACTGACTACATACGCTCTCATTTGCAGAGACGACAGTTTAGTTTAGCCTTCAGCCACGACCTAGCAAGGCGCCATATTCAGTTACTATGTCTTCTGAACAGATAATATTGTGAATCATGTACCGTCAAGAGCGACGTTCATCATTAATGGATTAAAGTTAAGTATCAACCTAATTACGTCCGCTTTCTGAATTCTAATTCCTTGTCATGTTCCAGACCTCACGTCAGTATAGTTCTTCCCTCCTCACGCCATCCTGCTTGAGCTAAAACGCGTGCATTTAGGCCTCCATTCGTAACACGGCGTTGACTCATCTTCCAACACAACACTTAATAATTCCAGTTCTCTATGTAAACTAAATAATCTTCGTGTTGACACAGCATATCCTTAAGTTTCACTGGAACAAGAATATTCTGAGCAGCAACGATATCTAGTTCTGTATTCCCGTAATTTTACGTCACTGAAGTTAATTCTTAATATGACGTACGATATTTCAAATACAACTGCAAGATTACTAAATAAATTTCAGTTCCAACAATGTTTATCATTCCTGTAAAAAGTAAAAACATTATTTCAAACAGTAAATTTTCACGTTACACAAATGTAAGGATTATAGATTTACAATAATATACTTTCGACAAGTGCTGCAGCGGCAATAAATGACATTTCAGGGGAATTTATAAATGTCATTCCCGTCAGACGACTATCAGCAGACTAAAGGCGATAGCTTTATCGGCTACTATCGCTCTCTATTCCGAGACCCAGTTGGATATTCAGCAACGTTCGATTCAATGGCCCTGACACGTATGTGCCTTCAACGGACACAAGTCATCACAACAAACTCAAATGAATTCCTATTCTCTAATTCAGCTTCAGGGTATCTCGTTTCAAGGCATTCAACGCTGCTTCAAATCCTACTCAGTAATTCAGTTTCATTTTCAGTCAACGATAAAGCAATGTATGGAAAGGATAACATCAATACTCATTGAAATCAGGCGAGGAATGTTACAGTCCTTAGATTATTGACAAAATGCTGCGAATACTGTGGCCCGTCTAAGCTGCCAACTGAAGCTTGTGTCGGAATTTTTGCCACATAAACATAAGATTGAATTTTATAAGCACTCATTCGAAATATTTTATTTTATGAGGACATGAGGCGTAATAACAGCGGGGGGCCAGTAGGTCTCTCATCCGGGCAGAAAGATCTATCAGTGAATCATGACAGTGATAGAACGTGTACCATTTTGCTCGCACACACGCAAAGACTGCTTCTTTTTATTTTTTTATTTCTTTAAGAATCATTAGCCATTTGAATTTGCTTTTGAGCTGTGCGTGAGTGGTAACAGTTGTTCGTAATAAACTACTTAAACTCAAACACCACCGTTTATGTCATCTCACAAAACGATTCGGTTTTGAATTCATAGTGCGTGATACGGAATACGGTCACATTCAAATCTGAAGGGTTCACAGAAATGAAACAGTGCGAATCTTTACCACTTTTCTATATAATTCCTTGCATTAGTATTGTATTATTATAATTCTGCAATTTCGTATACGTGAATAGATAACTACAGTACTAACAAGTGAATTACATAATAATTTCAGATTAACGTTCAACGTTTGACAATAAGTTAGCAGAACTTGACACCACTTGACCGAAGTCCTTAGCGTGGACTTGACAGTCCTCTTGCCATTGATCAGAGCAGAGTCAGTTGCTCAACTAGACACCCAAAAGTAATAGTTTCTTCAATGCACAGCCCTTGCACGTGAATATTCAATTCAGACCTCGAGGAATCCGACGGCGAATGGTGAAACAATGTGACAGTCGAAACGTACAGAGGAGTTGTTGGAGAAAGCTCATGCAATGATTTTAGACAACAAACGTTTTAGGCTATGACGTTTGCGCTTCCATGGAAACGAAGTAACAGTAGACTCAGCAAATGCTTCCCAGCAGTGGTAGAAAACTTAGGCGAAGGGCGTAGGCCTAGTCTATCACTGTAGCTACGCTACGACCAACATCTCAGCAGGTAGGTAGCATGTTCTCTTGTCTTTAAAAATACATTTTCTGACATACTTCTCTTTTCAATGTTCAGTACCACTTCCTAACGGCTCCCGATTCCGGATTACCATTCTGCAATCAGCAGGGATGCACTTTCCATAACAAGTAATGCTCCGTACATGCAACACCCACATATAATGTGCTTAAAATAGTTAAACCATCCAGGATTGTCATGAAAATCATCAACTACTTCAGTGTCGATTGCCAAAGGTCAGTACATCGACACAGGCCCCCGCCTCTTGACGCCCATCTCATTCGGCACCTGTAGGAGAGGATTAAGGGCTTTTACATCTCCTGTGACCAACAGTCGACTCTCAACTGAGTACGCTTTGGTTTTACTCAAGAACAAAAATTTTTAGTGCAGCTGGACCTACCATTCAAAAAGCTAGTATTGACGTTTGCGGATACCCTTGTCCAGAAAAATTTTAAAGAAAATAATAATGCATCCATACCGATTGTGGAATATGCGGCTCTACATCTCAGATGTGGGACCTTCAAGAACTATTACCTGTGAGTGTGGATCAGAGGACTTGACTTGAATAACGCACGAGAACTGACATTTCCACGTTAAAAAGTCCAATGAAGTGACTTCAAGTACTGCGGCCTAGATGTCAAGATTAAATGTTAATTTGTAATTTTATGTAATTAACTTAATAACATTGTTGTTGTCTATTCAGGTATGTGTAACTGCAACATAAGAAGATAATAGTACTAATGCAAGGAGTTATAAGTAAACTGGTTAAGAGCCCCACTTATCGATGTAATAAACACCATTATTACCAATATCTGTGAATACAATCTAGTTTTACTTATTCTTTAATACATCAAACGAAGTTGAAGCTCCTACAGCGGCATTTAAAATTTTGAGTTATGTTGATGTCATCGTAATACTCTCAGAGACTCCAAAGAACTCGGTAGTTCAGGTGAACGGAATGGATGGTGTCTTGAAAAAAGGTTGCAAGATGAACATCAGCTATCCAACTACAGAATGTACAAGCAAACTTCAAATCCAACATTACAGTTAGAGGTCAAACTCTGCAATATTGGAACACAGCAAAATAACTAGATTTGACCGTAAACAGGCCCTCTCCGTAATGTGACAACTAGAATCAAAAAGCGGAACTATGTACTCCAGAAGTTAACAGGTACTCACTGGGATGCCATTGCAACAGCCATCGGATCATCGTTTTCAGCTCTTCCATACTCAGTCGCAGAATACTCCTGTTCCATGTGGGTAAATAGAGCTCACACTAAAATAATTGATACACAGCTCAGTCAAGCAGTGCGCCTCATCACAGAGTGTAATCGTCCCAAGAAAACGTACTAGCTACCCGTTCTCACTAATGTTTTCCCATCATCCATACTAAGATAACAGTCATCAGTGAACGTGTGGACAAGAATAAAAAATAATCCACAATTATCAATTCATTTACAAATTTCATCATCAGAGTCTCAGCGATTAAGATCTAGAAAACCATCGTGGCACACAACCTGCAGGATAGGTATTTCAAAATGCAAGATGCCTAGGATGTCAATGGCAAAAGCAAGCTTCCATGAGCCGTGACCAACTAATTCTCTGGGGGCGACTAGCAGGTTTATATCTGGAATGGCACTGGTGCATACTGAATAGAATCAGAACTGACCGCGGTGAATATGGAACACTGCTGTTCTAATGGGGATGGAGGTCCTTTCCTCAATGTCACTGCGACGAAGAATGGCAAACAGTACATATAAAACATTTAAAAGTTCGTCCAGAGCATTCAAAGTGACAACAGAAGACCACAGTTTGTATACAGAAGCTTCTGACTGGATGTCAATCCTGGACTTAGGTCCATGAACCCATTACTAACTTGAGATTGTATCTTTGTAGAAATGTATATATTTGTTGTAAATAGTTGTCTAGTATTTTCTCCAGTCATCATACGATAAGTAAAACAAATCAGAAAAGTAAAACAAGGATAATGAAATGCAATATAATTAAATCAAATGACGCGAAAGGTACTAAGTTAGGAAACGAGACACTAAAATTAGCAAACGCGTTTTGACTTTTGAGCAGTAAAGTGACTGATTGCCAAATTAGAAAGGATATAAAACGACGACTGCCTACACCACAAAAAGCATTCCTGAAAAAGATAAATTTGTAAACACCTGATACAAATGTACGAGTTAGGTAGTATTTTCTGAAGGTAATTGTCTAGAGCGTAGTCTTGTTCGGAAGTAAAATGTGGACGATGAGGAGTTCAGACTAGAAGACAACTGACGTATTTGAGATGTGATGTTACACCAGAATGCTGAAGATTGATGGCTAGATCGGATAACCTATACGGAAATAGTGAACTGAATAGCGGAGAAAAGAAATTTATGGCACAACTTCACTAAAAGAGGTGTTCGGTTGATGGGATGCATCCTGAGGCATCAAAGAATCCTAAAGTTGGTAATAGTGGGATGTGTGGAGGGTAAAAATTGTGGAGGAAACCAAGTCTTGAATATCTTCAGCGGGTTCATATGGAGGTAGGTTGCACCAAATGCCCACAAACGAAGAGGCTTCCACAGGATATAATGGCGTAGAGAATTGCATCAAGCCAGTCTTTGGATTGAAGAAGACGACGACAACAGTACTTCAAAGTAGAACTTACTTCCTTGGTATCTCTACAGATTCAAAATAGAGGATAATGAAAGATGAGCGAAAGTGATGGATTCATAGTGACTATTTTTCTACTTTTTGTTTCTCTACCTCGGACTCTCTCTCTCTCCTCGGCGCGCGCTCAGATGAAAGAAAGAACGAGAGAGAGAGAGAGAGAGTGAGAGAGAGAGAGAGAGAGAGAGAGAGAGCCTGTACCACAGCTTATTCGAAAGATGTTGATCCTCAGGTAGCCACTTACGCAAGATCAAAGAGCAGGTAACTGACGGTGGCAGGTTGCGGCTGGCTTAAACTGGTGTTTCCTGTCGGCGTGCAGGCTCGTAATTATGTAGCGGTCCAGTGGGACGGGCTGTTGAATGATTAGCTAGCCACGTTCGTGTTGCGAGCAGCTCGCTGACAGTGGCGAAGAAGGAATTGATTTGCTGCCACTACACGGCTACTACAGGTGTTGAGGTTAACCGCACTCGACGGCCGGTTCACTATATTCTGAAGGCCTCGTCACACGACTTGGCGTGTGTTGCGGAATCAGGAGAGAGAGCAAACAGCCTCGTCTACCATCAGCTACGACTTTTTTTTTGTTCCATCATAGGTTTATGTGGAGACTGCGATGACACTGAAAAAAATTCTTTAGGTTCTCCTTTTGTGTACCCCAGCAAGAATACATGCTCGAGAACAGTTCACAATATGCTCGACAACAGTTCACAATATTAAGTGTTGTCCGCCCTGATAGTTCATCTACAGCTACATCTACATTTATACTCCGCAAGCCACCCAACGGTCTGTGGCGGAGGGCACTTTACGTGCCACTGTTATTACCTCTCTTTTCTGTTCCAGTCTCGTATGGTTCGCGGGAAGAACGACTGTCTGAAAGCCTCTGTGTGCGCTCGAATCTCTTTAATTTTACATTCGTGATCTCCTCGGGAGGTATAAGTAGGGGGAAGCAATATATTCGATACCTCATCCAGAAACGCACCCTCTCGAAACCTGGCGAGCAAGCTACATCGCGATGCAGAGCGCCTCTCTTGCAGAGTTTGCCACTTGAGTTTGTTAAACATCTCCGTAACGCTATCACGGTTACCAAATAACCCTGTGACGAAACGCGCCGCTCTTCTTTGGATCTTCTCTATCTCCTCCGTCAACCCGATCTGGTACGGATCCCACACTGATGAGCAATACTCAATTATAGGTCGAAAGAGTGTTTTGTAAGCCACCTCCTTTGTTGATGGACTACATTTTCGAAGGACTCTCCCAATGAATCTCAACCTGGTACCCGCCTCACCAACAAGTAATTTTATATGATCAATCCACTTCAAATAGTTCCGTACGCATACTCCCAGATATTTTACAGAAGTAACTGCTACCAGTGTTTGTTCCGCTATCATATAATCATACAATAAAGGATCCTTCTTTCTATGCATTCGCAATACATTACATTTGTCTATGTTAAGGGTCAGTTGCCACTCCCTGCACCAAGTGCTTATCCGCTGCAGATCTTCCTGCATTTCGCTACAATTTTCTAATGCTGCAACTTCTCTGTATACTACAGCATCATCCGCGAAAAGCCACATGGAACTTCCGACACTATCTACTAGGTCATTTATATATATTGTGAAAAGCAATGGTCCCATAACACTCCCCTGTGGCACACCAGAGGTTACTTTAAAGTCTGTAGACGTCTCTCCATTGATAACAACATGCTGTGTTCTGTTTGCTAAAAACTCTCCAATCCAGCCACACAGCAGGTCTGATATTCCGTAGGCTCTTACTTTGTTCATCAGGCGACAGTGCGGAACTGTATCGAATGCTTTCCGGAAGCCAAGAAAAATAGCATCTACCTGGGAGCCTGTACCTAATATTTTCTGGGTCTCATGCACAAATAAAGTGAGTTGGGTCTCACACGATCGCTGTTTCCGAAAACCACCAGTTGAGTGGTCAGCGTGACGGATTGCCGTCCTACGGACCCGGGTTCGATTCCCGGCTGGGTCGGGGAATTTCTCCGTTCAGGGACTCGGTGTTGTATTGTCTTCATCATCATTTCATCCCCATCCGGAGCGCAGGTCACCCAATGTGGCGTCGAATGTAATAAGACCTGCAACAAGGCGGCCGGACCTGCCCCGTAAGGGCCTCCCGGCCAATGACGCCAAACGCTCATTTCCATTTTCATATCAAGTGTTCGTCTATAGAAACTGTAAACTGCTTCCATGGTCTATGCCAAGTTTGTGCATCTCACGCATATCCGTGTAATTTAATAGTGGATAGCTTGCTTGGTACATAGATAAACGGCTCGAAGCAGTCTAGACAGTGCTGAACGAATACCCGTGTTATGTCAATCCCCTGGAAACACTGCAAACTTTAAAAAAGGGCTTTTTCGTTTAGAATAGCGCGCCGGCATTGGTATGAATTTTTTTTACTCGTCACTACCGATTTCATATTCCGTATCGCCAATGAAATCCTAGATTGGCTCAATTAATATATTCAGTCCTCCCACGGTTTCTGTAGCCGGCCTGGACAATATTCTGCTTGCAGGACTAACGTGGAGGCACCAAAAGTATCAATCTGACTTACAGATCTAGTCTAATCCAAACGTAAAGTGACGTATTTATGTATTATTTTGTAAAGGGATTTCGCTTCCATTGTTTGTTATGGAACAACAGAGCGAACGTTTCGTTACCACCAAGACTCAGCACTGCGAACGTACAGTCTGCATCTACATTCTACATTCATACTCCGCAAGCCACCCAACGGTGTGTGGCGGAGGGCACTTTACGTGCCACTGTCATTACCTCCCTTTTCTGTTCCAGTCGCGTATGGTTTGCGGGAAGAACGACTGTCTGAAAGCCTCCGTGCGCGCTCGAATCTCTCTAATTTTACATTCGTGATCTCCTCGGGAGGTATAAGTAGGGGGAAGCAGTATGTTCGATACCTCATCCAGAAACGCACCCTCTCGAAACCTGGCGAGCAAGATACACCGCGATGCAGAGCGCCTCTCTTGCACAGTCTGCCACTTGAGTTTGTTAAACATCTCCGTAACGCTATCACGCTTACGAAATAACCCTGTGACGAAACGCGCCGCTCTTCTTTGGATCTTCTCTATCTCCTCCGTCAACCCGACCTGGTACGGATCCCACACTGATGAGCAATATTCAAGTATAGGTCGAACGAGTGTTTTGTAAGCCACCTCCTTTGTTGATGGACTACATTTTCTAAGGACTCTCCCAATGAATCTCAACCTGGTACCCGCCTTACCAACAATTAATTTTATATGATGATTCCAGTATACCTGTAAGCGTGCACGTACTGAAATATGTAGACCAATAATCAACTAGTACGCTTGCAACAGGTGTCCTCCTTGTTTTAGCACCAAATTTTATTATTACAAATTATTAAATTCAATATCATTAATGTTCAGAGAGGATTAATATGCATAGCTCAGAAAATACGCACACGTATATTTTACTTACACATCTGGTCTTTTCTCTCACGCTGTTTATTATCTCCGAGAACAAGTGCCGTTGCCGTCTCCAGATCGTTCAGCTGTTGCTTCCTTTTGCCTGTTGCACCGTAACTACGACGCTTCCTGCTACGATCGACAGCTGCAGCAAAACGCTTACCGCTATCACTCCAACGAACAGCGCCCAGGGGTGGGGTGTGTGTCTTTCTGCAGCGCAACAAGCGGTGACCGTTAGAGGTCGTTAGGGATATGTGCGAACAAGTAAAATGCTATCCATAACCGACCCCATCCACAAGTCCACTATTTGCTTCCCCATCCGCAAGTTCTATATTCGAATTGGTGGATTTTAAAACAATGTAATCCGCCTCAACCCGTTCGGTACGCTGGAGCTCTGGCGGTAGGCATGAGCATTGTCTGAATTTTATTTTACTGAAGATGGATCCCGTATTTTTCACTCCATAGGCTAAAGACGTTGATACCCATCATGGCCACAATTGAATACGACGTGGTCTGTCAGGTACTTGATACGTTCCATAAGTTACAACTTCGTGTCGTAATTATTGCAAATCGTTTTGGGAAATGTGTTGCGGGATATTTCCCCAAGTATTGTTGTCATATCTTTCATTCAGTTAAATGTTAGCCATAGAATTAGTTTATCAAAATACGTTAATGAACGTAGTACTGAATTCACTTATTATATACGTGGCGTTATTTATGACGGATGAGATACGTAAACGGGATTAGGCCATGAACTGAAGTTTCCAATAGATGTTGTGTCCTAGAATGGCCTCTGTCGATTACTGACAGTTTTCGATAATTATTTAAGTTATGCAAACGAAGCAAGTGTGCACAGACCTAAGGCAGCCGTGAATACGACGTGTAAAGGTGCATTCCTTCTGTCAGTTTTCTTCTGCTGCCCTGGTGTGTGTCACCATAAACTGCTGAGTGTACATACATTCTTCCGTTGGTTCTTCAGTAGAAAATAAAAAATAAATTATTGCACCGATAATGCCAGTAACAAAACGAGTATTACTTCAAGATTTGTGCGTTTTAAGACAAATTAAAAAGAGGACGCATTTCATTTCGAGCTTCAGCCCACTGTAAAAGACCATTCAGAAAACATATTACATTAATTATCCCAAGCTTTTCCTACATTTCCCGACTTTATCACTGCCGCATTTTGTGTGGTGTTGCTAATGTCCATTATAATTACCCGGGCTGTTATGCCGTGGTCGGTTGATGAATTCTGTGTCGATTCCCAATGTTTCGTCTCCGACTGCGGAAGACATCTTCCAGGGGGTCCATAGCTCGATGGAAGGTCCAACCCACCCACTGGCTCGCTACCGACTGCCGCTAAATTCCGTGTCCGCGGGCTCCCTCGCCGCGGCGTGACGTCACGTGTTTTGAAAACGTCAGTGCATTTGGCCGCTGTCCGTCGCCGTCGATCGCCGTTGCCATCACCCAGTAGTGGACGGGTGGTACACATCCTCTTTAACACCAGCCGTTTAATTTCACGCCCTCCTCCTTTCGGTTGAAATTATTTGGGTGTTAAGCGATTTCGATTGCCTCCCTGTAGAGCCTTTCGTAATATCCGCTTGTGGCCGCTAGTACTTGCGTCTCCTCGAAACGAACGTTGTGGTTCCCTGGCTGGAAAGCATGTTCCGCAACAGCTGATCGCTCCGTTTCTCCTCTTCTACAATTTCCCTTGTGCTCTTCCATCGAGCTACGGACCCCCTTGAAGATGTCTCCCGCAGTCGGAGACGAAACTTTGGGAATCGACACAGAATTCATCAACCGACCACGGCATAACAGTCCGGATAGTTATAATGGACATGATATTTCCGGCCGTGAAAGTCTACATTTTGGTGTTGCTGATGTCCAATTCCTGGTATCCGTTGGTTATTCATTGCCTATTGATTGAGGGATGAGTAACTACTGCCTGTTGCAAAATTAAATTTTTCAATTTCTTTCTCATAAAGGAAATTGTCAATCGCAGTGGACCTACGGGTCGAATTGCCTCTGGTTGATTGTGAGGGGTTGCATATGCAAAAACTGTTAAACAGGTAGTTTTCGATGGACACCCATCATTATAGTTAGCAGAGATAATAATGGTGAAGGTAGACACATTTAAATGTACTGGTAGCAGCAAAATTGTCAAGGATGGAGGTAATATTTGCAGTATTAATAGTGAAAGTAATAACATTTTCAGCTATAGAATCGTTATTGCCTTACTTAAGTGAATGTAGGAATACATTGTAAACGGAAAATACGGCGTTTTATAGAATACTAGGTAACAAGAGTAAATACATAACTAAGACTTCTTCTAATCCAATTTCAGTAACATTAAAAAAATTATTGTCTTGTGATCATACTGACTTTAAATTTGTTGTTGTGGCATCTGGTAACTCATAATTACCTTTATTTACAGACACGCGCCTCATCTCATCTTACAAAACTACGGTTGTACTTCTATATACTTTCGTATTATACATTGTGGAAGATCAGAACAAATATCGATGGCCAAAATCTAATACATCTCGCGACAAGAATATGCACTAAAAATAACGCAGGTTTACCCTGACACATTTTCTCCTTTGCTTGTGGATTTCTTCGATATAAAAGCATGCAAATAGCTCAAAGCATAACCACATAACCATATCATTGCGTCTCTTGTAGCACTGAAACTGTAATCCAAGTTTGGAAGGGTAATGTAATTGGGTCGCTAACAGCTCATTAACCTTCTAGTGTCCTGAGGGCAATTTCTAACGGACAAAATAGTTTCCTTGTGTGTTAGAAGTGGATATTCAGGAAGCACTACAGTACACATTCAGTTTGTTGCTCCTAATATGAACATCGTTAATAAATCAAAAACATATCGAAATACCGAGAGTTTAGCACGCAAAGTGGCAAGCATTTGTCGCCGGGAAGTTTTACATTAACCGAGATAAGGAAGATTCGTTTTCAAATAGAACAATGTATGATTTTTAGTGGCCTTCGAAACTTCTAGTGACAAAGAACGCATTGCCGCAGCACCTGCTAATCTTTTACGGAGACAGTTTCCATAGCAACGGGCAGGAAACATGCGGAAATTAAAAGTCCAGCCCACCTGCTCAACGGAGCATAGGCGCAATTTTGTATCGTGTTTCTTCCCGTCTTGAATGTGGCTCTGGTTACTTCGAGCATAAAGCCAACACTTCAGTGTTATACAGAACAATTTCTTGAATTTAGTTCTACTCATCATAGGCATTGCATGGTCTTGTAAGTATTATGTAACAGAGCTGAGATGAAGTTCAAACCTGACATAGACTGTGAAATACATTATTATGTTCTATCCTTTACATACACAAACCTTTCTAGTGAATCACTCTATCTGTCAGTAAAAACCGTACAGACATGTGGTGACGAACATGTACCACAATGCATGAAGTGTGATTCGAATCCGCGCCTTTCATTTTATATTCGCAGAACTAATTCGTGTAACATTTTCATCATTATGCTTCTTTACAAATCAATTTTTCTCTATCACGACATTAATCGTTCAGCTACAATTTTTCTGTTGAAGAACGGCAACAAGACACTGTTCAGTCTGGACCTCCCACATCCCCTGACGCTTTGCCTGGAGCCTCCATTCCCTAACTATCTTCCCTGGACCTTCTATTGCCCAAGAAACACTGTCTGTGCCACGACCAGCCAGACAAAGAAGAGTAACAAAAATTGGCGCATGTGAGAGTAGTACAGGTATTCCACTATACATCGATAGTTCTCTTATTTGTCTTTTACACCCATATTCTATCATTAATCGCATTCTTTCTTGATGACCCGATCCAGGTTTCGCCAGTCACTCATTTCATGACACATGTACATTGCTACACAGGTTTCATATTCATCTTTGTATTTTGTGTCATGTACCTAATATGTTATAACCTGTTAACTTTTCATCAAACATACTTTCCCATCAATTCATTCAGAACAACCTCTTTTAAACATAATACACGGGAAGCATAGCACAATAAGAGAGAGGCAGATGGAAGGGGTCTTTTGGTTGTAGGACGCAAAATGCATTTTTCGTAATTTTCGCTTTGCTCCCTCTCCCCTTATTAGAAAACTAAATTTTACAGACATCTCTTATAGAACATTAACGTAATTTCCCGTTGTGAAGGGGTTTTTGTTGATGACATTTATATTTTTCGAATTGGAGGGAGTGAGAATGGGAGTTTTCGGCACTTTCTCAGAGTGCTCTAGCACTGATACTGTTCGACGAAATTCAAACCTAACTACTGCATTTTGTAGGAAATTTTGTCTACTTTAATTTTGTACATCTTCCAAAAACTCATAGTTTTCGTGATACAAGCAGAAAACTGAGAAATCACTAAATTTGGTTGCCCAGTGTCTATATTTTCCTTCTGAAGAGGACTTTTTATAAACGGTGAAACCGTGGTAAAGCGGTTTTAATAAACCTTTCAATTTCCAACTGATTAGCTGTTTACTACTTCCACTAGATTATATTCTACGGTTGCTGCTCCAGCCACATACAATTTTTTTAAAAAAAAGGCAGCAGCCTTATATGCGCTTAGAACTCTAAGAATTTGCTATGAACATAAGCACAGTTTACACCACGAAAGCGCTTATTTATGCCGAGACGTTTACCGGCTAAGGCCGTCACGCCTGCTCCCTGCGAGAGAGTGCGGGGGTACTCACCGCCGTCGGCGTAGGTCTCGGAGCCGTAGCCGTCCTGCAGGCCGTTGGCCCAGGTGCCCTCGTAGCGCGCGTTGGACGTGGCCGACTGGCGCACGCCGTAGCGGCCCTTGAAGCCCTGCGTCCACTCGCCGCGGTACAGCCAGCGGCCGCGCGCCTCCACGCCCAGCCCGTGCCGCTTGCCATTCTGCCACTGGCCCTCGAACGTGCTCCCGCTGCAACAACCACACCAGTCCTCCACTTAAAATCTGGTACTTTTTGCAGACGATACTAGTGTTGTAACAAAACCCATCAGAGAGAAAGCAACACAAAAGTTAGCAAATGACATGTTCGAAGAATCAATAAGTGATTCTCTGAATATACACTCTCTATAAATCTCGAAAAAAGCTACATTCATTTCTGTACAACGAATACAGCCATACCAACAAGCCATGAAGCACATGAGCAGGAGTCAGTAAGCACGATGGAATGCTCCAAATGTTTGGGTGTACATACTGATGAAACCTTCAACTGGAAGAACCATATTACTCAGCTTTTCAAACTGTCAAGTTCAGCTACTACTGTTCTTTGTATAATTGCTAGTCGGAAACAAACGTATCAACCTTCCGACAGATTTTGCATATTTACACTATTTAATGACGTACGAAATAATTTTCTAGTGTAATTCATCACATACAAAGAAAGTATTGGTTGCAAAAAAAAGAACAGTAAGAATTCTGGGTGGTGTTTAACCACGGAGGACATGTAGGCACTTCCTCAATAAGCTAGGCTTTTGACTGCGCCGTCACAATGCACATTTTCGCCAATGAAACTACTCATAAATAACCTGTCACAGTTTGAGAAGAAAACTGGTGTAAAATTTAGAAATTTGTGGTAAGGTCTTAAGGGACCAACTGCTGAGGTCATCGGTACCTAAGCTTACGCACTACAAAATCTAACTTAAACTAACTTACGCTAAAGACAAAACACACACACACACACACACACACACACACACACACACACACACACACACATGCCCGAGGGAGGACTCGAACCTCCGACGGGGGGAGCCGCCCGCGCCGTGACAAGACGCCTAAGACGGCGCAGCTACCCAGCGGGGTGCAGTGATGTAAATACCGACAACAATAGAGGGAAAATCCATTGTTAAAGCTCTAAGCGGCTCAAAGAGGAGTTCAGTATGCATAAAAAAGTGAAAAAAGTCATTTTCCCAATAACATAAAAGTCTGACAGGTAGTGAGGCAAGTTTTATGTATAATTTACCATTTCTCCTGGACAATTCCTTTTATTCCATTACGAGTTAGTACTTAAAAATTGCTAACCACTGTAAGAAGTGTAATTGCACAAGTAGGAGTACAATGATAATTGTTCAGTAATGTTAACACAGATCATTTACACGTATCCTGTAAACTGACTCGTTCCACAGCATTTCGATAAAGAATCGTTTAAATTATCTTTGGGACATGTAATTAACTAACTAGCCGATACCGTCGTGCACCGGGCGGCATGGACTCAAGGATGTTATATCCCAGGTCGAAAGCAGGAATCACAAATTATGATTTTCTTTTTACCCATGATCGCGATTTTGCCGGCCGGAGTGGCCGAGCGGTTCTAGGCGCTACAGTCTCGAACCACGCGACCGCTACGGTCGCAGGTTCGAATCCTGCCTCGGGCATGGATGAGTGTGATGTCCTTAGGTCAATTAGGTTTAAGTAGTTCTAACTTCTAGGGGATCGATGAGCTCAGCAGGTAATCCCATAATGCTCAGAGCCATTCGAACCATATGATTGCGATTTTACCCAACGTGCTTGTTGCTGAAGAACGCAAGCAGGCACAATTACTGCTTACTATCAAACGGTCGAAGTCCGCCTCCGTAGCGCGGCAGACTGCCACACTAAAGACCCGGTCTCTATTTCCGATACTGCCATGCATTTTTCTTTGGTTTGAGGACTGGAATGTCGTATACTCAGCTTCATGAGGCCCACTTAGTAGCTACTTGGCTGACAAGTAGCGACTCCAGATCTTGAAAACTGACAACTGCCACCTGAGCGTTGTGCTTACCCCACGCCTGTCCATACCGCATCCAATGATGCCATTGGCAAAGGATGACATGGCGATCGGTCCGTACCGTTGGGGGTTCATGGGCTCATGGACAGAGTTTATATTTACTAAGCTGTAAAGACGATCTTAAACGATATAAATATCTCCGAGTGTCACTCTTAAGACTTGTCAAGACAAGTTCTCGACGTATATTCGAATTTTTTTTTTCTTTTCGGTGTCAGCCCAAACAAAAATTCCTCTTCGTGTCTTTCACGAGAAGTCCAGTGTCGACGGAAAGTTTCGGTTTGTTTCCAGTTACAAACAAAATAGTTTTAAAGTGGAATTTTACATGTCCATTTGATAGAGTCGTCCAAAATTAACTTAGTGCGATATTCGTTTTAGCGATATGTATTAACAGGACAGTTACACACAAAGACAGTGCTGCAGCAATGATTGAGTAGCGTTGCTGAGTCAGGGCGAGTCAGAGCGGTGCTATCGCTGCTGGAGTACTGATTATTCCTCGTATTTAACTGTTCCTGTTAATATGCAATGATGAAAAGAACAATGCACTAGACTAATGTGGGAGCGCTCTGTCGAAATGACACGTAAAATTCCTCATTAAAAACCACTTTGTTTGTAACAGGAATCAAATCGACACTTCCCATTGACACTTGGCGTCACATGAAAGACGTGATGAGAAGTACGTGTTGAGGCTGATTACAGCTACACATTGCATAAGGATTATTTGCTTGTCCAATTTTCTTTTACCCACCCTTTTCCTTTGTGTCTGTAATACTCAAACACCCTGTTGTCTACTTTCTATTATGTTGCACCTCCTACACATATTCTTTGCCTAAAATTAGTTGAGAGATTTGGTTGTAGGGAAATGAGTGGTATCTTTGCTTAGCGAAAAGTATTTGCATGGTAAACAAAAGCATTACCTGTGAAGTACACATCTGACGCTCCAACAGACAGTGTGAAGTGTTTGGGTGCCACATTGCTTTGTTTACTATGTGAGTGGTGTTTACACTTCAACACTTCGGGCGTCGTCCCGAAATGACATAAGAACGAAAACAAAACGAAACGCCATCCACTATAACAAATCTTTTTCACTTTATATTTTACCAATGGCAACCACGTTAGCACGTTTCCGCTATCCACACAACATACAGCGTGGCGCTGAGTATTAACTATTCTTATGCAGTACATATGATAACGGTAGGATGCTGATGAAAATATTACTACAATTGAAAATGTTAGCTATTTGAAGGCGTAAATCGACGTTACAGCCCGAGACCGGTAACAACATTGATAAGCTTTTAAAAAAATTTATGGTTGGTTGTGTTCTTCAGCAACAAAAAGTTTCACTTTATCTATAACTGGTAGCTCATTATCCAGCATAACCCGGTTACCTTATTGTCCCAGTCTACTACTGTGCAGAAAAAGGAATGCAATATTTCTTTAGAGTAAAAACACAAACTACTTGGCAGAGAAAAGTGAAGCACCCAGAAGAAGTCGTCGGATGTCAGTGTAACTTCACAAATGTACACACCATTGGCTGATTTGTAAATGATTAGACTCGTAAATCTCTGTGACAGGTAGAAGAACATCAGAGTACATTAGTGTTGTTCGTGTTTGAGGTTGTTGCCAAGCATAATACGATACGTAAGGGACTCAAGGAGAGATGGGCAATAAATATTAATATATCAAAATATTGATACTTTTTCAGAATAATAACGATATATATCGCTGAAGCTTAAGTTATCAGTATATCGATTAATCGGTATTGTATTTAAGCATTGAAATTGATATTTATTATTGTCTGTCTTTCCTGACTCATAGGCAGATTTCTTGCCCATTTGCAGCTACTAACAGTCTTTGCAATCTAACAGTAAATGTCTTACAATGGGCTTAATTTAACTTCTTATTCAGTACTACAAATGAGCAGCAGATTTGAAGATACATGTACACTCCTGGAAATTGAAATAAGAACACCGTGAATTCATTGTCCCAAGAAGGGGAAACTTTATTGACACATTCCTGGGGTCAGATACATCACATGATCACACTGACAGAACCACAGGCACATAGACACAGGCAACAGAGCATGTACAATGTCGGCACTAGTACAGTGTATATCCACCTTTCGCAGCAATGCAGGCTGCTATACTCCCATGGAGACGATCGTAGAGATGCTGGATGTAGTCCTGTGGAACGGCTTGCCATGCCATTTCCACCTGGCGCCTCAGTGGGACCAGCGTTCGTGCTGGACGTGCAGACCGCGTGAGACGACGCTTCATCCAGTCCCAAACATGCTCAATGGGGGACAGATCCGGAGATCTTGCTGGCCAGGGTAGTTGACTTACACCTTCTAGAGCACGTTGGGTGGCACGGGATACATGCGGACGTGCATTGTCCTGTTGGAACAGCAAGTTCCCTTGCCGGTCTAGGAATGGTAGAACGATGGGTTCGATGACGGTTTGGATGTACCGTGCACTATTCAGTGTCCCCTCGACGATCACCAGAGGTGTACGGCCAGTGTAGATCGCTCCCCACACCATGATGCCGGGTGTTGGCCCTGTGTGCCTCGGTCGTATGCAGTCCTGATTGTGGCGCTCACCTGCACGGCGCCAAACTCGCATACGACCATCATTGGCACCAAGGCAGAAGCGACTCTCATCGCTGAAGACGACACGTCTCCATTCGTCCCTCCATTCACGCCTGTCGCGACACCACTGGAGGCGGGCTGCACGATGTTGGGGCGTGAGCGGAAGACGGCCTAACGGTGTGCGGGACCGTAGCCCAGCTTCATGGAGACGGTTGCGAATGGTCCTCGCCGATACCCCAGGAGCAACAGTGTCCCTAATTTGCTGGGAAGTGGCGGTGCGGTCCCCTACGGCACTGCGTAGGATCCTACGGTCTTGGCGTGCATCCGTGCGTCGCTGCGGTCCGGTCCCAGGTCGACGGGCACGTGCACCTTCCGCCGACCACTGGCGACAACATCGATGTACTGTGCAGGCCTCACGCCCCACGTGTTGAGCAATTCGGCGGTACGTCCACCCGGCCTCCCGCATGCCCACTATACGCCCTCGCCCAAAGTCCGTCAACTGCACATACGGTTCACGTCCACGCTGTCGCGGCATGCTACCAGTGTTAAAGACTGCGATGGAGCTCCGTATGCCAAGGCAAACTGGCTGACACCGACGGCGGCGGTGCACAAATGCTGCGCAGCTAGCGCCATTCGACGGCCAACACCGCGGTTCCTGGTGTGTCCGCTGTGCCGTGCGTGTGATCATTGCTTGTACAGCCCTCTAGCAGTGTCCGGAGCAAGTATAGTGGGTCTGACACACCGGTGTCAATGTGTTCTTTTTTCCATTTCCAGGAGTGTATCTGCGCTGTACGTGCATGAAAGTTTGTTACTTCCTCTGTTAATTCTATCATTGCAAATGATAGCTAGGATGTGCAAAACGAAAACGTTTGGTGAATTCACTGTATGGGAATGGTGGAAATTACCACACTCTGCTCCGAATATGAGGCAGAATGTGTGCTGTCCTTACTCCCTGAGTGCCTGAGTCAAGAAAAGATACACGCACTGTAAAAGTAACGTAGAGTCGTCACAAAAGTTACACTGACGGAAATCTGAGGGAAATCTGACGGCGCAGTCGTACATCAGTACATCCAACGTCCGCATGTATTACCAGTCATGCAATAGTACCGAGGTGCCATTTTTCAACAGGCCAATGCTCATCCACATAGGGTACGTGTCTCTATGAAGTCCCTACGTTATGTTGAGTATAAAAGATTCCAAGATCTGTTCCCGATAAAACATGGGCCAACGTGCCTCAGGAGAGGATACAATGGCGTTATGACAGCCTTCCCAATCGAATCACTGCATGCGTCCAAGCGTCCCCCCTCCACCGATAGCTGAATGGTCAGCGCGACGGAATACCGTGCTAAGTTGCCCGGGTTCGAGTCCCGGCTGGGTCTGAGATTTTCTCCGCTCAGGGACTGGATGTTGTGTTGTCCTCATCATCACCTCATTTCCCCCCCCCCCCCCCCCCGACGTAAAAGTTACCGAAGTCGCGTGAACTCAAAAGACTTGCACCAGGCGACCGGTCTACCCGACGGGAGGCCCTAGCCATACGACATTTCATTTCGTGCATCCAAGCCAGGTGGGGTATAACTTCATACTGATGTGTGGGCTTATATTGCTAAATTCTATGTAAATTTGACTTGATTTTCAAATCACTGAAGTAAGAAGATCAAACACCCTCTCACCGCATGATGTTTCATTTCGTTTTCTCCCCTCGTCCTGAGTGTTTTACTTTCTTTGTCAGGCAGAGTAGATTTTCAGAACTTTCCCTCTGCAACGAAATATGTGTTGTCTTTAAACTTCCGCGAAGGTGCGAATTGTGTGTTGGACTAGGACATGAACATGAAACCTTGCCTTTCTTGGGCGCTGCTCTTCACTACAGAAGCAATTCACACACAGAGGATAAGCTATTTCTCTGCTACGTCATTTCTTCCAGCAGTGCTGGCCCAGCAAGCTATGGTGAAGAGCTTCTGTGAAGTTTGTAAAGTAGGAAACAGGTGCCTGAACAAACATAGCTGTAGGTGGTTAGTGAGTCACGGTTGGATAGCTCAGTTGGTAAGAGCATGGTCAGCGTAAGGCTAGTTTCTGGATTCGAATTCAGAGTTGTCACACAGTTTTCAACTTACATTGTCTACATATTTTGAAAAGTACAAGTACAGTATACAGATTACGAAAGTAAATCTCTCAACTGTTGATTCTAAGATTAATTTAACACAGCATTTGATTATAATCAATTCTTTGCTATCCACTCTATGTGCGGTAACATACAAATTCTTGAGCAAGCTCCGTAAAGGGTCCATAGCAGAAATATGGCTATCTCACACCTACTCTACAGTACTTCATAGACTGCCTATTTGATTTATTGGTCGTGGTCGATGACACGAGTCTCACTGGAAAATGCAGCAGATTGAAGAGTTAAAAAGGAAACCTGTTAGACTCTCCCATTTTCATCGTCACAAATACCTCGGAAGAAATGTAACCGCAGCTGTTACCAACCAACCACCAGAGTAAACTAACTATTCGGTTCGCATGTCAATATTTTTCGGATTTTTTTTATCCGTCCCTCTGTGCCACATTCACTCCAATAGTAGCGGTTCTAAGGTTACCTTATCCGCTCAGTATATTTTCCTAGATAGTTTGCCATGTATATATTACACTTTGTTGGAATTTCTTCATGATTTCCTGAGTTATGCTTAACTGTCGCCCTGTTCTCTCCTACGCCCCTGCCCTCAAGCCCTAGGAGTGCTACACAGCTAGGAGTACACTAATTCTACGGTATTCGTTTCCAGACAGTAAGTTATATGTGTAATAAGTTTGGCTGAAATTGGTCTGAGAGCAAATAACATACAACTTAAAACAGCCACATGTAACGTACAGTTTGATTCACTATTGCCCGTTTGGATCGTCAGACGCTAGCATCATGAGACAGTCATTTTCCTGGTGGGAACATGTTAAGGAGTAGAAAATACCACCCGGTACCACCGTCAAATAAAAAGACTTTGCATTTCAGCGCAACCGCACAAAATATCTAGGAACAATCCAGTCAATTTACGGCGAGCACTTCCTTGCTTACGCAGAGTAGCGCGATTCTACCCATTCGCTCAAACAATGTTTCAGTGTCTGTGGAGGTACTGTGCAGCCATGCGGCTTTTTGCAGTTTATGAACTTCTCGCAGCTGCTCTGTAAAATATTACGAGTAGGGCTTATACGGAGAATTTGCTAATACATGTGTCTCGCACAGTGTGTACATTAGTCAAGGTATTGTTATCGTAGAAGTTGGCACTGTGCTTTACGCTGAGGATATTCATTACGAAGATGTAGCACATACGGAAGTCCAGCGAGTAATCGAAAACAGAAAACGAGCCACCGAGGCAGACAAACGGCCCACTATTGTCTCCCAAGTGTTGCATTAGGTATTTCCACTCATAAGACCTCTACACACTCTGAACGGAAAAATGACAGTGTTGCTATTAGTACAACCGATAATGAAGGACATGATCTCCTTCCAAAGTACACGTATAAACCAAATGGCCGTGACTCTTACTAAGTTTATATTGAAAATAAAATAGATAGATGCATGCAACAAATGTCCATTGAGAAAAGTGATACATCGCGAAAGTGCAAGCAAAATTATTAATATTGCCTCTGCCGGCAAAAACAGGATCAAAGTAGCAGTAACTATTAATTGTCCGCCAACAATATAGTACGATTATGTTTATCTGCAAAAGCACAGATTTAGTGACATTCATACCTATTTATGTGGTGTGCAAGCAACGTATTATTCGGGAAGCAACTTTATAATTTGACGAAATAGTATCAGCTATCAAAGTCATCAGCCTGGAGTGATTCTCTAAAAAGAAGGAAAACCAACTATTGCTAAACTCCAAACATTTCTGTCGATTCATAGCTGCAAGTACGTTTACCTGCGTGGAATCAGATGTGGAGTGCGTCACTTTATTTCCCCCTATCCGTCAATCTTACGAATGTCTTACTTTCGCCCATATCAGCGATCAGTGGCACAGTGTCCTGCACTGCAGTAAATATGGCGGAAGACAGTCGTCAGCTAACTGCATAGCTACTAATTTACAGTGATTGAATTGTGGAGGAGGCCATATCGTTGCGGATAAGAACTTGCTAACGAAGGGTAAAAGGAAAATCATTACCATAAAGTTCCTAAAGAAGAGAAATATGAAATGGAGGATTTCTTCTTTGTTTCATAGTTGGGGAAGACTAGTCTGACTAATTCCCGATTCACAACTTAATTGCCGAGTGCAAATGTGGGGGTTATGATTCACTGCAGCTAATATTGCAGTTTCATTACGCAACGGTTCTTCGTCGGTTTCATTTTCGTGGTTGTGCAGATCCGTCGATGAAGAACTGTCAAATAACCGAACGAAAAGAAGCGCGTGATCTCACACTGTTTGAAAAACGCTGAGCGTAAAGAGTTACAGCATTATCGACATTCCTGGCACATCCTCCGTAAATGTAAATAATTTCAATTTCCTCTTCTACCTTAATAGCCTGCATTCTAACTAAAAACGCAGTCTGGTTATGGAGAAACGTATTTAATAAATGCGCGTCGACGAGCTCGCAATGATATCAAATCAAATGATGAAGGAATCAGTTTTTCAAAAGAGCTACATAGAGAAAACTACGAAACACACCTGTGTTTACGCTTTTGATGCAATGCCTTGTTCTCGCGATATCTAATATTGTTTTGTAGCTCACATATGTTATTTATCGATTGCACCGTTATCTACTACGCAACGACAAAAGTGTTACATACAGCAGTTACGTGTATTTTTCCCGCGGAAACCCATTATACAATAAAAATGGGATATTCTTATTTAAGATTTCAAAGTCAGGATCCCCTCCCGTCCCAACCCCCGCATTTTTAAAAATATTGCACACGTATTTCCGTTTTTTAATCCGATGTGTAATTCTTGAGATATTTCGTTGTCTCAAGATAAAAAACTGACCCCGTTTCAGGCGTTCACATATGTTTTACATCAATGCTTTGACTAGCTTTCGTACGCCTAGTATTACATACAAAGTTTATGAGTAGTGATTTGATAACATATAATTACACTGACGGGTAAACAAGCACAACATCAAAAAATAATTAGTGCAGGCTAGTGAAATTTTGGGAATACATTTAGCTAGGTAATATATTTAGGTGATAACATTGCAAAATCACAGGTTAATGTAACGCGAGGTAAGTCACTGCAAATGTGAAATTCTGCTACATTAATACCCGGCAAAACTTCCAGAATGCTGAACGCAAGCATCCAAACGTGCATGCATTGTCTTATACAGGTGCCGGTTGTCAGTTTATTCTATAGTGATCCATGCCTGTTGCACTGGGTCGGTCAGTACAGGGACAGTTAACGCTGTTTGTGGGTGGCGCTGGAGTTGTCGTCTGGTGAAGTCTCGTATGTGCTCCATTGCAGATGGGTATGGGGATCGAGCAGACCAAGGCAATATGTCGACACTATAGACAGTATATTGGGTGACAACAGCAGTATATGGGCGAAAACTATCCTATTGGACAAAAGCCCTTGGAATGATGCTCATAATGAATGGCAGCACAACAGGTCCACTCACCAGCTTGACGTACAAATTTGCTGTCACGGTGCGTGAAATAATCTCGAGAGTGCTCCTACTGTCATACTAAATCGCACCCCAGACATTAACTCCAGGTGCAGGTCCAGTGTGTGTCGCACGTAGACAGGTTGACTGCATGCCCTCAATTGGCGTCCTTACAACCAACACACGGCCATCACTGCATCGAGGCAGAACCATCTGTCACCAGAAAACACAACAGATTTCCAGCCTTCCCCCCAATGAAAGTTTGCTTTACACCACTGAAGTCAGATACGGTGGTGGCTCGGGGTCAGTGGAATGCACGCTAAAGGCGGCTATCTCGGAGTTGTCCTTCAAGTAACCGATTGGTAAGAGTTCGTTGTGTCGATGTGGTGCCAGCTGCCGCTGAAATTGCTGCTGCCGATACAACACGACGCGCCAGAGCCACACACCGAACACGATGGTCTCCCCTCTCGGTAGTGCCACATGGCCGTTCGGAGGCCGGTCTTCTTGTGACTGTACCTTCCTGTGATCACCGCTGCCAACAGTCACGCACAGTGGCTACATTCCCGCCAAGGCTGCCAAGCCTTTCTGCAGTATCACAAAATGTACATCCAGCTTCTCGTAGTCCTATTACACGACCACCTTTAAACACAGTGAGATGTTGACAATGGTGTCTTTGTCGCCTTAAAGGAATTCCTTACTAACGTGAACTCACCACATCTAATAACTAACGCTCACAACCGTTACAGCGCGTCACTCTTATGCGACTGGCAGGAAATTTGAATAGACATCATCTTTCAGATGAAAAACACACCTACCGAGTTTCGTTTACGTCGCGCAGCTTCTTCGTTGCTGCGATTTTTTTCTGTTGATGTATATCGATAACGAAATTAATTTGCTTTTCATCCTTTCATACTTCTGAATGAAAACACCCACAGCAAAAAATGACTAGAATGATTAATTGAATTTTACAAGAGTAGCCAAAAAGAGGTGGTCATTTTGCAAGGTTGGATCCCGGCTAGCTGTCCCCGCTAGATGTGGCTGCTGCATTGCAGTGGGACGGGACACAGGTGGCGATTCGGCCGTGGGCAGGGACCGCGCGGGGGGAGCACATAGGCGGCGTACAGGCTTCGCGGAACTTCTGCCACGGACGAGGTATCGATGCTGGGCAATCGGCAGCAAAATTAAGTCAACCATCTTCTCTAACACTGAACTGATACGCACCTTCTATGCTGTACCTACCTCCACAAACTGACACGGTGATCCAAAAGTTCGTTAACATTTCAAAATGCAATAATTCCCGTAATAATGTAGATAGAGAGGTAAAAATTGACACACACGTCTGAAATGACATGAAGTTTTGTTGAAACCGTAAACGAGTGCAAAAAGTAGCCAAAAGATGACGCTGGACAGCAACACGTCGGTTACGCCCCATGAGAATAGAATATAAAATCAGCTATTGAGAGAGAGGGAGTTAGGTCATCCCAAGCCTGGCTGATAAACACCAGCAGCAAGGAACGGCTTTTAGGCAGGAAGGTGCTCCACCCCATACTGCTACAGGTGAGAAAGATGTCTTGCGCATATCGCTGGGTGAGGACCGCATGCTGAGCCACCACGGCCATCATGCTTGGCCTCCCACATCCTGAGGCCTCATTCTGTGTCATTATTGATAGTGCGGTTACTTGAAGTCGCAAGTACACGGCGAACGTCCGACCTCATTAGGGATGCTAAAAAACAACATCAGACGGCTATTCCTCACCATACCTACGTGATGCTTTACAGCGCTGTTCACAACACTATCCCTTCGACTACAGGTATTGTTGATAAATGACGGCCGACATGCTTGGCATTTGTTATAAAGAACACCGTCTTTATTAAAAGTCAGTCGTTACGCTAATTATTGCTTTTGTCTCATACGAAGCGCCATCTGTTGGTCATTTTGTGCACTTTTTTGGCTACCAATAAAACCCCATTTGATCTCAAACATGTGTGTCAATTTTAATTTCTCTACCTACATTAACATTGAATTCAAATGTTAACAGACTTTTGGGTAGCTCTGTACTTAATCCAGCACCGGTCAAGATCAGTTTCACATTTTCTTCTCTTTCTTGATCATTTTCTGCATCATAATTTGATACCTCGTTAGTTATTACTGGACGCCTTAGCATTAACCTACACGTCCTTCTGTCAAGAGTGTATATTCGGCTACTTCTCTCCCCTATTTATACACTCTCTCTCTTTCCTAGAGTTTATGCAGCATTAGGAGTCGGCTGTTTTCTAGATCTGGCAAGTTTATTTAACTTCGTGCCCAGATGTACTTGTCGCCATAGCCGTCAGTTAACATAAGGGCGGTAAGTCATGTGCGCCATCTTTCTATGAACTGTGCGAACATAATTCTGTGTACTGCCTAATTTTAACTGTTTAACATATTTTATGAGGCGCAGATTGTGGTACATATCCTAGGATATAGATCGTCTTTCACATCACCTAAAAGAGCGTGGAAACCTCTTAAAATGCCACATTCGGGCTGGCTGATTTACTAGACCAATGGCCATTAATCCGCCGCAGGGATTCTGTCCGGCTGTGGACCACCTCCTTGTCTTGCAAGCTACCGCGGTGTGCACTGAGCTACATAGACAGAAGTTCCCCCACTTTACGCACTATCGCAGAAAAGGAAGAAAAATTATGGTTCAACGGCCCGTCGATATCAAGGTCAATAGAGACAGAGCACAAGCTTGTAGTTGTTTCATGGATGCGGAAGGAAATCGGCCGAGCCCTTTCAGCGGAACCGTTATGGTGTTCCTGCCATTATTTTTCGCCCACATTTAATTTTACATTTACGTGCTGTCAGTCGGACAAGAACATTCAGTAGTAGCAAAGAGCACCGTGCACCGTGCATTGAGTTACGTGACATATGGTTTTAGAGAGTGGGAACGCTCCTGCCAGCGGTGACTAATTATCATTCTGGAATGCCACATAGACGGCCAGGAATGACATACTGAGCGTGGTGCAAAGCAGAACAATGTTATTAATTGATGTTTATTATCTGAATATTGCTACTCCTCTAGCCACACCGAATAAATTATTTGCGCGAGTAGAAGGTTAATAATAATATAAAAAAGTCATTAACTAAAGTAAAAATGTGAATGAGAAGAACATTTTTATTTTGTTGTTATTGGTGGAAGTCGAAGAACCAATCAGAAACACATGCTGAATGAGAAGGCCTCAAACTCTTGCTGTTACTCACTACCGGGTACGAGCGAGGGAACGTGTGAAGGGACGCCCAGGTGGACGCTTATTCATTAGTCAAGCACTCTATATTGCCCGAGCAAATGGATGATTCACTGGGACTCCACACTTCCGCGTGGAGCGACGACATCGAAACCGACCCCGACCCACGTAGGGAGCCACATTCTACTCCACAGACATTGCCCCGTTGTTCTTAGGGCGTTATGTTAGTTGTATAATTGGAGGCGACTTAAGCTGTATCTCTCAACAGACAGATCAGGCGTCTCATTTTCACACCTGTCAAGAACTCCGCATGATCGTACAGGACCTCCGGCTCAGCGACACATGGGAAGAGAAATTAGAATTATCTATTAATACCTTCAGCTGCTGATGGGCGTTGATATATATCAACGGGGACAGGTGAAGATGTGTGGCCCGACCGGGACTCGAACCCGCGATCTCTTGCTTACATGGCAGACGCTCTATCCATCTGAGCCACCGAGGGCACAGAGAATACTGCCACTGCAGGGACTATCTCGCGCAAACCTCCCTCGAGACCCACATTCTCACCTTGTATGTCCACACACTAAATTCGTAGTGTCCCACCCCAACACACTCATTACTCATGGAAGACATTCTTACCAAAACCCGTAAGAGTTCGGAGGATATGTGTGCATCCGCACGGAAGAAGGTCATGGCCAGTATTGCTGGTATTGCCAGGACGCGGTGGCTCAGTTGGATAGAGCGTTTGCCATGTAAGCAGGAGATTCGGGGTTCGAGTCCCGGTCGGGGCACACTTCTTTACCTGTCCCCGTTGATATATATCAACGCCCATCAGCAGCTGAAGGTATTACTATATATTTCTAATTTCGTTCTAGACGGCTGCAGGTCATCAATGGCGTCTGTTCTTTGTTTTGTCCCAGGCATCATCATTCACGTATATAAGCCACGCTGTGGTGGAGCTATCACCAATTACAGTCTACTAACCCTCCTATAATGCGGACTATAAAATCTTTGCCCGCATTTCGGCGGCACGCCTTCGTCCACTTCTTCTCAACAGTCTTACACCGGAATAGACGACTCCAAATGGACAGGCGAATACACAGACAACAAATGGGAAATGTGACGATGTCACTGGCTGTGACGTGTCAGCTCTGGGCAGCTGTGGTCGCAATCGACTTCGGTAGTGCATATGACAAAGTATATCACGGTTCCCTATTCTCCAGATGTGTTTCCCATCCCCCGTCCTCAACTTCATACATTGCAATTATAACAGCGCTAGCTGCTACACACAAGGTCATTTAACGAGTCCAATTCTGATATGGCAATCTATCCAACAAGGCTGTCCACTATGGACCCTGCTACGCACCTTCACACTGGAGCCCCAAAATGGGAAACCACAACTCTATGCTCACCCGACTCACGTTACGACAAAACGCCTTCTGTTATCGAGCATACGCCGACGATCTGCTCCTCTTTGTTTGGTCGGGGGCGAAAACATGACAAACAGCTAAAGCAGTTACGACATACTGCATAGTGGCGGGCAGTTCGATGAGTGAGAATAAATCTGCAGCTCTGCCAATAGCGTGTGGCCTCCCTGATGCCAAACTACCGTCCTTCCCACGGGTGTAGAACATTAAGTACCTGGACATTGTCTTCATCCCCAATACATCCTGTATGACTGCCAGTAATTTTCGGCGCGCGGACCTCGTACAGCCAAAGATATTGCATCGCCCTGTAACGTCGAGTATCACGCAACACTGTCGAAAAGAAGTAGCCTGTGATCCGTTGCTCAAATGTATGACACTATATCCACCAAGTGAGCTTCCCATATACATTAGAGTAACATGGTATTTGGTTACCAATGGCAAAATTGTGACACGACAGAAGTTACGTGCAATTAGATTAGCTGATGCGCCATTGTGTGTTGGTTGCCAACACCTCGACAAGGACATCCACCACCTCATATGCCCATCAACACTGGACATCTGGGAGCTAAGCCAGAAGATGGTGGCCTGCTTTCTCCACATTGCTCTCACCGTGGCTGAACCTCAGACATACATCTTTTCTGAGGATATATACTTCTCAGCTGCTAAAACCAACGCCATCCTCTGGATAAAAGTTTGGACGCTCAGCTCCATCCGCAGCGACGGCGACTAGGCAGACCTTGGCTTTTGGTGCAGATTGCAGAATGCCCACTCCGTTTTGGAGCGACGACCGAATTAACGGACCTTGCTTGCCATCTACTTGCGTGGTGCGTGTTATATTCATGCCCCCCCCCCCTCCTCCCCCCGCGTCTAGTTGGAGTGTCAGGAGCGTTATCCCCACTCTACCCCCATGACCGCTCTTCTCGCTGCATCTGCATCCTTCGTCCTCGCTTTCTGAGGACGTCACAAAGGCGAGCGCATCTTTCGCTGCATAAGGCAGCCCACGTAAGGCGGCACCATGACACTTTACACTCTCCTCACATGTCACCTGAATTGGGATTAAATAAATAAAAGGAAGTCTCCCTCACCCCACTCTAACTACCATACTCACCCCAACCTATGCATCCGACTGCGGAGAGGTTCAGCAACACAGTGGCCAGGCCTCAAAGAAGACCCTGCCTTCCCTCTCTTCGAGCTCCGCCGATGGACGGATGTACAGCCCGATTGTTTCTCCTCTCCCCCTCCTCCCCTTATACAGTACATTATACTGTAAATAAGTTTGTCTATTGTTCCTTTTAGGGTTTTGCTAATACAATTCTATATAAATTTAAAAAAACTGAGCAGTTTGCTGTAGAGAGAACTAAGTTCTTAAAAAAGGGATAGAGTAAGAAATAAAATATGTGATCAGCGTGGCTGACTGCCATCCAGTGGAGCAAAACAATGGTCAAAGCATCTTCGTTGTAAGGAAGAGACCCGGGATCGTATCCCGGTCCGACACAAATATTCAGCTTTCCCCATTGATATAAATCAGAGTCCACTCGCATCCAATGCCTATAATCCTTTTGTGTCTTAATTGAGAGTGGCTGCTGGATCAAGATGGTGTCTACACCACATATATAAATTATGAAGTTCGTCAGTAACATGGTTGTCAAAAGTTGACTTTCTTTAAGAGGGTGAAATCTGCTCATTTGATTTGTTATACCTGGGGAGGTCAGTGACCTGATAGTGTGCGTGGTCGTTTTCCATCTTCACAGGAAAAAATGTTGTCTTCTATCGCTCAGTCTCCCTGCGACATAAGCGATACACTCATACTCCTCGTTATAGATGATATCATGGTGCGTGAACCTATAATTCGGGTACGCGTTTGGACCATTAGCGACATAAACTGCACCCTAGCTTCCAAACAGGCTGTTTTCTCTACGTGAACTCTCTCCCAAAAACTCACATACAAGCGAATACAGACGCGTCCGCCTGTAGTGATAGAGAAAGGCATATGGGGAAAGGGAGACGGGGTCTGAGAGAGAGACATATTTGATCATGGTCTTTCTCATCCAACTTTATCATGTTTTTAAAGCGTAACTTCACATTGAAAAGGATAACAGAAAGGAAGCATATGAAGAGTCCTAACTTGGAACTAGTTGAGCCATTGAAGGTAGCCTTGAACCACTGAATGAAACGGTTGCATGAGTTCAATCACGGTCCTTGCACGCACCAGATCGACGCTGTAGTGCTACGTCGTAGACGTTGTCGCCACGAGTGCACAACGGATCCAGAGGCCATAACAGTAACTGTCGGCGACAAAAGTATTTGCTTATCTTCCCGCAATAAAAACCCAGTCGCTGTCGCAGGCAAAAGAACACAGCGGTAACTCAAACATGAAACGTAAACGTCATCGTAAATCCCTTTTGATTGTTAGGCATGTATTTGAAGCTGTCTTAAGTGCGGGTGGCGTCGCGTTGCAGCGTACACGAGACAGAAAACAAATTTTATCACCATATTTTCCACCGCTGCAGTGGCGTGCCTGCGCATAAATACCCTGCAAAGACAGTACGCTGGAAGATATTTATTTCAACTGCTACAGTACTGACGGTACCACAAAAGAATGGCCGCCCTGTGGATTACTAAGAGACACGTAATTTTCAAGCACGATCTGTAGTAACACGCCGCAAATACTTCCTCGTTTCTAACACAGGCTGTTTCGCTTACAATGCAAACACGGTAACAAGCTAGCAGCGGTGCGCCTAGAGGTGGCAGGTAGCTATCAGGCTGAATCGAGAATAAACCAGGACAGTCAGGAGTGACCTTGGAAAGCAGTACGAGCGAACCGTATCGGCGCTTAGTATGCCCGGCCCGTGTGTTTCCAGCATATGTTCATAGAGCTGTGCATAAACGAAAACTAAAAATTTAAAAGCCGTCCGTGATAAACGCCTTCCACGTTATACATCAGTGTGACGGTTACGAATAGCTCGCATGACCAAAAGACCCTACAGTTCATGTTTCTGTCTGCTGCAGAAGTCTCGTCTTTGGTTGAATACTAAAAAAGCAATTCCCCAAGCAGTATTTTCAGTGTGGAGCCTTCAGCCAATAAGCTTGCATGGAGCAGAGTTTCAAGTTCGAATTAGGCCACGTGTAGGTTCTCTCACTTCCCCTGGTCGCCGCTTGGAGCTGTTAACATCGTTCTGCGTGCTGGAGATTTGTTAATATCAGACACTTTGTCTTGTGTATTATTGGGACCAGGCATTTATCAGCTGCTTCATTATGGATTGCGGAATCGTAGCCTATCGATACTGCCGGAGCCAGCTCCTCGAAGAGTTCTGTGGGAGTTGCGAGCGGCGCTTTGAAAATCGCCATCAATGAAGAACCTCCAGGCCGCCGACCAAACAAGACTGCCAGCGGCGTGCGCCTGGGCACCTTCTAGTTTGAGATCAATTCCGTGTTGCTAGTTGGTGTCGAAACTCACACCGAGATGTTGATAGCTACCTCTAACCCTCTACCGGCACACACTCACAATCAGTGTACATAGACGCAAGCCCGTATTAGGCTTCTGCTTATACCTAGCCACGGCTGCTACGAGTTGTCAACACAAGTTGTCACCCACAAGTTGAGTACAATATATTTATTTTGCTTGCCTGTCCAGTCTCATACGACGTCAGATCCTTCTGCCACCTTGTACCCATGTACCATTAGCAACGAGGATGTAATATTTGGCTCTTCGGGACATAGCGGCTCCTGACTCGCAACGTAACAAGGGTTACTGGTGGCACTGTTGCTTGCGTGTGTTGTAGTGGCGCACTTCAATATCACATGATTTTTCTCAGGTGAATCTGTGACACATGCTTTCGCAATTTGTGTATCCACGTGAGGAGTAAAGTTAGCTCTTTATTCAGAACGCGCCTTTGTTGCAATGTGCTAGGATCAGAGTTTTCCTTGAGTCATCCTAGGATATAGATCGTCTTTCACATCACTTTCCCGCTCTCGAGATAGTATTACGGGAATTGCGAAGTATATAGTGTTATTTTTCTGCTCTTGTGAACTGTTGTATTGGACAACCACTTGGTCTGTTAGAGGACATTTATATGAATTGCTCGTGAATTTTCATTTCTTTCTTTTTCTAAAAAAAGTAATACTGAAGTTAAGTTAAAATCTCACACGAATTATTTTCCCTCATAAGTCACTTTTCAATCCTACGAAGTTTCATGTTCGTTTTGCACATGTGCTCACTTATTGTTTGATCATACTCGTACCAGGTATGTGTGCAACGTATTTAAAATGATCTGCCTTCAGCAGAATTAATATTCACACAAACTATTTTCTTATTAGTTTACAATTTTGTGCACGATTTTCATCCACACATGGTGAGTGAAAGCTGAAGTGAACTTCGAGACTTGTGCTGCTGCAATAAATAATTCGACATTTTATTTTGAAATGCATCATTTTCTTCACGATTGGTGCAGTTACATCTGCATTGTACGGCCTTCTCATAGAAGGAAGGAGGCATGTACACTAAAAGCGTGTATTAGGACAGCTGAAAACCATGGTTTCAATTTGTTTTTATTTACTTTATGTTCTAGGCCCTTTTATTCCCATGTTGTGCTATGACAGTTTGCTCCTTACCTCATATTTCATTACCTGTAGTCAGGCAGCGTTTTTGTTCATTCATTAGTCAAATTTCATACAAAAGGGAATGATTTCAGGGCATTATTTGCTATGCACTCAGATTAAATTATAATACGTAGTAGCGCCTTCAAACTTCCAGACTACCTTAAGTGCACAGACCGTCTAGTTCATATATTACTGGTGGATTTTGGTACTGCAAGATGCTGCTGAAATTCTTATTGTTTAATGGTGAAGCTTGAATGTATATATCGGGTTTCAAACAGGAACTGATCCTCCTCCCACTCTTTTCCTTTTTGGCTGACTTATGCTACACACAGAAACAGCGTTAAAGGCTAACGTGCAAATAATACATGCTATGCAAATATTTTAAGAATTCACCATACATTATTTGAAAACTTTAACGAATGCGAGGGCGCTCCTGAATTTCTGACCGCTGGATAGGACTGCTACAGGAACGAGAGAGAGAGAGAGAGAGAGATCATTTAATTCATTTTATGCCTTCGTCGGTGACTAGTGAAAGTGACTCAGAAGTAGACATATATTTTGCTCAAATGAGAATCTAATCGATTCGAAAAACACGAAAAACATATAAATGAAAAAATAATAGCGGATTGCGTTATTGTGCTCGACGCCTAGCCAGTCTGATATTTATTTCAAATTTTTTTTTAAGTATTTTTATTTAAATATTTTCTACGTATATCTCGCGAAGATACTTTTTCAAGTATAATTCGTCTTTCTCTACGTGCATAGAAGGTTGGTTGGTTGCTTGGTTCGTTGGTTGATTGATTGATTGGGGATTGATAGACTAAATAATGTTGTCATTGGTTCCTCGGTCAAGAGATCGTTCCTCTGAAGTCCAGTGCCGTCCGCCATAAATTTACTACGGATGTGTGTAGCGGTGGTAACATTTAGGCATTTAAAGGAATATTTATTCCAGAACTGAAAAATAATTTAAGAAAAAGTAAAAGTTTGTGGGTCGACCCGGTAAATAGGTCAGAAAACACGAGCGGTCTCCCAGGGCTCATCTGTGGCGATAGAAACCTTATCCACCTCGTCCCCCCGCCATATCTATTAAGGGCGGACACAGTTACGGAATGAAGTTGCCATCTAGTCGGGAGATTCGTTATAGTTAAAGCTACAATTTTATAACCGTAATGGACATCAGCTGGACTGTCAATAATAAAATAAGGGGAGAGAAATAATGACGTCAGTAGATGGGTGGTGCGAGGCGAGTGTCCGCCGGGCTCTCCAAGCGTCGAGATCTTCCCTCTCACAGCCTTTCGACTCCCAGTCCGCTACAGCCAAAGTGTCAAAAGGGATAACAGCACACACTGTTCATCAGAGTGCTACACGTACAATGAAAAATAGGACGCGCCAGAGAAAAGAGGCTAATCGCAACTAAAAGCAATTGAAACAGAGTAAAAGAGGAATGACGATGACGGATTTGTGGAGCGCTCAACTGCGCGATCATCAGTCTCAATTTTTTTTTCACTCTCCAATATCTTTACATAGTCCAATCTAACTAGCTACAATCACGAATAATGATGACGAAGATGAAATGATGAGGACAACACAAACATTCAGTCCCTGGGTAAAGAAAATCCCCAATGCAGCCGGGAATCGAACCTGGGACCCCCTGATCCAGCGTCAGCAACGCTATCCGCTAGACCACCAGCTGCGGCCTAGGAATGACGAAGGCAGCTGGTAAAGGAGGTAGGGTTGACGTTTCACCAGACGCAGACCCAGTAGGATCGTAGTTTATGCACAGGCTGTTTGATGTGTACTACTTCACACACAATGGTAACGAGAGGTGGGCTACAGAGTGGTGCAGCCTGCGTCGTCTTTGGGAAACTGGACACGAGCAAATACTGACAGTCACATCTTATGTCAACGTGTTTGACAAATTCTAAGACAAATTATTTCCACAATTTCACTGGATAATTTCGATATCGCCCAGCTTCAAAAGGATATGGGGTGCTTTTAACTAATCTGTTGTACCCTACATCCTGGATGATGATTAATAACCAAAACCGGTAGATGATTAATCGGACAAATAAACAACTGACGGTTAAAATCCATTTTACAAAATACTTTACGGCAGTTGAATCTCACCTTATAGAAACATTACAAAAGGAGCCAAAATGATTAGCAAGCACGTAAATACAGTTTACTTAACTTATAGCTTTCTCTAAGCGTTACGAGGACACTTCACCAAACAACAGCCAGAAATAAAATTCAGCTATTACAAAGAGAGTCGTGCAGTGCGAGGCTCCCCCTGTTAATGCACGAGCGAACTATCGGCAGTTAACTACGACTGCCTACTGTAAAGAGTGGGACTGAGACGGATTTGTGAAGCTGCCGTTAGCCATCCTGATATCGCGGCTGCAGAGGGCGCTCTTTAAATTTTAACTACCTGTCACCTGTTGTGTGTGTAAAGTTTAACCTATATTCTTTGCACTCTGTATCACAGTATATTTTTATCTATTATAGTATATACGTTTCTGTAGGTGTGTATGTATATAGCCCATTATATCACATACATTAAATTCCTAATGAGACACACTGAACAACTAAGAAATTATTCTGATATTTGATTGTCGGGAACTTAATTCATGAACAATCAGTATTAATGCCAAGTGTTTCAGTTAATCTAAATAGTTTGCATAAATAAAGCAAAAAATTATTTTGAAAAGGTTCAGTGTTTTATGAAATGAATTGTCTAAAAGTAAGAAATAAAATATATCAGAGAAATATTTGATGCACTTCATCCGTTGTACATGATTTAGAGCATTATTCAAAGGCACGTCGAATATTTCTTTAATCTGTTTTATTTTCCACTTTTAGATAAACCATTTCATACAATATATTTAACTGATTTTTTCATTTTTTTTTCAAGTTTTACTCAGAAAGCACAATCTTATTGATTCCTCGCTTGCAATCTTGGCGTCTACTGTTCTCGAAATCTCGAAATGTCCTAAATCCAGTATTTGATTCGAAGGATGCCTTTTTGACAGTTTAATATCACATCAATGTATCTTTTTATGCGTAAAACAGCTAGACCTTGAAGAGATGAACTATTGACAATTCATTTACATAGCCAGCAGCAGCTGTTTGTGAAATATTTCAGTGTTCCCTCAACTCGATAAGTTTCTCTTAATTTCAGAGATTACTTATAAATAATTACACATGTTTTGAAACACCTGATCAATTTGATAACCCATTCTTTCATTTCCCGCTGTTCGTTTGGCTATGAAAATTCAGACAAAACTCATCGTGTAGCTTACAGGGAAACCTATTCAGATATTTGACCAAAACGTTGCGCGTGTTAATCACAGACAGAGTATGTGCCGCTTTGGATGCTGTCATTTACAAAAATATCTTGAACCGTTCTTCGAAATATGACGACTTTTACAACCACATGATCCCCGTTGCGCAGGGACAGAATCGGGCACACTGCACGCGACCTATGCACCAGATATGAAATCGAAAATCTCGAGAAGTAAGAGATACAGCTTTCTAATCTCAACTTTAAATACATTTTCGATACGTTGCCTACATTTTATTTGTTGAAACGTTTGTCCTATGTACTACGCTGTACATAACGATAAGGAGAGGTTAGTTACAGAGTGGTGCAGCAGCTGTTGTAGAGAAGCTAGACAGGAGGAAAAATGATAAGCGAACACTTAAATACAGCAAACAGAAGTTTTGATTAACTCATAGCTTCCTCCAAGCGTTGCGACAAAACTTTACAAAAGACAAAAAACAGCAATAAAGTCCAGTTATTTCATGAAGAAAATTAAAGAGCGTTTTGCAGATAAGGGTTCCCCCTACTAACGCACGAGCAGACTGTCGAAAGCTAACGAAGACTGAGACTGGGCCATGTAGCTGTCGCCGACAATCCTGCCTCGTGACGGGGGAGGGAGGTTGTAATCAGTGCGGCTGAAACCGTGGCTCAGTGGGCGCGCATCATTGGATCCGCTCGGTCTCTGCACCACCACTGTCGGTCGGAAACTGGTATTTCCGTTGTCAACTGTAAGACGCCAGTGGCTGTGGTATCAATCTATTACACAACACTACTGCCTAAAATGAAAAATACACAATGACCGCTTTTTACCTTTTCAAACTGTTAAAAATTTCGTTGCACTATTTTGCTTAGTTCCGTGCAGCATAGAAACTGTGAAGAATAACGAAAAGAAATTCAGTCCTTTATCGAGCGACGACATCAAGCTGTAAAATGTGAAAGAAGCAAATTCTTTCGCTGAATACTTTACTTAAACTTGGATGATATGTGTTTTGTAGCAGCCAGTACGTCCACTTCAGTGCTTTACAATGAAGATTCACAAATGTCGTTAGGACTGACCTGAGTTGAGGAAACCTGGTAACTCCACAGCAACGCAATAGCTACCAGACTTATACCAAATACTTTCACTGACCATTGCAGTTTCACTTGTTTTCCGTTTCCAAAACCATCCAGCCCCTGAGCTAGGTGAAGTTAGTAAGGTGATACGTCCGCAGGGGTGGACCCACTGAATCGGCTGATTTGAGGGTGGCGTGAGGACCGGAGAGGGAGGCGTGCACCATTGCAACCGCTCTGATCCTCGGGTTGTGGATAAGGGAAACCCCCCTCTCCCCGCCTCTTTTATTAGGGGCTGCTGCTGAATATCTTGAATAGGTGGCTCAGGAGCACGGTGAATGGTTAACACTAGGAACGTCAACAGAACTGTCACCCTGAGTTTACCATCCGAGGTTCTGTGGCCAAAATGAGGAGTTCTCAGTCAATATGAGATGGGCGGTAGAGGTTCTTTTGAGTGACGTCGATGGTGACCCGTCAATTATAGTAAAATAAACCTTGCGAGTATAAGTTGTCCATGGTCTCATCAACGAAATGGGTAAACACTGTGACAATCGTTTGACGCGCCAAGCCTGCAGTGATGTGGGACTCACTAGTATTCAGGGCTCTTTCGGGTAACGATGAATTCCCTTGGTAGACTGCACGCTGTTTACACATAAAATAATCGTAAACTACGCAATCCCTTTTTCCAGGGCAACGGGCGTTCTCCACTATAATGAGAGGGGCGGAGGGGGCAACATAGAATAATCCTAGCACTGAACCGTTGAGTCGCGGCAGGTACAAATAATAACGCCACTTATCTCCGAACCTGTCAGCATTTCGCTGAAGTGGCAGGAGTTTAGATTCAGGCATCTACATCTACATTTACATTCATACTCCGCAAGCCACCTGACTGTGTGTGGCGGAGGGTACCTTGAGTACCTCTATCGGTTCTCCCTTCTATTCCAGTCTCGTATTGTTCGTGGAAAGAAGGATTGTCGGTATGCCTCTGTGTGAGCTCTAATCTCTCTGATTTTATCCTTATGGTCACTTCGCGAGATATACGAAGGAGGGAGCAATATACTGCTTGACTCCTCGGGGAAGGTATGTTTTCGAAACTTCAACAAAAGCCCGTACCGAGCTACTGAGCGTCTCTCCCGCAGAATCTTCCACTGGAGTTTATATATCATCTCCGTAACGCTTTCGCCATTACTAAATGATCCTGTAACGAAGCGCGCTGCTCTCCGTTGGATCTTCTCTATCTCTTCTATCAACCCTACCTGGTACGGATCCCACCCCGGTGAGCAGTATTCTAGCAGTGGGCGAACAAGTGCACTGGAACATACTTCCTTTGTTTTCGGACTGCATCTCCTTAGGATTCTTCCAATGAATCTCAGTCCGGCATGTGGTTTACCGAAGATTAATTTTATATGGTCATTCCATTTTAAATCACTCCTAGTGACTACTCCCAAATAATTTATGGAATTAACTGCTTCCAGTTACTGACCTGCTATACTGTAGCTAAATGATAAAGGATCTTTCTTTCTATGTATTCGCAGCACTTTCCACTTGTCTACATTGAGATTCAATTGCCAGTCCCTGCACCAAGCGTCAATTCGCTGCAGATCCTCCTGCATTTCAGTACAATTTTCCATTGTTACAACCTTTTGATGTACTACAGCATCATCCGCAAAAAGCTTCACTGAACCTCCGATGTTATCCACAAGGTCATTTATATATATTGTGAATAGCAACGGTCTTACGACACTCCCCTGCGGCACATCTGAAATCACTTTTAATTCCGAAGATTTCTCTCCATCGAGAATGACATGCTGCGTTCTGTTATCGAGGAACTCTTCAATCCAGTCACACAATTGGTCTGATAGTCCATATGCTCTTACTTTGTTCATTAAACGACTGTGAGGAACTGTATCGAACGCCTTGCGGAAGTCAAGAAACACGGTATCTACCTCGGAACTCGTGTGTATGGCCCTCTGAGTCTCGTGGACGAGTAGCGCGAGCTGGGTTTTACACGATCGTCTTTTTCGAAACCCATGCTGATTCATACACAGTAGATTTCTAGTCTCCAGACAAGTCATTATACTCGAACATAATACGGGTTCCAAAATTCTACAACTGATCGACGTTAGAGTTCTGCACATCTGTTCGTCGTCCCTTCTTGAAAACGGGGATGACCTGTGGCCTTTTCCAATATTTTGGAACGCAACGCTCTTCTACAGACCTACGGTACATCGCTGCGAGAAGGGGGGGCAAGTTCCTTCGCGTACTCTGTATAAAATCTAACTGGTAGCCCATCAGTCCAGCGGCCTTTTGTCTTTTGAGCGATTTTAATTGTTTTCCTATCCCTCTGTTATATATTTCGATATCTACCATTTTGTCATCTGTGCGCAGTCTAGAGAAGGAACTAACCCTTTCTCATCTATTTCGATATCTACCATTTTGTCATCTGTGCGACAATCTAGAGAAGGAATTACAGTGCAGTCTTCTTCTGTAAAACAGCTTTGGAAAAAGACTTAGACTTCCAGGAACCTTAAGCACAGGTATACGTGGACAGTTTCACACTAATTGGAGAAACATTAGGTGGAACAATGTCAAGGTGGCCCAACGCAGAATATCGAATTATCGTTACTGTCAACTGCAGGCAATATACGTCTCTACTCAATGACCAAGTCGCTCCAGGATATTTGCCATAGCCTAGCTCCTGCTGACACAATACTTGGTGGTTGGACGATAACAAACGAATTACCAATATCTCCTAGCCTGAATTTCAGCCTGGGGTCTGCTTTTGCTGCAACTAACAGGTAGGCAAAATGAAACTGGCCAAGAAAATATTTCATGCACCTTAAGATAGGCAAACCAAATTGTATCTTTCTCACCTGGGATGGGTGGTGTAAAGTTGGGTTGCCTGTATTATGGTACATTAAATATTTTGTCTACTCTGTAGCTACTCGGTATTATTCCAGTTTAAATCACACTATATGGTTACATGCTACGACTCAATATTAAAGGCGATTTTTTTTTCTACATTTCGTTTTTCTGAGTCTGGTGATATGCTCTTGGCATTCATATGCTTAATCGTGTGGGACGCGGTTGCTCTGGGTTTGGCTGTTCTGGGAACATGGCTACTCCCACATTCTTATTAGGCATCACTTAATATGATTATAATCGGCTCAACTGTGCGTTTGTCTATCTGTTGTAACTGTCTTCACTAGCGCACAAAATGTCGACCTAGATAGGCTTTACACAGTTTGATGTACTCATTATTGGTGATCGGTACAGGAGTCAGTGAAAAGCGTTATTCTTGCTCGACATTGGAAATAGTTTTACTTGTTTGTGATTCTAATACCCACAACGATCAATGGTTGCGTCTTGGCATTCTGTCTATAACTGCCATACAGAAAGCTAACATAAAGTCTCTTATCGTCAACTTCTCGTTTCATGCCGAACTGTGACATGTCAGGTAATCTAATTCAAAACTGCCGAGCAACTTAAAACTATGCGTCAGACTGGGGCACGAATCTAGTACTTTCCATTTCGTGAGACATTCTCTTTCCAACTGAACTGTGCAGGTACAACTTACGACTAGTTTTCAGTGCTTTTATTCCCTCAGCATCACTCTCCTGCTTCCCAAACTGGCATGGTATACTTTAAGATATGAAAGTGGGTCGTGAGTTGAGCTGCACCTGGAGTCTCAAGAGCAACACCCACTAAATTTAAAGTTCTGTGTTCGAGTCGCAAACTGGCGAGTAATTTTAATTTCACGGGAGCCTAAAAAGTTCACGTTACGCTGAATATTCAAAGATTCTTGCAAATCTGATTTCGTTGCTCATCTATTTATCTCGCTTTCTCCCATCACGCACACTTTGCTCATTAGCCTCTGTCCATGCGAATTACACATATCCACGTTTTGTTTTCCAATACGAAAGGCTACTTGTTGAGAAAGTTTTCGGCACCAATTAATTGCCCAGTGCCTTCTTGGCCATATAGAGCCGTAGTCTTCAAATGTTCAACAACTACAAATGTCCTCATGCTATCTGAAAACTGTGAATCAACTGCTGGCGTAAAGGCCTACACCCTCTGAATTACTAAACACAGTTTGTTGTAAACTAATGCTGTTTACGGCTGAAACCTTGTCAAGTTCTTACTTCTCGCTGCAATGACTACAAGTCCTGTGGGAAGTCTTTCGCTACTTGCCACGCCGCGAGGCGACCTCCCACCCGACTACGTGTGAGGAGTTAACCTCAGTGCAAGCAGTAACTGGGCTGGCCACTGGTGAGCACCGAGCAGAGGACTCTGACGTGTTGGACGTCCAGTGGATCCCCGTAGCTGGCCAATAACAGTGATGCTCATCCACTGCAGCTTCAAGCTGTGGTATCCGAAGTCATCACAGCCTGGAGCTGAGAGCAGTGTGTCATCAACTCAGCTTGCATCTGCACGTGAAAATCACAGTTCCTGTCCATACTAAAGACCGCGGAAAATTCTATACTCTGACAAACGGACTATCAACACATGCTGCGGAATTCTATTGTAGACCCTAAGAAAAACGCAGAAATTGTGTCTAATAAATTACATTAATATACAGAGATTCAAAACTGAACTACGGAAACACTCAGGTTAGACTAAATAATTCGCCCCTGATTAGGAACTTGCAGTATGTCACAAAATCAATTTACTTTCCGACACAAACGAAAACATGAGAACTGTTTCTATTAGATATTTAGTTAACATGCAGAAACTCAAGAAACTAAACTATCAAAGCACACACATGAAATTATATATTTGCTCCTGGTTAGGAAATCGTAAAAGTCACAAAATCGTTTGCTCCCCTGCGGCTGCTTCTGTCTCAGCTGGTTGCTGTTGCCTCACTGCGTTATTCCATTACATAATCTGTCTGGAGAGCAGTGCATGTTTTAAGTGCTGCTTCCGGGACTGGGAGGTGTTCCAGCCCTGAAACCAATCTGCCTGGCGGTTTAACGAGGAGAACCAGGACAGCGGCCAGCCAGGATGTTTTTCGGCGATTTCTCGCATCCCACTAGGTGAACATTGGGCTGGTACCCCAGTCTAACCTCATTTACACGTTTTGCAAATTTTTAGAAAGCTTCCGCTCACTTCTACATAAATAAGACTGGACGGAGACATTTGGGGCGTCCCACCACCCCTTAAATTAACCTTACCAAATCAGTTCATAATTATGCCGACACTGCGCCGATGTTCCCAAAGGTGCAAGAAAAGGGAAGTACTCTTTTTTCATTAAACTTGGCTAGTGCTTGATGAAACTGCACTGTGCAGTCCAAGCTGGTAACGTAATCAACTTCTCAAAATGTGTCTTTATACCGGTGAACACAAATAATAAGACAGTCGAGTAAAGCAGTTATACGAGATTAAAGTGAGGCATTATTTCAGTTTCAAGGAGATTAACAGAGCCATGAGGAGTAACCAATCTATTCTGAATGATTCATTTGTCTAATGAAATGTGAAATTTTATATAATTTTTATTGGGCTTGATGTGCAAACCTTTTGTTGATGACTACATTGATGGTACAAAAAATGATTAAAACTTTGTTAGCGATGTACGAACAACCGATTGTAATCACAAATCACAGCTACTGGTTTTCAGGACGGTTCCTTTAGATTACTCAAAATGTAAAGAACAGTGCAAATACACTAAGATGTATCAACAGAAACTGCTGCGTATTCGTCGTGTTATGGGTGTTTTTCACCGTACAAGGTTTAAAAATAGAAATGACGCTATTGTCTAATAGACAGTGTAGAAGCTCTCAGTAGGGACCAATACTCTATTATAAGAATAAGGTAAAATTACGTAAAAGTTTACGGGGATCGTATAAGTTTCTGCTGTTTGTGATATAAGAAATGTTATAACATTAGTTGAAAACTGTTATTTGAGCTTCGTTACTCCCTGGCACAAACTGACTTCCTGGTTGTAAAACCGCTCTGACGAATATAGTGGATTATTTAACTCGTCTTCCAATGGTAACAGTAACAGGTTGCATAGTCCCTGGTGCCTATGCCAGCAGGTTGCTAACAACAATAACAGCGGCCTGTGTAACACCGTTTTTCCTCCTACCCTTCTTTCCGCGTATGCTTTAAGTTCATGGCTGCCGGATGGACTGAAATCAGTGTTAACCAAATCGGCGTAATCAAGTTGTTGGAGGTTACTTGCGCTTGTATGTGGAGGAAGTTCACGTACTTTCGGTGTAGCTGTTGGCCAATTTTTGTATTACGCTCATAAGATGTTTGTTCTTGTCTCTCAGTACTGTGGTGTTCTTGAAAATCGACAGTACTCTTAACGAGCCAGATACAATAAGAATTTTTTTTTAGCCCAGGAGAACTAGAGTGGTCATTATCTGGGTCATAAAAACTGACATGTTGTATCTACGAAGGAGAACGATTGTTCGTCTTGGGGATCAGGAGAGAAGATAAAGCTACCTTCGTCAATTTACACAGTGACTGAATCTCGTTTCAGCTGTATTCTTGTGTCTGTTGTTAATTATTGATGTTTAGGATTTTCAGAGCAGATGAACGTTGCAGGTAACAAGTGTCTGTCTCGCGGTTCTAGGCGCGCAGTCCGGAACCGTGCGGCTGCTACGGTCGCAGGTTCGAATCCTGCCTCGGGCATGGGTGTGTGTGATGTCCTTAGGTTAGTTAGGTTTAAGTAGTTCTAAGTTCTAGGGGACTGATAACCACAGCAGTTGAGTCCCATAGTGCTCAGAGCCATTTTTGAACAAGTGTCTAGGACGAAGGAATTTCCTTAGCGTAAACTGGTTAATAAGTAAATCTTCCTGTTAAATATTGGTTCTACTAAGCCGCGGAATTTTTGTTTCAATAGGGTAATGTTAACTAGTCTGAAGATGCTTCAGCAGGTCAGCTAATATCAGCACGAGAGGTGGCTCCAGCGGTTTTTTTTCCCTCTCCAAACCACAAACGAGTCCGATATTCGCTGGCACCGAATATGGAGAGGTACTTTAACTGCTTCCAACAGCAGAGCATAGGTCGATATCGCAGGCATTACTCCTAATGCCGCCAGTGCTAACTTTATGTAACTGTGGTAAAAGACCGTGCCATAGTCTAATTGAGGTCTCACAAGCGATCGATGCAGGGAGAGCATTATAGCAGGATGAGCGTTGTACTTATGGGCCGGCACACGGAGAACGTTGAACTCGTGTTGTAGTCTTCGAATGTGTACGAAGGGAAAAAGAAGAAGAAACAACGCGGAATAACATTTGGTGGACGGAGCGCATGTAGTACGCATTTCTGCCGCTACGCTTGTATAGCGCAACTTATTGCCAGTTCAGTGCCGCTTGTGTTGTCGATCTGGCTTGTTCTGTTCATCTGCAGTGATTGTTTTTGCTAGCGCTGTTTTGTTATTATTTCGTTTTTTATGATGGCAAGTTTAAGTGGACAACGTGGAGCTGTGAAATTTTGGTTTTTACTCAGTAAAAATGGCACTGAAACTGTTTTAATTTTACTAAACAGCTTACCAAGATGACGCTATGGAAAAAACTCAAGTTGCTTTGCTCAATTAGAAAATGGCGAGATGTCAAGTACTGACGAACTTCGTTCTGGGCGTCCAACAACTGCTCGCACCGACGAAAATATTGAAAAAATTCGAGAGCTCGTTCTCACAGACCATCGACAGACAATTGATCAACGGTCTGAGATTAGTGTGTTATCTTGGATCTCGGTTCATCGAATTTTAAAGGATGATTTGGGAGTGAAAAGGGGTGCTGCGTAGTTTGTTCCTTGGGTTCTGAGTTACAAGCAAAAGGAACGTCGAGCTGAAACACGTAGTGCATTTAAACAACAGCTAAAAATTGATTCCAATTTTCTGTCAAACTGTCTGGTGATGAGTCATGGTGCTATGGTTACGACCCAGAAACAGAACAGCAGTCAAGCCAGTGGAAGTCGTCATCGTCACCCCCTCCAAAAAAATATCGTCAAGTCAAATCAAATATCAAAACAATGCTGATTTGCTTTTTTGATGCCAAGGGCGTAGTTTATTCAGAATTTATTCCCCCAAGTGAGACGATCAGTCAAACCTATTTGGAAGTTTTAAGAAGATGGCGCAACGTTGTTCGGCAAAAAAGATCGGATTTCTGGCACACAGGTGACTGGTTCTTCCACCACAACATGCACCTAGACACACAGTCATCTATGTTAGACACTTTTTGGCAAAAATAGCGTGGATCCCCTGCCCGACGCACGTTACTCCCCTGACCTGGCTCCGTGCGACTTTTTGTTATTTCCATGCGTGAAAGGTCAAGAAAAAAAATGAGGGTTGGAGCTGTCAGCCATTTCTAAAGATGAGTAGGCTACAAGAAATGTTTCGAATAGTGGAAACACCGGTGGGACAAATGTATTAGTTGTAATGGACAGTATTTTGAGGGGGACAAGGTTGTTTTGTAAGCAATTTGAAAATATATAGTTAAAAAAATTCCGTGTTTTTGGGTATCCCCGTACGATGCGGGTTAACGATGTCAAGCCATGAGCCGTAGAGCACTGCCAGTCGAAATTATTGGTCTCCCATGTTCATTAGCGTAGCAACGAGTTGTCCGCGTTTGCGAGTAAACGCGTCTTGGGACGTGTATGTGTCAGTCGACTACAATATTATGGCACCTGGGAGTGAGGGCACTTCGCTGGACTTATCGTGGGTTTAGATCGCGATCATTTTGCGAGGACACACTGAAATAGTTGATACTATATGTACAGGTGTATTGAAATCAATCACAGTGCGATGTGTTTCCTCAGTCACCACTGTACCTGTTTACTATAACGTCACCGCGTGTTTCCGGTAACGGCTACCGGAGGCGAAACGCAATAATGTCGTGGTCGGGTAATAACCCATTGGTAGTACACTCGTATGGCTATATGAACACCATAGATAGCTCTCTGATGTCCATACAGTACTCAAGAGAGAGTGCTGACGCCTTCGTGTAGGAGAATTATGGGTGGAATGAAGTGCCGCTTACGCTACATATGCCGCGGTCCTGTGTTGTGATATCACGTGTAGCAGTGTGTTCGTCTGTGGCAGCGATTTGGTCACTCTGCAGATGGCTTCACTACTGTGCAATGAATAACCACTAATGAGGTATCCTCCATACTGTTACTCATCTCTTCATTTATGTTTGTTTGAGGGTCGATAACAGACTACCCGTCTAGCGAAGAAATAATCGACAACGATCAAATCCTAAAAAGGCCGAGAAATATTATTGCAAAAAGTGGTACAGACTATGCGTAAGATTAGTTTATGTGATAGTTTAGGTTTAATGCTGAAGGGATATTGTCCTTCAAAGTGGAAGATTGAATCTAGTGCACAAGGCTAGAGTTTAACTTTCTGTGAGTTCGAGGAATTCTGACGCGGAGCTGTTACATTGCTTTCAAGTGAGTTCTGGAAACCGCTGGAAGCGGGTTTATGAGTAGCTCCTCGAATGCCAGTAAAGTATTTCACGCGATGACGCTGAAAGTTCTGTCGTTGATAAGACAGTGATAACTCAGACGAGACATGGAAGCCGTGGGGAAGCTTCATGAAGGTACTGTTTTGCCCTTCGTAAGATGCTTTATGAGAAGAGGTTGCAAATTAAAATCGTGGTGCAGGGAGAAACCCGCGGGACGCAGCGATGCAATATTCAGGCTACGTATCATCGTTACCACTGTCGGTACAATTTATCGAAACGTGCGTATTGATTAAAGAACGAAGCCCGTGCTTCTGATCATTTCGTATTATAGAGCTAAAAATACATAAATTAAATCTATGTATTGGGTTCCCATTTTTGGTAGCTGATAAATATTGGTCAGAACATATAGCTGGTTTAATATATACTTTTTCATTTATATGAGTGCTCTGCAGACCTCTGTGAAGTGATTGGCAGAGAGTATTTCCGGTAGTACCAATTATTAGGGCTTTTTATGTCCCATTACTATATGGAGCGAGGGAAGAATGATAGTTTAAACGTCTCTGTGCGAGCTATAATTATTCTAATCTGCTCTGCGCGATATTCTCTTCTTGTATTCTCGATGCCTACGGAACCAATACGTACGGGGTTGCTGTGTAATCCTAGATTCATCACTTAAATTTGGTGCTTGAAACTCTATAAGTAGGCTTTCACAGGATAGTTTCCGTCTATGTTCAAGCGACTGCCAGTTCAGTTCTTTCAGCATCTCCGTGACGCTCTCACATGGCTCAAACAAATCTGTGACTATGTGTAGCCGTTCACTGTATACGTTTAGTATCCCTTGTTTGTCCTATTTTATGGGGGTCGGACATACTCGAGCAATTTTCTAGGGTGAGTCAGAAAAGTGTTCGTAGGCAATCTCCGTTGTATACTAATTGCATCTTTCTACAGTCCTGCAACTGAATCGCTCTTCCAATTGCTTTATGTCCTATAAATGCCCTATAAATTATTACACCCACGTATTTGAATGGGTTGATCGCTTTCAACCATGACTCATTGACAGTATGATCACAGAATACTACGATTTTCAGTTTTGTGAAATACAAGATTTTATAGTTCCATCTAACTTGTCACAATAACATTTAGAACCAAGAGAAAATTAACTTGGCGATAAGGCATCCATAGTACTATCAGTTGTGGAAATAGGATGTGATAACTACACTCCTGGAAATGGAAAAAAGAACACATTGACACCGGTGTGTCAGACCCACCATACTTGCTCCGGACACTGCGAGAGGGCTGTACAAGCAATGATCACACGCACGGCACAGCGGACACACCAGGAACCGCGGTGTTGGCCGTCGAATGGCGCTAGCTGCGCAGCATTTGTGCACCGCCGCCGTCAGTGTCAGCCAGTTTGCCGTGGCATACGGAGCTCCATCGCAGTCTTTAACACTGGTAGCATGCCGCGACAGCGTGGACGTGAACCGCATGTGCAGTTGACGGACTTTGAGCGAGGGCGTATAGTGGGCATGCGGGAGGCCGGGTGGACGTACCGCCGAATTGCTCAACACGTGGGGCGTGAGGTCTCCACAGTACATCGATGTTGTCGCCAGCGGTCGGCGGAAGGTGCACGTGCCCGTCGACCTGGGACCGGACCGCAGCGACGCACGGATGCAAGCCAAGACCGCAGGATCCTACGCAGTGCCGTAGGGGACCGCACCGCCACTTCCCAGCAAATTAGGGACACTGTTGCTCCTGGGGTATCGGCGAGGACCATTCGCAACCGTCTCCATTAAGCTGGGCTACGGTCCCGCACACCGTTAGGCCGTCTTCCGCTCTCGCCCCAACATCGTGCAGCCCGCCTCCAGTGGTGTCGCGACAGGCGTGAATGGAGGGACGAATGGAGACGTGTCGTCTTCAGCGATGAGAGTCGCTTCTGCTTTGGTGCCAATGATGGTCGTATGCGTGTTTGGCGCCGTGCAGGTGAGCGCCACAATCAGGACTGCATACGACCGAGGCACACAGGGCCAACACCCGGCATCATGGTGTGGGGAGCGATCTCCTACACTGGCCGTACACCTCTGGTGATCGTCGAGGGGACACTGAATAGTGCACGGTACATCTAAACCGTCATCGAACCCATCGTTCTACCATTCCTAGACCGGCAAGGGAACTTGCTGTTCCAACAGGACAATGCACGTCCGCATGTATCCCGTGCCACCCAACGTGCTCTAGAAGGTGTAAGTCAACTACCCTGGCCAGCAAGATCTCCGGATCTGTCCCCCATTGAGCATGTTTGGGACTGGATGAAGCGTCGTCTCACGCGGTCTGCACGTCCAGCACGAACGCTGGTCCAACTGAGGCGCCAGGTGGAAATGGCATGGCAAGCCGTTCCACAGGACTACATCCAGCATCTCTGCGATCGTCTCCATGGGAGAATAGCAGCCTGCATTGCTGCGAAAGGTGGATATACACTGTACTAGTGCCAACATTGTGCATGCTCCGTTGCCTGTGTCTATGTGCCTGTGGTTCTGTCAGTGTGATCATGTGATGTATCTGACCCCAGGAATGTGTCAATAAAGTTTTCCCTTCCTGGGACAATGAATTCACGGTGTTCTTCAATTTCCAGGAGCGTATTTTGAACGGTATAACGTTGTTTTGTAAACAGTTTGAAAATATATAGCTTTTAAAAAATAATTCGGTTTTTTGTGTGTGTGTGGGGGGTGGGGGGGGGAGGGGGGGTACCCCGTTCTGGTTGTGTCTTGCCGCATCAAAGCAAAAACACAAAATTTCTAAAAATGCCGACAACCTGACGTCAAACGCTGTTCTCGTCCCAGCATAGAGGTAGCATAAATATCTTTAGTACCCTTTTTTTCTCTGTGAGGCTATAATGGAAGGTATAAGAATTACGCTGAGTTTCTTTCTTACTAAAATGATAAGTTTTGAAGTTTATAGGGATGCCGTTTTTTATTCTGCACATTGCATCAGACTAAACAAAAACTGGCCACTGTTATGGCATGGTAAAGTGTACGCATGCAGGGATCATTACTGTTAATCAAAAATATACTTCTATGTGGACCTCACAGCCTCAGTGAGCTTCAAGAACGATATTTTTCCACCAGACTGTGTATACTTTTTTTTTTTTCACGCTACTGGTTTCAGGCATTGCACATTCTTAAGTGTGTCTCTAGTGATATGTCACTAGAGTCACTTTTGAGATGGGCAATGCCCGAAATCGCTAAAGTGGAAAAAAGATTATACACAATGTTATAGAAAGATGTCATTCTTCAAAAATATACTTCTTGTTCACTGTTAAATAGTATAGTAGCGTATATTGTTGAAGTTTCACAAATTAAGGTAAACATTCGTAAACGTAATTACTGTCTACATTGCTCGCAGTATAGCGATATTAGACGCGCACTAGTATACTTCCGATCTAACATTTCGGCCTCTTCTTGCACTACTGTGCGTGACATACAATTTAGCTGGGCAGCACGCAGCTCTTTGTTAGTTTGACTTTTCGACGCGAAGCTGATGACACACGAAGCTCAAAATGGTTCAAATGGCCCTGTCCGCTATAGGACTTAACTGCTGAGGTCATCAGTCCCCTAGAACTTACAACTACTTAAACCTAACTAACCTAAGGACATCACACACAACTATGCCCGAGGCAGGATTCGAACCTGCGACCGTAGCGGTCGCGCGGTTCCTGACTGGAGCGCCTAGAACCGACACACGAAGTGACCCGGCTGTATCTAGTTACTCAAATCTATTTTAAAAGTTGATATAAAAATGAAGTTTGGCTTTTGCAACGATAGCTCAGTATTCAGATATCTTCCCCTGTTATTATAAACAAAATCTGAGTGATAATTTAGTAATAATGAACAAAAATAGTAGCTTTTGCGCACTGGCTCGAGGATAATCCCCCCATCTTTTGCTACAGCGGCTAACCAGATCACAAGAGTATTGAGTTGGCGTAATCTCTCGCGACAGGTGTACTTGCAGTACCACCTGTCGCTCGTACCTCAATGCACTTTATGACGTCATGCGTCAGCTACTGCATGTTCTCTCATTTGACACGTAGAACGTGTAACATCACACGTCCCCCTGCCGCAACATAACGCGCAGGCATAAGGGTGGCTGGTATGTGGGCGTCTTAAGGGATTTGCAAATGAAGGAACTGGCTAAAGAACTAACAAAACAGGCGTATTAGTTGTATCGAATACAGACGGGAGCAACAAAGTCGGTCTGTAAGGCTGTTTGCCAGTCTTTGGGGGCCATGAATGAAGTTAATTTTTGTATTTGACAAGGCCCGAAGAGAAGAGCAGGAAAGAATCACTTCATCACTAGCTGGAAGCCGGAGGCAGAGAGAGCATCAGCCTGAAAGAACGCTCCAGGCCGCTAAAGTAGAGGCAAGTGATTTCTCTCCCACGTTCGGTACCGGTTACAAAAAGCAGGAGCATAGTGGCCAGTCTGTCAGCAGGTCACATTCCACAGGAATAAACTGTGGTATCATAGATCGATACTACCCTCAGCTGCGCCTCCAGTTGGCAACGGAAACGTACGATTCCGACAGATTCCGTTAGCGGCGTCACAGGGACCCGGCGGATCCAACGATGCGCGACTGCTGATCCACGCCTTTAGCTGTTCCAACTACATAGTCTGAACCCAGGTTCCACGACGCAGTTGATAACTGGTCAAGGACGCTACTGCACTTTTCCCCCCTTGTCTTTCTGTCTTCATTATGTTAGTTACTGCTCCGGGCATTTGGTCTGGGCCGACATCACATGACACCCTTTATATTTCATCGTTGAATATTTCACTCAGCCAGCTATTTGATCGAACACGCTGAGCTACTGTGCCAGTAGAACTAAGCCAGAGCCACTTCGTTGCTACATTAAGTCATTCTCCCCTACTTGCAGCCGTCTTCAATTCTTTGATGAGATACTCAAATGTATCTCTGATTATCGATGGAAATTGGAAGAATCTGCCTGGTGCTCTTCATAGTTGATTATAAAAATGATGAAATTCTCCACGAAGATTCCTCTCTTTATACGCTTAGTGCTCCTTTATCTCCTTATTTTCCTAAGCTAATTTTGCTGCCTTATTCTTGAGCTACAACATCCCACAATTCATGGCGGCCGTTTCGTAGAAACAGGCGGTCAGCTGTGGCAGCCACCTAGTAGTGGCAGTTTGTCGCTCGCACACAGGACGCCAGTGATGCTGCTGCTTGCGGCTGGAATGCCTCATATTTAGATGTCGCTCGCTGTCGGTCGTTTCTGTCGCCCGCGTAGGTCGCGGCCTTAAAGGCTCCACTGATTCTAGCAGTACGGTTGAATGCTGGCTGGGAGGGTTCTAGTTCCAGGCTGTGTTGTTCAGCTCGTAACTACTATTTTGTTTTCCTTGCTACGTTATCTAATTTGTTTTGCATCGGGATAAGTCGCTTTCAGCAGTACAGAAAAAGATTTAATTAAAGACGCTTACATGAGAATGCTGCAGGTGGGCACGTCTCATTAACTACCAAACAGAGCAGGGACAGTGGAAGTGATACAGCAGGGCACTTCAGCGTAAGAACGAACGCTGAAACCGTCGTGCTCTAGGCACGACGATGTGGTTACTGTAGGCGCCAAACTAAATGTTTTGTAATTTATGTAATAACTGAAGCAGCTAACAGAAATTAATTACTTTCTCAAGGAATGTCTCTTTATTAATTAAAAAGAGCTTCTTTGGTTTAGTAGTAGCGACGTATGCGGATTACACGATGGAAATTGGGATCGCACTGTCAGTTGATCACTCACAAACGATTAGCCTACGACGTAGTTGTTGCTCAGAAAACCCCTTTTTCGCATTTCACTCCCCTGGTCGATCGTTATAGTCAGAATCAATAACGCAAAGTTATTAGACGTGTGGCCGGCCATGCTGGCCGAGCGGTTCTAAGCGCTACAGTCTGGAACCGAGCGACCGCTACGGTCGCAGGTTCGAATCCTGCCTCGATCATGGCTGTGTGTGATGTCCTTAGGTTAGTTAGGTTTAATTAGTTCTAAGTTCTAGGGGACTGATGACCTCAGAAGTTAACTCCAATAGTGCTCAGATCCATTTGAACCATTTTTATTAGACGTGTAAATTAATCTTAATTAGTGTCAGATCTCGAACTACTGTCAATGTTATATGTTGATATCAGAACATTATTTTATACGGTTTTACGGAAGTGGTGTAAAAACTCAGTACGTCATTGGTATGATGGTTTACCCACATTCGAATCACAGCTGTCTGCTGTTGTGTTTGCTTGAATAGCAAAGCTGCGGAGCGGTATTTGGTAAGAGACTGTTTGGTTGGGGTTGTTTTGGGGGGAGGAGACCAAACGGCGAGGTCGTCGGTCTCACTGGATTACGGAAGGACGCGGAAGGAAGTCGGCCGTGACCTTTCAAAGGAACCAACCCGGCATTAGCCTGGATCTATTTAGGCAAATCACGGAAAACCTAAATCAGGATGGCAGTGTGCTAACCACAGCGCTACCTCGCTCGGTAGACTGTTTGGTGTAGTGGCTTCACAAAGTCGCTGTCTGACGTTTCTTTCGGGAAGTTACTACCACAGTGGCAGATTCCCAGGTGTGGTAGTGGATGCAGAGGGTTGTCCATAGACGTACAGCCATTTTTCTAAAACAAAAACAGGTGGACAAAGTTGAAGTCGAGTGGTGTGAGATTGGAGACTGGATAAACCTCTGATGCTATGTTACCAACATGACGGCCATTTTCGAAGCCGCCATTTAAGCTCGAAATTTTCAAGCAGAAAGAGTGGTCATGAAACATAACAGAGAAGTAGAGAATCACACGAGAAAAATAAAGGTGCCTGTCATTTGAGCACAGCTTTATTCATTATAGAGTTAACGACCAGTTTCTTCCCTAAAGGTCACGTGAAAGCTGGTAGCTTCAACACAAGTCGAACCCATGGGGATCGTTCTGGTATCAGGCGAAAGGTGCATCTGTCTCGTCGCAGAGAATATCAGCCAGTGTCACCAAGCAGACCACCCACTATCCACAGTGCGGTGATTAAACATTCCGTCAAAAAAGTTCTGTCGCAAACAAACCAAAAGCTAGACAATTGAAAACAGCTACGAATGAAGCAATATAAATCGCTGTTCTGATATCGTTCAGTAAGAGTCTAGAGCCCAGTACTCACCGCACCTCGTAGGAAACAGTGCTCAACAATACTTCAATAAGGAGAATTTTAGCACATGTGTTGGTTAAAGGCGGATAACAGTCTCCTTTGAAGGTGCTGAACAGCACGCTGAGCACATCCTGTAGCCTTTACGTGTTATCATCGTTTGCCTTGCTCTGTACAGAATGTTACGTAACTCGAGAATGCATGCTCACATGAAAGTTACCATTGTCTTTCTCGTGTAATTCTCCACCTAACTAATATGCCAAATCACGACTTGCATCCAAGACAGCGGCTTCGAGAACGGCCGCCATGTTGGTAACGCAGTCTCGCAAGTTTTTCCTCTGTCTTGTATCACAGTGTTTTTTCTTTGGTGTAACCCTACGGAAGGGTTAGTATCACCATATGGCAAGCCCCTTGACGATCTGTTTTAATGAAGCGCTGTGCTGAGCTTTGTGACTTGCAGGCTTTCGATCTTGTCTATTCATCGCAATTGTGCCTGTCCTCTAGGTCTTCGCCATCGACTTTTCAGTCTATGATTGTTCTTTCCATTGCCTCTTGACATTAAATGTTTGTTTACCGATCCTTTTTTCGTTTGAGGAGGATTGTTTCACACTTATGGCCGGCCCTGCATTACAACGGCCGCTGAGATTTGATTGCCAGTTGTGACAATTGGAGCGGAGGCCACAGACAGCCATTGCAATTACATTCTGTGAATGGCACTCGGTTTCTGTTCCTATTCCTTCTATGACACTGTAAATCCATTTAACTGCAGACCTATATCATTGACGTCGGTTTGCAGTAGGGTTTTGGAGCATATACTGTATTCAAACATTATGAATCACCTCGAAGGGAACGATCTATTGACACGTAATCAGCATGGCTTCAGAAAACATCGCTCTTGTGCAACGCAGCTAGCTCTTTATTCGCACGAAGTAATGGCCGCTATCGACAGGGGATCTCAAGTTGATTCCGTATTTCTAGATTTCCGGAAAGCTTTTGACACCGTTCCTCACAAGCGACTTCTAATCAAGCTGCGGAGATATGGGGTATCGTCTCAGTTGTGCGACTGGATTCGTGATTTTCTGTCAGGAATGTCGCAGTTCGTAGTAATAGACGGCAAATCATCGAGTAAAACTGAAGTGATATCAGGTGTTCCCCAAGGAAGCGTCCTGGGACCTTTACTGTTCCTAATCTATATAAATGACCTGGGTGACAATCTGAGCAGTTCTCTTAGACTGTTCGCAGATGATGCTGTAATTTACCGTCTAGTAAGGTCATCCGAAGACCAGTATCAGTTGCAAAGCGATTTAGAAAAGATTGCTGTATGGTGTGTCAGGTGGCAGTTGACGCTAAATAACGAAAAGTGTGATATGATCCACATGAGTTCCAAAAGAAATCCGTTGGAATTCCTTTATTCGATAAATAGTACAATTCTCAAGGCTGTCAATTCAACTAAGTACCTGGGTGTTAAAATTACGAACAACTTCAGTTGGAAGGACCACATAGATAATATTGTCGGGAAGGCGAGCCAAAGGTTGCGTTTCATTGGCAGGACACTTAGAAGATGCAACAAGTCCACTAAAGAGACAGCTTACACTACACTCGTTCGTCCTCTGTTAGAATATTGCTGCGCGGCGTGGGATCCTTACCAGGTGGGATTGACGGAGGACATCGAAAGGGTGCAAAAAAGGGCAGCTCGTTTTGTATTATCCCGTTATAGGGGAGAGAGTGTGGCAGATATGATACACGAGTTGGGATGGAAGTCATTATAGCATAGACGTTTTTCGTAGTGGCGAGACCTTTTTACGAAATTTCAGTCACCAACTTTCTCTTCCGAATGCGAAAATATTTTGTTGATCCCAACCTACATAGGTAGGAATGATCATCAAAATAAAATAAGAGAAATCAGAGCTCGAACAGAAAGGTTTAGGTGTTCGTTTTTCCCGCTCGCTGTTCGGGAGTGGAATAGTAGAGAGATAGTATGATTGTGGTTCGATGAACCCTCTGCCAAGCACTTAAATGTGAATTGCAGAGTAGTCATGTAGATGTAGATGTAGATGTAGAAATATTATCTGACCATCCCGAATTCTTACCAGTAAGAAGCACATAGTAAGCACATGTTACATAAGAAACGTCACAAATGTGAACTGGATTGGAACTGCACATTTAGAACGCCAGGTTTAAACCTTTCATTGCTTGATTACATGGCTGAGTAAAGGTAGTTAAAGAAGGTATACCGTGAATACCAACGTACGTTGGTAAATTATGGCAACCGAGCGCCAGCAAGGCGGCACGAAGCTCAACAACACCGATTTAGGAAAAGTTCAACACATTCTTGGTCAATTTTTTCACTGCAACAGAAGGCGCAACCATTTTTACAAAGGATTTAATTCTGCAGCACAAGTTGTCTGCACTGGATGAATATCGTGTTTTCAGTGGTCATTCCATGGGTTACGGGAAAGTCAAGGTAAGAGCTAGAGCCTTAACCTATTGGGATCCAGTGGTCAAGAAAGTTGTGGAAATACAGTCAGCAGACAAACTACTCAACTTAATACGGGAGTTTATAGCTCGACGAATTTCGAAAACCACTCGTTTCACGTCTGCGCTCTCAGATAAACTATTACATGAATTTGGGACACCACGAATTATCCGAATGCGATGTAAATTGGTAGATGCGATGTACATGTACGTACAAACAGATCATTACAATTTCAGAAAAACTGTATGATTTATTCAGGAGAAAGAGCTCCACAAATTGAACACGTGAATAACGCGTTGGTCCACCTATGGCCTAATGCGAGCAGTTATTCGACTTCGCGTTGATTGATAAGAATTTTTGTATGGCCTCCTGAGGGATTTCGTGGCACATTCCGCCCCACTGGCGCGTTAGATCGTCAAAATACCAAGCTATCAGGAGTGTAATTCGCAAAGGTTTTATGCCTTGGTATCACAATGTCCTCGGCAACTACGCAATGAAGTCACGCTGCAGTGTCACAGATTCATCCATGGGCCGCCAAAGTTTAAAAATCCTTCGTGGTGCGTCGTTTTTCTTTCTTTTTTGTCTTATCGTCGATGAACGGCATTTTAAACCATAGTTTCCTGCTAATCAACGGGTGCAGTTTCTCCGTGTTCTTAAGAGCAAAGGAAGCTTAGGGTTTAACGTCCAGTCGAAATCGAGGTCACTGAAGAAAGAGCTCAATCTCAGATTATGGAGGATGACAAAGGAAATCGAAGGTGTCCGTTCAAAGGAACCATTCCGTCGTTTGCTTTATGCGATTTAGAGAAATTATGAGAAACCTAAATCTGGATAGCCGCACGGGGTTTTGAACCTTCGTCCTCACGCATCCGAGTCCAGCGTGCTAACCCCTACGCCACCTCGCTCCTCTCCTTCCAGGGAAATCTCAAATTTTGCTCCATTGCGACACCGAACAACCGCTTCTGAAACGTTCTTAAGGATCCAGTACTTGCTATAGAAATAGGCTTACTGTCTTGGTTAGCGTATGAGGTACTGTCGGATCCAATTCACGGGTCTTCTGAGTCTGCAGTACGTTTCTGAGCAACATACTCGTTTTGCTATTTTCGGCACAGGTCTTCAAGGGTTGGCTCTGTCATAGACGTGATGGACTGCTGAGACACATATCAGTTTATTTCAACCCGCAGATTTCACATTAAACTTCCCTTGGGGAGTTTCGAAGACTTCCTGTCGACGCCTGTTACACCGGTGTAGACGGTTTCGCAGGAGGCTGGAATCCCGGCTCTCAGTTTCCACTCTCCCCGTCAAACATGATGATGGGGCGAGAATACTAATTTCGTGACTTATCAACACTAAACACGGATATGGTGCAGTGCTGCTTATTGGGGCAAGACTATACACTTCTGCATCTTTAAGAGAACTGATTAGCAACCCGTATGAAGGAAAATACACTTTCGATGACTTTTCGAATTAAGTCAAATAATTTTAGAACGCCACAGTCAAGAAACTTGTTCTTCAAAATCTCCCTGTAATCAAAACTTAATTTAAAGAAGCGGTTTGGTATCACTGAGAAACAGGATACTCGCATGAAATTGTTATTGACGTCGGTGATCCTAACGATAGGCACGGCTCAGCTAACAGATAATTAACACTCGGAATGGTCTCAGAATTCGCCCCAGAGATTTTGCGTTTCTGTATAGAGACCAGAGAGGTTAATTGAACAACTGTCTATTTCGTGCAGATAGAATCAACCCAGAAAAATAGAAATTGTGTCTAGTAATATTCCTAATTAATCGTTGTCCGTAAATGGATTGCATGCGACGAACGGTTGGTATATCTCTCGTTATCGAGCTAACCGAATGATGTACAGTGCATCAATTAATGCCAGAGCTCTAGCAGCAGATTACGGCGCTGATGAGCAATTAGACTGTTCGGCAAATTGAGAGTGAGAATTTATACGTACCATATAATCATCTGCTGTTACAGGAATTTGCTCGATCGTCAACAGCATCATCTGGCTTACACTAGACTATGTCAGTAACGATAATGATACAACAGCGTTGTGTCCAACAGGAGATACATTGTACTTGCTTTACTGCAACCCTTGTATCATTTACGAACAGATTGCGGACAGAACAGTTTGTTACGTGAGATCTCCACATTATTTGACTACGTCACAGTGTTACTTGAGTAGTGTGTGTGAGTGTGTGTGTGTGTGTGTGAAAGATCTGACGAACAATACTGCTACAGTCATATCCACTAAATCGTCACAACTGTGTTTTATCAAACTTTAAGACGTCAAAAGAATAGTGTCTATAACTTTTCCTTCCTGCCCACGTAAATCTCACCATTGGCAACCGGCGAAATATATAAATAAAGTTTGAGCCACATATGAGAAACATATCCTTAGGAATAACGGTGAAAAGAAATCAACCATGGCCTTATTGAACAAATTATGTCGTCATTCTTGTTTCTTTATACGCATGAACGATCTGTCGAATAGTGCGAGCAGCAATTTGCCTTTGCTTGCTGATGACGAGGTGCTGTATGGGAAAGTGTCGCTGTTGAGTGACAGCAGAAGAAGACAGGATGACTTGGAAAGAATGTCAATTTGGTGCGATGAACGGCAGCTTGCTGTAAATGTGGAAACGTAAGGAAATACGGATGAGTTGGAATAACAATATCGTGATGTTCGAATACAGTGCTAGTAGTATGTTGCTTTACACAGTCACGTCAATTAAATGTCTAGGCTCAACATTCTGAAGTGACGTGAAACGGAACAATCAGTAGGGAAGGCGAATGGAAGACTTCGGTTTATTGGGAGAATTCTAGGAGAGTGTAGCTTGCCTGTCAAGATGACCGTGTATCAAGGAAACCGCGTACAGAACAATGATGCGATCTATTGGTGAGTGCTTGCAATCCCCACCAGGCCGGGTTAAAGGAAGACATCGAAATAGTTCAGAGGCGTGCGCTAGATTTTTTACCAGTAGGTTCAATCACCATGCTAGTATTACGGAAATGTTTGATGAACTAAAATGGAAACATCTGTAACGAAGAATACTTTCTTTTCACGAAACACTGCTGCGGAAGTCTAGAGAAGCGACTTTTACAGCAAACTGCAGGACGATGCTGCTGCAACCTACGTAATATCTCGCGTTAAGATCCGCGAAGATAAGCTACGAGAAATCAGGGTTTTTCGCGAAAACGTATAGACAATTGTTTTTCTCTCGCTCCAAAAGAAAAGGGAATCACTAGCAGTGATATATGAATCTTCAACCATACAGTAGCTTGAGAGGTATGTATTTAGATGTAGAGATTTAGGGAGACACGTACAGGGTGTTACAAAAAGGTACGACCAAACTTTCAGGAAACATTCCTCACACACAAAGAAAGAAAATATGTTATGTCCGGAAATGCTTAACTTCCATGTTAGAGCTCATTTTATTACTTCTCTTCAAATCACATTAATCATGGAATGGAAACACATAGCAACAGAACTTACCAGTGTGACTTCAAACACTTTGTTACAGGAAATGTTCAAAATATCCTCCGTTAGCGAGGATACATGCATCCACCATCCGTCGCATGGAATCCCTGATGCGCTGATGCAGCCCTGGAGAATGGCGTATTGTATCACAGCCGTCCACAATACGAGCGCGAAGAGTCTCTAGATTTGGTACCGGGGTTGCGTAGATAAGAGCTTTCAAATGCCCCCATAAATGAAAGTCAAGAGGGTTGAGGTCAAGAGAGCATGGAGGCCATGGAATTGGTCCGCCTCTACCAATCCATCGGTCTGTTGTTGAAAAGTGTGCGAACACTTCGACTGAAATGTGCAGGAACTCCATCGTGCATGAACCACATGTTGTTTCGTACTTGTAAAGGCACATGTCCTAGCAGCACAGGTAGAGTATCCCATATGAAATCATGATAACGTGCTCCATTGAGCGTAGGTGGAAGAACATGGGGCCCAATCAAGACATCACCAACAATGCCTGACCAAACGTTCACAGAAAATCTGTAGAGCAATGAGTCGCATGTCAACAAAAGCACCGAAGTCAACATTATCTTCCTTCAATTGGGCCAACTGGCGGTGAACCGAAGAAGTACAGTACATACTGACGAAACTAAAATGATCTCTAACATGGAAATTAAGCGTTTCCGGACACATGTCCACATAACATCTTTTCTTTATTTGTTTGTAACAGCCTGTATAAACTAAAATCGTAATCTTCTGGCCATTATTATAATTCTGCGCCTGGAGAAGAAAATTATTTTGAAGTTACATCACTGTATTCTTGCAAACGGGCGCAGTGGTAGCACCGGTTCCCGTCAGATCACCGAAGTTAAGCGCTGTCGGGCTGGGCTAGCACTTGGATGGGTGACCATCCTGTCTGCTGAGCGCTGTTGGCAAGCGGGGTGCACTCAGCCCTACTACTCGGATTTGCTTTTAAACATGGCGAAGCCATCCAGGAGAGAGAGACGTCGTGCATCTCAGAGGAGAGGTGTGATTCTCCAGCAAGACAACGCACATTCTCTTATTGCTCAACTAACCAGAGAAAGCATCGACAAAGTGGGCTGGGAAGTACTGCCTCGTCCCCCTTACAGTCCTGATTTAGCACCGAGTGATTTCCGTTTGTTTAGTGCACTGAAGGAGGCATTACGTGGGAAGACGTTCCAGGACAACGAGGACATGAAAAAGTTTGTGGGAATTGGTTCAAACATCAAGATAAAGAGTTGTTTGCAGCCGGAATAAGAAAGCTTGTAGCCCGTTTGAACAAGTGCATAAAGGTTCAAGGGGATAATGTTGAAAAGTATAAAAAGTTTTGTTTTGTAAAAATAAACGCTTTTTTCTCCAGACCAATTTGCCTCTTTAATTATTGAATGACCCTCGCATTTAATGACCATGTAAACGTTGTACGAATCGTCTTCCACAATGGACTTACAACGCCCCAACACACTGTTCGTCGCGGGAAAATAAACATATAGCGATTGCAAAAGATACTTCTCATTAACAGTTCGAACCAAAAGGATCTGTGAGAATATTATGGCAATGAAATGAATTTTTAGTTACTCATTTGAACGCCATTCACTTCGTTCAGATGATCAGAATCGGAAACAAAGCGTAAAACGTAAGAAAAAGATTAACATTCATGTCCAGTTGCACTAGGACATTGTAATATTGCTACAACAGAGACAATTTATATTTTAAATCACTGCAGACAGGTTACTGCTCAATGGTTCAAATAGAATAGGATTCCGTACAAATGCTTTACCGTGTTCAAAACAGCCTACTGTTTTCATTTCTTTTATTGACTAGATTTCTATATGCAACAAACGATATAAGCCATTAAATTCTCGTCTCTATATCTTTCAACATTTGATCAGTCTTGTTTTTTATTCCATGAGTAACATCTTCACTTGATCATTGACCATCTCATCATACAAAATAAATTTTAATTAATAAAATAGATCTTGACAATAGCAATAATGTATAATTTCTACTACATACTAGTAATGGGCACGAACTGGAGAGCGAGACCGCAGTGATCACATTTCAGTTGCATTATGACAGTCAGCTGGAATTATTTGAAAAATTTCAAATGAAAAGTTACGACTGATTACATTATATACTTTTTCTCATGAGAAAGGACTACAGCACAGTTATGACATACAAAGGTATAACACTACTTTTGAATTATTGAATTCTATTCCTTTTCATAATGTGGTGCTTCAGACGAATGCTGAAGATTAGATGGATAGATCACATAATTAATGATGACGTATTGAATAGAATTGGGGAGAAGAGGAGCTTGTGCCTCAACTTGACTAGAAGAAGGGATCGGTTGGTAGGACATGTTCTGAGACATCGAGGGATCACCAATTTAATATTGGAGGGCAGAGTGGAGGGTAAAACTCGTAGAGGGAGACCAAGGGATGAATATACTAAGGAGATGCAGAAGGATGTAGGTTGCAGTAAGTACTGGGAGATGAAGAAGCTTGCACAGTATAGAGTAGCATGGAGAGCTGCATCAAACGAGTCTCAGGACTGAAGACCACAAGAACAACAACATTCATTTTCACCAATGTAAATTTTTCTTTGTTAAATCTGGTCAGTTTCAACATTTTGCAAAATTTATTGGAGGTAAAAAAGGAAAGGAAACCCCGCGATCAAGTCCTGAAGACCACGAGATAGTTGACCGACCACCCACCGTGTCACCCTCAGTCATTCATCATCGAATGCGACATGGAAGGGCAGGGATCATCACATTGCTCTCCCGGCCGTCGTCGATATTCCGACCTTGAAGCAGCTACGTCTCCATCAAGTAGTTCCTCAACTGGCATCAAGAGGCTGAGCGCAACCCGATCCAAACCTCTCGCGAACGAAAACTTCCTGGTAGTACCGACGATCTAAGCTGGGTCCCCTGCATGGGGGTCTCTAGCGTTGAACACTCTGCTACGGACGCAGTAACAAGATAACCGATCAGAAAGCAATTTTTGCCAACCTTTGTGCAGCAGACACAATGACAGTGACAGGAATATAATTTTATAATGATACCGTCTGAGTAGGTAAAAGAAACTCGTTGGAATGCACGTGGAGAGAAGCGAAACCAGTGACCTCTATACTGTCTGGATGTCGAACTCTAGCTGTCCCAAGTTGACAGTCAAAGATGCTCGCATTTTTTGTTTCTTGCCTGATTACAACACGACTTCTACAAAATCTCACAGAACGTAAAATGAAAATACTTCTCGATTCTGCCTATTCATCGCACGTTAATATACCGTTCAAAGGCAGAAATAAGTAAAGAATTCCTTATGACGCACAGATCGGTGGAAATTTTTTTGCCTAATTACAATATGGCGGATTATCCAGATGTCAAGAATCTCTAGGCACGCCCAAGATCCACGGAGATCTACATCCGGGTAGTAGAGTGATAAGGATTATTCCATGTCAGATCGGAACATTTTTCCACTCGACCACCGTGGATTTCGATGAAATTTTATGTGAACATGTCCCCGGTGTGAAGACGAACGTTCGTCGAAGCAATACTGGCCCAGATATAGCCACTTGTTTGACTTTGCGCAAATTCAAATTGCTCCGAGCACTATGGGACTTAACTTCTGAGCTCATCAGTCCCCTAGCACTTAGAACTACTTACACCTAACTAACCTAAGGACATCACACACATCCATACCCGAGGCAGGATTCGAACCTGCGACCGTAGTGGTCGCGCGGTTCCAGACTGTAGTGCCTAGAACCGCTCGGCCACCCCGGCCGGCGACTTTGCGCAGGACGTGCGCGTATTTCTGGTGACTTTCAGGTGTTATATCTCGAGCAATACCTGGTTGAAAGGAATTAAATCTGGCCATCGTACACGTAGGCAAAGATATTGCCACAATGAAAAACGCCGTTGTTTTAATGAGTGCCACCATACTTGCGTGTCATATACGTGACACTCACTTTAACGAAGGAAAATTAGGGGAAAAGATTCGAGTAGTTGCAAATTTTTGTACAGTGGCAGGGAGGAGTATAAAGAATAACGTACTATGCATTCTGACCGGTGGGCTGTGGACGTGAGAGTTCTTCGTGAATATCTCGAAATCAGCGGTTTCTAGCGAAAATGTTTCCCAGTACATAATTAAGTGACAGTAACTTTCCTACAAAAAAAGGTCCTATTCATTTTTCTCTCTATGACATAGCTCCGAGTTGCAGGGGATGGAAAAAAACCACACATTATTAAAACCACACATTATTAAAAATAGTGGTTTTTATGGTATAAAATTGATGTTTATTGTTAAATGAAGGGGGGTAAGAACGAATATTAAATGTTTGTACCATATCTAAGTGCAGCAGAACCGTGTTACGGGAGAAATTGTGTTCTGGGGGTGCAACACGGTGGAAAGGTGAGGGTGGAGGTTAGAAGTGCGATGGAAAGTAGTTGGCTCTTCCCTCCTTCATAGGTCTGCAGAATACGAGCGAGCGAGCAATTCCTCATTCTCTCTACCGCACAACGTCACATAAAGCAGCAACAGGGTGTTTCACTGCGTTATACCCGCCCTTCCGCACATCGCTTTATGAATCACTGACGACACAGCGTGCAGACATTTCCACAACAATGCTAGAGGGAATTTGATTCTTCGTCGTCCTGCACGGCACCTTCAGCGTTCTTCCGCGAAAGGCAACTTCCAACGCCACGAGTGCTGCTCACATTTTAGTTTAAAGGCAGACTATACCTCCGCACTATTTCGTGTAGTTCTCTCATGTGAGCAGGCAAAATAACTTCGCTATATAATAGGAATTTTCAGTTTATTATGCACGTATTTATCTGCAGTTTGCGCAATAAAGGTATTGATTGTGTCCAGTCTCCGGTGTTCTTCGCACACGACCAGTATGTCTTTGGATTTAATGCCAGATTTCGAAACAGAAAGACCGAAAGGTGATTTCACTCCCTCTCCCGCCGAATCCAAGATCACTCTCCCACGCCCTGAACAATTCCAAAAAATTCGGTTCTCGCTTCGCACAATGTCATTCCTGGCTTAAATGGAAATATACTTTCAAATTTTTCTCGTTGTAATAATAAAGAACGTGGGGACCTAAAGAATTCTCTGTTTGAGACTTATTAGATATACTAGAAACACCACACAAACAGGCGTCGTAAGCTCTGTGTAAAGAAATTGTTGTTCAATGGAATAAGTATAATAATAATAATATGAAGAAGAAGAAGACGAAGCAGAAGAGATGCCGTCTCGAAATAAGACGTAGATAAATAATAAAACAAAATATGTGACTGATTGAGGTACTTATGTGTTCCAGTAATCAAGCATTTACTATGTTCGGTCTTTACAACTACCAATACTCATACGTTACTGTAATGGGAATTTCATGTAGAGTACTCTCTCTGATTGTTCGGCGACGAAACGATTGTCGTGCAATGGTTTTAAGAAATTGCAAACCGACTTAGAGTATTTTCAATTGGCAAAGAGAAAGTACCTCACGTTCTTCGATTACAGAATTAGAGGTAAACTTCTCGAGATCGCCCCATGTTTAGAGGTTTAGTAGCTATCTTACTATTTGGAATGAAGTTGAAGCAAGACATGAACTTAGTAATAGAAACGACGAGCAAAATACATGGACGTATGAGAAGATGAAATTAGCAGCAGAAACGGCAAACAGAGTACGCGGATGAAAAATTACAGTTAATTTGTACGCTAGTACTAAATGTTCTAGGATGCTACTCCGTTGTAAGCGATCATTATCATGTACGCCTGTTCACTTGACACAAAAGTGGCAGGAAGGGGGAGAGACGTTGCTAAGATTATAACAGACTGTTCATTTCTATACGAAAGAGATTTATAAATACTTTCTGAACTTGAATGGGGATTTGTGGAAGAACGGCGACATCGTTCTTATTGGATTCGTCAGGTTAAATGCAGAGAGCGAATGCACAATATTGTAGACCAATACCGCTAACGTACGTCTGTTGACAGATACTGAAGCATATTTTGTCTGTATCGGTAGTCGAAGAGGCCAATAAATACAATGAGATCTCTTCAAAAGGGTAACACGTTAATAAATCAATTTTTGCTATGTCTGATTAGTAATTAAGTTTAGAACTGCACATTACCAAAATTACCGTTCTGTACTTTTGGTACACTACATAAATGACGTAGCAAATGGTACGATTACCTCTAAAATTGATAGCATTGGTAGAGAAAGAAACACAAATGAATGTGTGAGAGAAACTGGGGAGCTGACTCCTTCTCTTTTTGTTTGTTTGTTTGTTTTCCACATAATTAGAACATCGCATCTACTTTTTATATTGTTACATAATATAAATTGTAGTTTATAAGTTATAAAAATTATATGATCGCGTAACTTTTGCCCTTTTGTGTAATCAAAGTAATTATTTTTGATCCAAGTTCAGTTTACATGCACAAACATAAAAAATCTATATAATTATTGTTTTTATTTTGCACTCAGCAGAGCGTTCTTCATTATGATCAAAGGCATGAGTTTCCTGTTATTACTTATATGTGCTAAAGTTGTTTATAAATAACAGAAACGTGTTTTACTAAAGCTCGACGAAGTATTGAAGTGGTGTTTGGTTTGAGGAGTTTTTCATTTTTTATTTTATTTATTTATTTCTTTATTTTTGTTGAGGAAACTGCGTTTTCTTGCACTACATAATAAACCTGTAGTGTTTTTTCTTTTATTTATACTACACCATACATCTGTTTCACGTAACAAATCAACAGTTTTCGAATAAAATAGATTACGACAGTGACCACTAGGGTCGCAGGTTCGGGCATGGATGTGTGTGATATCCTTAGGTTAGTTAGGTTTAAGTAGTTCTAAGTTCTTAGAAGTTAAGTACCATAGTGCTCAACGCCATTGGAACCATTTTTTTTTCTATGATGATGTGTTGTTGACATTGCAGTCTTCTGTGACTAATGTCAATAGTCTATAGATGCACTAAATTTGAGGCGAGCTCTCACTTGTAGCGGTTTAAAAAGGTGCGCCAGCCAGTAGAGTCGCACGAAGTGTGGTCATGTTATTCTAGCTCCTGTGGAGACGTGTATTCGTGGCGACATCTTTCTTCAAAAGTGGCGCTTTCGGTGTAGTTGTGAGCAAGGTGTCGTCGATGCCGTATGTACTGATCTCGAAAACTCCTTGGATCAAGAAACACTACTGCAAAAGAATGCAGGAAACGCAACACGCGTGGAACACCAGCCTGCTTTATTCACTTATAACATCTTGTACACATGGACACTGCCGCGCGGGATAGCCACGCGGTCTATGGCGTCTTGTCACGGTTCGCGCTTCTTCCCCCGTCGGAGGTTTGAGTTCTCCTTCGGGAGTGTGTGTTGTCCTTAGTGTAAGCTAGATTAAGTAGTGTGTAAGCTTGGGGACAGATGACCTCTGCAGTATGGTCCCATAAGAACTTAGCACAAATTTCCAAAATTTACATGGACACTGAACCAGATCGTCAACTAATAACCACAGCATTGAGTACCTTCACATACGAGCGACTGACTTGCTTTTGTTACGAATTGCCCGTGTACTGTACCACACAATTTGTTTCACTCGCAACACTTTAAATTGTGCTATTAGGTTCTGCCCTAACAAACACATCTGAAAACGTAACATATTTGGAAAAAACCTGTCAGCTATTTGTCACGACCAAGATTATAAAACTGTTTCTCACTGGTAGCTATATACTATCACCTGATTGGCTATGACCAACTATAACAAACTGCCAACAGCAGAACGCAAGGATATAGCTGCAAACACCTTAAGTGCACTTTAGTCTTCACCTAGTCTCACTTTGTTCGCAGATGTTGTAACAGTAGATTTTATGCTTTTATATCTTATCAATATTAACGTTATTGTTATTCACAGAGTGCGAAGATTGCATGCGGGTTTATATATTTGCCTATGCGCGCCAAATATGAAAGAGAAAATTTCAAGATTTTTCAATACGTGACGTGAGCGTTACATATCGTTATTTTTCTGCTCATTTATCAGCTATTTTTTAGGGGAACACAAGTCTTACTAACTCTGGAGGAAGGTTTCAGATCATCTTGTTAGTAAACAAGCGGTCCATGTGACCACCCCGTCGTCTGGCTTCCCCAGAGGTGGTCTGTCCAATAGGCTCTGGAGAAGTGAAGAGCTTGCCCGAGGTGATGCAGTTGCGATAAACCCTGCCCTCGCCTTGGCGGCGAATGCAGCTTCCATCTATGGAGGCAGCTACTGCTAAGCTACTGAAATCCCTTTGGTGGAGCTGTGTAAGACGAATTCACTTCCTTGTACGCAGATCTAAGAATGAGCCAACATGGCGCCGCTCGGCTAACGTGAGGAAATGCGTTTACTTTTCCCTCTATACGTTGTCATCCAATCAACTTTGTCTTGCCCGTCACCGTGTTAGGCACAAAGGGCTCGGCAATTGAGTGAAAGATCGCTAGCAGCCGATACTAATGTTTTGCATGTTTAAGGCCAACATCAGGGAATTTTTGCAGGGTTCCTCTGCAATCAAGCAAACAAAGCCAAATTCTCATTCGCCGCTATGGCTGAGTGTCCTTCTCTCCATGTCGAGTTTGTTCTAGAAGTCGGAAGTTTGTGTTAAAGGAGGAGAGTTTTGGAAGCTGTCTGGGGCACTCAAGGTCGAGAAGACGTCAGCGGCAGCCTTTTTCTAATGCCACTTCGGCCGTTTTCAACCGGTGCTGGCTGGCATAGTCTGGAGCATTTCGCAAGTTCCGCATTTTGCATTAGCGCTGTCCACTTTTTGATCGGCTACATAACCTGAGTTGCCTGATTCATTTTATTATTTCGTAAGTTTCGCATTTGCGAGCTGCAAAGCTTGCAGCGTTTCCCAAGCAGTCTTCCCCGTCGATGAGATAACTCCCACAGTGTTAGACATTCATGATTAAATTGTGTTTGGAGAGAGTTTTGTGCTTCGATATTTTCTATACCTTTGTGCTAGTTTCGTTGGAGCACTTCCTCAGTCAACATTACAAGACTACGTTCATTTTGTTGGTAACTTCCCAAGTCTCTGCAGTCTTAATATAGTATGCATCGATATTTTAAATAAATAAACTTATCAAATTCAATCTTAATATGAATCCATTTTCTTACTACTGGTGATCCCGGTTATGTGCCCTCTAAAAATAAATGTAACTCTTGCATTTCCAATTTGCTTTTCTCGCGGTGATGGTGTTCCATTGCAAAGCAGGTGCCAACCCTTTTGTTGAAATATTAAATATGAGAGTTCGATTTGTAATTAAAATTTACGAGCATTGGCCTGAGCTTATCTCAGATGTGCTAACAGCAGGTCACAGGGAGACCGATAAAGCTAGGCCTATGGTTATTTTTCATGCCGACTCTGATCCTGGATAGTCGTAACAAAACGGTTACCATTCAAATATCCGGACAAATTAATAAGAATATAAATAGATGAAACACTCTCCATTAACAATACCTTTATTAAATAGTGAAAACGTCTGCTCTATTTGAAGGGAAAAAAGTTTTTTCGCGTTTGGCACTAAGAACAAGAAGCAAAAGATAAACTAAAAAGAGCGATGTATTGCCAATTAAATATTGCTTGATGTGCTTCTATCGATATTTTTTTTTTCGAGAAAATAAATGTTAAATGTTTTGAAATGCTTTGATGGCACTCTGTGTTATTTGAGCTCTAATCCATGTGGAAAATTAATCATACGATTGCCATCAGGTATGACCATTAATAAGCTCTATTATCATCGCTAGTTTCATGCTGCTAAAATTATAATCGAATCTTTTGTGAGCAGGTTCCGGGAATCGAATACAGGTCACTCCGCAATGAACGCACCCAAGCTGACCGTTCGGTTACGGTCTTGTCAATACACACCGCATGACAAAAAGAAATGAAGAAATCAGCAACGGAACAAGAAACGGAATGAACACTCATGGGTTGAGAGTGTATTTAAGAGATTACTAAACAGACTAAAATTTTCAGATAGCTTGGCAGTCTGAGGTCACTTATCACTATGATATTGCATCCCCTCTATTCTGGGTGCTATAAAGCCGTCGTGTCCTCTTCTGACACAGGCTGGCCCGCAACTGTTGTCACTGGCCCTGTACATCCTGGATACTGACACTGTGGGATAAGGAACTGATGTGTGGGATGGTCCAACACATGTTTTATTGCGTACAGATCTGCAGACTTCGTTGGGCATAGGATTGTTACTGAATCAGAGTTTATAGAGAGGGGTGACAGGTATGGGCGAGCATTGTCCATTTGAGAAATGGAACCACGATACCGTCATATGTGAGGTAACACATGAGGACGCACCTTTGTGCCGACAGAGCTCCCTCAACACTACTAACCGTGAGCTGAAGTGGAGCCCGATGGGTTCTCCAGACCGTGAAGCCAGTAGCAACACCGCTGTGCCTGTCCAACTAACTGGTATAATGGGACCCCAGGTCGCAGCCACATTCCTCGACAAAGGTCATCCGTGGTGGTGCAAAACCGCGATCCACCGCTGAACACAGTGCGACACCAGGCGTCTGCAGTCCACACTCCCAAGTGACGGCGTCATTCCCAGCGCAGCTGTCAGTGTCGTGGTGTTAACGACACCCTAAGCATGCTGCTAGCCTCTGTCCAATGGTACTGGGCGACACTGAATGTTGCAGCGAGTATGTTACTTGTTCTCGGATGCCCGGTGCAGGTGTGATGGGGTTATGGTGTGCTTGGTGTACAAAATGGCGAGCCTCCCTTGTAGTGGTCAGACGTGATCGACTGGAATATTGACGACAAGTATGCATGGGCTCAAGTTCCTGTGCAGTTAACGCCGGGCTATTGTCACACTTTAGTGCCCCTCAACTTCAGATATTGCCGGCAATGAAGTTCCTTTCGAAATCTGTCAGGTCCTGATAAAGCAGTCTCATGCGATCACGAGGCATCTCCATGTCCTTCACAGTTACTGCTGTATCCTAAAGTATCTGGAATCAACACTAAACACGAGCAAAACTAACGCACTCTGGTGGCCTTTATACCACTCACATAAAACTGGAATCTAACCATTTAGATACCTCCAGATGATGTGTACGTCTACCACGTTACACTGACATTCAACGGTCTTGTTGGTGCTTCAGTCTTTTTTGTCAGGCAGTGCAATTATCTTATACCTAAAAGAACAACCACCTGTAAAAATAAACTAGCGTAATTCATTACAGTAATTACATTACAGTACTTAAGCAACTTTTCGTTGTACAGAAGCATGTATCAAATTTTAAGGTTGGAAATATGAAATCGACAAACACACTTGACTTCAGAAGTAGCTTCGCAATGTGTAAGAAAATTGTAATTTGATTTTACGTGTAAATTCTTATGTAAAGATTTAAAGGAGGCAGGGGAACAGCTGGTCACATCATCCTCCCCCTCCCTCCCCCCACACCCCCACCTCCACCCCTATAAACCGCCCTGCCACGCAGACAGACTTATCAGTTCAGAATCTATTTGAAGAAAGAGCCAATACGTAGTGGATACTAGCAGGTGTACCAAATACTATTTGTCGTGAAATTACAAAACTGTGTCTCTACTTAACACGAAACTAATTCCAATATATGTCCCCCTCCCGATCCCCTCTCTAAGAGCCTGAGTACACTCATGTGCTGCGTTGCACCAGTGTTGCTAAACTGTGCGTGATATACATGCAATTTTGGAAAAAAGACCTACAGATTACAGAATGGAAGCAAGTGCACCTAACTATTAATTAAACATAAACATGCAACTCGGGAAACGTGGTAGCTAAGGAAATTATTATTCTACACAGCCCAGCCTCCGTGTTCAAAACGTAGCCGACAAAAATTGTGTTAATAACGGTAGAAATGTATTATGCCGACAGAAGGTGGACGAAAACCCCAAATGCATAACTTAAGCTGCATAAAAAGTTAAATGATGGTATGCTTCCTCTGAGGCTGCAACTGTATGTAATACATTTAATTTGCTATTGATCTTTTTCATTCTCATAGTCATTCTCATTTGCCTAGTAACACAAAATGGACAAACACAAATCAAACATATAATTTTAAATATGAAGACAAATCGTAGTTCCAACGTATCAGGCAACACAGTGATAATAACATAGTACATTTGTTACTTAGACATAGCCGGCCGGGGTGGCCGAGCCGTTCTAGGCGCGTCAATCTGGAACCGCGTGACTGCTACGGTCGCAGGTTCCAGTTCTGCCTCTGGCACGGATGTGTGTGATATCCTTAGGTTAGTTAGGTTTACGTAGTTCTAAGTTATATGGGACTGATGACCTCAGAATTTAAGTCCCATAGTGCTCAGAGCCATTTGAACCACTTTGAACTTAGACATAGGTACCGGGCCAGGTGGTGCAGTGATTAGCACACTGGACTCGCATCCGGGAGGAAGACGGTTCAAACACGCGTCCGGACATCCTGATTTAGGTTTTCCGTGATTTCCCTAAATCGCTTTATGCAAATGCCGGGAGGGTTCCTTTAAAAGGGCACGGCTGACTTCCTTCACCATCATTCCCTAACCCGATGGGACCGATGACTTCGCTTTTTGGTCCCCTAACCAACCAACACATAGGTAATAATGTTCCTACTGCTTATAGACCAAACGTAAAGTCAAAAAATAAATTTTACGAAATAATGTCGAGGCATATTTCAGCTAGCGTTGTCGAATCTGTTAATAACGTATTCATGATCAGTATCACGAGAAGTATGAACTGTAGGAACATTAAACCGCATCCATTGAATCTTGTCATTACAATATAAACCACATACTGTGGCGTACCTCCCCCCATGAACCATGGACCTTGCCGTTGGTGGGGAGGCTTGCGTGCCTCAGCGATACAGATGGCCGTACCGTAGGTGCAACCACAACGGAGGGGTATCTGTTGAGAGGCCAGACAAACGTGTGGTTCCTGAAGAGGGGCAGCAGCCTTTTCAGTAGTTGCAGGGGCAACAGTCTGGATGATTGACTGATCTGGCCTTGCAACATTAACCAAAGCGGCCTTGCTGTGCTGGTACTGCGAACGGCTGAAAGCAAGGGGAAACTACAGCCGTAATTTTTCCCGAGGACATGCAGCTTTACTGTATGATTAAATGATGATGGCATCCTCTTGGGTAAAATATTCCGGAGGTAAAATAGTCCCCCATTCGGATCTCCGGGCGGGGACTACTCAGGAGGATGTCGTTATCAGGAGAAAGAAAACTGGCGTTCTACGGATCGGAGCGTGGAATGTCAGATCCCTTAATCGGGCAGGTAGGTTAGAAAATTTAAAAAGGGAAATGGATAGGTTAAAGTTAGATATAGTGGGAATTAGTGAAGTTCGGTGGCAGGAGGAACAAGACTTCTGGTCAGGTGATTACAGGGTTATAAACACAAAATCAAATAGGGGTAATGCAGGAGTAGGTTTAATAATGAATAGGAAAATAGGAATGCGGGTAAGCTACTACAAACAGCATAGTGAACGCATTATTGTGGCCAAGATAGATACGAAGCCCACACCTACTACAGTAGTACAAGTTTATATGCCAACTAGCTCTGCAGATGACGAAGAAATTGAAGAAATGTACGATGAAATGAAAGAAATTATTCAGATAGTGAAGGGAGACGAAAATTTAATAGTAATGGGTGACTGGAATTCGAGTGTAGGAAAAGGGAGAGAAGGAAACATAGTAGGTGGATATGGATTGGGGCTAAGAAATGAAAGAGGAAGCCGCCTAGTAGAATTTTGTACAGAGCACAACTTAGTCATAGGTAACACTTGGTTTAAGAATCATGAAAGAAGGTTGTATACGTGGAAGAACCCTGGAGATACTAAAAGGTATCAGATAGATTATATAATGGTAAGACAGAGATTTAGGAACCAGGTTTTAAGTTGTAAGACATTTCCAGGGGCAGATGTGGACTCTGACCACAATCTATTGGTTATGACCTGTAGATTAAAACTGAAGAAACTGCAAAAATGTGGGAAATTAAGGAGATGGGACCTGGATAAACTGAAAGAACCAGAGGTTGTACAGAGTTTCAGGGAGAGCATAAGGGAACAATTGACAGGAATAGGGGAAAGAAATACAGTAGAAGAAGAATGGGTAGCTCTGAGGGATGAAGTAGTGAAGGCAGCAGAGGATAAAGTAGGTACAAAGACGAGGGCTGCTAGAAATCCTTGGGTAACAGAAGAAATATTGAATTTAATTGATGAAAGGAGAAAATATAAAAATGCAGTAAATGAAGCAGGCAAAAAGGAATACAAACGTCTCAAAAATGAGATCGACAGGAAGTGCAAAATGGCTAAACAGGGATGGCTAGAGGACAAATGTAAGGATGTAGAGGCTTATCTCACTAGGGGTAAGATAGATACTGCCTACAGGAAAATTAAAGAGACCTTTGGAGAGAAGAGAACCACGTGTATGAATATCAAGAGCTCAGATGGCAGCCCAGTTCTAAGCAAAGAAGGGAAGGCAGAAAGGTGGAAGGAGTATATAGAAGGCTTATACAAGGGCGATGTACTTGAGGACAATATTATGGAAATAGAAGAGGATGTAGATGAAGACGAAATGGGAGATACGATACTGCGTGAAGAGTTTGACAGAGCACTGAAAGACCTGAGTCGAAACAAGGCCCCCGGAGTAGACAACATTCCATTAGAACTACTGACGGCCTTGGGAGAGCCAGTCATCACAAAACTCTACCAGCTGGTGAGCAAGATGTATGAGACAGGCGAAATACCCTCAGACTTCAAGAAGAATATAATAATTCCAATCCCAAAGAAAGCAGGTGCTGACAGATGTGAAAATTACCGAACTATCAGTTTAATAAGCCACGGCTGCAAAATACTAACGCGAATTCTTTACAGACGAATGGAAAAACTGGTATATGCAGACCTCTGGGAGGATCAGTTTGGATTCCGTCGAAATGTTGGAACACGTGAGGCAATACTGACCTTACGACTTATCTTAGAAGAAAGATTAAGAAAAGGCAAACCTACGTTTCTAGCATTTGTAGACTTAGAGAAAGCTTTTGACAATATTGACTGGAATACTCTTTTTCACATTCTAAAGGTGGCAGGGGTAAAATACAGGGAGCGAAAGGCTATTTATAATTTGTACAGAAACCAGATGGCAGTCATAAGAGTCGAGGGGCATGAAAGGGAAGCAGTGGTTGGGAAAGGAGTGAGACAGGGTTGTAGCCTCTCCCCGATGTTATTCAATCTGTATATTGAGCAAGCAGTAAAGGAAACAAAAGAAAAATTCGGAGTAGGTATTAAAATTCATGGAGACGAAGTAAAAACTTTGAGGTTCGCCGATGACATTGTAATTCTGTCAGAGACGGCAAAGGACTTGGAAGAGCAGTTGAACGGAATGGACAGTGTCTTGAAAGGAGGATATAAGATGAACATTAACAAAAGCAAAACGAGGATAATGGAATGTAGTCAAATTAAATCGGGTGATGCTAAGGGAATTAGATTAGGAAATGAGACACTTAAAGTAGTAAAGGAGTTTTGCTATTTAGGAAGTAAAATAACTGATGATGGTCGAAGTAGAGAGGATATAAAATGTAGACTGGCAATGGCAAGGAAAGCGTTTCTGAAGAAGAGAAATTTGTTAACATCGAATATAGATTTATGTATCAGGAAGTCGTTTCTGAAAGTATTTGTTTGGAGTGTAGCCATGTATGGAAGTGAAACATGGACGATAACTAGTTTGGACAAGAAGAGAATAGAAGCTTTCGAAATGTGGTGCTACAGAAGAATACTGAAGATAAGGTGGATAGATCACGTAACTAATGAGGAGGTATTGAATAGGATTGGGGAGAAGAGAAGTTTGTGGCACAACTTGACTAGAAGAAGGGATCGGTTGGTAGGACATGTTTTGAGGCATCAAGGGATCACAAATTTAGCATTGGAGGGCAGCGTGGAGGGTAAAAATCGTAGAGGGAGACCGAGAGATGAGTACACTAAGCAGATTCAGAAGGATGTAGGTTGCAGTAGGTACTGGGAGATGAAGCAGCTTGCACAGGATAGAGTAGCATGGAGAGCTGCATCAAACCAGTCTCAGGACTGAAGACAACAACAACAACACTGTGGCGTACTCGAACTACTATTGGATATATGTGCATCTTAGTGCATATGACCTGATAGCGCCATGTCGCAGTTAGTTCACGCGTGAGACCTGAACAAAACTTGGCCTATCCAGGAATGATGTACCATGGGTATGTTAGCATTATCTATATATCAGGACGCACAGGTACAGGTGTGAGTAAAATATCCAGCGAATGTGACAGTGCAGAATTTATTCACAAAAGGTACCAGATAAGGTGTGAATACTTAAGTTTAATGTTCCCGTATACAGCCAGTATCATACAAGATTATAACACGCAATATACATTAATCAAGTTACGACTGCTCTTATACACGGTGAAAATTTAACTGACAAACTATGAGAGGTTGCACGGGTCATCGAAACAAATATTTTTCTTTAACGTCATATTTATCTGTGAGAATTTTTTAAACAAGTAGTTTTCTCTGGTTGGAACTTAATTAAACTAACAGACTTTGGAGGTTGCATTGACAATGGTAACATTTTTTTTCTAACGTGTTTTTCTGTGAGGACAGAAAGTAACACAAACCAGTTTTAATTCTTTATTATCGAGGGACAATAACTTTAACAAAACACAATTACTTCAGTTACGTTAGAGGTTCAAAAATGCCTCGTTTGGCTCGCAAACAGAAGTTACACTGGTGGGTCATGCTCGGTATAACACGGTCAAAGACTGTAGGAGTGTCCTTAATTCCTATTGCTGCTGCTACTATCTGGGCAACCAGGTTGTCTTCTGATTCTACCGAGATTTTTTTTTTTTTTCAATTAAGGTTGAACATCTCTCGTCACACGAAAAAGTCTAGAGGGATCAAAAGGGAATCGAGTAGGCCCTGATACACGAGCACCATTCCCAATCCACTTTCCTGAAAATTGTCAGATCAATAATCGACGAACAAGACGACTGAGATATTCCGGTACCCCTTCATGCTGGAATCACATGCGCTGTCTTCTAGCGAGTGGCACCTCATCCAGCAACTCTGGCAATGCTACGGTGAGGAAATTGTAATAATGCCAGTCATTTAATGGCCTAGGTAGGAGCCATGGCCCAATTAAACAATAAACAACAACATCTGCACACACATTCATGTAGGACCGCAACAGATGAGAGCGAGTAAATGTAGCATGTGGATTAAACTCACTCAAAATATACGATTTGTGGCTGTCGAAGACCCCATCACCTGCGAACATTGCTTTATCTGTAAACAGTACAGAGTACGGAAATGTAGGATGCATTTGACACTGTTCCAAATACCACTGCGAAAACTGTGTTCTGCGTGGATAATCATTTGGTTCGAGGTTGTGTACACACTGTAAGTGAAATGGGTTAATAACCGCTCATGGAGGACGTTTATTTGATTCTTCCCCATTTTGTGCACAAGTGAATGAGTGCTGAAAGCGATTACGCCCTCTGCCGCAATAAAAAACGCTCACAGGTAATGTTTGTTTTGGTGTCCCATGAAACCTCCCCGAGTTTGTCAGTTTAAATAATTTTCCCTCTGCATAAAAACATGACGGCATACTCGAGTGAATGGTGCCTGGAAACAACTCGAACTGATCCGTGCATGCGGAGTCGTGCATACAAATAAACGTGTCACATGAAGTTACCGCCTCAGCGGAAACATGTCTTCATTTAATCAGTATTTGAAGGCTCCAGACCCAGATACGGATAAAATAATTGTGTGTAGAGTGTCTGGCTGTCGTATTTCTTGAAGAAACTGAAAGTGATAAGATAAGGCACTTTTGGCTCGCGGAAGGGACAGCACGGGGAGTGGACAGCGCCCTCCCGCGGCCGGCGTGGCAGCGGCAGGTGGTGGCGCCTGGACCCCCCTGTGGGGGAGGCATTTGGACGCGGCGACCCGGCAGGTTCTTCGCTGGGAGGGCCGGCTGTGGCGGCCTCATTGATCCGCGCACGCTGCCGCCGCCGCTAGCCCGCTCCGCTCTGCTCTCCAGCAACAGCTACTGCCGTCTACTGCTGGCGCCGGCCGCCGCGGGTGTCATGGGTGTGGCGGTGGCGACGGTCACTGCGGCCACGAGAACTCCCCCCTCAAGACAACCGCCAAAAAACATTTTACTCCAAGTGTTTACGTTGTTGTTGTCTTAAGTCCAAGCCGGCCGCGGTGGTCTCGCGGTTCTAGGCGCGCAGTCCGGAACCGTGCGACTGCTACGGTCGCAGGTTCGAATCCTGCCTCGGGCATGGATGTGTGTGATGCCTTTAGGTTAGTTAGGTTTAAGTAGTTCTAAGTTCTAGGGGACTAATGACCACAGCAGTTGAGTCCCATAGTGCTCAGAGCCATTTGAACCACCTTAAGTCCAAAGACTGGACTGATTTAGCTCTCCATACTACTCTATCCTGCGCAAGCCTCTTCATCTCTGAATAACTACTGCAACTTAGGTCCTTCTGAACATGTTTACTGTAATCATCTCTTGGTCAGCCGCTATAATTATTACCCCCCACCCCACGCTTCGCTCCAGTACCAAGTTGGTCATCCCCTCAACGAATCCCATTTAATCAAGCTGCGTCACAAATTTCTTTTCTCTCCAATTCTACGCAGTAGCTTCTAACTACTTGTATGATCTACCCGTCTAAGCTGCCACATTCTTCTGTAGCACCACATTTCAAACTCTTCTATTCTCTTCTTGTCTATATTGTTTATCGTGTATGTTTCACTTCCATACATGGCTACACTCCATACAAGTACTTCGAGAAAACACATGTATATTCGATGTTAACAAATTTCTTTTCCTCAGAAACGCTTTTTTGCCATTGCCAGTCTGCATTTTATATCCCTTCTATTTCGACCATCATCAGTTATTTGGCTGTCTAAATAGCAAAACGTATCTATTACTTTCAGTGTCTCGTTTTCTAATCTAATACCCTGAGCATCTCCTGATTTAGTTCGACTGCATTCCATTATCCTTTTGCTTTTGTTGATGTTCATCTTATATCCTCCTTTCAAACGCTAGCCCTTCCCCTCAACTGCACTTTCAAGTTTCCGACAGAATTACAATTTGATCGGCAAACCTCAGAGTTTCTGTTTATTTTAGCCAAACTTTAAATCCTTCTCTAAATTTTTCTTTGGTTTTCTTTACTGCTTGCTCAAAGTAGAGATTCGATAACATCAGCGATAGGCTACAATCCTGTCTTACTCCTTTCTTAACCACTGCTTCTCTTTCATGCCCCTTGGCTCTTATAATTGCCGTCTGGTTACAGTACAAGTTGTAAATAGCCTACCGCTCCCTGTATTTTACCTCTGCTACTTACAAAGAGAGTATTCACGACAACATCGTCAAAAGCTTTCTCTAAGTCTACAATGCTAGAAAAATACTTTTGCATTCCCTTAACCTTTCTTCTAAGGTACGTCGTAGGGTCAGTATTGCCTCGCACGTTCCTTCATTCCTCCGGAATCCAAACTGATTTTCCCCGCGGTCTGCTTCTGCCGTTTTTCCCGTTGTTCTGTAAAGAATACATGTTAGTATTTTTCAGCTATGACTTATTAAATTGATAGTTCGATAATATTCACTCTTGCTTTCTTTGGAATTAGAATTCTTCTTGAAGTGAGAGGCTATTTCGCCTGTACATATATCTTGCACACCAAATAGGAGAGCTTTTTTATGGCTGGTTCTCCCAAGGCTGTCAGTAGTTCTGACGGAATGCCGCCTACTCCCGGAGTCTTGTTCAAATTTACACTACCACGAGAAATTCGATTTAGCTGAGCATGGTTTAGAATACGGTCATCGGATAAAATTTGAGGAAACCTCCGTCGTGACTCGCACTAACGGTTTCTGGGACTATGCAACAGAAGAATCCATTGAAATAAAAATCACCAAGAACACCCTAAATAGGGACGACAGCCTGCAGCTCACCGCCATGTGGTATCCAGCGACTACACGGTTGAAGCGGACACATCGAACGCATTCTCCGAATGCCCATATACAGCAATGCCGCGAGCACCAGTGACGTCACAGTCGGTAGGTACTGTATACAAGCGGCGCACCAGTAACACACTGGCAGTCGCGCCATTTTACGATGACTAAGGGGTACTTGGCCGAAAGCTCGTGAAATTTTTATCACTTGGTGGCTGGAAACTCGAGAACTTTTTATTCAGAATAATAGAAAGACTAATTTGACGAAAGTAGACGGAAATGACTAAAGGAAACAGCATCCCCGTCATTTATACGCGTACGTAGCTGTAATTTAAAGACTTGTATTCACAGTCGCAGTACTAAATCATATCTGCTGTTATATCTATGTATGTGGAAGCAAAAGGGTATGTTGTGCCCGTAATAAATCTGCAAGGACCAGGAATCCAGCAGTTAGTAGTGTTCGTACTTCCGTACCGTGTTGTATAACTCCACTTGACCTGATGTCTACTCTCCCTTGTGCTCGCACTGTATTACCGTGATTCCCGCATAGGGTGAGACACTGAACAGCAATACTTCATGCCACAGCAAGGTGATGACGGGACAAAACGGTGTCTCACCTTATGTAGCTATCACGGGGGTACAGTCCGGGCGCAAGGGATTTGGGCCGCTCCTGGAAGCGTGCACTGATAGCTGTAGTTGTTAATGTATGCGCTCGAGGCAAGAGGGAAGTCTGGGACCGAGGCCCGGTTCGACGTAAATTTTCATTTGTTCTGAAATATTCTGCAGCTGATGCGGAACCATAATCTCTCTTAACTGAATACGACCGCCGATCGTCAGTGCACTGTGTCAGATACTGCACTGCAGTGTTGTATAGCTTGTGCTTGGAAGCAGGTTGTGATGGACAAGACCGTATACGTAAGAGACCAACAAGTCTCCGTGGAATAAGTGTTAGTCCCCATATAACACGAAACAGGGTTTAAATGTGACACACACCACACTACCACTACACTTTTGAAAATTTAACACGACAGCAATGTCAGATATGTACATCGTGCAATGGAGGCACTTTTCATAACAAAACTGACAGCGTAAGTGGTTTTTAAAATGGTTTCATCAATTAGAACTTCAAAGAACAAACATCAATTGATAGAGAACCTAAATCTGAGCTAAAGAATGGACTTCCAGCAAATTAGTAATGAACAAGATGCAGTCCAGGTATACGTGCTATGTAGTCAGTGGACATACCATGACAGTAAGTTCGATGTTGGTGTATGAAATGATTGGGATCTCAGTAGTTCGTTGTAAAAACTTACTTAACTCACTTTGTACATGGTTCTTCCACATGATTTATAAACACCCTGGCTCTATTTGATGCAGATCACGTTAGTGTTTATAACTGGCTTCACACGGGGCCTGGTGAACTCATTTGCATGCTACATCTGTAGTGACATGTCACGTAGAAGACACCTGAATGTTGTTTGATAATGAGTACATTTGACAACAATAACCGCGCCGCCACACTGTTTTACTACTTTGTAGCAAAATAACTAACGACGGAAGAAGTAAAACTACATATAACGCAGACTGGTAGTATTTTACAAAGATAATTATTTTACCATCGAATACAGTTTTAAACGTCGGGAAATCTGTTCCTGTAAGTATTCGTCTGGTGTAAAGACTTACTTAGAACCGTAGTCGAAGAAGCTAAATTTAATAGATAGATCGGATAAGAAGCAAGAGGGACTGAATCGTATGGGGAAGAAAGGATTTCACTGAACAACTTGACTTAATTAAGGAATAGTTTGAAAGGCCATCCCTGCACATCAAGGAATATTTAATTTGGTAATGGAGGGAAGTCTAGACGGTAAAACTGGTATAAGGTGACAAAGTCGTGGATGCAGGAAAGTGGAATTAGGCTGCAATAGTTATGAAGGGATGGAGAGACTTGTATAGGATAGACTGGCAGCGAGAACTGAATTAATTGAACTTTACTGAACTAAATATCACGACAACAACAACTGTTTCGTGTTGAACAGTGTACAGTTCGTGGCCACCAAACTGTATTCACACGCCTACGACCAAATTCCACACCTGTCCAGAGAAGGGCTTTCGCATGAATCCTCGAGAAAGTCCGTCAGGCAGAGCGGTAACTCGCTGATAATGACAGCAGAGAACTGTTTCGCGGTTCCATGTTTCAACCACTGCTTTCCTTCAGCACACTCACCTGTAAGCACAGACAAGTGATACCGATCATCACAAGCTCTAGTCGTCTTCTGGGACTCACCCTGTTACACACGCTCACTTCTCACTGCGGTATCACTGTAGACCACACTACACCAAAATCTGGTTCCGCCGCGAACTCATAATCAAACTTGCAAATATGGTAAGTAAGATACACTGAGATGGCAAAACTCATGTGATGTCTCCTAATATCGTGTCAGTCCTCTTTTTTCCCGGTGTGTTGCAGCAGCTCCACATGGCACGGACTCAACAAGCTGTTGTAAGTGCCCTGCAGAAATACTGAGCCATGCTGGCTGTACAGCCGACCAAACTTGTGAAAGTGTTGGCGCAGGATTTTATGCATGACCTGACCTCCCGATCATGTTTCATAAATGTTCGATGGGATTCATTCGGGTGATCTGGGTGGCCAAATCATTGGCTCGATCTGTCCAGAATGTTATTCGAACCAATAGCGAACATGACCCGGTGACATGACACGTTGTCATCCATAAGAATTCCATCGCTGTTTGGGAACATGAAGTCCATGAATGGCGGCAAATGGTCTCCAAGAAGCCTAACGTAATCTTTTACTGTCAGTGGTCGGTTCTGTTGGACCAGAGGACCCAGTCCATTCCGTGTAAACACAGTCCACACCATTTTTAGCCACCACCAACCAGCTTGCACAGTGGAGTAGTTGTCACTACGTCACAGTTGAAATCTACTATTGCCTCTTAACAACAGACGAGACTCATCTGACCAGGTTACGGTTTTCCAGATGCTTAGGATCCAACTGATATGGTCACGAGCCCAAGAGAGGCGCTGAAAGCGATGTCGTGTTGTTACCAGAGACCGTCGCAACGACTGTCCGCTGCACAGCCCATTAACAGCAGATTTCGCCGCTTTGTCCTAACGTACACATACTTCGTACTACCACATTGCTTGTCGCGGTTATTTTACACAGCGTTGCTTGTCTGTTAGAACCGACAACTCTACTCAAGCGCCGCTGCTCACGGTCGTTCAGTGAAGGTCGTCGGCTACTGCGTTGTCCGTGGTGACAGGTAATGCCTCCAATTTGGTATTCTCGGCACATTCTTTACACTTTGGATCTCGAAAGATTGAATTGCCTAACAATTTCCAAAATGGAACGTCCCATGCGTCTACCTGTAATTAACATTCCGTCCTCAAATTGAGTTAATTCCCGTCGTGCGGCCATAATCACAGCGGAATCCCTTCCACATGACTCACCTGACAGTGAGTAGAAATGACAGCTCCGCCAGTGCACTGCCCTCCTATGCATTGTGTATGAACATATCGTTATCCCACGACTCTTTGTCAGTTCTGTGTATAGTAGCGACGCTTAACAGCAATGTTCGGAATACTGTTAATGAAAACATAAACAAATTAATTTACTTAAAGTGTCGAAACACAGATCAAGAATATTTTGAAAACCGAAAGATACCGAATTTCTGCAAACAATCCGTGTGTTGTTCGTATTAGCTCGTAAGTGAATAGATGCTGCGGTTTTACTTGACTCGTTGTCCGAAAAGAAAAATTTGAGTTTTCGTCTGGTCAACATCGAAACGGTATGCTATTGCAGGCGAAAAAAAATGCCAGTTTCTCGTTTCATATTCGAGGGCCCATTAGAGAAATATATGTTTCTTTCTCTCATAAATCCCACGACATTGTACTTGTACCAATGATCCACACGAAATGTGTGCTTTTCCTGCCAATCATTATTGCACGGTGGTGCCCAGGGAGCAACAGCATTTTTCAAATAGTTAAATTTAAAAAAAGGTTGGGAGGCTCGTCTATAAATTTCATGGACCTTAAGATATATATCAGTACACGAAAACACACATCTACTGGTACGGTTGCCCCTACAAGCTCAAAGCATCCACACAGCCACAGACATAGGCTTGCCATACAATGATGCCTCACCTCATAATTGTTCCATTATTGAAGTCAACCTTTCAAAAGAAGTACAAAACATCAAATAAAAATCACTTACGGCAAAGGCTATTGCTCTGCCCTGAATGATAATATTTTACGACCGACCGAGGTGACACAGAAGTTAGCACACTGAGCTCGCATTCGGGAGAACAATGGTTCAAATCAGCGTCTGTCCATCCTGATTTAGGTTTCCGGTGACTTCTCTAACTCGATTCCGGCAAATGCCGGGATTATTCCTTTGGAAAAGGGAACGGCCGATTTCCTTCCCCATGCTTCCATAATCCGAGCTTGTGCTCCGTCTCTAATGACCTTGTTGTCGATGGAACGTTAACTAATCTTCAATATTCAACGAAACAAGAAAATGAAAAAAATGACACTACTTCTGTATGCCAGCCAACAGCAACCAGTCAGTAGTTACAAAGCCTGATGCAAAATTTCCATATATTGACAACATTTCAGACAATCTTGAAAAAATATTAAACACTCGCAACTGCAGAGCTGAATTTTGCAATACCAAAAACATATCAAAATTTTCATTCAGCAGCAAAGAAAAATTGGCAATCCCGACTTAGACTTAGCGTCTTTTACCTAAAACGCTGTAGATAAAACACTAAGATAGTTACTTTGAAAAGTATATAGCTGATTTGTTTTATACGTTTGTGTGTGATGTATTTCTAATGACCTTATCGTCGAAAGAGCGTTTTGATACCAAGTTTCCTCCCTCTCATCTTGATTTCTTCTTTTAGTAAAGATAGTCAGCGACACATTTTCTCAACTATGTTTCTGAAATATCATGAGTACAATTTATCAGGCTACTTTCTTACATAATTTCACAGCATTACATTTCATTGCTTGTAATTTCTGCTCTTCCGCTTTCCACAATTTAGGTTCTTGTCCCACACAATACTAAGCTGAAGATGGACAGTTCAGAGCGCGTACTCAACAAATCCATACTACTGGAGCTTCGATAAGACATAGTCGGATGTAGCTTCGTACAGGAACACACCATCGCTGGGTACACAAATGATTATAGTTACAATTCTCTATGACAAGCAAAATGGCCACAGAGAAAATCAGCGTTGTTCGTGTTTAGTGTTGTTACCAAGCCTGGAAGAGTATATAAGGGTAAAAGGGGTGTGAATGGAGATGCTGTATTCTCGTGTGAGACAGCACGTGACATAGTTTGAAAGTGTCCTTTGTGGATCTCTGTTTGGCCGGGTGGTCGGATCGTGCAATGCCCACGTTGGGGATGGGGCACTCCGATCTGACTGTGACCAGATGTTGGACTAAATGAGAACGTGAGTGTAGGCGTACACTTGTCAAGGTCCGGGTAGATCATGTGTGACCAATACAAAGGAGGATCACCGTACTGTAACCAGGCACACCGTAATCCCTTCACATCTGCGCCTACCATAGGGGAACAAGTAATGGACTCCCTGCAATAGCCTGACGTCCTGCACCAGATGCTCTCGTCAGTTTTAATATATGACTTATTTTCAGTTGTTTACGACCTGTGGGGCACCATCTGCGCAATGTATATATACTGATAAGCTTCTGCCCACCGTGATCTTGGATGCAACCTGATGACGTTGCGGGCGCGCGCCGCGGTAACAGAAGTATGTAAGCAGAGCAGTTACGGACGGGGCATCTTCCTAGCGAAAATATGGAGAAATAAGCGACTCTGACAAGGGCGTATTGTTATTACGTAAAGCCTGTCAAGGAGTATCTCGAACACGGTGAAGCTGGATGAATGCTGACGTGTTACTGTCGTGAGCATCTTCGGAAAGAGGTAGAAGGACAGTGAAACTACCACTAGGCGCTAAATGGTTGGACGTCCACGATTCTTCAGACACTTGTCTGCTATGTAAAGTACGATAGATGGTGATCTGTGGTATTTCCGACGAAAGAGAACAATGTTGGTGCACACACAAGTGTTTCGTAGCACATCGTTCATCATACATTGCTCAACATGGAGCTCCGCAGCAGACCACCCTAAGTGTTCACATGTTAACCCAACGACATCGGCAGTTACGATTATAGAGGACGCGGGACCATCGGGATTCGACCGTCGATTGATACGAACGTGTCGGCTCTTCGGGTGAATTACATTTTTGCTACACTAGGTCGCTGCTCGTCTCCACAAACGCCGCAATCGAGATGAACGGCGGTTCGAAACGTGCAGCGCAAACTGGTGGGAGCAGTATTACGCTTTGGGGAACATTCTGCTGCGCTTGCATAGGAGCTGTGGTAGTAATCGGCTGGCAGTTGCGACCCACCGGCTGATAGCAGCGAACCATCTGCACCCCTTCATGCTTAATGTCTGCCCCGACGGCGATCCAATCTTTCAGCAGTATAATCGTTCGTGTCTCGGAGCCAGAACCGCGCTACAATGGTTTGAGGAGCTTTATATTAACTCACGTTGATGTCTCAGCCACCAAATTCGCCTGATGTAAATTCTTTGGGACCCTTCTCGGTCGCTATCGGACGCCATCACCGTGTACGTACATCAGCGGTCCGCTATTTACACGAATTACATGACCTACGTATACACATCTAATGCCACATACTTCCACAAACCTACCGACAAAATGTCGGATTTCTGATACTCAGAATCAGTTATGTATTTCGATACAAAGATGGACAAGCAAGCTATTAAGCAGCTGGTCATAATGTTTTGGCTCATCAGTGTGTGTGTGTGTAATCTTGTTTGACAAGTAGGAGCATTCTTTCATTGTCCCTGTAGGTTTGCGCAACGCTGTCTCCACATCCAGTCCATTCCATTTAATCTGTTGATGGGTCTTCTAAGTCTTGGTTACCTTTTTCCAGAATGTCCATGCCGTATTATAGCCTTGATGTTAACCCTTTTCCTTATGTTCCTGTTCTGAAATTTTATACTGCATCTCCACGACAAGGTAAGCAACAGTAAATGTAAAAGTTAATTCTGCCTCTCACCCCACGTAGAACAAGCTTGTCTCTCTACTTCTACTCAAATGGTTCAAATGGCTCTGAGCACTATGGGACTTAACATTTGTGGTCATCAGTCCCCTAGAACTTAGAACTACTTAAACCTAACTAACCTAAGGACATCACACACATCCATGCCCGAGGCAGGATTCGAACCAGCGACAGTAGCAGTCCCGCGATTCCGGACTGAGTGCCTAGAACCGCGAGACCACCGCGGCCGGCTCTACATCTACTCCTCTACCACACAAGCTACCTTTAGGTGTGTAGTGGATTGGGTGAAGTCGATTATCTCTGAGCTTACTTTCGTGGTCTTTTACCGAGATAAACGCGATAGCAAAGGTAATACTGCCGATGACTGTGCCATTAAAGCGGAGCTACTAAATGTTGTTTTCCGAAATTTTTTCACCAAGCACGACGAAGTAAATATTCCGGAATTCGAATCAAGAACAACTGTCAACGTAACGTAGAAGCAGATAACCAAGTTGAAGGAAAGCAGCTTCAATCGCTTAATAAGGGCAAGTGCAACAGTCCAGACTGTGTACCAATTAGATTCCTTTCGGAGAATGTTGAAGTAACAACTGTGTGCTTAACAATCAATTATAGCCGCTCGATCGTCGAAAGATCGATACGTAATGACTGGAAAATTGCACAGGTCACACCAATATTAAGAAAAGAAGTAGGAGTAATACGACGAATCATATCACTTACGTCGATTTGCAATTGTATTTTGGAATATACGTGTCCGGACATTATGAGTTGCCTCGATGAAAACGATCTGTTGCCACATAGACTGCATGGATTCCCGAAATATCGTTCTTGTAAAACGCAATTAACTCTTTATTCTCACGAATTAATGGGTACTATCGACAGGGGACGACAAATTGATTCCACATTTTTAGGTTTACGGAAGGCATTTGACATCGTTCCTCAGGAGCGACTTCTAACCAAATTGCATGCCTATGAAGTATCGTCTCAGTTGAGCGACGGGATTCGTTATTTCTTGTCAGAAATGTCACATTTCACAGTAATTTGCGGACAGACATCGAGAAAAACATAAAAGATGTTTGGGGTAGCCTAAGGAAGTGTTATAGGCACTCTGCTGTTTCTAACCTATATAAATGATTTAGAAGACTAGTGAGTAGCCCCCTCAGATTGTTTGCACATTATGCTGTCCTTTATCGTCTAGTAAATACATCAGAATATCAAAAACAATTGCAAAATAATTTAGACGAAATATCGAAATGGTGCGAAAAGTGGCAATCATGACCCTAAATAATGAAAAGTGTGAGTTTATCCACATGAGTACTAAAAGGAATCCGTTAAATTTCGGCTACACAATAAATCACACAAATCCAAAGTCTGCCAACTCAGTTAACTGCCTAGGGATAAGAGTTACGAACTACTGCAAATGGAACGATTACAAAGATGCTGTTCTGGAGAAGACAAACCAAAGACGGCGTTTTATTGGCGAACACTTAGGAGATGTAAGAGGTCTACTAGCGTACACTACGCTTGTCTGTCCCCTGCTAAAGTACTGCTGTGTGGTGTGGGATCCTTACCGAACTGACGGAGGACATCGAAAAAGTTCAAAGAAAGATAACTCGTTTTGTATTGTCGTGAAATAGTGGGGAAAGTGCCTGGGATGGCAATCAAAACAAAAGCGCTTTTCGTCGCGGCGAGGTCTTTTCACTAAATTTCAATCTCCAACGTTCTACTCCCAATGCAAAAATATGTTGCTGACAGCCACTTACGTAGGGATATTTGATCATTGCAATAAAATAAGAGAAATCGGAGTTGGCACGGGAAGCAGAATGATTTGCTCACGCGCTGTTCGAGAGTGGAACTGTAGATAAATAGAGTGAAAATGGTTCAACGAATCCTATGCCAGGCACTGAAGTGTGAATTGCAGAGTACTCACGTAGATGTAGATGGTGCTGTATTTCTGTTCATATAAAGTTCAATTTGGAAAAGACGATCAAGTTTTATGCTAGATAATATGCCAGAATGAAAAATGCTGATATCGTAACACATAAAAAGTCAAACATGTGCTCGGCAGAGTGGGGATGTGAAAAAGGAAACTAGATTTTCGACTTGTCTGGCAACTTGGAAGACATTTAAATCAAAATACCGTGCCTTTCTACCTGTTAGTATTAGTATCTATGTCATGTGATATAGTGCATCGTGTCAGGTAAAGTAATATCGTACATGACGTCGTGTCGTATAACATGACACATGCCATCGTGTCACCTGACATGGCATTTGACATGTCGTGCAGTATAACACAACTCGTCATTAAAATTTAGGGTGCATGCACCCTCTCTCTGGCATACTTCCTACTATAGAGGCACCCACTCTCAGATACTTGCTAATGTAGATGCATCTCACTCTATAGAGTGTCTATTACTTCTTAAACTCCTCACCATACATGCAACTCAGGCTGGGTCTAAGTTGACTGCGCTGGGGAAGCAGGATTAACACTTAAAAATGAGCGCGGTGTTTTAAGTTTACACGTCTCTGAAGCTACAGATAAGTTCCCTTCTTTAAAATCTCTAGCTCTGTGCAGGACATATTCACCGTTTTTTGTGCTATGAGAGGAGCACTTTTCATGCTGGTTCTCAACTTTATCACAATTTTGACATTATACCGCCATAGTGTTTTGGTGACCCAGGAAACGAATGATTCGCTATAGGTGTTTTTATTGTCTTTTGAACCATGCTGCTTATACCGTGTCAAGAAATAAAGCTTTCAAAAAAGGGAAGACGACGATTAATTAAATGTGTCTGTTTACCTTCTTACAAAATTTGAACCGATTCACACAAGTATGAAACGCGGAAGTGGCGCGCGTAAAAAGCTCCCGAAGAAAAGTGCTTTTTGTGCGTAAAATTCGAATTAAAACAGATTTTAAAAGAGACTTTTCAGTAATATCGTAAGACTGCAAATTTTATTTATTCTTAACCGTTTCTGCACATTCAGTTCACGTAACAACGAACTTTACGTGCTACATTTAGCTCCATTTTAAACCGTAGTATCTCGACTACTGAATAAAAAAATTCGTTTTGACTTCATCCATTTATTTACGATCGTGCAAAGTTTGAACCGATTCGTATGCGTTTAAAGTACAGATTTGGTGCGCTTCACAAACCTTCCAGAAAGACGTTAAACCTTCGTTATCTCGACTATGGATAAATATTACTGCATTTTAAAAAATTGCCTTTTGACTTTATACGTTTATCCACCATGGCGCAAAGTTTGAACTAATTCATACAAGTCTGAAAACTTACCAAAAAAACCTGTTTTTTTAATGTAAAATACAAACGAAGCAAGATTTTTCCAAACGGCTAAAACGTATCTTAGACCAAGGTCCGATACACCTGCGAACCAAATTTGAACCATCAGTCTAACCCTAGTCCGGAGTTATTTATGGGTGACTGTTATTGCAAGTAAAATTCGAACGAGAGTGACTGTTTTTGCACGTAAAATCCGATAGGTGCGCATACAAATGATACCATTACCTGAGCATTAATGTCAGCCCAATTAAAAAACTTCTGCGAAAAGAAATAATCGATTTTCCTGGGCGTTAGCACCGGTTCGTCGTTCAAACCTTGGTTAATATACTGTAACATAGCTACAATACGATGGATGTTCGAATGGCTATAAAGAACCAAGAATCCCTCAAACGTAATTCAGCCTGCAGGCTTTTCACACATTTTCTCCACTGCAACGATTAAAGATTCTACGCTACGCAGTTTGCAGAATGACTGTATTGGGCAATGTGTGTGGCAAAACTCGATTTGTTTATGTTGTTAACACGGAGTGCACCTACGTGCTCTCTGAATTTTCTTATGAAGCTCAACCGGGTTGTCCAATGGTTAAACTAAGAACGAACGACACAGAACGAATTACACAGATCTAAGAAGACATGTAAGTCACGGCGCCAATGGGGCGTTCGCTCTGGGCCCGTAAAGGCAGGCTCATTTACGAGGTCGGGGCAGGGCAGGCTAGGGCAGTTGACTACGCAAGCTGGGCTCAGCAGGGCCGGGATAATCCACACAGGGGAGCGCAGGTGATATGCATACCGGCTGAGGTAATTTGCATAGAGGGCGCTTCAGCGGAATTCGCAGGGCGATCGCTCTCGTGCCTCGTTTCGCAAAATAGCGTCTGCAAACACAGCGCTACCAGGGGCCCCGGTAAGAGCAGCCTGTGTCATCATCGCAAGCACCATGTTGGTGACCAGTCCCATTTCATGTACGAAATCTTGTGCTTGAAATTTACATAGTATTATTAAATTAGCGCAGCAACTACATTTTGAAATTGAATTTAATGTTTCTTGTTAAACTTTTCATCTCCGATGGTTCCTACGATCTATTGAGGTATTGCTGATAGTTCATATTTCCACGTAACATTCATAACTGAAAGAGAAGTCAATGCAAATGGGTCAATGGGAATGAAATCAATGAAGATGCTGCGTCGTGACACGATATCAGTCCAAATATCCTTCAGATATAATGAACTTCGATTGTGATAAACCTAGAATCACTGAAACTTGCATTCTCACTGGAGCTGGAACGTGCTTGATCACTCACCATACAGCCCGTACATGGCTCGCTCTGATTTTCTTCTCTGGTCGTATGAATCGCTGAGTATAAAAATAATGCTTTGGCACAGACAAAGACTCTAGTCCAGCGTAGGGAAATGTCGCAAAGCACAGGAGAGTGCCTTTTGCGACGGAGAAAGTTGGTACAACGCTACGACAGATGTCTAAGATGGAGCGGCGATTATGTAGGGAAGTAGGCGGAAGGTATACGTAAATGCTGTAGATAAAACAGTTTCGATTTTCACTGTGGTTCCCATTTCACGACCAATCGTTCCTTGCTTTCCGAACAGACCTCGTGCACAGATAATTCAAAGCACGAAGAAATTCTCGATTGTCAGTCGTTTTATATGTCTTCAGAAATCGCCTTCCTATTGATCTCTGTACAGCACAGAATTTCGTGCGGCCTAGAAGACATTGATGTTAATGAAACGCTACGATATTGAGAGATTTCTTATGTGCATTGACTGTCTCATTGCGAATTTACAGCAAATATATCCAACAGATAAAATATTTCAAATTTTGCAAGACGACCTCCTCACCCTCCTAAAGCAACAAGTAAAATTAATATCAGTCAGCTGGATAGGAGGCCATGTAGCAACGAGAAAGTGCAGTGAACACTACGCGACGCATTCTGACGTTCAATCGCAACATGGGTGTCGTCTGGTTGTAAAGAGAGAGAGCAATGCGACTATGGAATGGACAGTAAACTGCAGACGCTAAAACCAGCTAGCTGTCTGTAGTGCACTTCTTGCCAGCCACGCAGACGAACTCGATGCTATAGTGTTTTGTGCAGTGCAGTGGCCATGTTTTTCTGCTGCACTCGGTTGCTGAGGTGATAAATTCCAGACTAGAAATCAAAAAAGGCCTGAATTATATCTCTAGTCACCGAAAAGATTTCTTTTCTTTTGTTTATCGCTTGTTTTACAGCCGTGAGTGATTTGTTCTCGCGAAAATACGAGGCTACGCTGTGGATCAGTACTCATATAACTAGGGTACGTCAGTTCGCAAATAGAAGGAAGGAAGCGCAAACCTTCTCCAATTGGAGCATGCTTAGTAAAGCACAATGGTGTTCAAACCAGCGGAGGAAGAAAGGGCAAACCTTCTCCAATTGGAGCATGCTTAGTAAAGCACAATGGTGTTCAAACCAGCCTAGTGGTTGATGAGATATTATTTTATTATTTACTTTAGATTTTTCATAGTTAGTTTTCGTAATTTATGATAAGTTTTAGGGTTGAAAATAAAACGTTTTTTTAAATGAGAGAGAGAGGGGAGGGGACAAGTGTGTGTGTGTGTGTGTGTGTGTGTGTGTGTGTGTGTGTGTGTGTGTGTTTGTGCGGAGGTGGTTTTTGGTAAATCTTAATATTTCAATCCTCGTTTAAACTTTTTTATTTGTTTTACCACTTTTAGTGACATTCGCCTCATAAGATTAATGTACGAGCTGTTGTGCGCCCAACACAAAAAACGTCTTCTCGGACTGGATTGCAGGATAAGGCAACTGTTTGGATCACATTAATATAATATTTGGTGAAAATGCACTGACGGAAAAAATTCACAAAGCCAAACAATAAATAATGTAGAGTAATGAAATTTCGTAAATGCATTTGTCTCGGTAACATATCGAAGTGATTAACATTGCAAGATCAAAGGTTAATGCCAGACGAGATAAACCATTGTAAATGTGTAATGCTGGTGCATTAATAACCAATTAAACAGCCGAAATGTTGAATGCAAGCACGCAGACTTGCATGCATTGTGTTGTACAGGTGCCAGTTGTCAGCTTGTGTGATGGAGTTGCGTGGCTGTTGCATTTGATCGGTAAACACGGGGAGCGGTTAATGCTGGTTGTGGATGACGTTGGAGATGTCGTCTGATGATGTCCCATATTGGCTCCACTGGAGACAGATTTGGTGAGTCAACAGACCAAGGCAACATGTCGACACTCTGTAGAGCATGTCGTGTTTCAACAGTGGTATGTGGACGAGCGTTATCCTACTGGAAAACCCCTCCTGGGATGCTGTTCATAAATGCCAGCGCAACAGTCGAATCACCAGGTTGGCACAAACTTGCAGTCACGTTCCGTGGGATAACCACGAGAGTGCTCCTGCTGTCATACGAAATCGCATCCCAGACCATAACTCGAGGTGTAGGTCCAGTGTGTCCAGCACGCAGGTCCTCGACCGGCCTCCTTCCCAGTAACACAGCCCTCACTGACACAGAAGCACCACAAGTTTTCATCAGAATGCACAACAGTCCTTCACCCTGCCGTCCAATGAGCTCTCGCTTCACGCCACTGAAATCCCAAATGGCGGTAGCTTGGGATCTATGGAATGCACGCTAAAGGGCGTCTGGTTCGAAACTGTCCTTGAAGTAACCCATGTGTAACAGTTCGTTGTGTCACTGTGGTGCCAACTGCTGATCAAATTGCTGCTGCAGATGCAGTATGATGCGTCAGAGCCATTCGCCGAACACGAAGATCTTACCTCTCGCTAGAGCCACATGGCCGTCCGGAATTCTGTCTTGTTGCGACTGCACATTCTCGTAGCCATCGCTGCCAGAAATCGTGTACAGTGCCTACATTCCTACCACGTCTTTCTGGAATATCGCAGAAGGAACATCAAGCTTCTCCAGGCGCAATTAAACGACTCAGTGAGGTGTTGATAATGGCGTCTTTGTCGTTTTGAGTAACATCAGCTCACCACGTCCAATCTCAAAGATAGCTAAAGCTCATGGCTGTTACAACGTGTATTAAAAGCAAACCTGATTTGCATCCTCATAGTGGCGCTACTAGCCCAACTCCTACGCGACTGGCGCGAAATTTGAATTTACATCATCTTTCACACGTAGAAACAACTTTCGTTTATGTGCATAACTTGGTGTTGAGATTTTTTCCCGTCGATGTACAAGGGGTTAACTCAATACTAATCCCTTTTTCTCCACAACGTCCGAGAGAAACTTCAGGTCTTCGAGCATACTTGTACTCTGGAAAACATTATTCAGTTCACCTTTCTCTGATCCACTTCTTTGCATTGCTCTCACACCCAAGGTCAACAGAGAGCTACGGACTGCGGTGGGAAGCGTGTACATAATGCTATCAGGACTAGCTAACCAACCTGAGTACTTCTTATCATCATATCTCGAGGAGGCCTTCACATGTAACAGGTACACAACGTTTAAAAAATCAGTATAACTTGTCAAACCAGATGGTTTAAAATTGCGTCATAGCAACCAGGGTACAACCGTACGGCATGCGTGCGTGCTGTTGGAACAACCATCGCTAATCCCGCCATGGCTGCAGATGAGCCTCCGGACGCTACGTGTGCTGAACGGACCACGCACTGCAGGGCATCATTCAAGCGGACAGTCCGTAGCGACGGCGCGGCAGTCCTAGTTAAGCCCGACTGACCCTAATTACGCCGTAATAGACGGCGCCGTGTCTCTGTTCGGAATCAGCCGACCCGTGCCGTCACCGTCGCGTCGCACACATTTCTAAATATGTGACATTGCTGACTCAAATGCAGAAACGATTAAAATCAGCTTTTGTTTATCATTGGATCCTTTGTCAAAAATCAGATCATTGGACAGACAGACGGTCGAAATGATTAAAGAAACATTTCTTATACTATAAAGTAGATTTAAACGCCATTTTTTACACTGTCCTGATTTAGATTTGGACGTATTGTAAGCCACAAACGATAAACAATCATTGTCCACTTACGATTTTTTTAAAGTGGTGTTTAAGTCTCTATCCATACACTGAGGAGATAAAAATAATGGGATAGCGATTTGTACGTATACAGGTAGCGGTAGTATCGCATACACAAGCTGTAAAAGAGCAGTGCACTGGCCGATCTGTCATTTGTAAGCAGGTGATTCATATTAAAAAGCCTCACGACGGGAATTAACAGACTTTGAACACCGAATGGTAGCTGGAGCTGGACGCATAGGACATCCCACTTTGGAAATCGTTACGGCGTTCAATATACCAAGATCCACGCTGTCAAGAGTCTGCCGAGAATACCGAATTTCGGGCATTAACTCCCACCATAGACAACGCAGCGGCCGACGGACTTCGTTTAACGGCAGAAAGTAGCGGCATTTGCCTCGAATTGTCAGTGCTAAAACATAAGCAACATTGCATGAAACAACCGCGGAAATCAATGTGGAACATACGACGAACGTCTCGGCTAGGACAGTGCGTCTAAATTTGACGTTAGTGGCCTATGGCAGCAGACGACCGACGTGAGTGACTTTGCCAACAGCATGGCATCGCCTGGAGCGCCTCTCCTGGGCTTGTGGCCACATCGGTTACTCTCTAGACGTCTAGAAAACCGTGGCCTGGTCAAATGAATCTCGATTTGAATCGGTAAGAGCTGATGGTAGCGTCTGCGTGTGCGCAACCCCCACGAAGCTATGGACCCAAATTAACAACAAGGCACTTTGCAAGTCGGTGATAGCTCTATAATGGTGTGGGCAGTGTTTACATGGTATGGACCGGGTCGTCTGGCCAAATTGAACCGATCATTCACTGGAAATGGTTCCGTTCGGCTACTTGTGGACCAATTGGAGCCATTTATGGACTTCATGCTCCAAATCAACGATGTTGTCTCACTGGGCCACAATTGTTCGTGATTGGTTTCAAGAACATCCTGGACAATTCGAACGAACGTTGTGCCCTCGCAGATCGTCCGACATGAATCCCATCGAATATTTATGGGGGCAACATCCTGCACCGGCAACACTTTCTCAATTATCGAAGGCTATAGAGGCAGCACGGTTCAATATTTCAAACGACTTCCAGCGACTTGTTGAGTCCATGCCACGTCAAGTTGCTGCAAAAGGAGTTCCGACACCATATTAAGAAGTACACCATGATTTTTGTCACCTCTGTCTACAGCCATCTACATACAATTTCTAATCTCTATTACTTAATTCTACACGCTACATAACTAGATTTACATTACAGCTGGACGTACTGCAATATACATGCTGTATAGGTCTAGATGAGTCAGTTAAATTAACTCGTGTAAATCAACAGGCAAGTTCAAATTTACAAATTTTTTCTACCGCATTTTAATAGTGATTCATCTGTCTTAAAAGCTCTTCGTATAGGAACGTTTGCATGGAACTGGTGCGTACAGCATAAAGTCGGCGTCTTCATTTTGAGAATTTTGCTCACTCTTTATTCCATATCTCTCTACATTTTTGTAGAAATTCATTTACCGGTACCGTACGACGTTTTTCTTAGGCATCACATACTGCCTGTGCGGCTAGGTTATACTCAGTTTCGTTGCCTTTTACCCCACTGTGACCTTTGACCGTCTGCACTTTCACTTGCCCTTTATTACTCTGGATTTTTCACAATACGTCTACTATGACGTGCGTTATGGAGCGAGTCATTTTTCCGCCGTTGCTGTTCTTTGGTAAGAAAAGTCCTGATTTGGAATCTGAGTCTTTGCTTAGTACATACAACAAAAAAAGATTTGCATCAGCCCAGTTCCCAGAACTCCTGACGATAGACCCCGACTGTGAGTATTGTATCACAGACACAGTCCCTTTGATTGTTCAGAGATGTCACTAACCCGCCCAAAGATGTAAACAACCAGCGCCTACTAGAAGGAGGGAGTCCGAAAGCCGACCAGTTCCCGTCATTCCAACAGAAAGGAGGTAGACGGCTCGTGTTGTCTGTAGTTCAACCACGCCTAGACGGTCAATACCGCGGTTCGATCGCGTCCGCATTGTTACTTTGTGCCAAGAAGGGCTCTCAACAAGGGAAGTGTCCAGGCGTCTCGGAGTGAAACAAAGCGATATTGTTCGGACATGGAGGAGATACAGAGAGACAGGAACTGTCGATGACATGCCTCGCTCAGGCCGCACAAGGGCTGCTACTGCAGTGTATGACCGCTACCTACGGATTATGGCTCGAAGGAATCCTCACAGTAACGCCACCATGTTGAATAATGCTTTTCGTGCAGCCACAGTACGTCGTGTTACGACTCAAGCTGTGCGCAATAGGCTGCATGATGAGCAACTTTACTTCCGACAACCGTGGTGAGGTCTATCTTTGCAAGAACGACACCATGCAGCGCGGTATAGATGGGCCCAACAACATGCCAAATGGACCGCTCAGGACTGGCATCATGTTCTTTTCACCGACGAGTGTCGCATATGCCTTCAACAGGCAATCGTCGGAAACGTGTTTGAAGGCAACCGGGGTAGGCTGAACGCCTTAGACACACCGTCCGGCGAGTGCAGCAAGTTGGAGATTCCCTCTTGTTATGGGGAAAAATTACATGGAACCGACGTACGCTGCTGGTGGTCATGGAAGCTGCCGTAACGACTGTACGATACGTGAATGCCATCCTCCGACCGATAGTGCAACCATATCGGCACCATATTGGCGAGGCATTTGTCTTCATGGACGACAATTCGCGCCCCCATCGTGCACATCTTCTGAATGACTTCCTTCAGGATAACGACATCGCTCGACTAGAGTGGCCAGCATGTTATCCAGGCATGAAGCCTATCGAACATGCCTGGGATAGTTCGGAAAGGGCTGTTTATGGACGATGTCACCCACCAACCACTCTGAGGGATCTACTCCGAATCGACGTTGAGGAGTGGAACAGTCTGGACCAAAAGTTCCTTGATGAACTTGTGGATAGTATGCCACGACGAATACAGGCACGAATCAATGCAAAAGAACGTGCTACTGGGTATTAGAGGTACCGGTGTGTACAGCAATCTGGACCACCACCTGTGAAGGTCTTTCTGTATGGGGGTACAACATGCAATGTGTGGTTTTCATGAGCAATAAAAGGGCCGAAATGATATTTATGCTGATGTCTATTCCAATTTGCTGTACAGTTTCCGGAACTCTCGGAACCGAGGTGATGCAAAACTTTTTTTGATGTGTGTATAATACTTTAATGCTAGAACTAACGCTACGTAAGTCGCTTATCATTTTGCCCTGAGGAAACCGCCCACGTTTGATAAGAAACGGGGGTTCAGTTCACTCTTTTGCGTTTTTCATGTTGTCGCTAACCGAACGAAACCCATGACAGTATTATTTCTCGAATCAAGCCTTTTATGATTTTCTTTCCTATCACTATCCAGTCCGTGCTAACGCTTCCAGTCACCTCGATAAAGTCTAATCCCTCTTTTTTTTTCTTTCAAAAAGTAACTTTTGCTACAAGATGCTCTACTGTCAATCGTGAGACTTAAGGTACTGTTTCACACGAAATAACGGGGTGATGCTCAGAAGTACGAATGCCAATAAAAGCAAAATGTTAAGACGTAAACAGAAACTTAGTGCGGCAGGTATAAACAAAGCAATGCTTCCAGCACTCTCGGTGCCAGATACGTAGTAGTATCGACCTGGGAGGACAGTCGATAAACGCTATCTGGCGGCTTCCGGTCCTGCACCTCTCGCTGCGGTGGCAGCTGGTGCGTGTGTGGCTTGCATTAGCGGAGAGGATGCACGATACGGGAAACGCACAACACTCCCCGCGGTCACGCGAATAGTTTGCTGCGATGTCGCCCACGTAAGGGGCATTTTTTTCCTATCTGTGCGGGTGTCACTTGATATGCAGGTGTTGCTTGGGATAACAGTGGCCGTCAACGGGATGGTTAAGCCGACTGGTTCGTTTTGGAGAGTGAATTCCTCTACAAAGCAAGATTTTCAAAAAATACTTCGGCTTGGGCAGTATTCGCTTGTTGAGGACACAGATGTATTCCAAAGAAACAGCACCAATCCATTCAGTGATCACAAGACAGAGAAACGATTTTTTAAGTAATAGCACAAACTTGTGTGCAATTCAAGTAACATGTGCGCTAGTCTGCAATATGCCTTTGCATGAGTTCAAAGCTGTTAGTGACAAACCACATATGTTAAACGCCAGCTGAAAGTTTTGTCTTGGCAGTCAGTTGTTCCTTGTAGTGATTTTTCACAACCCACTTAATTGCATTATGCTATCACGCAGGAAGTAGAAAAGTAAGGCTGATCTAAAGAGGAATCATTGTTTGCCTTCCTCGTTACAGTTTTTAGTGTTTATTCTAAACAAATCCATGAGAATATCAGAATAGTCGCTATAGCCATGACGTGAAAAATACCGCCCAAATGCCGTGTTCATAATTAAGCTCAAATAAATTATCTGAGGCATTGTGAAGGACAGATTCCACAGGATACAATTTTAGTATGTAATGTATGTCCGTTTCAACCCTTAGAACGATGCAGTCGTGAACAGTGTCTTAAGTCAACCATACATAGGACGTGTCTTTCATCGTAGAGTACGCTAGACGCGGTTTCCATCGTTGTTGTTGCACACTTAGAAGCGAGCTATTGCATGACACGGAATGTGCAATTTGTGACGCAACGCTCTCCAGTGGCATTTGTCGGCATATCACATGGTTTGCTTCTGAAAATGGTCGCGAGTAAAATTGCTCCTTTACCTCTATTTCTTTCCTTGTCCGCATGTCAGTCAGGTTTTTTTGTCTGTAATGTATTTAAGTATAAAACTGAGTATCGATCAATACGAGAAGGCTAAAAGTAAAGTTCCATGTCCAGTAAGTAAGGACTCCAACTCTGGGAACTTAAGAACAGTCTTCCACGTAAGATAAAAGTTTTTAATAAAACCATAAGGTCACTCTTACTACCATGAAATGTAACCGCAATTGCGATTACGATCAACCATCAGCATTATAAGGGTATGGCGACAGTGAAACTTTGTGCCCGACGGGTACTCGAACCCAGATTTCCCACTTTACGCCAGCGGTCGCCCTGACCGCTCTTATTATCCGTACACGACTCACTGTCAAAGCCAAACTTTCATATGTCGTCGTCCCTGCGTCAAAACCTATACTCGAACACATATTATGTAATTCCACTAAAGGGGAGAGCATTTTAATTGAAAGTCGCTGCCTTGTACCGGCGGATAAACACGATATTCCCGCCCTCGTGTTGTTACGAAGAGCGATGCAATGTTCCTTCGGACACGCAACGTTCTTAACAACGCAGGCACTGCAACATCATATCATTCTTACTTGATCACTGCTTCTACTCAGTAGCGTAATTTTTCGAGTATGTAAAATAAAAGTCTTTAAACAAGAAGTGCAGAATCTCATACGGAAAGTAATGTATATTGTAGATAAAGCTAATAAAAAAATTATTTATTTACTGCACATTACTGTTAAATTTTCTGTAAATCATAAGCGTGTGTGTATATTTTCTGGATTCATAAGTGTGTGTGGAAAGGATTATGTATACCTCAATCTGGAAGGCTTTCTGGAGCAATAAGTAAATAATCACAATCGTTTCAGGTCGGCTGTGTGGTAGGAAGCAATCTGTCAATGCGTTAGTGCATGTCTCCTGGCGTGTTCACAAAAACAACAAACTCATACTTGACAGAAAGAGCGCGCTCTTACAGTTACGTGGCATGGAATTTTGCTGAACGTAGTTGTATTAAATAAATAAAAATATCCCAGAATCTTCTAGAAAACACGAAGTGAACGAAAAATTATTTTCTATTTAACAGGGCACAAACCAATTATCTTTGATGTCATAACAGCTCGTCTTTATTCATAAACTACAGCGAACTAGTGTCATAAAAGTCAATTACTTTGTTGTTATGGTATACAGAAGACTTCTATCCCCGACATATCATTAACTGCTATTTAATTATAATAAATTGTACCAAGAACGAGACATTCTTGATAAGTATTAAATGTTCCGTAGCCTTGAAACGACATTTTTTCATAATGCACAATTTACAATACGGAACCTACCAAATATAAAAATCCCTTTCTATGAGTCATCTGCTTTTCTCACCCTCCCCACTCCACCCATCTGGCCAATTGCTCTGTCAAAAATAGTTGAAGTAGAGCTCCTGTCCTAAATATAAATTGGAGGGTAATTCATAAAGGCAGGAAAATCGGGCTGCCATGCTTTCAGCTACCTAGTTTCGGTTACTTATCAAGGTGGCCAATCTATCCACTTCTTATACGTATTGATCATTATACATAGGAGACTCTTTTAAAGTTTCTGACGGGGTACAGAATACAAAAATAAGTTTTCTTGTACAGAATCTTTATTAATTTCTGCATACACACTGACACACAGAAAACAACACTTTACTAATGTTTGTTTAGTATAGTTTTAAGAACATACAGATTAAATTTTAACCTACAGTTTAAATCTGTATCTGACTGTCAATTTTCTTTGACCAGCCATTAATTTGACAAGAAAAGAAGGTAAGTTCTCGAATTCTAAGATACATCTAATTTTTTTCCTGTAAAATATCTGTTTTATGGTTTTAACAATTAACTCTGTCCCTTCCTGCAATTCTTCTAGGAGAGGGCACTTCGGGAATTTTAATTTTGCCTCTCATTCCTACACGGCTGTAGTGCTAAAGCGTGTACTGAACAACTCTTGATAGTATTCAACACTTCTCCTACACAATCTTGTCGAATTTCTGTACAGAACTTAAACTTCACAACTTTTCCAAAAGTATGTCAATTAAATTTAGTTATTTTGTCAGTTTTAAACTCTGCAAACAGATGTTCTGTTGATAAGTGCACAATGGCCAATCCACCACAAGTAACTATCCTTTTTAAGCTGATCCAAACGCGAGTGGGGCTTTATAAACAGATTTTTCGTATTTCCTTTAAGGTATTAAACATGCTTAAATCCGTAATTTTTATCCTGTACTCCAACGTATGTCTACTAAGCATTGTTATTGACAATAAATGCTCATATCTCATGTTTTCCACTTGTATCCAGATTGCTTCATAAACTTTGCGGAAAGTGATACGCTGCTTTAATTGCACATCTGCAGTTGTCTTTCCTTTCCCAATTGCAGTTTATTATATTCATCTCTTATGGCAGTTATTTTTGCTCTGTGCTCCCATTTCGGTTTTTCTAATTCAACCTTTTCTATTTCCATTGTTCTTTTTGTACATATAACACATTAACTGCACTTGAAGCAGTAATTTCTTTTATGGGGAATACCATAAGTCTGTCCAGTATAATGGTTGTTTTTCTTAACACTTGTGGAGTAACACTGTTTGTTGGTACCAGTCCTAATTCGGCAATATCCGTATTTGGTGGTATTGTGAAGAACAATGTCCTAGATTGACAAAAATACATTCCTCCAGTTTTTATATAACACTTCTATGTAATACTTACATTATCATTGTTGTTGTCTGTGTTAACGATCTTCATGTAGTTTACAGGTAAATAATTAAAACTGTATGCAGAAAGAACATCATTTACAATCTTCTGTCGGTTTCGATGGTGTGGAAGGCCTAGTTGCACATCAGTCGGTTTTCAGGTATTCCTATTATCCTAAGTGACAAACCGCGAAACACTGTCAAACACCACACATCAGCTGGCCTACAAGTTATTCGTTAGTTGATACTACATGGAAGTGATGGACAAAGAGGTCTGTAGTAATACCATGTTCTTTAGTCAAGGGAAAAGCAGGAGTTTCTCGTAGATGCTGTCTGTACACTTTATAAAAGAATAGGATGGTTACCATTATCCTAGGCTTAGGATTAGATATACGACTACAAATTTGTTATAAAACTTTATTCTGTAATTGGAGCTGATCCACGTTAGCCTACTGTCTTATCGTTGTCCATCGTCACGTTGCTATTTCCTTGATAGTTTCCTTGCACACAAAAGTTGTGGTTCACCAGAGTTATGCAGAGGGTACTGCTTTGCACACTAGCTGTAGGTCTGCAGTGATAGGGTCTGTGTTTCGTCAGATATTGTTTAGAGTGGATCCACTAGCGGTAGCTCCATGGGGGTATGGACTAGCGCCCCCTGCGATAATCAACACTTCTCCATTTTGTTAAAAATACCAGGAAAATCCTGCATTTTGTCTGGGTCCATTAGATTATCGTCATCTACTCGAAGCTGCTACACTATACGTCCATTTAAGCGTAATACAATACCACTTTACACGTTATAAACACAGGGTTTTTGTATTTCCTCAAAATGGTTTCCATTGCTTCTTGCCGATTTTTTCCAACGTCGTTCCTATGTAGAAGAATCTCGCAGAGATGCTATTGGAGAATTTATCACGTAGATAATTATTAAATGATCCACACATCTCCTCTTTTAACGTTATAGACCTACCCTTATCTAATTGCTCTTGACAGTGCACTTGATCACAGATTTTAGCCACCATAATGTTGTCATAAAACAGTTCTGTAATGGATACAAGTACAATAGCAACACACGAAAACGTTTGTCGAGACATCTTCTCTTCCTCCCTAATAGCTGGGGATTTTAAGTTGTTGTTGTTGTTGTCTTCAGTCCTGAGACTGGTTTGATGCAGCTCTCCATGCTACTCTATCCTGTGCAAGCTGCTTCATCTCCCAGTACCTACTGCAACCTACATCCTTCTGAATCTGCTTAGTGTACTCATCTCTCGGTCTCCCTCTACGATTTTTACCCTCCACGCTGCCCTCCAATGCTAAATTTGTGATCCCTTGATGCCTCAACACATGCCCTACCAACCGATCCCTTCTTCTAATCAAGTTGTGCCACAAACTTCTCTTCTCCCCAATCCTATTCAATACCTCCTCATTAGTTACGTGATCTATCCACCTTATCTTCAGTATTCTTCTGTAGCACCACATTTCGAAAGCTTCTATTCTCTTCTTGTCCAAACTAGTTATCGTCCATGTTTCACTTCCATAGATGGCTACACTCCAAACAAATACTTTCAGAAACGACTTCCTGATACATAAATCGATATTCGATGTTAACAAATTTCTCTTCTTCAGAAACGCTTTCCTTGCCATTGCCAGTCTACATTTTATATCCTCTCTACTTAGACCATCATCAGTTATTTTACTTCCTAAATAGCAAAACTCCTTTACTACTTTAAGTGTCTCATTTCCTAATCTAATTCCCTCAGCATCACCCGATTTAATTTGACTACATTCCATTATCCTCGTTTTGCTTTTGTTAATGTTCATCTTATATCCTCCTTTCAAGACACTGTCCATTCCGTTCAACTGCTCTTCCAAGTCCTTTGCCGTCTCTGACAGAATTACAATGTCATCGGCGAACCTCAAAGTTTTTACTTCGTCTCCATGAATTTTAATACCTACTCCAAATTTTTTTTTTGTTTCCTTTACTGCTTGCTCAATATACAGATTGAATAACATCGGGGAGAGGCTACAACCCTGTCTCACTCCTTTCCCAACCACTGCTTCCCTTTCATGCCCCTCGACTCTTATGACTGCCATCTGGTTTCTGTACAAATTATAAATAGCCTTTCGCTCCCTGTATTTTACCCCTGCCACCTTTAGAATGTGAAAAAGAGTATTCCAGTCAATATTGTCAAAAGCTTTCTCTAAGTCTACAAATGCTAGAAACGTAGGTTTGACTTTTCTTAATCTTTCTTCTAAGATAAGTCGTAAGGTCAGTATTGCCTCACGTGTTCCAACATTTCGACGGAATCCAAACTGATCCTCCCAGAGGTCTGCATCTACCAGTTTTTCCATTCGTCTGTAAAGAATTCGCGTTAGTATTTTGCAGCCGTGGCTTATTAAACTGATAGTTCGGTAATTTTCACATCTGTCAGCACCTGCTTTCTTTGGGATTGGAATTATTATATTCTTCTTGAAGTCTGAGGGCATTTCGCCTGTCTCATACATCTTGCTCACCAGCTGGTAGAGTTTTGTGATGACTGGCTCTCCCAAGGCCGTCAGTAGTTCTAATGGAATGTTGTCTACTCCGGGGGCCTTGTTTCGACTCAGGTCTTTCAGTGCTCTGTCAAACTCTTCACGCAGTATCGTATCTCCCATTTCGTCTTCATCTCCATCCTCTTCCATTTCCATAATATTGTCCTCAAGTACATTGCCCTTGTATAAACCTTCTATATACTCCTTCCACCTTTCTGCCTTCCCTTCTTTGCTTAGAACTGGGCTGCCATCTGAGCTCTTGATATTCATACACGTGGTTCTCTTCTCTCCAAAGGTCTCTTTAATTTTCCTGTAGGCAGTATCTATCTTACCCCTAGTGAGATAAGCTTCTACATCCTTACATTTGTCCTCTAGCCATCCCTGTTTAGCCATTTTGCACTTCCTGTCGATCTCATTTTTGAGACGTTTGTATTCCTTTTTGCCTGCTTCATTTACTGCATTTTTATATTTTCTCCTTTCATCAATTAAATTCAATATTTCTTCTGTTACCCAAGGATTTCTAGCAGCCCTCGTCTTTGTACCTACTTTATCCTCTGCTGCCTTCACTACTACATCCCTCAGAGCTACCCATTCTTCTTCTACTGTATTTCTTTCCCTTATTCCTGTCAATTGTTCCCTTATGCTCTCCCTGAAACTCTGTACAACCTCTGGTTCTTTCAGTTTATCCAGGTCCCATCTCCTTAATTTCCCACATTTTTGCAGTTTCTTCAGTTTTAATCTACAGGTCATAACCAATAGATTGTGGTCAGAGTCCACATCTGCCACTGGAAATGTCTTACAACTTAAAACCTGGTTCCTAAATCTCTGTCTTACCATTATATAATCTATCTGATACCTTTTAGTATCTCCAGGGTTCTTCCACGTATACACCCTTCTTTCATGATTCTTAAACCAAGTGTTAGCTATGATTAAGTTGTGCTCTGTGCAAAATTCTACTAGGCGGCTTCCACTTTCATTTCTTAGCCCCAATCCATATTCACCTACTATGTTTCCTTCTCTTCCTTTTCCTACACTCGAATTCCAGTCACCCATTACTATTAAATTTTCGTCTCCCTTCACTATCTGAATAATTTCTTTTATTTCATCGTACATTTCTTCAATTTCTTCATCATCTGCAGAGCTAGTTGGCATATAAACTTGTACTACTGTAGTAGGTGTGGGCTTCGTATCTATCTTGGCCACAATAATGCGTTCACTATGCTGTTTGTAGTAGCTTACCCGCATTCCTATTTTCCTATTCATTATTAAACCTACTCCTGCATTACCCCTATTTGATTTTGTGTTTATAACCCTGTAGTCACCTGACCAGAAGTCTTGTTCCTCCTGCCACCGAACTTCACTAATTCCCACTATATCTAACTTTAACCTATCCATTTCCCTTTTTAAATTTTCTAACCTACCTGCCCGATTAAGGGATCTGACATTCCACGCTCCGATCCGTAGAACGCCAGTTTTCTTTCTCCTGATAACCACATCCTCCTGAGTAGTCCCCGCCCGGAGATCCGAATGGGGGACTATTTTACCTCCGGAATATTTTACCCAAGAGGATGCCATCATCATTTACTCATACAGTAAAGCTGCATGTCCTCGGGAAAAATTACGGCTGTAGTTTCCCCTTGCTTTCAGCCGTTCGCAGTACCAGCACAGCAAGGCCGTTTTGGTTAATGTTGCAAGGCCAGATCAGTCAATCATCCAGACTGTTGCCCCTGCAACTACTGAAAAGGCTGCTGCCCCTCTTCAGGAACCACACGTTTGTCTGGCCTCTCAACAGATACCCCTCCGTTGTGGTTGCACCTACGGTACGGCCATCTGTATCGCTGAGGCACGCAAGCCTCCCCACCAACGGCAAGGTCCATGGTTCATGGGGGGGGGGGGGGGATTTTAAGTACTCTCGAGGAATTCGTGTTGACACTTTCTGCTACCATAAAAGACTGAGTAATTGCGGCTATCAACCCGCTTTTATACTCTGGAGATCCAAGACGGCGGCTCTTCTGGTCACTTGATCTTCCTCTCATACCTTCAAAATTTAGTTGTGCTTGCAATGCAATTGTAAAATCCTAGCCCAATTGAGTCATTTTGTTTGTTTTCTGGATGTGTTGATTTCTCGCTGGGCCTTACCACTGCGGACCTAAGCTAGTGATGACGGACTGCGGATGACGAATGCCTTGCCTCAACATTCTATTTTGTCCCCATTGCTTTTAAGGATACTGTATACAGTAAGGATATACATAGAGCTGCTCTCCAACAAAAATGCAGTTCGGTAGCTTTGGTATACTACATAAATGAAAGGTAGGACTATCGCTAGCATTGGTAGGGAAAGAAACATAAATGAATGTGTAACAGGAAAACTGAGATCAGACGACTTCTCCTGGTTTTTTGTTTGTTTTCCACATAATTAGAACCGCACATCAGTCAGTGTTGGTCCATTGTGTATTGTATATCCTTACAGACTATGCATTGCATTTGAAAAGTGATAAAAATTAGTTGATTGCTTAACTTCTGCACTTTTATGTAACCAAAGCAATTGCTTTGGATATAAGTACAATTTACAGGTACAAACATAAAAATATATACAATTATTGATGGTATTTTGTATTCAATAGAACGTTCCTCATTATGATAGAAGGCAAGAGTTTTCTGTGATTAGTGACGAAAAAACTGTCGATGATATTTATGATATAGCGGCAGAAAACGCAATTTCCTTTAAAAAATGTAAAATTAAAGGAAAGCAGCAAAACAAAAATATGCCAAATATCGTTTCAATACTTCGTCGAACTTAAATAAAACATCTGTCTGTTATTCATAGAAACATGTTTTATTGAAACGATATTTGACATATTTTTGTTTGGCTGGTTTCTTTTAATTTCACATTTTGAAGGAAATTGCGCTTTCTACCGCTATATGATAAATCTGTATTGTTTTCTTTATGTTTCCTACATTATAAATCAAAAGTTTTCGAATAAAACCTGAATTAAACACCAACAACTTCAACTTTACTATACTTACTGTTTATCTTTAAGTAACAGACAGGAAGATAACTATGCAATACAGAAATGTTCCGTAGGTTATGTGGCCCTTTATATACTCTCACTCTTTCTGTAGGGGTTCAGCGCTTCCTGTTTCTAGTAAGACACTGATCACATACGTGAAGAAAACGATCATTATAAGGTAAAGCCGAAAGATATGCAATACACCTAACGTAGTGGTAACATAGGTACGACCTTAACTGACCTAAAGCTACTAAGAAAACTACCGTAGTCTACATTTACTTATGGTAGTCTACAGTAGTTTTACGGCTCTAGATATACATAATCTAGTGGGAATGACACTAAGATTCTGCAATTTGCTGATGATGTCTGCATTTATGCAACCGAGGAGTACCACTGATGTAGCACACTGGACTCGCATTCGGGAGGACGACGGTTCAATCCCGCGTCCGGCCATCCTGATTTAGGTTTTTCGTGATTTCCCTAAATCACTCCAGGCAAATGCCGGGATGGTTCCTTTGAAAGGGCACGGCCGACTTCCTTCTTCTTCCTTTCCTAATCCGATGAGACCGATGACCTCGCTGTCTGGTCTCCTCCCCCAAAAACAACCCAACAACCTAACGAGTACCACTGATGTACTGCCTCCAATGATAAAGATGTCTTGCGGGGAGTTCCACCGCGCCAGAAAGCGAAGATAAAGCAAATAAAATTAGGAATCCATCACACCAAAAGTCATTTAGGTGAATACAAATGAAGATGGGCAGAGCCAATAGCAGGTAAGCGTTTCACGGAGTGGGGGATTCTCTCCTGTTCCCTTCCCGGGGTAGAGTATTTCGACTCGCTGTGCACCGCTGTGATCGACGCCCACCCAGCACGAGGCAGGGTGGGGCACCTGTTGAACGGAGGAGTTGCGGCTGATGGCACAACAATCGAGCGAACAAGTTGATCTCTCAAGTTGCCGCTGCTGGCGGGTTTGCCCCCTGCACTCTCCCCGCCGTAGTGCTGCGGGAATTCTCCGACTAAGCGCGGCTCTGCAGCTGTAGGTACCAGACTGCCATACCACTCGTCGCACTGCTTACGTAGGGACACTGTGCTCTGGTCCTATTTTATTCTATAAATACTTGTGGGACTTGAAGGTGAGTGTCTGGATATAATGTTCTGAAGCGATACGATATTCTTCCCGAGACCAAATAGTGGATGTGTGCGTTGCATTATAGTGTTGCATTAGCAAAGTTACTAGTTCAATTCTTGCCCAGCGCAATTTTTTTTAAATTCACTACTTATTATCAAACAGGAATGTTAGTCAAAATATTATGAAACTTATTTTCAAATAAAAATAAAATTTGATGCAAAAATGTGAAAAATCAAAGAAGAACATCTAAGGAGGCAAAGGATAGCTATCATAATCTATGTAGAAATAATTAACGCCACAATATATTCAGAATGGCGTAGTTCCCTAGTTCCTTGCAATTTCAGTATTCTCGAGGCACAGTGCAATGAGACGTTAGATTCATCAATTTAACCAAAAAAACGATATTCTGATATTTATTACATCTACAACTAAAAATAATAATAATCCTTTATTTGTTATGCTACACCAAGTACAGGGCGTTGAGCCTGTTAGTATCTGATAAACAAACAACAAGATGAGCGAAACGATGGTATGGTTTTTTTTTTTTTTTTTTTGTCTGACTGGAATATCGCGTTTGTGACGCACGCAACCATGGGACGGGCTTTCGCAAAAATTTATCCACTTGGGAGGGAAGGAAGGGTAGACTATAGAACTGTCATTTTTTTTATAAAAATGTGTTCGTTAGTTTCGGACTTGCCATGCCACAAAAAGTACATTTATGACACAAAAGCCTTATTATACCCGAGAATAATTATGGTCACCCATTGAATATTTGTTATAGGTAGATTAAGTAAAGAATAAAAATTCCGTACCCCACATTCCAGTGGGGAGAAAACTGTCCCACCTTGCCCCCCCCCCCCCCCCCCCCCCCCCACTCTCCGCCCAATGCGCACACCTATGTTTGGGGCTATTGATAATATCAGGTTTCCTTCTCACACAGTTCCATATCTTCGTTCGAGTTATGCACATGAACGTATGGATACGCGAGATGACTAAATTACAGGTTTCGTAATAAGAGCAAATTCGAAATTTAAGCTCGTGTTGGTAGCACCTTGTTGGCATCCTGCCGCACCCTCATGAACCGCTGACTCTATGGAAGGATTATTAGTTTTTTTTCGTGATTTGATCATTCTTTTTGATCCACCTGCTAAAATAATATTTCATCTGAATTTTTTTTCGCTTGGCTATCTTATGTTAAGACGTTATACATGATGCCCCTCTCCTAATAGAGGTCAGATACATTTTCTCTGGAGTTTCGGAGGATATTTACAATTTCGTTCTTACATTGTGAAGCTGGAGTCAGCCAAACAGTTACTGCTCGTCACATCTTTCATGCGACGCCCGTTGTCAACAGAAAGCCTTACTTTCTTTACTGTCACACTCAAAACTATTTTCAAATCGAACTTTTCCGTGCCCATTCGACAGAGCGCTTCCAAATTAGTCCGATATTCGTTGCGAGCTTGGCGGTAGCAGTCAGCGTGGACTGGGGCAGTGCTGTAGCCGCTGGAGTACTGGTTATGCTTCGTGTTTTACTGACCCTGTTAACGCATATCGGTAAAACAAATATCGCAACAGACCAATATGAGGCAGCTCTTTCGAATGGGCACGCAAAATTTCACTTTATAAATAATTTTGCTTGTAATGCGAAACAAATCGACGCTTCTCGTAGATTCAGGGCGTCGTATGAAAGACATTTGTGCTCACTCCAGCGACACAATACAAAAACGAAATTGCAAATATCTGCTGAAATACCAGAGAAAATGCTCCTGACGACCCTCAGGAGAGAGTCGTCCAGATGCAGAACTCGTTAAATACAAATAACTAAACATTTAAGAATCAACTAAAAACTATCGTTTCATTACGTGAAAAAATAGGAAGTTGCTTTCCCTGAAGAAGACAGTAAACGGTGTGGTTCATCTTAACCACAAAAATTCTAAACGAAATGATTTATCACGGACAAATATTGAGGGACGTGTGTGGTATTTTGTACTATTTGTGTTTCCAGAGTACTGAAACTGTGGAATCTTGTCTTTCACATTACGTATCACGAACCTGTTCCAAAACAGCCAACAGATTCATGAAGTAACAAATTTCGACCGCTCCACAACAACAGGAAACATTCACCATAATAATAACAGTCGACGTCTTGTGTTCAGCATAAACTAAATAAAATTATAAATGTAATAGCCATCTGATGATGAATCTATCGTTTCTAAAACAGTAGCGCCGCTATAATTTTTTAAACAAATGACATTATTAACAGAAGCTCTTTTCTGTTGTTACTTTTATGTTAGAATTAACCTTCATCTCAATGAAATTACGAAACCGGCAAAATTGAACAGAAGTTTGTTTTTATTTATTTGGTGACCACTTTCGGACCTTAGTCCATTATCAAGCCACCCACAGAAGTATCACCACAGTGTGTGTACGTTGGCCACATTGCTCGTTTGAGTGGCTAAGTACAAAGTACGATTTACATACACACATAAACCACTTGTTTTGATGCACGCAGCGCGGGACTGTCGTAAGCTAATAGTACCTTGCACACAGTCATTCACTCAGGCACTGTGAACAGCGTACACACATTATGGTAGCATTTGTGTGGATGGCTTGATAATGGACTAAGGTCCGAAACTGGTCGCCATTTAAATAAGAAACTTCTGTGCAACTTCGATGATTTGGTAATTTTACTGAATCATAGTAAGATGCTCCCTGTTGCCATCCAGAATGCTGAAAGTTAGTAACCTACATCTACATCTACATCCATACTCCGCAAGCCACCTGACGGTGTGTGGCGGAGGCTACCTTGAGTACCTCTATCGGTTCTCCCTTCTATTTCAGACTTGTTTGTTCGTGGAAAGAAAGATTTCCGCCTCTGTGTGGGCTCTAATCTCTCTGATTTTATCCTCATGGTCTCTTCGCGAGATATACGTAGGAGGGAGAAATATACTGCTTGACTCCTCGGTGAAGGTATGTACTCGAAACTTCAACAAAAGCCAGTACCGAGCTACTGAGCGTCTCTCCTGCAGAGTCTTCCACTGGAGTTTATCTATCATCTCCGTAACGCTTTCGCGATTACTAAATGATCCTGTAACGAAGCGCGCTGCTCTCCGTTGGATCTTCTCTATCTCTTCTATCAACCCTGTCTGGTACGGATCCCACACTGCTGAGCAGTATTCAAACAGTGGGCGAACAAGCGTGCTGTAACCTACTTCCTTCGTTTTCGGAATGCATTTCCTTAGGAACACTCACGGTCCCACCAAAGTCAGTTTTCGACAAAACAGCATGAACTTAATGTGTTGGCTGACATTTGCAGTTTTTGTCAGAATTTTTAAAATTTGGCTTCTAGGCCTTCTTCCGCTATCACAATTAACGCCTCCTCCCGTTATTATGTTTGCAAGCTTGTAGGTAAATTTATTAGTGATCGCACATTTCAACCAGTCGCTTCTCTCTTGCGTTCTGTTGACCTTCTCGCCGTAGAGAATTCCTTCTTCAGAGAGGATGGTATTATCTCCCTCGCATTCTGTATTTATGGTTTCATCGTGGCCAAATATCTCAGAAATTCGGCCAGTTGTGACTTCCTGCAACTTGGCAATATTAATGGCTGAAGGAAAGAGATACTCCCTTAGACTGTAATGTTTACAGCCTGACGCTATCCTGTTAATTTTTAGAGTAGCCAAGTTACAAGCCCGCCTTATGACTACTCATTGTAAGCGAGGACAAGTTTAAGGCACCTGCAGTTCTTTTCATGTTTTAACTTGAGAACAAACAGTCTAAAAATACTTCATCTAACCACAATAAGAACGCATTCTCACCTATCAGTGGTTTGTAACCAGTATCCTAAATCTCGTACTGTTATAGACGAGCGAATATATTTTTTCAGACTATTTTAAATTGCGTTTCACCTCATTTACACAAAAATGTTGGGTATTCATCCCTTTGTACTTTCACCATTGCACCATATGAAACCAAAGCGTATTGAAAGTAGTAGAAAGGTGTTTTAAAGGTGATAATTAAACACTCGCACAGTTCGTAATCCTAAGTTTATTAGAAGTTTACTAACATCTCCGCTGGAAAGATAAAATTTTATTGGGCCATTGGTTCTAGTCATAATTCTAACACTTCCCTCGTTATGGGCAACCGCTAGGGTCGCAGGTTCGAACCCTGCCTCGGGCATGATGTGTGTGATGTCCTTAGGTTAGTTAGGTTTAAGTAGTTCTAAGTTCTAGGCGACTAATTACCTCAGAAGTTAAATCACATAGTGCTCAGAGCCATTTGAACCAACCCTCGTAATGAGCTAACATCAAACAGAAAGCAGTTGCAAAAAAGTCATACTGAAGCGCCAGAACACCTTATTTCTCAAGCTTATCTCGTCATGCAACTACTAATGAATGTCAAAGTTCCTATGGCGTCCGTGTCAGTCGGCTTCCGAATTCTTCTCGTGGGCTTAATTTCTGATAATTTGCATATTTATGCAGGGATTTAGTAAATGCTCATGCACAGCTCCAACACTTTCGATAACTCGTATTTTCAGTTAGTCCCTGCTGCAATGATAAATTTTCTACTATAATAACTCGTGAAAGCACAGTGAAAAATAGAATAAGTTGTATGTCAGATGGCCGCTTCGTTACATAATCACCAAAACTCGTTAGCTGGTCTTACTTCGCGATAGTATCTCCCGGAACAACGCCGTTTCTCACAGTTTATCCTGGGAAGACATTAATGGAATTCTTTTGTTTCGAAACCAAGTTTTTTACCTTACCTTATCTAAGGTTGTTAGAATTTAACAGCCTCGTTCGAGCTAGTAATTACAATGCTCCGTTACGGCCACAGAATTATGGCTACAGCTGTTCGTGGTGAATATTTCTTGACAGCGCTGCTAGCCGAAACGTGACGATATGATGCTGTCGTGTCAGGAAATTGTGTTGCTCGAAGTAAGGAATGGAACGACTAAGTTCGAGTAAGGTGCGAATATTGGTGCTGGAACAGAAGGCAAACTGTGAATGTTCCCTTCCTAACACCTCTCGCTGCCGTCACCCATGTTGCCTAGCCATTGATCGATACACTTCACCCCGCTACACTACGACTCGGATCAAGCGATTCGCTAAATTGTATCGGCACGTGTTTCCCGCTTTGCTTTCTCTCTCTCTCTCTCTCTCTCTCTCTCTCTCTCACACACACACACACACACACACACACACACACACAACAGCATTGCCAACGATGTAGGTGCACTGCACATATTAATCAAGTGTTGACTTCACTCTATGCACACAAAAAATACCCTTTCACGTACACTTAAGTTCTATATCTTAAGCGGGAACATATTGTTCCAGAATTAAGCGAAGAAAAGGTTTCATTCCACACAATTATGCCGAAGGTGTTTGCGTGAGGTTTCCTTCGGTTGTAAGGAAAGTGCTGGCATCGGAAATACCCGTCTAAATATTCCCAATCGGAGCTCCATACGCCTTACTACCAGTCGCTTAACACACTGCTGGCAAGACCCAACGCGTCAGAACTCCAATAGCGCGCGGCAGCTATTTACACTGCGGTGGTGGTGGTGGTGGTGGTGGTGGTGGTTAGTGTTTAACGTCCCGTCGACAACGAGGTCGTTAGAGACGGAGCGCAAGCTCGGGTTAGGGAAGGTTTGGGAAGGAAATCGGCCGTGCCCTTTCAAAGGAACCATCCCGGTATTTGCCTGAAACGTTTTAGGAAAATCACGGAAAACCTAAATCAGGATGGCCGGAGACGGGATTGAACCGTCGTCCTCCCGATTGCGAGTCCAGTGTGCTAACCACTGCGCTACCTCGCTCGGTTTTACACTGCGGTGCCACCAAGTCAAGTATATGCAGAAATATAGATGGCGGTAGTATCACGTACACAAGGTATAAAAGGGCAATGCACTGTTGGAGCTGCCATATGTACTCCTGTGACTCATGTGAAACGGTTTCCGACGTGATTACGGTCGCACGACGAGAATCAGCAGACTTGGAACGTGGAATGATAGTTATAACTAAACATATCTGACATTCCATTACGGAAATCGGTGGTGAATTCAATATTTCGAGATTCACAGTATCAAGAGTGTGCCGAGAATACCAAATTTCAGGCATTACAGCTTACCACGTACAGCGCAGTGGCCGACGTTCACTTAACGACCGGGAGCAGCGACGTTTGTGTAGAGTTGTTACTGATAACAAACAAGCGATAGCGCGTGAAATAACAGCAGAAATCAACGTGGCACGTAAGACGAACGAATGCGTTATAACGTATCCATGATATTTGATGTTAATGGGCTTTGGCAGCTGCCGAGCGACGCGAGTGCCTTTGTTAACAGCACAAAATCGCGTACAGCGCCTCTCCTGGGATTGTGACCATATCGGTTGGACCCGAGAGGATTAGAAAACCGTGCCCTGGGCAGATCCGACTTCAGTTGGCAAGAGCTGATGATAAGGTTCGAATGTAGCGCACACCCCAAAATGTTCAAATGTGTGTGAATCTTATGCTACTTAACTGCTAAGGTCATCAGTCCCTAAGCTTACACATTACGTCACCTAAATTATCCTAAGGACCAACACACACACACATGCCCGAGGGAGTACTCGAACCTCCGTCGACACCAGCCGCCCAGTCCATGACTGCAGCGCCACAGACCGTTCGGTTAATCCCGCGCGGCCGCGCAGATTCCACGACGCCATCGACAAAATTGTCAACAGGGTACTGTGCTCCATAATGGTATAGGGTAGGAGAGATGTCTGAGAAATAAAAGTGTTCTGGGATTTCAATATACGTGAAGTTAGCCGAGGACGAAGTTTGCGCTAGAATTACGACTAGAACGACTGGGGCAGTAAAGTTTTACCCTTCCGCTGGATATGCCAGTAAAGTCGATATAAACTTAGGATTGCTAGAGTTTAATTACCACCTTTGAAATATCTTTCAACCCTTTGCAACAAGCTTTGGTTTCATACAAGGTGTCTTAGGTCTACTATGTACCTGGCTTACCAGTGTTGTGATAGCAGAAGCATGACATTTACTGGTACCTACTGAACTTAAGTGCCCACCCCCAGTACACTCGTTCCTCCCTTCCTTCTTGATTTTGTTTGCCAGTGAAGCTCACGCTTCTTGTATTCTCCACTCTACGTAAATTATTCTGCAATGAAATTAGATGAAAAAATACAATGCGTTTGGGGGAGTGCAGAGTTGCTGTAATTACAGGGCTTGTGGGGGCATCCATGTGTTCGCCAATAACAACAAATAAATCACTACGTATCAGCGTACGTTCCACAAGGTAAACACGTGGCTGGCTCTGTAAAAGTAGTAATACGAACGTTTTTGCAGAATATCGCAAAAAAGAAACAACACTGGTTTACTAAAGATTTCACTCTGGAACACATAGTAAAACAATAACGTAAAACATTTTTCTGGAAATATTTGTAGTTACGTTGATTTGACATGTACTTGATTGTATCTATGTAAACAAAATAAAAATTCTGACAAAGATTTTATTTCTAGTAACCGATGGGCTGAAAACGAAATACTGAGCTCTGTCGCAACGAACTCTTCAGTCCAATCGCACAACCAATTCGTATATTGCATGTGCACGTGTTTTGTTTACTATAGTTCGGTGCGGCAAAAAAAATGGCTCTGAGCACTATGGGACTTAACGTCTGAGGTCATCAGTCCCCTAGAACTTTTTAGAACTACTTAAACCTAACTAACCTAAGGACATCACACACATCCATGCCCGAGGCAGGATTCGAAACTGCGACCGTAGCAGCAGCGCGGTTCCGGACTGAAGCGCCTAGAACCGCTCGGTAACACTGCCCGGCTGGTGCGGCAATCTATCGACATAAAGTTGTAAGAAAACGTGATGAAAAGAGACGCACGTGTTAACGTAATGGAAGGCTATAGAGCCGGAAATTTCTTTGTTAAGATGCCACTGGCCAATCCGTTCTCAATTGCTGAAAAACGCCGTGAGGGTGTACGTTTGACGTAACATTAGCACGGCGCTGGGAAGTTAAGTTAGGGTAGGTTACGTGTGCTCGTGCAAAGACGTCGGTGGAGCCGGAAGTCACCTTGAAGTATAAACAACGCCGCGACACCAACGACAACTGCCACTATGGCCAGGCCAGGTAGAAACCGTAGTAAAGGTATGCCATACGATAACCTTCCTCGCTTGCAAGCTCAGACGCATGACGCAAACGACACTGCGCAAGATTTTGTGGAAACAATGTACCGTACCCAAGTCCATTCTCGTGTCCACACGTTGTCCCATTGTTCATGCAGTCTGTTACGCATCCACTTCTTTTCCCACGCTCAGCTGGGCCAAACGACTCAGTCCATTCCATGTAGGTGCAGGCCACAACATTATGGAGCCATCATCAGCTTACACAGCGCCTTGTTGACAACTTGGGTCCAAGGCCGTACTCGAACCCTTACCGTCTTGTAAAGTCATCAGGTGATCAAAAAGACTTGCAAAATGATTTAGATAAGATATCTGTATGGTGCGAAAAGTGGCAACTGACCCTAAAAAAGAAGTTGTGAAGTTATTCATATGAGTACTAAAAGAAATCCGCTACATTTCGATTAGGCGATAATTCACACAAATCTGAAGGCTGCAAATTCAACTAAATACTTAGGGATTACAATTACAAATAATCTATGCTGGAACGATCAGATAGATGTCTTGGGTAGAGCAAACCAAAGACTCTGATTCACTGGCAGAACACTTAGAAGATGCAACACGTCTATTAATAAAGAGACTGCTTACACCACGCTTGTCCGCCCTATTCTGGAGTACTGCTGTGCGGTGTGGGATCCGCATCAGATGGGACTGACGGATGACATCGAAAAAGTTCAAAGAAGGGCGGTTCGTTTTGTACTGTCGTGAAATAATGGATATAATGCCACAGTCATTATACGTGTATTGAAATGGCAATCATTAAAACAATGGCGTTTTTCGTTGCGACGGGATCTTCTCATGAAATTTCAATCACCAGTTTTCTCTTCCGAATGCGAAGACATTCTGTTGGCAGCCACCAACATAGGGAGAAATGATCATCACGATAAAATAAGAGAAATCAGGGCTCGCACAGAAAAATTTAAGTGCTCGTTTTTGCCGCGTGTCGTTAGAGAGTGGACCGGTAGAGAGACAGCTTGAAGGTGGTTCACTGAACCCTCTGTCAGGCACTTTATTGTCAATAGCAGAGTAATCACGTAGATGTAGATGTAGAAAGCCAAAGTTCCTCACCGTGTCCTAACGAATATGTTCGCCGTACGTCCCAAATTGACTTCTGCAATTATTTCAAGCACTGCAGCTTGTCTGCTAGCAGTGGCAACTCTACGCAAAAGCCACTGCTCTCGGTCTTTAAGTGAAGGCTTTCGGCCACGCCAATGCACTGGCCTTTTGTACCCAGTGTACGTGATTCTACCACCGTCTGTATACGTATGTATCGCTCTCCCAAGGCTTTTTTCACCTCAGTGTAACATTCCCCCAGCGTACTCCCGAAATTATCTTTGCATCTGTCAATTTTAATCCGACGAGAACAGCCTTGCGGAGGTGACCAGACCGGGGAAGAGTGCGCCGAAACCGGAATGACCAACCCGACGGCAGTGCATACGGTTCGGATGATCTCTAGCTACGCGCCCCAGGGCACTGAGCAAGCGGCCCGCCACTGTAGCAGTGCGGCTATTTCTGCCGCAGCCGCAGCCGCCGGCGTGCCTCCAGCTGCCGGCCTATCCGGCACGTGGCCCGGCACCGCGACTACGCGTCGCCGCCGTGATTAACGCGTGTAACGGGATTGCGCCGGCCGGCGGCCAGCCTTAATTCACTTAGCGCCGCTGCACGCGCGCCGCCTCGTCCCGCGCCCCGCCGTCCTGCTTTACATTCGTCTCCAAACAGCTGCTCCACAGTTAAGGCGGTTCCTCAATTAAGCGCATTTGCAAGATGCAAATACAGCCGGTACTCACGGACTGGAGTGTACATAGTCCAAGTCTCGCCGGGCTGCGACGTTGGGAGCCAACACTCGGCTACGCTGCTGGCCACTGAAACTGCAGCACCGTGAGGTGGTATCTAACAAACGGCAAACTGGCACGTGGAGTACTACGTGCTCGGATATGCAAATAGTATTCCAGCGCAACAGCACGAAGTGTGTTGCAGCAATAGCATCTACGTCATATGTAACTATAAGGAAAGATAACGCAGCAGCTTTTTATTAAAATACTGCATTTTAATATTGGTAGTTTGTGAAAAGATAACGTTATCCAATGTCATAAAAGGATAAATGTCCATCAGTACGTGTCAGACAGTGGCAGGATGATGGCCTATCGAGAGTGCAGTTTATGTTTCCGCTATATTTCTTTTCGCATTGGTGGGCATCCCCAGATTGCCATGAGAATGTGGCATTCGTGGGTTCGGAACGGCCGTACTCACAAGGAGAGGTCCCCAGCGGTGTGACCCACTTTTTTAAATCATCTATAAGGTAATATAGATTAAGATCTCAGTTCACTCTGCAGCCATTCACTCTGGTCGGAACTCGTTCACGAGTAGTCGACGGAAAAAAAAAGTTTGGAATTTTGTGTGAAGTTCAATAACTTTAAAAATATAGTGCAATACGGACTGCTGAGGTAGCGTAGAGGATAGGGTAAGACTCTCACGCGCAGTATGTTATCGGCTCGAACATCGTAAGGTGTTTCAACATTATTTATTTTAAAATCTTTATCCAAAATACTTTAATCATAATTTTTATTCAATTCTTTGATTTAAATGCAATTTTTATTTCTGTTCCTCTTACGAAGTAAAGTCAAGTGCCGGAACGCCAGTATCGAACGAGAGAGCAGAGAGGGCAGTGAAGAAGACGTCAGCCAATCGCACGCTGACCGACCACTCTCCAGGACGGCAACGCGACAGCAGCGGCCTCTGGGCGAAGAGGACATAAGCTCTGCGCCCAACTGGCCGCGGCCCAGTTCAAGAATAGCATCAGGACTAGTCATTTCGTTTCTACTATGTATCATTGTCTGTCGCCCTGTGCTTGAGGCACATCTGTGTAGATGCAAAGTTAAGTATATTAATAATTTGTATTTGTAATAAAATTCATTAAGATCGTTCGTTTGAATGTTGATTAGCGATCCGAGGTAGAAGGTTTCCTTGACATCCCATAATTGACAAGTAGGTATTATTCAACATTTGTTCATCCCATCCTCGTCGCCAAATGTTGAATCCTGCCTAATCGTTCAATGTGGGGTGTCTAGGAAACCTGCTTTCTCGGACAACAATTCAAGCAAATCGTATTAATGACTTTAACTAAAAAAATGAGCAATTTCAATACTTAACTTTTTGTCACACAGATGTCTCGCAAGAAAATCAATCAAGTTTTTCCAGTATAACAATTCCAAACTCTGATAAACAGAGGGTTCGGGCGAAGTAATGGGCTTTGGCGCTTCTATGCAAGTCGGGAGGCTGCTGTTCTACTGGTCCGCGACCAGTCGGGCACGGCGTTATGTCTTCTTCGCATAGAGGCCGCTGCTGTTGCGTTGTCCTCCTGGAGAGGGTTCGGTCAGCGTGCCACTGGCTGACGTCTTCTTCACAGCCCTCTCTGCTCTCTCGTTCCCGACTTGTGTGCCGGACCTTGACTTTACGCCGTAACAGTTCCTTTATCACCTAATTTAAATCATTGTATCAACATTTCCGTTTGCTCTAGTTTCTGTTCTAATCATTCATTTTCACTTCGAATCTTTGTTACGTGATTTTAATTAATTTTATGCATTAATTTCGATTTCATTTCTTTCGTTTTATCATCCTATATTTTCATCCACGATATTGCGTTCATTATTTCTTGAATTTTATTTTACTCATAATCTCTTCCCACGTTTAAATCTTCATCTGCGTCTGAAATAATAATAGTATATCCTTTGCAGTATTAAATAAGTGTCGCACGCGAGAGCTGATACCAAGACGTGTTGTTGTTGTTGTTGTTGTTGTTGTGGTCTTCAGTCCAGAGACTGGTTTTATGCAGCTCTCCATGCTACTCTATCCTGTGCAAGCTTCTTCATCTCCCAGTACCTACTGCAACCTACACCCTTCTGAATCTGTTCAGTGTATTCATCTCTTGGTCTCCCTCTAGGATTTTTACCCTCCGCACTGCCCTCAAATACTAAAACTATTTATCGTCCATGTTTCACTTCCACACATGGCTACACTCCCTACAAATACTTTCAGAAACGACTTCCTGACACTTAAATCTATATCCGATGTTAACAAATTTCTCTTCTTTTGAAACGCTTTCCTTGCCATTGCCAGTCTAGATCTCTAGTCTATACTTCGACCATCATCAGTTATTTTACTCCCCAAATAGCAAAACTCCTTTACCACTTCAAGTGTCTCATTTCCTAATCTAATTCCTTCAGCATCACCCGACTTAATTCGACTACACTGCATTATCCTCGTATGGCATTATTTGATGTTCATCTTATACCCTCGTTTCAAGACACTGTCCATTCCGTTAAACTGCTCTTCCTAGTCCTTTGCTGTCTCTGACAGAATTACAATGTCATCGGCGAACCTCAAAAGTTTTTATTTTTTCTCCGTGGATTTTAATTCCTACTCCGAATTTTTCTTTTGTTTCCTTTACTGCTTGCTCAGTATACAGATTGAATAACATCGGGGAGAGGCTACAACCCTGTCTCACTCCCTTCCAAACCACTGCTTCCCTTTCGTATCCCTCGACTCTTATAACTGCCATCTGCTTCCTGTACAAATTGTAACTAGTCTTTTGCTCCCTGTATTTTACCCCTGCCACCTTCAGAATTTGAAAGACAGTATTCCAGTTAACATTGTCAAAAGGTTTCTCTAAGTCTACATATGCTAGAAACATAGGTTTGCCTTTTCTTAATCTACACTCCTGGAAATTGAAATAAGAACACCGTGAATTCATTGTCCCAGGAAGGGGAAACTTTATTGACACATTCCTGGGGTCAGATACATCACATGATCACACTGACAGAACCACAGGCACATAGACACAGGCAACAGAGCATGCACAATGTCGGCACTAGTACAGTGCATATCCACCTTTCGCAGCAATGCAGGCTGCTATTCTCCCATGGAGACGATCGTAGAGATGCTGGATGTAGTCCTGTGGAACGGCTTGCCATGCCATTTCCACCTGGCGCCTCAGTTGGACCAGCGTTCGTGCTGGACGTGCAGACCGCGTGAGACGACGCTTCATCCAGTCCCAAACATGATCAATGGGGGACAGATCCGGAGATCTTGCTGGCCAGGGTAGTTGGCTTACACTTTCTAGAGCACGTTGGGTGGCACGGGATACATGCGGACGTGCATTGTCCTGTTGGAACAGCAAGTTCCCTTGCCGGTCTAGGAATGGTAGAACGATGGGTTCGATGGCGGTTTGGATGTACCGTGCACTATTCAGTGTACCCTCGACGGTCACCAGAGGTGTACGGCCAGTGTAGGAGATCGCTCCCCACACCATGATGCCGGGTGTTGGCCCTGTGTGCCTCGGTCGTATGCAGTCCTGACTGTGGCGCTCACCTGCACGGCGCCAAACACGCATACGACCATCATTGGCACCAAGGCAGAAGCGACTCTCATCGCTGAAGATGACTCGTCTCCATTCGTCCCTCCATTCACGCCTGTCGCGACACCACTGGAGGCGGGCTGCACGATGTTGGGGCGTGAGCGGAAGACGGCCTAACGGTGTGCGGGACCGTATCCCAGCTTCATGGAGACGGTTGCGAATGGTCCTCGCCGGTACCCCAGGAGCAACAGTGACCCTAATTTGCTGGGAAGTGGCGGTGCGGTCCCCTACGGCACTGCGTAGGATCCTACGGTCTTGGCGTGCATCCGTGCGTCGCTGCGGTCCGGTCCCAGGTCGACGGGCACGTGCACCTTCCGCCGACCACTGGCGACAACATCGATGTACTGTGGAGACCTGACGCCCCACGTGTTGAGCAATTCGGCGGTACGTCCACCCGGCCTCCCGCATGCCCACTATACGCCCTCGCTCAAAGTCCGTCAACTGCACATACGGTTCACTTCCACGCTGTCGCGACATGCTACCAGTGTTAAAGACTGCGATGGAGCTCCGTATGCCACGGCAAACTGGCTGACACTGACGGCGGCGGTGCACAAATGCTGCGCAGCTAGCGCCATTCGACGGCCAACACCGCGGTTCCTGGTGTGTCCGCTGTGCCGTGTGTGTGATCATTGCTTGTACAGCCCTCTCGCAGTGTCCGGAGCAAGTATGGTGGGTCTGGCACACCGGTGTCAATGTGTTCTTTTTTCCATTTCCAGGAGTGTATTTTCTAAGATAAGTCGTAGGATCAGCATTCCCTGACGCCAGACGTGATAGTCCACTTAATTTATAAGAAATCATTATCTATATATTTCGCACTACTATAACAAAATACAAGAGAGTGATTATGAAATCCGTCTGGTAGCAAACACAATTTTTACTTCTTTTTAACCAGTCCTGTTTTGCATGAAGTTAAACCAGCGTCGCTGGGTTCTTTCATGTTAACGCAAGCTTTTTCTTGTGACTTCGTTCATTCTACATGTTAGCTGTTTTTCTTTCACATTTTGTGATTTTTTCAGGTTTCCGCCTTATATTCACTGTGAAACTGAACTTTTAAATTTGCGCTCTTTCCCGGACATGATAAACATGTGTTTGCTCAAGGTGGAACCAATCCAAAAACAAATTTAACTGCAAGGAAACGAGGACAAATACGTGAGCTTCAACCCCGAGAAAAATTATTATCCAACTGGAAGACGATATGTGATATATAATGAAAGGTAGGACATCTGGGAACCAGTAGCATATGTCACTGAAAACCATAGCGTGAGAATATGCTTTCATAAAACAAGCATGCTGTGCCCTAATACCCGCATACAGATGACAGTTTTCATTTAATATTAATTTCAATTTTACGACTTCGGTAACGTATTCAGTTTTTATTGTACAAATTTATTTTGTTATGTAATTTTTTTCTCTTTTTGTGGTTGTAGTAGCAGTTGTAAGGCTTGCTTTTGCTTCTAGGTAGCAAAACAGTGATACGACAGCAAATAAATGAATAAATAAATAGTAATAAAAATAGTGTTAAAGGAATGTGTTACAGAAAACCATTCAAGTTTCTCTTCATAAGTCTGTGTTAATAACTCAGATTTCTTAGTTCTGCGGAAAGCCTAGTGGAACCCGAACGTGCACAACTTTTTGTGTGTAAGCAAAATGAGATAAAAGAAATTATTCAGGTAGTGAAGGGAGACGAAAATTTAATATTCATGGATGACTGGAATTCAAGAGTAGGAAAAGGGAGAGAAGGAAACATAGTAGGTGAATATGGATTGGGGCTAAGAAATGAAAGAGGAAACCGCCTGGTAGAATTTTGCGCAATCATAGCTAACATTTCGTTTAAGAGTCAGTTATTTTGCTCCCCAAATAGCAAAACTCCTTTACTACTTTAAGTGACTCATTTCCTAATCTAATTCCCTCAGCATCACCCGACCTAATTCGACTACATTCCATTATCCTCGTTTTGCTTTTGTTGGTGTTCGTCTTATACCCTCCTTTCAAGACACTGTCCATTCCGTTCAACTGCTCTTCCTAGTCCTTTGCTGTCTTTGACAGAATTACAATCTCTCGACGAACCTCAAAGTTTTTATTGCCTCTCCGTGGATTTTAATACCTACTCCGAACTTTTCTTTTGTTTCCTTTATTGCTTGCTTAATATACATTTCCTTTATTGCTTGCTCAATATACAGATTGAATAATATCGGGGATAGGTTACAACCCTGTCTGACTCCCTTCCCAACCACTGCTTCCCTTTCATGTCCCTCGACTCTGATAACTGCCATCTGGTTTCTGTACAAATTGTAAATCGCCTTTCGATCTCTGTATTTTACCCGTGCTACCTTCAGAATTTGAAAGACAGTATTCCAATCAACATTGTCAAAAGCTTACTCTAAGTCTACAAACGCTAGAAACGTAGGTTTGCCTTTCTTTAATGTTTCTTCTAAGATAAGTCGTAGGGTAAGTATTGCCTCACGTGTTCCAACATTTCTACGGAATCCAAACTGATTTTCCCCGAGATCGGCTTATACCAGTTTTTCCATTTGTCTGTAAAGAATTCGCGTTAGTAGTTTGCAGCTGTGACTTATTAAACTGATAGTTCGGTAATTTTCACATCTGTCAACACCTGATTTCTTTGGGATTGTGACTATTATATTCTTCTTGAAGTGTGAGGGTATTTCGCCTGTCTCATACATCTTGCTCACCAGATGGTAGAGTTTTGTTAGGACTGGCTCTCCCAAGGCTGTCAGTAGCTCTAATGCAATTTTGTCTACTCTGTACAACCTCTGGTTTAGTCATTTTATCCAGTTTCTTCAGCTTTAATCTACAGTTCATAACCAATAGATTGTGGTCAGAGTCCACATCTGCTCCTGGAAACATCTTACAATTTAAAACCTGGTTCCTAAATCTCTATCTTACCATTATATAATATGTCTGATACCTTTGTAGCATATCCAGGGTTCTTCCATATATACAATCTTCTTTTTCCCTCCACGTAAGAAGCTTGCACAGGATAGAGTAGCATGGAGAGCTGCATCAAACCCGTCTCAGGACTGAAGACCATAACAACAACAGCAAAATAAAATGTTATCCAAGCGTAACTGGCTATACACAGATAGTAAAAACAACTAGAATTAAAAGACCTAGACTTGAATAACTAAATGGCATCTCAAATACCTACAGAGTGCAATTACATTGGAAAACGCCGAATCTTGAAGTTAATACTAATAAGTGAAGCATCACGAAAACACAAAGTTGTGTGTCAGGCGAGAATCGTGCAAATGGAAGGATGAGCTCAATAAAACCCCTGGTCTATGAGCTCACAATGTTCACTATTTCTAACCCTGTAGCGACGTATAATAAGGAAATCATCGCCTTTAAGGCGCTGACTGCACGTGTATCCTCGTAAATAGATCAATATTTGCGACCCCTGTTTACCAGTCGCGGAAACGAGCGGCGACCGTCCGGACGTCAGCAAGTGTCCTCAAGTCTAAGTTTATACTTCCCTCTCGCGATCTGACAAACACATCACCCTCTACCTACGAAGACAGCTCGGCCTCAAGTAAACAGCTGATCGCTTGTGAAAGTGATCCTTCTTCTAAGAGAAAATTAACTACGAAAATTCATCTAGCACACACAATTGCTAAAGTTTGTTCTTCTCTTCGAAAAGCTCTCCTCCTGTGCTTGACTTACTGCGTTTACATAGGCTCCCAAATCCGGTTTTCCTTAAACCGATTTCCCGACTTCTAGTTGGTCATGTAAACACTTCAATATCGATTCTGGAAATGAGGTTCTGGCCACCAGATTTCAGCTTCCAAAATCGGTTTTCCCTCCAGGTAAACGCTCTGTCCGATTTAATTTATGGGTTGCTTCGTTGTTATTTGCTTTTTAAAATGTTCCTTAATGTGAGCAAAGTGATTTTGTATGGAGTTACGGGAAAATAGAGAAGTATTGACCTTGTCAGAACCTTATTCATTTCCTTCCTTTAAATGATCGGAAGCAAATTTTACATTGATTAGATGGAAAGAGATATATGAATACTGTTATATTTATCAAGTCAGCAATATCGAATTGCTTGGCAACAGCTTTACAACTTGCGTAGCTGGGTTATAAATTGCTGTACCGACTCACGCTTATAATGTCAAACGCACATACACACAGTCAATGGCTGGTGAAGAAATATTCGCTAACTCTGTGCTTAAGATTAAGAATGTGTCTTTTCTTATCAAGAAATGTTCTGTTCATCGGAAATACCTAAAACACTGAAGTGCCGTAATATTCTACAAGTGATCGCCTTGGACATTTTTCACAATACGCGTGATCTAGGCGGGTGTAATAAAAGTGTCTCACAGATCAACTTCCAAGGCTGGATAAGATTTTTAGCATCTTTTCTTGAACGAACTCCTGCTCTTCTTTATGAGATCTATTGCAGGTAAAAGGAAACGGTACTCTCTCTTTATTAAAAATATTACGAAGGTAATGATGCTATGACTTCATCTTGTTGACGAATTCGAAACAGCCGACTCACAAACGCTGACAATCGGAACGGATATTTGATCTGGCTAGCAAAATCGATTCAGCGGTTGGGCCTAATTGATTTCTGAAATTCGTTTTTCGGCTTCCGCAAGTTGTGTCACTTGTCAAAGCGGTAAATGAGTCGAGACTTCATAAAATAATATTAATTTAAATTGAATAACCAAAAATTATAGACGAGAGTTGAACATAGCTTGTAGTACTGATAGAATAAAAAGAAAGAAATCGATGATTGAAATTTCATAACCGTAAATGATCTCTAGCTTTGTAGATTCAGCTATGCTCATCACTCAAAGCCTGTAGTCGTCACTGCATGAAATGAGGCTCTGTCAATGTTCCCTGGAAATCTCCCTGCACGCAGTTTGTACCCAAGCTCACTAAGCATCATCACTGATTGCGTGAGAACCGTTACGAACAAGTTTACGGCGAACCATAACCGAGGCGTGTTCAATACGCGACACGTCAAGTGCACGAACAGCCAATGGAAACGACGGTAGCACTAACTCCTCAAAGAAATTTCCCCCCTTTTTTCGTCACATATGGCTCAGCATTATCCTACTGAGGTACGTCATATGGAGTTGCCTTAAGGCACTCCTGGCCCTAAAATTTCCCTGATGTAGCATTTGCTGTTTATGCTCCGTCAGCTGCGACTGTCAATGTGACAGTAATAAGTCAATGTGACAGTAATAACGAAATCCAATTTTGCAGTTTGATTGTGGTAAGTGCTAGTCGAACAAATAAAATTCTCAACTTAGGTTCCTGGCATGGTCAGTATCTGACCTATTTGAACTATTAACACAGTACATTTCTAAATGAAACCACAGCTCAATGCGCAAACCAATCAACTTGTTGAAAAGACGAAACGTCTCTCGTTCTCCATTCCCCCCCCCCCCCTCCCCCCAACGTTAGCTTCCTATCTTTAGTCATTTCGTTAATTACTACAGTGTTCGCGATTAAATTACGGTGAGTTGAGAGCTGAACGTGTGAAAACCGTCTTACATCTTTCCTCTATTCTCATTTATCCGTTTAACTGATTACGACGTTAGTTTTCGTGTATTTTCGTCCGTAAAGACAGAGCGCTCAGGTAATTCGCGACTTTCATTGTTAAGTTTGCTGCGCCTGGGGTGACCTCGCTTGGCACCTGTAGCCCTCACCCTTGTTCCGAAAGGGAGTGCAGGTCTTAACCCTCCGGCCTCTCAGTCTCTCTCTTAAACTATCCAATGTCTCGATATGCCACATTCTGGATGAAGCATTACCCACGTGTGGCGAGTGCTACGGCCAGGTTGTGCTGGTTGTTTTACTGAATCGTTATCTCTCATGGGACGCTAAGGAAGAGGATATGTGAGCCACCGTATGCGCCAAAACATATGAAAAAATCACCGTAAAAAAAAAAACATCCTTTCGCGAAATGTGTTTTTGGTAAGGACCGCAAATAAATTAAAAGTGAAACTATAACTCATTAATAACATGCTAGAAAACAATTCCCTGGGCATAAGTTGCCCGATTTTTGCCTTCCAGAAGCGTTACCTCCGCTCTCTTTGCAGTTTCGGACTCTAGTGTGGTCTAGGGTGATTCTCATTGCTGCGCTCCTTTTGTTGCATTTTCTGGTTCAGTGTGGCAGCCTGGCAACGTGAATTTAAATCAGTAATGCTGATCAACTCCACAATCGACTTAAATGACAACACGCAACTAAACAATTCCAAATCAGAGTCCAGGAGTTGTTAATCGGAGTGACGAAAGCTTAGGCGAGAGACGAGCCGCTGATTCACTTTTTTTTCCTTTTTTATCTGGTCCCCACGAAGGGGTGAGCTGGTAGCAGACGAAATCATTCTTCAGGTACAGTGTTTATATGTTCAGCAAATATTTTAAAACATATAAAAAGCATTAATGATTTTTAACATATTTTGCTGGACAAATTATATAGTTTTTTAAAGTTTTCAGATAATTTTATTTTACAGTTAAAATATAATCACTGATGAAATGATGCTGCTTTGCTACAATTGTGATGCTGGTGGTGTATGAAAATAATCTAGTTCATGATGGAGGTGGAATGATGGGTATGACAATGGGCCCTTGCGGTACCGCAAGTAACGACTAGGCCTACGGAGTAAGTGGGAGGAAACAAAGTGAAAGGATGGTGTGGGGTGCGGCGTTCTAACTAGGGCTGGAAAGAAGGGTGTATCTGGAGCCGAATTTCATCACTGGGTAGTGAAAGTTGGTCAAAGCTGAGGCAAGAGAGCGTAGTTAGACCATGAAGGTTCGTGAGAGGTGCTACGTGGTTTCTGGCCTATCCGCTGGTCGGGTATTTATTTCCTGCAACGCCCATCTCAATACAACGTGTTTGGCACCGTCCCTGTTGTGCCACCAGCCGTAGGTGGAACTATGTGCCACTCTCCGACTCTGACTACATATGGAGTAGCGGGATATTGGAATAATCGCGTTAATTAAACTCATTCAAATTACTGACAGACAGCTCACATTGAGTGTGCTCGTGCTGATATCATAGATATCATAGATATAGATCACAGGCCTGAAATGTTTCCCGAGCGTGAAGGAGTGACGTCCCCGACACGAATCCGCCTGGCGGATTAATGTCGAGGTCCAGTGTGCCGGTGAGTCTGTGGATGGTTTTTAAGGCGGTTTACCATCTACCTCGGCGAATGCGGACTGGTTCCCCTTATTCAGCCTCAGCTACACTGTGTCGGCGATTTCTGCGCATACACCGTTTCGACATACGCGTACACCATAATTATTCTACCACGCAAACATTTGGAGTTTTACACTCGCCTGGTAAGAGACGTTCCCAGTGCGCCGGGGAGGTCCCCTGGGGGCCGAACCACACAATAACCCTGGGTTCGGTGTGAGGCGGCGGTGGGGTGGGTGGACTGCTGTCAGAGACTTCACAGGACTGTTATTAGTAAGCCTAAATAAATAGCAAAAGTACAGCGGAGATCAAAGTGGAGGTATTAGTAACAGTAGTAGTTTCATTCTTCCACAGACCACTTCATAAGAATAGTTCAGATGCCTCACAATTACATTTAAAAAAATGTGATAAATAGTCGGGCATGGCCTTATAGTAAGAAGCATTCTGCGATTTACGTTAATCACGGGAACCATAAATTAGGATGGCTTGATTGCATTAATACCAGAGCCAGTTCGTGAACATTTTTTCCACACAAGCGGTCAATCATTAGACACCCACCCATCCCTTCCCTCCCTAATTCATACATTAGCTGCCATTCCTTTGGCTCTTGAGAAGACTGTTAAAAATAAATCTAAATCCAAAGAGCTTGGAAATGGGTTGTTTTCGCTAGTAATTCTGGTACAGCTTGTGAACAACTTTTGCGCTAGGGCGCCTTTGGCGCCTTCTCAAATTGATGTTCCAGGCGGCCGGCCTGAAATCGGCCCTGGTTGGAACATCTCTCTTCCCAATACAAAGCCAGTCATTTTAAAACAAACCGTCGTTCGGTGTATCACTTAGAACAATACTGCTCTGTTAATACGGGGGCCACTCGAAAAGAAATGCGCCTATTTTTGTAAAAATACAGTTTTCATTCTGCATGTGTGAATATTTTACAGTGTGTAGATACATCCTTCCCGCTTGTTTTCAAACTTAGTTCAACCTGTTCCCGTGAGTGGCGCCGTCACAGCATGCCTTCAAGATGGCTGCTACACTTGACGTTCGGCAGAAGCAACGTGCTGTCATAGAATTCCTGTGCTGTGAAAACGAGGCAGTGGGAAACATCCACAAGAGGTTGAAAAATGTGTATGGAGATGCTGCTGCCGATCGCAGTACAGTTAGTCGGTGGGCAAGCAGGTTACGTGAGGAAAGCGGGCACGGCAATATTGAGGATTGTGCTCGCAGCGGCAGGCTTCGTACTGCACACTCTCCAGACAATGTGCAGAGAGTTAACGAATTGGTGACTGCTGACAGACGCATTACAGTGAACGAATTGTCACGCTACGTTGGGACAGGCGAAGGAAGTGTTTACAGCATACTGAAAGTGTTGGCGTTAAAAAATGTTTGTGCCAGGTTGGTTTCCAGGATGTTGACAGTAGCTCATAAAGGAACAAGAAAAACGGTATGCAGCGAACATTTCGAAGAATACGAGAATGGTGGAGATGAATTTCTTGGAAGAATTGTGACAGGGGATGAAACATGGCTCCATCTTTTTTCACCAGACACGAAGAGGTAAGCAATGGAGCGGCATCATGCAAATTCACCCAAGAAAAAAAATTCAAAACCACATCTGCTGGAAAAGTTATGGTTACGGTGATTTTCGATTCCGAAGGTCTCTTGCTTCTGGGCAACATGCGAAGTGGAACCTCCATAAATTCTGATGCATATGTGACGACACTGAAGAAACTTGAAGCTCGACTGAGTCGTGTTCGACCACGTCAGGAAAAGCAGGATGTTTTGCTGTTGCACGACAATGCACGGCCACATGTCGGTCAAAAAAACAATGGAAGCGATCACAAAACTCGAATGGACAACACTGAAACACCCGCCATACACTACTGACCCGGCTCTTTGGTAAACTGGAAGACTCTCTTCGTGGAACAAGGTTTGAAGATGATGACTCCCTTGTGCACGCTGCCAAACAGTGACTCCAACAGGTTGGTCCAGAATTTTACCGTGCGGGTACACAGGCGCTGGTTCCATGATGGCTTAAGGCAGTTGAGAGGGGTGGAAATTATGTGGAGAAATGAAAATATTGTTCCTAAAGGATGTATCTATACACTGTAAAACTTTCAAACATGTAGAATAAAAGATGGATTTTATAAAAATGCTGTGCATTTATTTTGGAGTGACCTCCATACATTCTTCCAAAGAAGTTATATATAATGTAAAATATTAATATATAATGCAAAATGCTAGTGGTACACCGTTTAATTCTCAACACCTATCACTGTACATGTTATAGACCAAAAATTAAACTGCGTAAGAACATGCCTCGGAAAACCCATCGGTACTGACCGACCGTCGTGTCATCCTCACAATCACTGGATACAGATATGGAGGAGCATGTGGTCAGTACGCCGCTCTCCCCGCTCTTGTCAGTTTTCGTGATCTAAGTCGCTACTTTTGAATCAAGAAATCCTTCAAGGCGACAGAGACGCCATCGTCAGCATTTCGCTGAGTTTTAACGAGGTCGCGTAGAAGGACTACGGAAAGCTACGAATCCCTTCTGCGATACTGCAGAATGGCTTGGAAGGAATATAGCCACTGTACATGACTGTTGGCACTGGTGATCACAAGAATGTACGGTCGAAATGAGACCGGGCTCCCGAGAGAGAAGACTATCGTATTCGGCGCATAGCCCTGGCCCATCGTAGCGCATCTGCAGCAGCAATCTGACCAGCAGCTGGCGTCACAGTGACACAACAAAATGTCACAAATCGGTTACTTCCAGGACAGCTCCGAGCTAGACGCCCTGTAGAGTGCATTCCACTGACCCCTTAACCCCCCTCATTTAGGGCTTTAGTGGTGTCAATCGAGAGCTCATTGTAGGGCGAAGTGGACATCTCTTGTGTTTTTTGATGAAAGCTGATGTTGTCTCGGTGCCAGTGATGGCCGTGTGTTGGTTAGAAGGCGGCCAGTGGAGGGCCTGCAGCCAACTTGTCTGTGCGCTACAAACACTGGACCTGGAGTTACGATCTGGAGTGCGATTTCGTATGACAGCTCTCGTGGTTATCTCACGTATCTCGACTAAAAATTTGTACGTCGGTCTGATGATTCGACCTGTTGAGCTGCCATTCATGAACACCATTCCAGGGAGTGTTTTCCAAGAGGATGCTCTACAGAGTGTCAACAAGTTGCTTTCGCCTGCTGGATCATCAGCTCTATCTTCAATCCAGAATATATGGATCATCATCGGACAACTCTAGCGTCATCCACAAACACCATTAACAGTCCCTGTATTGGCCGACCAAGTGCAACAGGCATAGAACTCCATACCGCAAAGTGACATCCGGCACCTGTACAACACAATGCAGTCACGCTTGCATGCTTGGATTCAACATTCTGTCGGTTACATCGATTATTAACGTACCAGCATTTCACATTTACAATGGCTTATTTCGCACATCCTTTAACCTGTGAGTTTGCAATATTAATCGCTTAAATATGTTACCTAGGCAAAAGTATTCCCGAAACTTCATTACTCTACGTTAATTATTTTTTTGGTGTTGTGATTTTGTTTCCGTCAATTGCATTAACTGGCACTTCTATAGCTACGAGAGCTGTACAGTATGGTGACTGGTGGCTCTCTTTTATCCCGACAAGGTTCCTTTCAGACCTATAATATGGCAAACACATTTGACTGAATCTATTTATCTACAGTTACCATAGGGAACAAACGACAAGAAAGTGGGAGACGACATACGATGGTTTCCATTCGTTTCTCGACACCAATCACTGTGCACACTACTTACATTACAAGCACACTGTCAGCGAACATCAAGAATACTGTTCGATTACACTATCGGCAATAAATCACTGGAAACAGTATCTATCGAAAAACCCATAGTAATAACTAGCGGCAAAGACATAAAATGGAATGAGCACATAAAACAAATTGTAGGAAAACAGATGCGAAGCTGAAATTCATTGGAAGGGTCTCAAGGAAATGTAACTCATCCACGAAAGAAATGGCCTGAAAAGCATGTGACCGATTCTAGAGTATTACTCATCTGTCTCTGGCAATTATCATGTTGTGTTAATAGAGTAGATGGGGAAGATACAACGAAGAGAGCAACATTTAATCATGAGATCTTTTAAATGGCGCGAGAATATTACGGTGTTAGTCGAAAAACTCGGTACGCGGATGCTACAAGACAGGCATTGTGTGTCACAGAGATTTACTGTTGACATTCCGAGAGTTAGTTAGTTAGTTAGTTTTTTACATGTTCCATAGATCATTTGAATGAGTCTTCTATTGAAATGATTTAGAACGAGTCAGTTTACAAGGTACGTATAAATGATTATTGTTAATATTAATGAGTGCATTATTTATTGGTCCTAATCATGCAACCACATTAGAAACGAGGTGTGTTTCTTTTTTTACAGACTACCAGTTTTAAAAGAGAAATGCTTCCGTGGAATGGAAGGAGTTGTTTAGACGAAATGATTTTAAGTTAGAGATATAACTCGCTTTGCTACCTGTCGGACATTTTATGTTAATTGGCAAATGATCAAAAATTTTTGTTGCTGCACGCTAAACTCCTTTCTGAGCCTATCTTTAGTAACGGGTAAACAACGTCATTTTTTGGTCTAGAGTCGTGGGTAAGTGCCTCACTGTTCTTCTCAAAATCGTGATGGATTATTTATGAGGAATTTCATTAGCAATATATGTATCGTGACGGTGCAGTTAAAATGTCTAACTCCTTGAAGAGGTATTTACATGACAACCACGGGTCAACACCAGATATTATTGCTAATGCTCGCTTTTGTTCAGTCAATACTTTTTTTCTAAGTTGTGACATACCCCAGAAATTTATTCCGTAAAACACGATTAAGGGGAAACAGTCAGGAAGTTAATTTGTTGGTTTCCAAAACTCGCAATTATACGATGAACAAATGCAGCTGGAATTAATCTTTTGAGGAGGACATTAATATGATTCTTCCAATTCAAGTATTCAGTCACATGTACACCCAAAAATTTGGAGCATTCTACCCCATTTACTGACTCCTGTTCACGTGCTTCATCAATTGTTGGTATGACTATTTATTATACGGAATTCCATATTGCGTTCTCTGAAAATTACAGGAGATTCCGTTTTCTGAGAACCGCTTAATAATCCTTTGAATGACATCATTAACAATCTCTTGTGTTGCGTCCTCTGTAATGGGATTTATTGTAGCAGTAGTATCGTCTGAAAAGGTGCAAATTCTGCTTGTTGAATACTGAGTGGAAGATCATTCACATTGGAGAAGAGTTGACCCAAAACTGAAACCTGAAGGACTCCCTTTGTAATTCTTCCCCAGTGACTAAAATTTTGTGCTTTTCCAAAACTGTCTGTATTATTCAGCACAACTACGTTGCTGAAAGAGTCCTGAAACAATTACATCCTCGGAAGAGTCACTAACAATTACTTCCTCCCTCAGGACATGTGTCTCCCGAGATGACCGCAAAGAGAAAATCAGAGAAATCAGAGCTAAAGTGGAGATTCGCCATCCTTTGTTCTTCTCGCGTGCTATTTGCGAATGGAAATGGTGCCAGAAGTACTCTCTTTAAGGTGGCTCGTGGAGCGCAGACGTAGACAAAGATGACTATGGCGTTTGGTTTCCGTCTGGTGTACTGCAGCTTCCTATTCGCTCGCCTGAGAAGCTGAATGTATGCTTCTGTGTGTGCCACACTGAACAAAAAGTAAATACACTGAATATATTATATGAAGATCTGCACAAGAACAACGAGAACAGCAGTACGTGAGTGAAGCCAAACTACGACACGAAGTGAGGTCAAGCTTATTACAAGTAAATCTGTGTGTTATTCGGACCTTAATTTAAAGAGTGAAGAAGGAAATCGTTCTAAACGTCAATTTTTTTCAAAATTAGTGTTCTCGTACTCTGTTGTACGGCCCAAGACTTGTTCCAAGTATCAAATCACGGAGAAAATATTTCAAACATTCATTACTGGAAGGTATATGGTCTTTGCCCCAAGTAGCGCTTCCCGCTCCAAGTGTCATGTCTCAAAGTATTTTTTTTCCGCAAGATTTACACAAGATTATAAGGAAGGATAGGAACACAGCAATTATCGCAATCTCATTGGGTTTTATTTGTGGCGTGCGTGCTGTAAGACCTTCGGTACACACACCATCAGATTATTTGACTTGTCGCTCTAACGAAGTAGACGAGTGTCAGCAATACGTCTCGTGGTCTTATCCTGACGTGTTTATCTTCTGCCGTTAGGTCAGACGATAGAAAAGACGCTTGCACTCTTAGAGTAGCAGATTGACGATGACCAACTTTAAACAGAACTTGGTTAATTTTCACACACATTTATTAAAATAATAAAAGGCATAGACATTACGTAACTTGATTCTGGATGCTGTTTACAATTGACAATATGAAGTTCCTTTGGTCTTAGTACGTTAATCTTATTCTCACATATCTCTGATACTTGACAAAGTGTCTATTCATGGCTATGTACAGGAATATGGTAATCTTATAAAGGGGCAGACTGAAACTTGACTATAGACTGGTACAGACTAATGCAGACTGGTACAGACAAATGCAGACGGTCTAATCGGAGGTCTGTAGACTCGTTATAATACGTCGCCCATTCAGGTATCACTGCGCGAGTGTGATCCGCGAGGAGAAAAGGTTCTACGTTAGCAGCAATCTCATTGGCTGCATTACATATTAATACGCGGATCGGCGGAAGCAGAATTTGGCCCGTCTCTAAGGCAGCGTCATATCATAGTGCGGAGACGGACGAGCGCTGCGCCTGCGCTGTTGTGCTTAGCAGGGCGCGCTCTAGTGGGAAAGTTGTGTACGCACTGACTATGCTGAACTATATACACAACATTATTATTCTTGCATATCCAGGTATATATTGTTTCATGGCTCAAAATTTCTGCAGGGGACTTCCAAAGACTTGTTGAGTCCATGCCTCGTGGAGTTGCTGCACTACACCGGGCAGAAGGAGGCTCTACACAATGCTGGAAGATATCCGATGACTTTTGTGTATATGTGTGTGTGTGTGTGTGTGTGTGTGTGTGTGTGTGTGTGTGGTTTGAGGTTTTCGGGCGCTAAACATCATGGTCATGAGGGCCCAAACGCATAGAAACAGGAACACATGTCCGATGACTTCTGTTAACTCGCTGTATTTCTGTACTTGTATTACAACATATAAAATGTAGTGCCTCTGTATGAACAACACTTGGAGCAAAAACTTTCTTATTGCTGCTTAGAACCAGTCAGTTTCCTAGTTGTCACTTAGATCGTCGATAATAAATCATTAAGTTTCTAATTTACCTCATTATTTATTTATTTATTTATTTATTTATATTTGCAGTGATGAGGTGGGCAGCAAAATTCTGTAGTATCAAAATACATTCTCTATTTTTTGGATACGAGTAAGCTATTTACAAAAAGAAATACGTTTTGTTTTGAGATCTGGCACTTGGAGTGTTTTCCTGATCTACGCTTCACCTGATGACAGGTGTTCCCTCTGCTACCAGCGCATCGGCGCTTCGCCGGCGCCGGCGCGGGAAGTGAGCGCTCGTAGCGTGCCGCCGTGAGTCAGGCGGTATTTCTACGGGCGTTTATAGCAAATGACGGCGTCTTATATAATTGGGGGCCCGAGAGCGTCCGGGAATAGCCGGCGGTCCTCGGCCGCACTGTGCCTGCCAATTGAGCCCCCCTCCCCGGTACGTGCCACGTGGACCGCGCTCCCAGCAGGCCGTGTCCGCGCCCGAGCAGCTCAGCTCTTCCCGAGAAAATGTTCCTTCTTGGCGTCCCACCAGGCCCTTGAACGCTATGCACTCCGCCTTGTTTTCCGCATCCGCTTACCATACCCGACATGAATTCTGGAGCAGATTACCCAACTACCATCTCTGTTCCACAACCTACAGAGAGACCCACCGAAGAAAGATTAGTCACAGTTTAAAAGAGAACACTGGTCGGTATGAGGAGCTGTAGATGGTGCAAAACTGGTAACAGGACAGAGAAAGTAAATAAAGAGGCAGCCAGTTTAATGGCAGGTGCTATGAGAACGTTGGAAATCGACGTGCGGGCGGAACCGGGAGAAAGCAGCTCGTCAGACTTGGGACAGCCACAATAGCTTTTTGTAAAAATCTGGGGTTCAGCAGGAATCAAAGGCAACGAATTGGAGCCCTGTATTCAAACAGTGTATGTCCTGCGTACTACAAAGTATAGACAAAGTATTCGAGGCATACACACAGAGACGGTCTGCCTCCCACTACATAATCTGGGGAGGTTATTTATTATTCCAAGTCACATTACTGTAGAACGACATTAGAAGCTAAAGTAGCTTGGAGGAAGGCACCTGACTGGCTGCCACAAACATTGGTTCTTCAAGCCAGTCTGGAGTCGACGCCGCTCAAAACACGACACTTCTTCGTGGGCCCTCATGAGAGGCAGACGCACAAGAATTCATCATTGACGCTCGTGACGGGTGAGAGTAGTGGCGTACAAAACTGGGGATACGTTGTATAAAAATGACCTTTATGTACTGGCTTCCCTTTTCCCTATCCAAGAGCAGTTCGTGGCCTAGTTTTTTCAGTAAGTAATTAGCGTCAGTTGTTTAAAGGACATCATGTTCGCCGTGGACCGCAGAGATCATTTATTTTACAAAGGCAATTTTGACTTTAAGCAAATTATCAAGAGGTACTGCATTGTCTAAGAAATTTATTAGCTTTTATAGTGCCTTTTGATAATGACATTAAGGCCGAAATCTCAGTTGTGAAGTAAATAATCTCTACAGTCAAAGGCGAATACGACTTCTTTTTAAAAAATTCTACGTAACTGTGAACCCCAACCATGACAAATTGACAAATTGTATTGGTGGATCCTAAAAACAAACATTATCATCCCGACTTAGATTTGTTTTTTGTGGGTTCGGACCCGGTGGCTCTTGCTGATGTTTAAAATACTGCGTGCAAAACGTTGTATGTGTCCACTGTGGCCATCCGCGGTGGCGGAGCGGTTCTAGGCGCGTCCTGAACTGCGCGACTGCTATGGTCGCAGGTTAGAATCCTGCCTCGGGCATGGATGTGTGTAATGTCCGTAGGTTAGTTAGGTTTAAGTAGTTCTAAGTTCTAGGGGACTGATGACCTCAGATGTTATGTCCCATAGTGCTCAGAGCCGGTATTTTTTTTTTTTTTTTCCGCTGTGTGACATGTCACGCAGGTGAAAGTATACGTTGGCCACAGATGTTCTTATGCATTATGCAGCAGATTTACGTCCGCTGGATTCTGAAGATCACGAAATCCACACGCACAAGCACAACTCAGTAACGCCATTTCAATTCATAAATTCTACGCACAACATGTACCACCGCTCCCCCCCACCCCACCGCACCTCTCACTGATACAAGTGAAGTGGTGTGTACCTGTACCTGACAGCAATGTCGCCACCATCTATCAAAATCGACTTCGCGCTACACAGCATGTTGACAAAAGTCTTATACTGAGACCTCACGAAATCAGAGTGTGTAGTAAGAGCCTCTAAGATATCGTTCCCCAGGCGCAAATTACTTCCGTGATTTACACGACATGAGCCGCTGCCTGCAGCTACATGTCAGACAACTGACGTTTCTGCTATCAACTGAAATCTGAGGACGAATACCAACGACATCTTTTCATCCTATTGAACGCAAAATTTTTGTGTACTTAAGTACTTGTAGATCATAGGTATAAAACATGCTGCAAAACAGCAGTGAGTGCATGTAATGACGACGGAGATGGATAATGATCACGCACCCTTGTCCCCAAAGTAGACCACAAACAAAGGCTGAATAATACTGAGAGCTGGTGACTCTGGTGGCCAGGGCAGATGCGACATGTCATCCTCGTCTTCACAAAACCGGTCATAGAAGATGCGAGTTGTGTGATCAGGGACCCTGTTGTCTTGGAACACAGCATTCCATTGAACCATGGGATTGACTTGATCAGCCAAAATGGTCACCCAATCCTAGGCAGTAATGCGGCCTTGCGGAGTAGCCATGGGACTCACAGAATACTTCGATATGGCTGCGCAAATCATAACAGAACCGTTGCCATATTTCACTCGGCCAGGAATGGAAATAGTGTGAAGCAAGACTCATACTGTCAAATGAAATTCTACCATTGCTCCATTGTTCAGGTTTTACGACTTCGGCGCTACCATTCCCTGTTACAGCCCCCTCCCCCCCCCCCCCCCCCCCCTGCTATTCCCTGCTTATGGAACTCCCTTTGTGTTGTTTCGGTGCTGGCAGGGTTCGCGAATGAGACATTCAGTTCTGCAGTGAATTCTGCAGCCGTCGTCCTCTTATTTCTTGTCACAACCGTCTTCAATGGCCGTTTGCCACGATCACTCAACACGCAGTTTCGTTCGCGTTGTGATTTAGCGGTTGATGTTTTTCCGCTTCCCCTATATGTGGCAACAATCTTCGTTACGGTACCTCTTCAAACACCAAACATTTCAGCTACCTTGGTTACCGAAGCACCAACCATACGAGCACCATTAATTTGTCCACGTTTGAATCCACTTAGTTCCAAAATAATGCACTTACAATTTCAAAGAACACCGTTCTGATCACAATGGACACTGCAACGCATTGTGGACATAACATAGGGGCCGTTCGTGGTCAAATGAAGCGCAACCTGTAGATTTGGCTAACAACCGCATTTGTGTTCAAGCATGAATTTCTCACTTGTTTTTTTTTTCATATTTTTGTCCAACCTCCGTATGTAGCCACCCGGTTGCACGGAACCGGACTGGTATTACAGTTCGACGAGCATACGTGAAAGAGTGGCAGGAAGGAACTATCATGTGGGGACGTGCCAATGACGCATGATTTTCAACTTAAGTAAAATATAACTACAACAAATCAACCTCAAAGATTTGTTCGTTATTAGGAATAGGTCGTTTCTAACATCGATTTTTAATGTATGACACCACCAACCCATTAGTTATAGTATATATTTCAGTAAATAGTAGGCACCATTACAAAATCCCCAAAGTGAAAGCTGTTTTCTAAAATTCCTCATGATCACAACGACTGAATCCAACTGCTTGAAAATGGATGAATAAATAAACATATTTCATACACTTTAGATAAAATGGTGTCGTCCACATTAACAAAGATTTTAAAATTTTACAACCCGTGTATGTTTAAGAAACGGTTGACCGTTTGCAACGAAACGAATATAGATCGCGGAAGAGGATCCAGCAACTAGAATAGCATTTCCAGAAGCGAACTGGACTGTTACATGAGCAACCAGAAGCAGTACTGATGTCATAACAAAAAGCCTTGAGGCTCGGTATTTGAGAATTCCGCTGCATGCCTAAAAAGTACTAAGCAGAGAGATTCTGCTGCGATCGGAACTTTTGAATATTATCATTAACGTATTGCTTTTGGAATAATTCGAAGTATTACAAGTTGGGTTTTCTTTGAATTCCTCGGGGCAACGTACGCTTCGCGAAAAAACTTACACATTCAGTAACTCATTTTGTTCAGCGTAGTATTTATGAAAGCAAAAGTAAGTAGTGAGAAAATTTTATTACAGCACAACCGCATATTCTGCTGTCATCATATCACCAAAAATCGGCGAAATGATGTACCTAATGTTACTTTGCCATTATTAGAAGGATATGTCACATTTAGCAACCAGTATCACAGGTTGTGTTCTAGTTTATCCGTAAGGTTATAACGTTATATTGTTATTCTTAAACCACACATACCAACAATCAGAGTTCTTGGGTACGGCGTTTCGCTTGAGTCATCTGCTGTACCCCGCGTCATTTGCTGTACGTGCAGCGATTAATAACACACTGCACGCCATGCTCGTTCCGATGCTGTTTTTGACAAGATGTAGTAACTAAGTCCTCTCCAATAGGAGCTTCCTTCTGAGCATTTCCACCCTCTTCTGTTGACACCACATCATTATCACACCACCTGATTTACCTCCAACGAATTAAAATAAATAACTGAAGACTCTCACAAGACAAGCTGTACATCCTGACAGTCTCTTCTGTGTTGCCATCAGACTGAAGAACGCGGTAGCCTTCTCTGCCTAAACATCTATATATACATCTATACACGTACTCCGTAAACCACATTCCCACTAATAGTCGTTTTTTTCTTCCACTCGGAGACAGAGCGAGGGAAAAACGATTATCTATATGGCTCCGCATGAGCCCTAATTCCTCTCATCTTATATTCGTGACGCTCTAGCGAAATGTATTTTGGCGGAAGTAGGATCATTCTACAGTCAGATTCAAATGCCGCTTCTCTATATTTTCTCAGTAGTGTTCCTCGAAAAGAAACAGGGATTCCCAGCTGAATTCCGAAGCATGTCCGTGACATTTTCGTGTTGTTCGAACGTATCTGTAACAAACGTGACAGCCCGTCTCTGAATTGCTTCGATGTCTTCTTTCTAATCTGACTTCGTGCTGATCCCAAAAACTCGACTATTACTCTAGAATAGGTAGCACTAGCACCGTAAATGGGATCTCCTTGACAGATGAACCATACTTTACTAAAATTCTCCCAATAAACCGAAGTCGACCATTCGCCTTCCCTACCACAACCCGCACATGCTCGTTCCATTTCGTATCGCATTGCAGCGTTACGCACAGATATTTAAACGACATCACTTTGTCTAGCGGGACACTACTAATGGTATATCCGAACATAACGGGTTTGTTTTTACTGCTAATCCGCATTAACTTAAACGTATCTACATTTAAAGGCAGCTGCTGCTTCCGCAAACATTCCGACGAAAAGGTAAAGTAACTGTCGTCGTTGAGTGTTTCAAGAGCAATGAATATTTCCTATCGCATTCCAACAAACTGTTCCCAGTCGTCAGATTCACAATGATCGTCAACTTACTCTATCAGTTTTCGCACAAAATTCTCAAATTATCTTTTCAAAAATTGGAATTTGCAATTCTCATTATTTGATTCTGCATGAACAGCTCGACTTTGGTAGTAAGAGACAGATTCAGTGGTTTTATGTCTGTGTCCCACGATGATGAGAGAAAGGAGAAGACGGAACCCGCTACAAGCACATAACTTACTCCTCTCGACTAGCATGAAGGGGTTCGCCGAGCTAAATGTCCCCATCCGAAGGACGCATCAAAATCAACAGCGCAACGTGCCTATCTCATTCCATGAGACCCTGGAGAAAGATTTGGCATTTAACTTAGGAGATTTTCACTAAGTCCGGTTATCAGAAACTTGACGCCTTCAACTCTGCTCTCATTATCAGCCAAATGCAGATGGTGACAGTTTGTTCCACCACCTGGGTTCGAATAGGTTACCTTCCGAGCGGAGTGCCCCCCACTGCCGTGCTCTAGCGACCTCGGCTACGGGGGCGGGTTGTCTTTGGTAGAGCTTGCGGCAGGGCACTGGTCCTGTTTGCCGCGGTCCTCTGATACGAGCAGCTCCTGTGAGCCGTAACCGGGTTCAGGATACTTGTTGGAGCTCCGCTTCACGAGAGCCTCTCCAGAGGCAGTGGACCGAGGTATCAGTACGGCGCACCGCGGCCACCTGCGAGCGGAGAGCCCTCCATCAGCCAGCTGAAAGGCGCCCCAGCTGCTGCAGTTCTGGCGCCCTCAGACAGCAAGCCGAGGTGTGATTACAGGCTGTAAACGACGCCCCTCCCTAGACTGTGCATCGAGTCTATTTGAACTGCCCCTAACAAGCGACTGCTACGTTCTGGTGTGCCTACAGTTGAAGTTTCTCGGATACAGCATTGGTGGTATCCACAGCAGGTAGTTCTGTTTCTAAGCCAATAAGATGAAAACCTTTGACACTAAATCTATCTGTAGAATTAAAAACAGCACTGATCACAAATATTTTTCTCTTTTATGTTATGACCGGTTTCTATCTGTATGATCTTCAGTGACTGTGTTGTGTTTTTTAAACTAGTCTAATTAAACAGGGTCAGTCAGATACCGTTACCTATGGATTTTAAGCAAACCGCAACGCCTTCAAAAACTACGTGCGAGACTATCACATACTCTCGCTCGTTACATGCAAACTATTAGTCCTACAGAAGAAAACAAAAGGACCTTTTTGTAGGAAATTTAATGTAGTTATATTTTGTGCTGACACTGAGAAAAATTTTCGCTGGAGGCCATAGTTTTCGAGTTATTGAAGAAAAACGCTTTTGAAACTAATTTTTGTACGTCTTTCTCAAATAACTCGAAAATTACGGCTTCTACAGAAAGTGTATGCCAACATAAAATTTAAATACATTAAATTTCCTACAAAAAGGTCTCGTACAGTTTTTCGGTTCAACTCATAGTCAGCGCGCAGCAAGCGAGAGAATATGAAATTATTGCATAAGGTGTTTGAAGGCACTGCGGGTTCCATAAAACCCGTAAGTAGAGGCAGCTAAATCACCCGGTATAAGATAAAAAAAAATTGTAGCCAGGACAGACTCCGAAAAATATGCAAAACATAATAAAACTATGATACATCAAGTGAACATAAATGACCCTCTCTGTATGGTCACCAGCAGCATAATGTGATCCTACATTACGACTCATTTGCGTTCGTTTTCTTTATCATAATTTTATTATATTTTTATATCTTTTGACGGATACTATCTGGCTAAAAGTTTTTGATGTTTTGTTTACTAGTTTAGCCAAAGGTCTTGCCGCAGTGGTAACACCGGTTGCCGTCAGATAACTGAAGTTGAGCGCTGTCAGGCTTGGCTACAACTTCGATGGGTGATCGTTCGGGCTGCCAAGTGGTATTCACAAGCGAGTTCCACTCAGGCCTTACGACGCCAACTGAGGAGCTACGTGACTGACAAGTAACGGCTCTGGTTTCGTAAACTGACAACAGTACCTCCGTCTGTTCAGACGGAGGTACTTCTACTTTAGGAAGATAGACAGATCTAATCACGATCATACAGATCGACACATACACCTACATCTATACTTCAAAAATGTTCAAATGTGTGTGAAATTTTATAGGAGTTAACTGCTAAAGTCATCAGTCCCTAAGCCTACACACTACTTAACCTAAATTAACCTAAGGACAAACACACACACCCATGCCCGAGGGAGGACTCGAAGCTGCGCCAGGACCAGCCGCACAGTCCATGACTGCAGCGCCCTAGACCGCTCGGGTAATCCCACGCGGCGTCTATACTTCGCGAGCCACCTGACGGTGTGCGGCAGAGGGTATTTCTGGTGACATTACCTCATCCCCCATTCCCTGTTGCATTCGCGAATGCCGCATGGCAAGAATGACTGGCGATAGAGCTCCCGTATTAACCCTAATTTCTCAAATTTTCTGGTTATGGTTATCTCTAGAGACGTACACGGAACGAAATAATATGTTTTCCGGCTTTCGCGGGACACTCTCTCTCTCTAATTTCAATAGTAAATGTCTCCGCAATGCACAACGTTCTCATGCAGTGTCTGCCACCGTAGTTTGAGCAGCTCCGTACCGCTCTCGCGCCAACTACAGGGCCTCGTGATGAAACGCGCCGCTCTTCGTTGGATTTTGTTTACCCAGTCGATGAATCCGACCTGATAAGGGTCACAGCCTGATGAGTAGCGCTCAAGAATCGATAGTGCTCAAGAATCGATCGAACAAGAGCGTTGTAAGCCACTCCTTTCACGGGTGAATTACATCTGCTTAAGATTCTTCCTATGAATCTCTATCTGCCTTATGCTTTTCTTACTATTTGTTTTATGTGGTCATTCCACTTAATATCGCTCCGAATAGTAGCAGTTAGTGCTTCACTGGAGTCACTGTTTGCAGCAACTCGTCATCAATAGCATAATTGTACAGTAATGGACTTCTACTATGTTGCTTTGTTGGGTTGAGAGTCAACTGCCAGTGCCTACACTACTCATCAATCCTCTGCACGTCTTTCTGTAGTTCGCTGCAGTCTTCTGACGTTGATACCTACTTACAGACAACCCTATCATCTGCAACCGACGTTATCCACTGAATCACACATACATATATTGTAAACAGGAAGTAAAATAAAAGAAAAAAGATTTGTGATCAAAAGCTGTTCCTAATTCTACAAATTTTAAACATTGGGTCCATTTATCCTTAACTGTGGCTACATCATAATTCATCATTAAATCAACTGCTGTTACACTATACACCATTTCTGACCAGAGTATACGTTCTACAAGGGCTAATGATTCATATCTACGATGAGTGACAGAAAATGATTTTATTACGAAATATTAGCAATGTTCTATCTTGCACCCATTTTCGCATTTTTAAGTACAAATTTAGATTAATTGTCTACCGGTTGGCGTAACCAACGATTACCGTCGAAAACTGTTTGTAACATTTTGTTTGAACCCCACGGCACATTGTGTACTTTTGGTGCCAAGACTCCATGATATGTGGAATTCTCCTTTCACCACCGCCTAATTGAGCCACGATTATAACACAGATCTGTATTACGACAGACACTGGGTGGATTAATTTATCCTGGGCACTTGTTTCGCGGAATAGTTCTTAAGACAGACTGGGACCAGAGCCGCGACAAAATGACCCTGCGGAACCAGAACTCAGTGTTCTATGAATTACGCAAAGCCGCTCTGTATCCTGTACTCGGGTGGACTGCGTTTCTAATTTTCGGTAAAAACATGACACTTTAATGTCAACGTTCTCCTCACGGTAGGTTGCGCCCTGTTTAAAACTTAGTTTCACACGATTCGTCGCAGCTATATATTCCTCCCTTCATTACTAATGACATTACAGTCCAACCGTTTAAACCACTAATCCATAGGAAAGAAAGATTAGGATTTAATATCCTGTCCTCAATGAGATCATTTGAGTTGAAACACAGTACATACTCGGAATAAAGAAGGATGTAGAACGAACAAATGGGAATGTAAGTAATACAAAAAAGGTGTACGGACATAAGATTTAGATAAAGAGCGGTGTAGGAACCAGATCAAAAAGCTTATCGATTGTGTATGTTCATGAAACACAAAATAATTAATTTGGTTGTCATATAAAAAATTAGTTCTCAAAAGTACGAGTAATGGTAGCGTAAACTACTAAAGCTAATGCGTACATAACTTCCTTGGGATAGTGCACAAGATGAGGAAAGTACGGAGATAAAGAAGCGAGACAACGTTTCATGCGACTCGCGAGATCAATGTAAGACAAAACCATCACCACCAACAATAACACCAAAACGTCAACAACAATATGTGATGGGTCCTAAAACGAACAGCCACATCCTCGCTTACGGTACAGAAACCGCTGTCAGAGAGAGCAGTTGTGTTAACCGCTCAGTGCAATGCAGCGAAATAATTCGCCCCAAGCTTGGTTATATGTCGCCTGTTCTGGCATGTCATGATAATACTAAAATATGTCTACTAATACCTTAGGCACTAGTGTAAGGAATAAATTTCTCATAATGTAAGCCGGAAGCGTGAATTTGTAATTATGGGCTGTGGAGGAACCGGAAAAGAAGAGAAACAAAACGTGTGAGAGGTGGTGTTACGAAAAGGTGCTGAGAATGAGTGGGCGGATGAGATAAGAAATGGCGAGGTTCTCCGTAGGATCAGGGATGAAGGGAATATGTGGAAGATATTGATTAGAAGAAGGAACAAGTGGATACATCACGTGTTAAGACATAAGAGAGTAACGACCATGTTGCTAGAGAAAACTATACATCCAAAATTATAGGAGGAGCCACAGATTTCTAACAAATAATTGGGGACCTTTAGCATGTTATTGCGAGATTCCGAGATGGGAATGTTTGCTTGGACTGGAACTCGGGCAGGGTGTGTCAAACAAGTCAGAAGACAGATGTATAGCGCCCCTGAACCCCTCCCAACCTCACTGTGTCCACTCCCCTAAGGAATAGTGCTGATGACAGTGTGAGGGTGCATTCAGATTGTGGTGGCATGCCTGATCCCTCCCTCTCACCACCAAGCTACTTGCTCCTCAGTCCAATCCTTTCGTGAAAATACGAGGGCTATTTTCTTTTTTCAAGGTCCGATCAGTCGTGAAACGGAACCAACAGTGAAAATTACATAAGTCTTATTTTCAACATTAAATTACACCTGCCTCCTACTTCTCTACATTTAGCCGCTCCGGCTTATACATTTTTCGTATCGTGCTGCTAACTTTCCAGTAACCTCGTCATAGAAGGCAGCCTCCTCTGTTTTCTGCCAATTCTCTACGGTGGTCTGCTGCTCGTTTTCTGTGCGCATATGCGGTCCTTATATCCAGTGGTTCGGGTGAGCAAAGAGATTACAATCAGAGGGAAACAAGTTTCGACGGTATGGTGGGTTATTAAACACTTCCCACAGAAAACTCTGCAGAAGCGTCGTTGTTGCAGCTGCAATGTGTGGATGAGCTTGAATAAGGACGATGACTGACACATTGCTGTTCGCTTGTTCTGAATTGCCGTTCGTAGACGATTTGCTCGAATCGCCTGAGCCGCTCGCTGAAAAAGATCTTCGGCTGACACTTGTCTCCTTTCCTTACCGTCTGCATCACGAATGTCTGTGAGTCCGACTTGAAAGTTCCTGCATCGTTGCTTTGTTGTCACGCATGATAGTTACGCTAAATGGGATGCATGAAATTAGGCGGAATCTTCCCGTGTGAAGAAATAACAGCACGCAGCTCATTCTTGGCGGAAGAGCCTATTGTTCTAGGCATCTTTACGTACTCACTCTGTGCTCTGATCTGAAAAACTGCAACTTGACGCCATCGACGGGCTTACTAGAGACACTGCACAATACGTTTGCGCAAAGATTCATCGAAATTTCAGTGTGGTGTTAATTTCGCAACCAATCGGAGGTTAAAAAACGATAGCCTTCGCGATTACGGTGTTCCACATTTCCTATTACACAGTTCTAGTGGTCATCAGGGCAAAATGAGGTGCACAACCTGAGGCACATGTAACTGCTCAGATAGCCGTAAACATTAAACATTGGCTACTAGTAGCATTGAAGCTCAGACTGTTCAGCGGTCAGGTGCGATAATGATCGAACCTGTATGACATTTTTCACTGTTTTCTATTCATAGAAGTGCAAGAGCTATGCTCAGATATCACACTATTTTCCCTCAACATGCGTTGCCTGTGCGTGTGGGACTCGATTTAACACGTTTTCCAGATAAATGTCACATGTCCCCCCATCAACCAGATCATCCAGTATGTGGCATGAAAGTCACAATTGGCTTTGTTGGCCACTGCAAGCCACGGGACTGTTTCGCCATTACAGAAACATTTCTGTGTTGTTATTGTTGATAACCTCACTGTGGAGACACAGGCGTACAAGAGTGAGTGCCTGACCAAACAAAGATAAAGTGTGTGAAGCACTCCGTCTTCAGGCCACGAGTGGTCTACCGGGACCATCCGACCGCCGTGTCATCTTCAGTGGAGGATGCGGATAGGAATGGCGTGGGGTCAGCACACCGCTCTCCCAGTCGTTAGGATGGTATTCTTGACCGAAGCCGCTACTATTCGGTCGAGTAGCTCCTCAATTGGCATCACGATGCTGAGTGCACCCCGAAAAATGGCAACAGCGCATGACGGCCCGGATGGTCACCCATCCAAGATAAAGTGCGTAAACAAATAATAAATAGCTTCAGTTACACAGTACACCATAATATGATGAATTTACCAGAACGGAACTCCGAAACACACTGGTGTCCAAAATGAAAGCAATAAACTGCTATTTCTCTGTCCTGTGTCTAATTCACGAAATAATCATACAAATTGTCAACAGATGTCGTTACGATCGTGTTCTGCACGGAAGATGGCATTCCGACCAACGAATAACTACGCCAGCAATGACGTCAGTCACGTATCAAGCGGGGTTAGTGCCACGTCCACAATCCCGAGTACACAGCCACAGACGGTGCAGTGCGGCACAGAGAAGACGCCGACCATGTTCTCTGCGGTGGAGGGACACGGGAAGTAAGGAAGCATGGAAGTCGCAAACTTACGTGGCTCGATGACTTAATGTGAATCTTTCTGTTGTTTCTCGGATGTGACGACAGTTTATAGATACTGAAACTGTGTCCCAGAGACCAGTACAGGGGCAGCCACGTGTGACATCAGAAAGAATGGACCGTTATTTAGCTGTCTCTGCTCGATGAGAATAACTCACAAGCTGCAAGAACACAACGAGAAAATTCCCAACTAACAATGGGACTGACGTTCACAAAAGAAAAGTATGTTTACTTACATATACATAGTCATTATTATTATTATTATCATTATTATTCTTGATTGTTATAATTATTTTTTATTGTTATAATTTTCATTGTACTCTTGTTATAATCTCTATTTTTTTCTTTAACATCAATACTGCATAATACGTTATATGTCCTTAATGTTCTGTAGAAACTGTAACTCGTTCAATCTGAGTATGCCTGGTTAGGTGTAAGAGAGGGCCTGAAGGCCATAATCTAGCCAGGTAAAATAAATGCATAAATTAATAATTAAATAAATAAAGGCACGACGGTACCGCCTTACTACTGCACTGCACCTGGCATCTTACGTCGCAGAATCCCCTGGAAGTGCTGTATCGAGGCAGACGGTGTACAGAAAGCTTCAGCAGAGTGGCCTTTATTGTTGGAGACCTTCTGTCTGCTACCTCTCGCGTGTCTTCACAGAAGGGAACGTCTACAGCGAAGCCTTCAAAATACCACCTGGAACGGTGGGCTAATGTTCTCTTCACAGATGAGTCCCGATTTGATGTTGAGAGTGATTCTCGATGGATTCGCGTCTGGAGGGCACGTGGAATACGATTTCGGGACCCAAACACTGTGGAAAGAGACCGATATAGAGGGGGATCCCTAATGGTGTGGGCAGGGATTATGTTGACCACTCCAACATCTCTTCATGACATTGTACAGGTGAATCGACAAGAATTCACTGCTGTCAGGTACCGTGAGGAGATCTTGTGATCTCATGCGCGGCTGTTGCGAGGTGCTGTGGGCCCAGACTTCGTACTGATGGACGATAATGCTCGACCTCATAGAGCACGGGTGGTTCATGTTTTTTTTGGAAACGGAAGATATTACACGCATAACGTGTCCTCTCGCTCTCCCGATTTGAATACCATAGAGAATGTCTGGGGTGCAGTAGCGAGACGGGTTGCATTACGTCAGCATTCACTAACCACTCTCCAAGACTTGTGAGCAGCTCTGCACGAAGAATGGGCATTATTGCCTCAACATGAGATTGATGGCATCATTCACAGCATGTCCCGTCGTTGTTAGGTCTGTATTGGTAACAGAGGTGGTCAACCGCATACTGAGCACATTAACCAGTTGTCAAAATGTGTGTGCAAATCCGTTAAGTTGGAAAAAAACAAAGAATAATTGTTGTTTATTGTTATGCAACGTGCAGCTGATTACTTTCTTTATTCTTTACATTGTCTCTGCTTTACTCTCACTTGTTTATATTGTTTTGTGGCAAAATAAACGCAACCTTCGCTTTAATGTTGGACACCAGCGTGCAGTCGGAATTCCAATTCTCTACATGTGTACCATGAATGTTCTATAGCATCTATTCACATATAACAGGCCCCGTGTCAGGCCTCAAAACAAATTTATAGTGTTGTCGAAAGATCATAAAATTTTTGTTTGCTCCTGTGAGAAAAATTTCGACGACAAAATAATGAAACTGCTCCTCTCAATTTATGCAAAAATGTTGCGACAATAAACAACCAGATGAGCACGTATCTTTATTCCAACAAAGCACTGCTAAGTTGTCCACAGGTAATGTGAAAAAAATTATATTGTTAACTTCCAGTGGCTTCTGTTTATGATCACTACACTATATTCTAGTACCGTTTAATGTATTAAGAAGATAAGCAAAGAATACTGAAAATATTGACGTGGGAGCGTTATGGGTCTCTACTGCGCAGTTATGTCAGCAAGGTAAAATTACTAAATCATTTTGTTAGAATGGAGGCAACAGTACTGCGAGAAGTGTGGCAATTCTGTGAAAACTTGCGCAAAGTTATTTTACGCAAACCCTGTAACATCAGTCTGACCACGTGAACATTACTACTTCTATCACAGTAAGTTAGTTACGACTCTGCCTCTATCTGTCTTTCCCCTACTCACAGGCTATCGTATAAGCATAAATATCATTTATTTTTGTCTTAATATTGTGAGATAACTGTAGTTGAATTACATGCAGATTATATCTCTAATGTTTAACCAATTTTCCAATTTTTCTATTTCAGGTAGCGAGTGTAAAGCAGGGAACTCCCAGTCGTTTCAGCGTTATGGCACGTCTCATGACTAGACCGCGGATTTTAGGTAAAAACCTATTTTGTTCCTGAGTTCCTATCTGCATAAAAATTTCTACATATGCGTTTCATCACTATTTACACTTAATAGCGTTAATTCTATAGGACCTAAAAAAGCCTATTTCGACGTTAGTGCCTATTTTTGCCTATTTCGGCTTTAATATCCTAAAAAGTGCCTATTTCATCATATAAGACAGTGGCTCCAAGTTTTTCCACACTATACGACACATGGAAAAAAATATTTTCTGCCCAGCGTGCAGCAAGGTGGCTAGTTGATATGCGCTCGTGCTTCGTATTTGCCCAACACTTCGGTCTTTTTTATTTTTTTATGTCGGTATCCCTCTTAATACCAAATACTCTTTATAGGTGTTCTATTATTCAAGTGTAAAAAATAGATCAAGGATCTTTAGGTCAAAACCTGTTTTTTTTCTTAAGCTCCAATTTGCATATAATTGATACTTACACGCTTCATGACTAACTAAACGGAATACCGTTAGTTCTATAGGACCTAAAATTGCGTATTTCGACGTTGACGCCTAATTTTGCCTATTTCGGCATCAAAATCCTAAAAAGTACCTATTTCGTTAATCTGACATAGAGTTCTTGTGTTTTCAAAGATTAGAAAAAGGAAGTAAACTTAGGGCTTTACGTCTCGTCGAAGGCGAAGGTCGTTAGAGACTGTTTACTACCATCAGCACTCGGCACGGTTGAATGGTCATCCATCCAAGTACGCGGCCGAGCGCGACAGTGCTTAACTTCGGTGAGCGACTGGGAACCGGTCAAAGATTTGAGTTACACATTAGAATCGAACGTGGGGGTACTAAATGTTATATCTGAAAATATTTCGTTCGTAGGATTCTGGCCAGCTGTGTCTTCTCGCAAAGAAACGGTTTCATAGGTCTTAAGCTGAGCACGGATTAAAAAATCACAATGTTAATCGTAGACGCCCTCTACAGCTAAATTACTACCCTTCGCGCATTTTCTCGCTGCTGCCTACAAGCAGTCCTATCAAACTACTCTATTTCGTGAAAGGTATTATACGTGAATTTTCCGGTTCGAAAAATAATTTGCCAGTAGTGAGATGATTTCATCTGAAGCACCGGTAGATTCCATTCGCTTGTTCAGAAGGGGCTGCCATCTGTCATGTGTCATATGTCCAGCAACGAGTACGGTACTTCCCCTACCGCTCCCATGCACCGCAGTAAAAGGAAAAAGACATCTTTCACTTTTTCCCAGCGAAAACAAATCAGTACTGACAAGCGCCACAGATTTTCACTAGAAAACCTAGAAAAGATCTTATTGTGAAGCCAACTATGGTCAGAATATGTGAAACTACGAATGTATTAATTAAACCATTGCCACATCATTTTTACGGAGATCTTTATCTTGCAGGAACTCAAATATATTTGGAGTTACGTTCAACATTAATGTTGTAGGTTGATGTGCTCTGTAACTGTGTAAATATTCATCCTCCTTGTTTTAATGACTAAGTTGATTGGAATACTCTCTTTCAAATTCTGAAGGTGGCAGGGGTAAAATACAGAGAGCGAAAGGCTATTTACAATTTGTACAGAAACCAGATGGCAGTTATAAGAGTCGAGGGGCAGTGGTTGGGAAGGGAGTGAGACAGGGTTGTAGCCTCTCCCCGATGTTATTCAATCTGTATACTGAGCAAGCAGTAAAGGAAACAAAAGAAAAATTCGGAGTAGGTATTAAAATTCATGGAGAAGAAGTAAAAACTTTGAGGTTCGTCGATGACATTGTAATTCTGTCAGAGACAGCAAAGGACTAGGAAGAGCAATTGAACGGAATGGACAATGTCTTCAAAGGAGGATATAAGATGAACATCAACAAAAGTAAAACGAGGATAATGGAATGTACTAGAATTACGTCGGGTGATGTTGAGGGTATTAGATTAGGAAATGAGATACTTAAAGTAGTAAAGGAGTTTTGCTATTTGGGGAGCAAAATAACTGATGGTGGTCGAAGTAGAGAGGATATAAAATGTAGACTGGCAATGGCAAGGAAAGCGTTTCTTAAGAAGAGAAATTTGTTAACATCGAGTATTGATTTAAGTGTCAGGAAGTCGTTTCTCAAAGTATTTGTATGGAGTGTAGCCATGTATTGAAGTGAAACGTGGTCGATAACTAGTTCGGACAAGAAGAGAATGGAAGCTTTCGAAATGTGGTGCTACAGAAGAATGCTGAAGATTAAATGGGTAGATCACATAACTAATGAGGAAGTATTGAATCGGATTGGGGAGAAGAGAAGTTTGTGGCGTTTGACGAGAAGAAGGGATCGGTTGGTAGGACATGTTCTGAGGCATCAAGGGATCACCAATTTAGTATTGGAGGGGAGCGTGGAGGGTAAAAATCGTAGAGGGAGACCAAGAGATGAATACACTAAGCAGATTCAGAAGGATGTAGGTTGCAGTAGGTACTGGGAGATAAAGAAGCTTGCACAGGATAGAGTAGCATGGAGAGTTGCATCAAACCAGTCTCAGGACTGAAGACCACAACAACAACAAGATGTTCATATTGTCAACATTGTATTTTAATTTATTTTTATTTTCTCTGAATCATTTTTATTAGAGCCTATTTTACGTTTTATATAGCTTAAATGAACTACTGAAGGAGCCTATTTTAGGTGCCTACAACACACCTTTTTACGACCTAAAAATCCGTTGTCTACTCATGACTTACTCTCTACAAAACATTTATGTGAATGTACATTTTGTATCGACTCACCACTATCAGTTCCCACACGACTGCCTCGCTTACTGACCTGAAAGTAAAAAATAATTTTATAAGTAACTAGTTTTAATTAATGAAAACTGGACCACATTCACTTCATTCACTCACAAATGAATAGCGTTGACTCGTCAGACGATTATGTAATTCATCACTACAAGTATAAAAAGTAAATCAAATATTACGGATCATTCAAATTAGCAAATAAAGTCATAGAGAGGGAACGGAGAGAAACGACCAGCACCAATCGCAATTCTGTGCTCAGGATGCATTACGCACTGCGATGAACAGTTAAAATGGCTTTGAAGCTGTTGAACTAAATGATGGGGTACTCGAAGGTATATGAAATGGAGGGGCATATATTACACGTGCATCATACAGATCAGATTAGAGGATCATACAGCTGTGGCACAGGTCGTAGAAAGTATCTTCTCAACTACCAGACATTACATTTATGTGATCATAGTGCCCGCAGTTGCTTTACAATTACGAAAGGTATTTAAAATCCGTCTATGCAATTACCCGAAAATACGTTTTTACAGAATGATAAGAATTTTGTTTTATTGGTGTATAATGTAGATAGTGGTATGAAATGAAATGTATTTAAAATTTTGACTTGCTTTCTAGGTCTAAAGACAGGTAATTACAAAGATACTGATGTGTGCGAAACACAGTTAATTACAAAGAAACTGATGTTTGATATCACTTACGGTATTTCATAACCGATTTTTCCTTACAACAGGAAGTACCGTCTGCGTGCACGGTTTTAATATATCTCTTCGCTTAGCACACTTGTTTTTCACCTATCTCAGGTTAGTTTGCAGCACTACACATTTTTGGTGTCAAATAAGACACAATATGACAACAGTACTGTTTGTTTGCATATTCCTGGCTAATAGTGTCTCTGTGTGTTTTGGGGTCACTTAACAGCTAGTTTTGGTTTTCATTTGAAGTAAAAAGTGTTCTCTTCATCTGTCCTACGGCATATGTGTTTTATGTCGTTTCAGTCATGTTATCTATTTAGTATGTGAGCGAAATGAAGGAAGAGTGTGGGAACTGACGATATTAATCGTATCGTATTTTACGTCATGAAATATGTAGTACTGCAAACCAACGTGAGATAAGGCAAAAAATATTTGTACCAATGCGGAAATCGGACATAAAATGCCGCAAGTAAAATCACATCTTTAATGTCTTTTGTAGCGAACTGTCTTTACACCTGTAAATTTGCAAATACTCGTATGTTTCATTCCAGACCACTCAAGATGTTTTAGATCAACAAAAAGAAACTCATGTGTTGATTACACAAAAAGAAATGAAAAAAGAAAGTGAAGCACCCAGACGGAGAGGATGAAACGAAACGGAACTTCACGAGTTGAGAACGTGTGAGACGTTATTTCAGTGAGTACAAAACAGTCCCGCTTACAAAGAACTTTGCCCACATATCAGAATGACGTTGCTCCCCCACTCGCCTGGATACAGCGCACTGATTCCGTAGGAAAGGTAGTCATAAAGCCGTTGTATCCTCTCCTGTGGCAAGCTGGTCCACAACTGTTGCTGGTCCTCGAGATCCTACATAATGAAACTGAGACAGATTTGATGTCCGAGCTGGTTCCACACATGATCTGTCGTGGACAGATGTGGCATCTTGCTGGCCATAAAGTACCCCCACATCATCCAGACAGCTAGTAAAGCACGTGCGAGTGTGGAAGAGCAGCGTCCCGTTGAAAAACGGCACCATGTTACTGTCGCATGAGAGGTAATGCACGAGGACGTAGCATGTCCGTGCCGTACCTCTGTGCCGTCATAGTTCTCTCAATCACTACCAGTTGTGAGCTGGTCGTACCCGATAATTTCCCTCACCATGACGCCTCGAGAAACAATGCTGCACCTTTCCAAAACATTGGAAAAATAGGGCGGCTACCCGGTCGCCGCTATACGAGGGTCAGTCAAAAAGTAATGCCTCCTATTTTTTTTCTACGTTTAATTGTCAGGAAATTTAAATGCAATTACATAGGTTGAAAACCACAACATTGAGGATCATTTTGTCATTTTTCAATGTAATCTCCGCCCATCTCTACAGTTTTGGTCCATCTTTGAACAAGGGCATGTATCCCAGCACGGTAAAAATCACAGCTCTGCTTCCTAAGCCATTGACGCACAGATGTTTTGACGGCCTCCTCATCTTCAAAATGAATCCCACGATGAGCTTCTTTTAGTGGCCCGAACAGATGGAAGTCTGATGGTGCCAGGTCAGGGCTGTATGGGGGATGAGGCAAAACTTCCCATCCAATTTTGACAATCTCGTCAGAGGTGTGACGACTGGTGTGTGGTCTTGCATTGTCATGCAAAAGAAGAACATCTGCCATTGATTTTGTTGGGCGAACTCGCTGAAGACGTACTTTAAGTTTTTTGAGGGTTGTGACGTATTGAACAGAATTTATTGTGCATCCCTGCTCCAAAAAATCAACCAGAATCACACCCTCTGTATCCCAGAAAACTGTTGCCATAACTTTCCCTGCCGATCGCACAGTTTTGAATTTTTTCTTCCTCGGCGAGCTTGTGTGACGCCACTCCATTGACTGCCTCTTTGATTCGGGTTCAAAAAAAGCACCCATGTTTCGTCCCCGGTCACAATTTTTTTCAGAAACTCATCTCCCTCCAAACGGAAGCGCTGCAAGTGTTGGGAGGCTATTGTTTTCCTTGCCTCTTTATTCTGATCGGTTAACATTCTTGGAACCCACCGTGCACAAACTTTTGAGTACCCCGATTGTTTAATAATCGTGATCACACTGCCTTTACTAAGAGAAATAATGCGACACACTTCATCTGCAGTCACCCGACGGTCACCACGAATGATGTCATCAACTTGCTGAATGTTGTGTGGAGTCACTGCACTCACCGGCCTGCCGCTCCGCTTTTCGTCAGTCAACGGTGTTTGCCCTTCAGCTTCCTTACAACGACGAACCCATCGTCTAACAGTGCTGACATCCACTGTCACAACACCATACACCTTCTTCAGTCTTTCATGAATGCGTATGGGCGTTTCACCTTCTGCATTCAAGAATTCAATCACACAACGCTGTCTCAAACGAACATCGATGTCGGCCATCTTACAAACTTCTGATGTGCTGCCACCTGTTGACACAGAAAGTTACTACTGCAGTGGATTGCAGAAGAAGGTTTGAGGAATGGCGCCAAATTCAAATTTTTCACTTAACTTAATTTTTTTAAGTAGAAAAAAAATGGGAGGCATTACTTTTTGACCGACCCTCGTAATACCCATCGGGAGGATGTAGAACTGCGAATTATCGCTGAACACAATGCGACGACAGTCATCAGCTGTTCACGATTCTCGCTCAGAGCGACATCCCAAACGCAGCCGTTTGTTTTGCGGAGTTAGGACCAGCCGACGCATGGCATGGTGATTCCATAGCCCGGCTAGTGCTAGTCTGCGATGGGTGGTGCGTTGTGACACAGGAAGCTGCACAAGTCCATTGCTTGTTCTTGAATGGCAGGCGCAGATGTCAACAGGTTACGATGTACTTGGTGCACAATACGACGATCTTCTCTTGTAGTGGTCAGATGTATTCGACACGAATCGTGACGAAGCATATGCCTTCCCTCCCGTGCGTCCTACATCAGGCCACTGCCACATCCGAATTCCCCACAAATCTGAATATTGCACGGTTCGACCAGCTGACCAAATGAAGACCCATAATGATGCCCCTTTCAAACTGTGTGATGGCGCTGTTTCACACGAGTATGAGGCATCTCCATGTAGTTCACAGTGATCACTCAACACCTGACGGTGTTCACGTCCCTGCCTGGTAACGACACTAAACATGAACGGCACTAAAGCGCTCTGATGGCCATTCTACCTGTAACAGAGAGTACCAACTCTAACCATTTACATATTCGACGGTGGTGTGTCCATGTATGAAGTCACATTACCATTCGACCATATCTTCTGGCTGCTTTACTTTTTTCGTCAGGCACTTTAAGTACTACTTTCTTGTAGTTGTACAGACGGGATTTAAATGCAGTTAATTCCAGACGCTAAACTTTTATGTTAGTGTATTTGTAGATGCAATCAGAAGTAAAGAGACGCACCTATTGCTAAGTAATTCTTACATAGAATAGCGGTCGTAACGGCACTATGGAAGTAGTGAAAGGCAGTAGACAAATCTAAAGGCATACTTGAGCGAGAGATAAGGGCTGAAATGCTGATGACTACCGGCACCTTCTCGAATTCAAGCTTTAGGTACTTCATACAAATTTGAGGATCGTGTTAGATCAAATGAGTTCTTACACCAGAACATACATTTTCAAAAGCGTTATCCACCGAACAAAATGTGAAGTTAACTCCACAAAAAATATTGAAATCTCGTTGGAATGATAAAATAACATGATTTAATATATAAAGACAGATGATTTAGATGTTGATGAAAAGCAAACCATGTAGTTTTAGAAGCAAAAAATAAATAGGACATATAAATCGAAGACATTTGTAAAGAAGAGAAGATTTCATACAAAAAACTTAAAACCTCTGATTGACGTGAACATAGAAAGTCACTAGAAATTGATAATACTCTGAAGTTACTATACGAAGGGCCCATAGGATGCTAAAAATGCAGCGTAATGAACCGTTGTATCAAACTTGAAGGCGCTCTGAAATGTTACATTAATCAGAAACTGAAATACTTATTATCTACATAAGACACGTCAACAATAATATTTATCCTTCAAATAATATTAATTAATTACTTAGTCCCTATTTGGAACGCGACTTTCATACTGATGGAGGATAAAGAAATAGTACGTGGTTTGCAATATTCATTTCTCTTCTTAACAGTTTTCAGCTTGCATATCCTTCATATAACAAAAAATAATTATTGTGAACTGCAGCATGTCGGTAAACAGCTTTGGAAAATAAATATTGGTGACGAAGTGTGTCGCAAATTTGCAGAGAAGGCTCACCTAATCTCTACAACATAAGTGTCACGTTGCCTAGCCCATGTTCATTTTGCACTTGTTTTACGTTATTTTGACAGTTACAGAAAAATTTAGTAACTTATGTTGCCTTTGGAGTCCTGGAAAAGGCATTCGTTAATGTTATGTGGAAAGAGATGCTCAGAGTGCTATAGAAATCAGATCTAAAATATAGACATGTGGGTGATACTGTCACTACAAACGGCTGTCGAAGATTAGTTACTTAAGAGTTTCTAATGAAGATATGCTGAGAATAATGCAGGAAACCAGATCTCTCTGAATGAGCAACCCACAAGAAGAAACAAAGACGTAGGACACGTTTTAAGAAACAATTACATCATTGGAACAATAGCAGAAGGAGCTATTGAGGGAAGGAATCGCTGGGGCGATCAAGTACGTCACACATGTAGCAGATTAATTACACTGAACAATAATTTTCAAGTGAAAGTGTGTAAATTGCTTGATTTTGAGTTACTTATGTTTATTTCAGTATAAAATTACACAAAATCATCATCTTCATAAATATTTAGCTCTAGTTTTTTAAAGTAATCTACATTTTTGTCTAAATAACTCACTAACTAAATATCCATTCATGTTTCAAGATTCAGCATAACAAATTTTAAGTGAATAAGTACTTGAATTATGTTATGTGTTATGCATTGATAAATTTCAGTGCCATTCTGGAAGTACAAGAGTAACATATGAAGAAAAAATGGAGATAATATTACATGAATGAAGATACTTTTGTAAGTCTACTTTGTGCCAGGACTATGTGAAGCACAAAAGAAAATATATAAATGAACTGGTCACAAATGTATATAAAAGACAACAAATGTTAAATATGTGCAGTATATACAATTGCATATTTTGTTCAGAGATAAATTCAGAAGATGACCGTTCTCGCTTAGCTTGACGTTTATACACATACTCGGCAACATCCCTTATGACAGTTCAGCAGTAATCTGCTGAAACAGTAGGGCTCCACCTTCCGGCATACCTCTTCTCAAATGTGGCAATACCTTCATGCAATCGCACCCTATATTCGCCACCTACTGCACCTCAATCTTTGGGGAAGGAGTCAAGATGACTATGTAAGAAATGCATTTTCAACGACTTGATGCAACCGTTTCTCGTAAGCTGACAACATGTCTCCTTGTAATTTATTGCTGATTTGTTCCCTAAGACTTGTAAACACACTGTCTTAAAAATGCTTCTCATCACCTTGTATGATTCCATCAAAAGTATGGTCTCCTAAAAGCTCTCGAATCTGTGGTCCTACATCATTTAAGTAAGGGAATTTTTTGCCTTAAGTACTTAAAGCGCATCACCACCTTTGTTCATTCCCTTAACGAAGTTTTTCATGAGACCCAACTTGATGCGCAAGGGCAGGAGAAAAATCTTTTTAGGATCTACTAGAGGTTCACACTTAATGTTCTTTATACCAGGTTGAAGAGATTTTCTGGTGGGCCATTCATGTTTACTGTAATGAGATGCACGAGCTCGGCTATCCCATTCACAGAGAAAGAAGCAATATTTAGTGTACCCTACCAGCATACCTAATAGCATTAATAAAGTCACTGAAGTTGAAGAGGAGGGAGACAAAAAGATCACTAAAATTTGTATCAAAATGTTTATATCCAAAATACTGCACACAAGTAAGACCAGGGACGATAATATAATCCATTGTTACTAATTATTATGACTGTGACAAACCATTATTATATTTGATTTTAAACTTAACAAAAAATTACGCATATAATTATCTCACCATAATAAAACAATGTGAAATGAAAACTATAGCTAATTTTGAATTGTCTTTGTGATATTCGCGATCAGCATGTTAGAATTGATAGGAATTGGCTATTTTCATTCGATTTACATGATCATTGTTGCACAGTGTAATGGTTGATGTACGGTGTGCTACGTATGCGGAAATGAAGGCAGACAGAAGAGCGAATTGGAGTTCTGCTGATAGCTAGCCTCAGTATTTAACACTAATGAAGACGATTATATTTTAAAATTGTCTGCAGTTTAAAAGTATAAAGCGTATATTTCTTCTGGAGTTAAGCACCACTGCTGGTATATAAACCAGTCTTGTGGTTTATAATTCACACCAGCAGCCAATTCTTTTAGTTAGAAATTTCTACACGCCTTTCGTTTATTCAATGAAACGGTCTAATGTTTTCTGTTGTTTCTAGGATGCTCTGCCAAACATAAAATGACTGTGATTTATCCAACATCTACTTAATATCCAATTTGCCAAACTGTTCATCAACATAGCATTGAATTTGACGATGATAGTCAGTTTTGACAGACAGTGGCTTTTTAAGGGAAATACTGCTTAACAATGATAATAAAGTCTGAAGAACGCTTACTGTTTGTGTTTTATTATCAAAAATTAGGTGAAATATGTATACTACAAAGACACACAGCTTCTGTGCCTAGATAACAAGGCGTTCAGCATTGAGTTAAGTAAATATAGACCTCAATTTCAGGTAAGGAAAAGCTAAAAGGAAAGAAAGGAGTGAAGTGTTTCTTGCCGTTGGGTCGAACTAGCGACTTGTCTATCAACGGAGACAGTGCTGACATGCAGCAGGTCGTCTATTTGTCAGTAACAATCTGATACATTATAAAAACTAAGTGGAATAAGACGGGCAATAGTTATACCTTCCGGTATTTCTCTTGTTTGTTATTCATGGTACACAAGGAGTTAATTTCTTAGCACTTCAGATCTAGCTTCTTTTCTTCTAAGAAATCAGTATGGTATTATGAGCTGTGAGTTTCACCATCGAAGTTTCGAATTGTGAAAGCCCTTTTCCGCCCTTCCTTTCCGTTTTTCCTGGCAAACTGGTTAATTACACCGTCAATAGGATAATCAATGTCGTGGTAAGTGTTCAACAGAGCCAAGCCATTAAGTCGATCCTCCTTATGGGTCGACGTCAGCCGTGTCTTTTTGTACGCCGCAATGCTGGAAAACTTCTTTCTACTGTAGCAACAGATGCAGGAAGACAAGCAAATATTTTGTACAGCGTGTGCAAAGTAGGATAGTCAGATTTAGGACAAACAGACAACACTTGCATAACAGAATCACGACCATTAAGAGCGTTTATGCTCGTTTGCTTGTATTGAAGAACCTCTCCCATTAGTCTCATTTTAATCACAAGGAGTGATTCTTCTTCAAATAACTGTAGTTCAGTTAAGCACTCATTCAACTTATGTGCCAGATCATTACCGTTATGTTTCAGTAGTTGTGACCGCAAAAGGATGTTGTATTTTAAATGATAAGTATTTTCTTCAGCAAAACCTTCTCTCGTTTCAGTCGTAACACATGGTCCAGTGTTGGAATAGAAACAGTTCTTTTGCAATACGGTACAGCATAATGATTATGATCGCAGTTTTCTGTGTGTCTTTGCCTGCCTGTAAGACGAGGAACACTCAACTCCACGTCTAACTGTTCCATAACTGCCTTAAACTCTTCAACAATACGAGCAAAGTAGCTATCGTGCCGTCGTGCACCTTGAGCGTCGAATGTAATTTTGCTTTTGCCATCGCGACGTCCAAACTAGGGTGTTGTAAGATTTTGCTGAATGGATATGTTATGCTCATTATGTCACTCAGTGTAAACAGAGTGATAATAAACTCAATATTAAAGAGACCTCGAAGAAGAATATTAGCTTTATCAGCCGTTGTACTGTCCCTTCAACACTGTATTTCTTTAAGAACTTGGCAAACTGTTCCGAGATCATCAGCGAAGTGAATAACAACATCATGGCGCTCAACACATCCCGTTTGACAATGTGACTGCAGCAAGCGTTTTCAGTGAATCTTCAGTTGCGAACCGCTTACTAGACGCTGTAAACAACGATACTACTTTTTCAGTAGTACCAAGTGAGTTTCTCACACTTGTAACTTTACAACTGCGGGAGACAGCGAGGTTGAGCTGTTGACTTCGACACCGTGCTACTTGCGCGTTGATAGCTTTCTTTTTCATTGTAGCCACAGCTCCTTTCAATTCTGACGTATTAACTAAGCAACAATCACAGTCTATACCCACACAGTTCTCCAGTGACTGAGAAAGACTATCCATTTCCCCCCCCCCCCCCACCCCGCCATATATATCCGCCACTGTCTCCATCACATTCGCAGACATAAACCCACACACAGACAAGTAGACAGAAAGAAAGAGAGGGACAGAGAGAGAGGCTAAGTAATGCGTTGGATAACCAGAGGAAACTAGAATACTGCTTGGAAAAATAATACGAACGAAAAAAATTAGAACCGATCGAATATTAAAACGTTCACTATTTGTGATTCGGGTAATTCTCTTATGTTTTTTAATTGTTGGTGTGTCGTGTTTCCGATGCAGAACCAGCCCGGCAGTTACATAGAGGACTGCGGAGCACCGCTCAAAAGGCACATGCAGGCTGGCAGGTGGACAAGACGAATAGCAGTTTATCTGGGCCATGGATTTGCTTCAGGTCTGACGCATCATCATGTCTCACAATCTACACTCCTGGAAATTGAAATAAGAACACCGTGAATTCATTGTCCCAGCAAGGGGAAACTTTATTGACACATTCCTGGGGTCAGATACATCACATGATCACACTGACAGAACCACAGGCACATAGACACAGGCAACGGAGCATGCACAATGTCGGCACTAGTACAGTGTATATCCACCTTTCGCAGCAATGCAGGCTGCTATTCTCCCATGGAGACGATCGTAGAGATGCTGGATGTAATCCTGTGGAACGGCTTGCCATGCCATTTCCACCTGACGCCTCAGTTGGACCAGCGTTCGTGCTGGACGTGCAGACCGCGTGAGATGACGCTTCATCCAGTCCCAAACATGCTCAATGGGGGACAGATCCGGAGATCTTGCTGGCCAAGGTAGTTGACTTACACCTTCTAGAGCACGTTGGGTGGCACGGGATACATCCGGACGTGCATTGTCCTGTTGGAACAGCAAGTTCCCTTGCCGGTCTAGGAATGGTAGAACGATGGGTTCGATGACGGTTTGGATGTACCGTGCACTATTCAGTGTCCCCTCGACGATCACCAGAGGTGTACGGCCAGTGTAGATCGCTCCCCACACCATGATGCCGGGTGTTGGCCCTGTGTGCCTCGGTCGTATGCAGTCCTGATTGTGGCGCTCTCCTGCACGGCGCCAAACACGCATACGACCATAATTGGCACCAAGGCAGAAGCGACTCTCATCGCTGAAGACGACACGTCTCCATTCGTCCCTCCATTCACGCCTGTCGCGACACCACTGGAGGCGGGCTGCACGATGTTGGGGCGTGAGCGGAAGACGGCCTAACGGTGTGCGGGACCGTAGCCCAGCTTCATGGAGACGGTTGCGAATGGTCCTCGCCGATACCCCAGGAGCAACAGTGTCCCTAATTTGCTGGGAAGTGGCGGTGCGGTCCCCTACGGCACTGCGTAGGATCCTACGGTCTTGGCGTGCATCCGTGCGTCGCTGTGGTCCGGTCCCAGGTCGACGGGCACGTGCACCTTCCGCCGACCACTGGCGACAACATCGATGTACTGTGGAGACCTCACGCCCCACGTGTTGAGCAATTCGGCGGTACGTCCACCCGGCCTCCCGCATGCCCACTACACGCCCTCGCTCAAAGTCCGTCAACTGCACATACAGTTCACGTCCACGCTGTCGCGGTATGCTACCAGTGTTAAAGACTGCGATGGAGCTCCGTATGCCACGGCAAACTGGCTGACACTGACGGCGGCGATGCACAAATGCTGCGCAGCTAGCTCCATTCGACGGCCAACACCGCGGTTCTTGGTGTGTCCGCTGTGCCGTGCGTGTGATCATTGCTTGTACAGCCCTCTCGCAGTGTCCGGAGCAAGTATGGTGGGTCTGACACACCGGTGTCAATGTGTTCTTTTTTCCATTTCCAGGAGTGTAGTATACTGAGAGTTAATCTGTATGAGGGGAGGATGCTGCGCTAAGCGAAAGGCAGAAAGAGGAATCCAGATTTTATGCAATTTAATACGTTCATTTTCGTTCTATGCATTGTTACTTCATTTTATTTCGTATTTGTCCTATTTAATTATGATTTTATATACAATCATATTTAAATTATTTTTATAAATTAATATCTTTATTACCACATAACTGAAGTTAATAATTAAAAATGTACTATTACGCAGAAAATTTTCAATTTTATGAATGTGTTTTACGACCTGGACCAGACTCATAGGGGGGCAGATTTTCAGAATGCAATTAATAAATAAAAACGTGTTTAATTCAAGAACTGCTAAGCTTCACATTTCCTCAACAGGGTGGGGAAAATTGCATCAAGAGGGCATACAGGATGAGCATGAAGACTTTCCCTCATTACAGAAATCTAATTCTGAGGAATTATGTTAGGTACAGCTACCTGGTTTGTTGCAAACAGTAGCTTAACTCAAAATTTTTCCATGAATACACTTCCACATACCTATCCGTTCTTCTGCACATAGAAGCTTAACTCCTCGTGGAATTTTTATCGATACATATAATACATGTCATCTGACAGCATCTAATTTCATTTCTATCTCTATCTGTTTTGGTGCTGGTAGAGTAACGTGGTACTACTGCTGTCACAGTGGCGTCTATGTAGGAGACATGAAACGTGGGCGCCTAACACAGTTCAGCGACATTACGGAAGTGTCAAAGGTCGAGATCCGCCAACCGTGAACCGCGTCAAAGGAATAGTGCGAAGCTGTTAAAAGAGACTGACTGTGTTAGAGACAAGGCAAGAAATTGTTGCAGACCTCGAGTGAGTGACGGTAATATTGCTACTGTGCGGAAAACAGCTCAACGCAGTCGGTGAAAATCGATGCGTTGTGTTTCTAGAGAAATACGATTACCTTTGAGCACTCTGGTGCAGATCTTACACAAAGGGCTGTATTTCCATGCATACAAGTCAAATGAAAGAGGCAGACGTGCTGAGTTTGCTAGGAACATGCTGGAGCGAATAAATGCGAAAAGTGGCTATCTTAAAAAGATTACTTTTCCGATGAAGCGAATTTTCACATGCTCAGGAAACTAAATAGCCATAACATCCAGATCTGAGGGTCAGAGAACTCACATATCGTAGTGCTGTAGATAGAGGACTGCCAGAAAGTGAATGTATTGTGTGGTTTAGCAACAACGTTATTGGACAGTTTTTTTTTTTTTCACTGAGCCTATAACTATGGCAACAATTTACCTGCACTTTACGAAGCACCTCAGTTAGAGTAATTTTTAAAAAAATGTTCAAATGTGTGTGAAATCTTATGGGACTTAACTGCTAAGGTCATCAGTCCCTAAGCTTACACACTACTTAACCTAAATTATCCTAAGGACAAACACACACACCCATGCCCGAGGGAGGTTTCGAACCTCCGCCGGGACCAGCCGCACAGTACATGACTGCAGCGCCCTAGACCGCTCGGCTAATCCCGCGGCGCGGCAGAGTAATTTCAACCACGGGGAGAGGGTTTATTTCTTTACAAGTTCTTGGATGAAACCTTTTCGGGCCGATGGATCGGTAGAGACGGTCCGACATTCAAGAGACATACACCTCTTCACTTTTTTGTGGGGTTACGTTAATAGTAAAGAGTTGAGTTCAGCAATTTCTAGTGTGCAGACACGGCAGGAATACGAGCTGCGGAAGAGACGTTGGCATGACATGGAGAAAAATTGAGCATCTCCTAGACGATCTACGGATAACAAATGGAGCCTACGTGGAAATGTGCCGATAAAAAACACTTTTATGAGTGAAACTACCGTTTGCAACAAGCCCCGACCTGTACCTAGCATAGTGCCTTTGAAATAAACTTTTGTAATCAGATAAGGACTTTTCGTTCACCCTGTACATGAAGCCTAACGCGAATACCGAAGCTCCACCGCAGATGCCACTAGCCGACATACGCCCCGTCACCCGTGTGAACGCGGCGCCTCGTCACCAACTTGGCTGTGAATGCTCCCAGTCGCAACAGCAACGCACGCCCCTTTAGGAAGCGTGTCCGCGTTATTCAGGCCGTTATTTCTGCCGAGCCCCTCACGTCTCTTCAGAGAAGTCGCGCGCACGCAGGGACGGCATTTCCCGACTCTTCCGGGAAGAAGTGAGCAATCTTCCGAGTTGCCGTTCGGCGACGGCGGCGAGCGCTTCAGAAATAATCGCGCGGCCCGCTCCGCAATTAGAATGCAAACGCGCCGGCCACGCTAAAGCTAAAGTAGCCGCGCTCTCGAGCCGCGTGACGTCAGCGCTGCCAGCTGGCTCGGAGCTGCTGCAGTGTGCAGCATCTCTGGCGGCGCGTGTGGCTGCACGCTGCATGTCTGCGGAAGGGGCAGCACGTACTCTCGTGATAATGGAAGCGGTACGAGAGGGCGGATGGAACACTGACGTACACGTTTGGCGGCTGAGGCTTTAATTCATGCCACGAATTTCGCACACTCCGTTTGGTATCTGCGCTATTAAACTACGCCCAGTAAGTTCAGTGGGAGACGTATTTCACGGACATACATTAAGGTGACAAACGTCACAGGATAACGGCATGCTCATATTCAGAGGGCCGTAGTATCGCTTAAACGAGGTGTAAACGGGCAGTGCACTTGCGAACTGTCGTGTGTACGCAGGTGATTCGTGTGAAGAGGTTTCCGGCCTGATTATGGCGGCACAACGGGAATCAACAGACTTTGGACGTGCAATGGTAATTGGAGCTAGACGCATTCCATATCAGAAACCGTTACGGTATTCAATATTCCGAGATCCACACCACCAATCATTACCTATTACCAATGACAGTTAAGTGGCCGACCGCCTTCACTTAACGACCTAGCGCACAACGGGAATCAACAGACTTTGGACGTGGAATGGTAATTGGAGCTGGACTCATTCCATATCAGAAACCGTTACGGTATTCAATATACCGAGATCCACACCGCCAATCATTACCTATTACCAACGACAGTTACGTGGCCGACCGCCTTCACTTAACGACCTAGCGCAGCGGCTGTTGCGTAGAGTTTTCAGTGATAACAAACAAGCAACACTGCGTGAAATAACCGCTGAAATAAATGTGGGACGTTCGACGAACGTATCCGTTAGGACAGTGCGGTGAAATTTAGTGTCAGTGTGCTATGGCAGCAGACGTCCGACGGGAGCGCCTCTGCTAACAGCACAACATCGCCTGCAGTGGATCTCCTGAGCTCGTAGCCATTGCGGTTCGAACCTAGACGAATGGAAAACTATGCTCTGGTCAGATGAGTCCTGATTTCAGTTGGTTCGAGTGTGCTGCAGACCTTACGAAGCCAGGGCCCTAAGTTGTCAACAAGGCACTATGCAAGTTGGTGGTGGCTCGATAATGGTATGAATGTGTTTACATGGGATGGATTGGGTCCTCCTGTCCAACTGAACCTATCATTGACTGGTAACGGTTATGTTCGTCTATTTTGAGATCATTTGAACCCATTCATAGACATCATATTTCCAAACAACGATGGAATTTTTACGGATGACAATGCGCCATGTCACCGGCCCACAATTTTTCGCGATTCGTTTGAAGAACATTCTGGACACTTAGAGCGAATGATTCGGCATCCAGATCGTACTGCGTGAATCCTACCGAATATTTATAGAACATAATCGAGAGATGAGCTCGTGCGCAAAATCAAGTAACAGCGACACTTTCTCAATTATGGTCGGCTATAGAGGTTGCATGGCTCGATATTTCTGCAAGGTACTTCCAACGACTTGAGTCCACGCCCTTTCGGGTTACTGCAATCCTCTGGGAAAAGGGGGTCCTACATCATATTAGGTGTCCCTTGACTTTTGTCTCTTCATTGTATATCTGCGTTGCCGCGTCATTTGGCACCTATGAAGATGGAATAACAAATGTAGAAAAAGAATATCACTCTCTACCTGCGGCAGTCTTCTACTACAGTAGTACATGCCACGTCGAATCGTTGCACTACGTCGGGCAAAATGAGGTCCGATACGATATTAGCAAGTATCCAATGACTTTTGTCGCCTCAGTAAAACTTCCTGGAAATTTCTGCTCATCTGATATCTGTCATGTTATATTAGGTTCAATAAGTTCTGTGGTTGGTTCAAATGGCTCTGAGCACTATGGGACTTAACTTCTGAGGTCATAACTAGAACTTAGAACTACTTAAACCTAACTAACCTAAGGACATCACACACATCCTTGCCCGAAGCCGGATTCGAACCTGCGGCCGTAGCGGCCGGGTGGTTCCAGATTGTAGTCCCTACAACCGCTCGGCCACCCCGGCCGGCAGTTCTGTGGGACAGGCGTAAATAAGACGTATGACGTATGTTACGGGCACATCATGACGAGAAAAATATTTGTCAAGAACTAAATTAATTATGTGTAGGAGGAATAATCAAAAAAAAAGTTGTAATTTTTGGTCCTCGAAAAGTAAAGTTACGCAGTTAATTTTTTTTATCTACAGCTACATATCTGAAGACTTGGTATACATTGACGTCCCGTGTCGCAGTACCGTAGCAAAACACAATGGCGTAGCCATTTATAAACTGGAGTGTTGCGTGGTAATTCGTTTCCGATCGCGCCGAAAATGTTGCTGCTGTGACAGGCCAATCCAGACGACTATAGAAGTCATCTGAACAGGTCTGACACAGCAGCAACATTTCCAAACTCCCGTATGGACGACATTGTAATAAGCACCAAAACGTGGATAAACAACTGAAAGAGTTGAGAAAAAATAAGTCACCATTTCGGTTTTAGAGAAACTACTTTACAGCATTCCCCCTTACTTAGCTTGCATTTATCGCGAATCTCTCGACCAGCGCAAAGACCCAAACGATTGGACAAAAGCGCAGGTTACTCCTGTATGTAAGAAGAGTACAAGAACGGACCAGCAGAATTGCAGACCAATATCCGTCATTTCGGTTAGCTGAAGAATTCTTGAATACATTCTGAGTTCGAATATAATAGATCGTCTTCAGATCGAGAAGTACGGTTTTAGAAAGTATCTCTCGTCCGAAACTTAGCTTGCCCTTTTGTCACATGATATACTCCGAAATGAGGATGAAGGACAGCAGACGGATTCCATATGTCTAGATTTCTGGGAAGCACTTGACACGGTGCCCCGCTGCAGACTGTTAACGAAGATACGAACATATAGAGAAGGTTCCCAGATAAGTGAGCGGCTCGAATACTTCTTAAATAATAGAACCCAGTATGGCATCCATGAGTGTTCATCAGAGACGAGGATACCAACAGGAGTGCCCCAGCGAAGGGCGGTAGAACCACCACTGTTTTCTACACACAAATCATCTGGTGGACAGGGTGAGCAACAATCTGCGGCTATCTGCGAATAATGCTGTGATGTGTGGTAAGGTGTCGTTGTGAAGTAACTGTAGGACGAAACTTTATGGCTTAAAAAAAATTTGTAGTTGGTCTGATGAATGAGAGACAGCTCTAAGCGCAGAAAAACGTACGTTAATGCGGGTGAGTAGGCAAAAACAACCCATAACGTTCGGTTAAAGCATCAATAGTGTACTGCTTGACACACTCGCGTTGTTGAAATATCTGGGCGAAGCACTACAAAGCGATATTAAATGGAACGACAGTGTGAAGATTGTGGTAGGGAAGGTGAATGGTCTTGTTCGGTTTACTGGGAGAGTGTGATTCATCTGTAAAGGACACTGCATATAGGACGCTAGTGCAACCAATTCTTGAGCACTGCTCGAGTGTTTGGGATCCGTCAGTGTCGGATTAAAGGAAGACATCGAAGCAATTCAAAGGCGAGCTAATATATTTGTTACCGGTGAGTTCGAACAACATGCAAGTGTTTCGGAGATACTTCGTGGACTCAAATGGGAATCCCTGGAGGGAAGAAGACGTCCTCTTGGAGGAACACTATCGAGAAAATTTAGAGAACCGACAATCGAAGCTGATTGCAGAAGGATACTGGTGTCTTCAAGAAGATACGAGAAACTGGGACTCATGTGGAGGCATATAGATAGTAGTTTCTCCCTCGCTCTATTTGCAAATGGAACAAAGAAAGGAAATGATTAACAGGCTTTGTGGTACAGGGTACCGTCCGCTATGCACTGTACGGTGGCTTGTGAAGTACGTACGTAGATGTAGAAAGAAAATTACCACACGATACTATACTTTTATGATTAGTCGTCTGGAACAGGCTAACACACCAGCAACATTTCCACTGCGGTCGAAAGGAATTACCTCTCGACTCTATACTATACCAACAAGCCGCCCGAATAGACGCGCGCGTCAAGTCGCCGCTTCCGATATTACGGGAGGCACATCGACCCCGGATCGAATCCACACGGCAGATTAACGACGACGGCCAGTTTGGCGGCCAGCGTGAACGTGGTTTTTAGGTGGTTTCCCACTTCCGACGAGGTGAATACGGGGCTGGTACCCACGACCTGACTCAGTGACACAATTCACAAACATTTCGAACACGTTCTCACACTTTCACATGACTAACATTTGACATAAACAGCTGGGGCAACCAATTTTCGTCCCGCGCGAAGGGCGTAGGGCCGGGAGAATGGGCGACAAGAAGGGCATCCGGCCACCCTACCAAACTAACGTATCAAATCTAGATGCACGGACCAATAGGTTAAAGGCCACGGAAAAAGAAGACTGTTTTATCAGGGGTCTATGTCATTTTCTTTTGGCTCGTCTAGCGACATAATATGGTACGGCAGCGCATATATTTCAGTACGTAAGAGACTGCGATTGATAATACATCAGAAAGCTGAGCGAACCAGTCTCGCCTGTAATAAATAACGCCACAACGATCTATATGGAAAGAACTTTCGTCTTTTTCTGATTCTGTGTTTACATCACAAAAGATTTTTGGTCTGCCCTCACGATACAAACATGTTCAGAGGCACCGAGCAAGGTGGCGCAGTGGTTAGCACACTGGATTGGCATTCAAGAGGTTCAAATACCCCATCCGGCCATTCGAATTTAGGTTTCCCTTCATTTCCCTAAATCACCCCAGGCAAATTCCGATATAATTCCTTTGAAGCGCACCGCCGGTTTCCTTTCCCATCATTTCATAATCGGAGCTTGTGATCCTTCTTTAATGAGTGCGCTGTTTCCTTCGCAGTTAAAAAAATCTCAAAAGGAAATGATTACGCAGGTGTTTGCAACTCACTCACTTTGCAACAAAAATAATTATCAAACACGTTATAAGCATTCAAGTTGTTACCTTGTGTAATTACTTGAAATTCCTACAACAAGTGTGAACGAAAAAGGGAAAATCATCTGTTTCGCGTTCACTCAAGTTAAAATCACCCTATCCTGTCTTTTACAAAGACGCGTTCATGTTCACCCGCTGGTATCGATGGTGGGATGCCTAGCGTAGCTCTTTGGCCTGTGCGGACACGTGACCTGTTTTGCGTGTAGGTCTTTGGTTCGCGACGGCCAATTACACAGCTTACAGCACGGAGCTTGAGCTTGTTCCTCTAAGAAAATGTACAAGCCGAGTATGGCTCTACGTCATGTGGAGACTGGCGCTTCGTACGGAGGCCTCATACGAATTCTAAAACCACGAAATTATTTACATTTCTGTAGTTAAAAGCCGGACTAAGTGGCCGAGCGGTTCTAGGCGCTACAGTCTGGAACCGCGCGACCGCTACGGACGCAGGTTCGAATGCTGCCTTGGGCATGAATGTGTGTGATGTCCTTAGGTTAGTTAGATTTAAGTAGTTCTAACTTCTAGGGGACTGATGACCCCAGAAGTTAAGCCCCATAGTGCTCAGAACCATTTGTAGTTAATAATGCATCCTTCTTTGTACTGAAATTCTGATAAACGTTAGTGAATGTTGAGAAAGTGAGGTGGCTATTAGCCTCAATCAGGACTAATAATACGGTCAACAGGAATGGTCACAGATTTATTTTACGCTTGGGACAGCCTTTCGGAGACGCTGAAAAATAGGAGCTGGTAAACGCATGAAGACAGACACCTACTTAATACCCGATGAATGCCTACTCAAAAAGTTTCAGGAACCGCGAAGACGGGTTTAGACCGCTTGCGGCACGCACACAGGCATTCAAGCAATTATTCTTCACGCGTTAATGTAACTGCAAGAAACTCTGCTGGTTGGTACAGAGAAATGTAGGCTTCGCCATGCGCTTCACAGTGGATTACAGTAGATATACGAGCAGACGTACAGTCGGTTTGTGACGAAGCTCCATGTACCATTTCCTCTGACGTCAGTCGATAGCGCTGTACAGAGCCAAACGTCTCTAAGAAATCTATGAATTCAAAACCTTCATCTTCGATTTACGTTCACGATTAGCAAGTTACCGTTAAATATTACTAAATGAATTGAAAATTAGCGATGTGAACGACTTGCGATCTTCGTAACTATTAATTTTACACAATGTATAGCACATAAATTATTTACGAATATTTTAATGCATTTTGCAAATTAAGCATCTATTACCCTCCGACAGCAATCATTCCACAAACTAGTTAATTATTTAAATATATTCATACTAAAAAGCAATTTATATTTAAATTTACTCTACAGCGCTCACAGAGTTACTGCGTCAAACCGGTTACGTGGAACACATTATAAGCGCTTCCTCTGATGCGTTTTACGGTGCGGGAAATTGAGATGGCTAGCTGAGCATGCGAAGCGTCACAACTACATTTATAGTGTACGAGTACTATCTGCAGATTGTGGTCAAGTGAGCAGCAGAATGCACATTTTATTTACTACATACAGTGGTCTACAAAATTTATGGACGAAAGTAACTTTCGCACGACGTGTCACTGCCAAGTAATACAGCTCGATGATACTTAGGTTCCTCATGGCATATGGCATATATTATCTTAAAACTCTGGAAATACTTATGTTCTCATCAGTAACGTAACAGCGGTTTCAGTTGAAAGCGTGTTAACCCACTATTTTATTCGCGTTTGTATTTTTCCTTGGGAAACGAGCCTTGGAAAAGTGATAAAGCGATAGGTGACTGACCACTTCCATTAGGTGTCAATTCTTGTAAGCTGTTATTTCACCAAGAGGATATGTCATGAAGTAAGATCATTTCATACATCTGGGGATAGCTACACTGAATCGCTCAGAGACATCCACACTTTCAAGGCAAGGTTCATTTCTCTCTACCTTGAGAAACCATCAAATTGTACACTATAAAAACAAGCTGCTCCATGAGGTTTACCTTCACTTAACATCATTCCATGGATTTATGCGCTTTTGTCGATGTGCCTACTGGCAATTATTCAATCCCTGTTCCACAATTCGCAAGGAAAACAACCTTATCGTTTGTAACATTGGGGCTTCTTTAGGCTAAGTTAACTTTGGTTTCCAACCTCGACCAGGCATTTTATTCTCGTCTGTAGCTTCATTCTGTTCATGTGATCGTTTTTTATATCCTTCACGCTTCTCTTTTTCTTCTGATATGCTCCTGTCCTTGATTTTGTGTTAAATATGTTTCAGTCCAGTGATGTCTCTCGTCTTGTATCACCCGACTTCCACTGTTCACACAATTACATGTGTTAACGAGGTTACGTTTTACCTCCTAAGCTTGTGTCCGACCATCTTTATCAGTTTGCTGTCGTTCTTGCGAAGTGTAGGCCCATATTTTTAGGTAAGTCTTCTTTTGCTGGCGGTGTCTTATTTTTCCCGGTTTGGTATGCAATTTATCACTTTTCTTGTGCTCCTATAATCCGTCCTTTTTCTATTGGCCCAAAGACGTATCTAACACCTTCTAAATTTATCTTCTCGTAGTTTCGAACCTCAGGTGGGTTTGCATATAGAACCTCTGGTTTACTTGCGTTGGTCACGTACTTCGTTACTTGCTAGGCGCTCTGAGTCCAGTTTAACCTTTCTGCTTGTAGATTTTCTTAACCAGCACTTCAAACACGCTTAGGTACCAAGATAGGAAAGTCAGCCGCAAAAGTCTAGGTCTTCTCTACAGTCTCAATCTTTTTCTAATGCATAGTCAAGAGGGCATCTTGTAATGGACGTCTCGCGTAAGCAGTCCACTCAGGCGTTTTTTAGTGATAATTGTAAAGCTACTGCCAACAACAACTGACGTAGCAGGCAGCAGGATCTTTTCCTTTGAAATGCGCAAGTGGAGAATAAATTAGTGTGCTATAAAGAAATAACAATACGAGACACCAGGTGGCTGTATTAGTGACGTTATCCAAGTGGTTTCACTTTCGGTTACATAAAAACTGACGAGGAGGTGAGTCATTTTAGGAAGATTTAAAATTATCTTCACAGTAAAGTCTTAACGGACAGAGCAATTCCTTGCGTTTTACATCAGTCAACGAAGACGTCCGATCCGCCGTTAAGTCGAGAATAGCCAATCCAGAGATTTGCAGTAATTAAAAAAAAAAAAGCGCAGAAACACTTCATCCCCCGTGGCGTTTTTGCCATCGCCGTAGCTCTTCGTTCCACAGCATAATGTGATACAGAAGTATGTACCAGGAGATGTGTCAGTCGAAGTGTATGTGAGCAACTCTGTTAACCGTGCTGGCGGCACGTGGGAAACTGAATGTGTCGTCCACACAAGCGTCGGCCAAGGTCGCTGAGCTGGTGCGACCTACATTAATTCTGATTCCTTGCTCCCAAAGCAGAGCCAGTTTGAAACAGAAGGGAAGCGACAGGTGTTACAACATTGTTTTTGTCTCATATTTTACTGTCGTTCGGCTAAAATTACTCTTGATGAGTCAAAGTTAACATTGCCTAACGCAAGAGAAAAAGAAGAAAAATAAATGGAATGACCGAGACGAGATTTACGGTTGTTTTTAAGGCCGACAACAAGATTAGCCGCCTTACGCTACTGCGCAACAGATGAGTAACACATTAATAACGTCAGAGGGAATGTGATCAGAAGCTCAATGAGGTTTCTTTTTTATTTCCACAGCGAGGTACGTGTGTGGCAAGGGAATGGTTTTCTGGATACCACGACGATATGGAATAATTTTTAGAACTATGGATATTGTATTGTATGTTAACCGGGGGCCTAGAAACGACGGAGAGGCTCACTATGGATATTACACAGTCTTTTTCTGCGTTGCGCTATCGCAAGAAACTATGAGAGTCATGAAGATATGGAATGAATTGCATTTACGTACACTGAGAAACTGACAGGCCGAGTATCGAAAGAAATACTCTATGAATAAACACATTCCATTAAGGGATTAAAAACGGTATAATCCCAATCTATAGGGTGGGGGAAATAAAAGTAGCCTGGATGAGGCGATACCATTTGTGGCAACATTAACGGAGGAGGAGAATGCCTACAGTTACTTTCACCCGGATGGAGCAATTGCCCATACAGTCGGCCAAACCTGGGAGCACATTTACCCAATCTTCACGCCTGACAGAATTATTACCAGCGATCAGTCTGGTCGTGGCCCTAGCAGACCACCTACATCACCTGATCTGTCAGTGTGCGATTACTATGCGTGGGAAGTCCTCGAGTGTAAGGTGTATCGCCACAACGCTTATAGTCTTCATCAACTGCAACAGAACATTTCGGATGAGACTGCAGCAGTTCCAACAGTCAATGTTCAATCTATCTGCAGCATCTTGCTGACCAAGGCTCAAAAGTGTCAAGAGATGAATGGTGGTCACTTTCAATATCTGCTATAGTCAGGTTAGTATTGTATCTCCTTTGCTGTGTTTCTTTTTCCCCTGGAACTCGGATTTATTTGCCCCATCCTGTAGTACTATCCAAAATTCAAGAACCGCAAGGAATGTATCTGACTTGCTCATCAACGCCGCATTTCTTGAACAGACCTATATTGTGGCAGCTCACACGCTTAATGTGCTATTGTTTGATAGTAAAGCATAATCAAGAAACGTAGCATATTTCCCGAAAACTGAGAGATTAATACCAAATAAATTAAAATCGATGGAGATGATCCTCCTTGGTACACAAAACAGGTCAGAGCACTATTGCAGAAACAACTAAACAAACATGCCAAATTTAAACAGACGCTAAATCCCCAAGATTGGGATATTTTACAAAAGCTCTAAATTTAGCGCGGACTTCAACGCGATATGCTTATAACAGTTTCCACAGCGAAACTTTGTCTCGAAACTTGGCAGATAATCCAAAGAGATTCTGGTCGTATGTGAAGTATGTTAGCGGCAAGAAACAATCAATGCCTTCTCTGCGCGATAGCAATGGAGATATTATCGAAGACAGTGCTGCCAAAGCAGAGTTACTAAACACAGCCTTCCGAAATGCCATCACGAAAGAAGACGAAGTAAATATTCCGGAATTCGAATCGAGAACAGCTGCCAACACGAGTAACGTAGAAGTAAATATCCTCGGAGTAGTGAAGCAACTTAAATCACTTAATAAAAGCAAGTCTTCTGGTCCAGATTATATACCAATCACGTTCCTTTCGGAGTATGGAGTATGCTGATGCATTAGCTCCACACTTAACAATCATATAAAACTGTTCGTTGGACGAAAGATCCGTACCCAAAAACTGGAAAGTTGCACAGGTCACACAAATATTTAAGAAAGGTAGTAGGAGTAACCCTCTAAATTGCAGGCCCATATCGTTAACGTCGATATGCAGCAGGATTTTGGAACATGTATTGTGTACAAACATTATGAATTAGCTCGAAGAGATCGGTATACTGACACACAGTCAACATGGATTTAGAAGACATCGTTCCTGTGAAACACAACTAGCTCTTAATTCACATGAAGTGTAGAGTGCTATTGACAAGGGATTTTAGATCGATTCCGTATTTCTGGATTTCCGGAAGTCTTTTGACACTGTACCACACAAGCGGCTTGTAGTGAAATTGCGTGCTTCTTGAATATCGTCTCAGTTATGTGACTGGATTTGTGATTTCCTGTCAAAGAGGTCACAGTTCGTAGTAACTGACGGAAAGTCATCGATTCAAACAGAAGTGATGTCTGGCGTTCCCCTGGGTAGTGTTATAGGCCCTTTGCTGTTCCTTGTCTATAGAAACGATTTGGGGGACAATGTGAGCAGACGTCTTAGGTTGTTTGCAGATGGCGCTGTCGTTTATCGACTATTAAAGTCATCAGAAGAAGAAAACAAACTGCAAAACGATTTAGAAAAGATATCTGAATGGTAGAAAATTGGCAGTTGACCCTAAATAACGAAAAGTGTGAGATCATCCACATGAGTGCTAAAAGGAACTCGTTAAACTTCGGTTACACGATAAATCAGTCTAATCTAAAAGCCGTAAATTCAATTAAGTACCTAGGTATTACAGTTACGAACAACTTAAATTGAAAGGAACACATAGAAAATGCTGTGGGGAAGGCTAACCAAAGACTGAGTTTTATTGGCAGGACACTTAGCAAATGTAACATATCCACTAAGGAGGCTGCCTACACTACGCTTCTCCGGCCTCCTTTAGAATACTGCTGCGCGGTGTGGGATCCTTACCAGACAGGACTGAAGCAGTACAACGAAAAAGTTCAAACAAGGGCAGCACGTTTTGTATTATCGCGAAATATGGGAGAGAGTGTCACAGAAATGATACAGGATTTTGGCTGGACATCATTAAAAGAAAGACGTTTTTCGTTGCGAAGCAATCTTCTCACGAAATTCTAATCACCAACTTTCTCCTCCGAATGCGAAAACGTTTTGTTGACACCGACCTTCTGCAAGGCATTTAAATGTGATTTGCAGAGCATCCATGTGGATGTTGATGTAGAAGGGCGCTGAAGACGTAGGCTTTTTCAAAATCATTAGCACCACAGAACGTGGTAATTAATATACACAGTTTCCTTGAGCAAACTCGTTTTCAGTTGAGCCTCTGTGTTGTGCAAACTTAAGGAATTCCAGTCTCGTGGTCGGCGCCTCCAGTGGACAGAGCGGCACCGCCTGACCTGAACGCAGCCCGGATCACAGTAAGCAGTGGCTCATGCAACATACTGGAAAGCACAACATGTTCGCAGCCTACCGCCACGGCCGTACCGTTCAAGTTAACCTGTTGCTTTGAGAGACGAAACTGATCACTGCTTCCTTCCTTCCCTTACAATCGATACGTGCGCAGTTGGGATATCTTTGGGACCAGAGACTCGACGTACTACACATAAAGATTTCGTCTGTAAACCTGAAGTGACTTAAGCTGCCTCTGACCGTTCCGCACCTAGAGTCTTGGTGAGAAGCGCGCACGCTATTCGTCGCCGCTGCAGAGAGAGGAGTTGCCTTGAGAACAGATAAAAAAGAGGAAAAAGAACACCATGATCAGGCTGTTAGGACCACTGTACATATAAAAGTTGAGGAATCTGAAGCAGGATGCTGAGAAAGACAATGCTGCCAATTCAGATAAAAAATTTATTTGGCAGTACAAATGCCCAGGCAAGAGTAGCGAATAAATGCGGTTCAGTAATTAAGGCGGCTGTGGGGATTTACCTTTGTTCTGGAAATTGAAATAGAGACATCACCTTTATCCAGCTTATATCTCTAACGTGGAGTGCCGACACAGTGTGTGTGGCGACTACTGAAGTGCGCTGCCGCCTAATTGGTCGTCTGTTTCCTGTCACTTACTTTACTGTGTAAACCTTAGTGGGAGAACAGCTGGCAACGACTGAAAATGCGCACGTACACATATGCATATATGATGGACATGATGGCAAAGATCATTGGAGGTGTTAGTCTGAACTTTGATTTTACGTTGTTGAAGTATCTAGAACTTTATATCAAAACACAACCAACCATATACTATAAGACTTCATCCAACCTTAGCGTGAAAGACTTTTTCCAAAAGGCAAGTATATTGCCGCTGCTGAAGCCTGGGAAGAATTGTATGAGAGACTCATTTTGAACCGCATGGCAGACACTACTGTTTTGAAACTTATCTCTCAACAAGTTGATTTTAGACCCGCAAAATCATGCACCAGCCAAATTCTGTACCTAACAGAACGTGTAAAAGAAGGGTACGAAAGTAAAAAGATTACAGGGCTATAATTGGCCGACCTCAGCTCTGCAGACGATACAATCAACCATAGGTTACTCTAGCAGAAAGTCTATAACGAAATCAGAGATTACCAATTTTTCGAGATCGTTGAGTCTCTGTTACGAAATAGACTGTTCTACGTCGTTCTCGAAGGAAAGAAGAGTCAACGGAGACACCAAAGAAATGGACTGGCCCAGTGAAGCGCTCTGGCACCCTCCCTTTTTAATTTATACACTAACGACCAGCCAGTATCTATATGCAAATGACCTGGAAATCACAGCACAAGTGAGGACTTTTGACGATGTAAAGAAGAAGCTGGAGAAAGCACTCAGAGACTTGTCAGAATATCATCAAAATAACCCCCTTAAACCAAATCTAAACTTGGCAAGCAAAGCGAAACCGATATGTTTCCTGGAACAATGCGAAGTTGGAACGTTCGATAGATATCTAACATACAGACACCATTGTGAAAAGGTCCGAGAAGGTGGCCTCCAGAAATGATATTCTGCGGAAGCTCTAAAGCAAAACCTGCTATCCTGAGAACCACCGTACAAGCATGCACTTCTCTACAGCTGAATATGCCATGCCAGGTACGGACTGCATCAACCCAAGCGAAGAAAGTCGACGTAAGCATAATGAATCATGTCGAATAGAAACAGGGCTTATGAAACCCATGGCCCCAACAAAGCTTTACAGAGCTGCTGTTCTCGCGAGTCCCAGCGGCCGAATTGCATGTCACGAACGAACGACAAAGCTGGTGATCGACATTCTGTCTTTGGCACTGAATGCGTGCCTGGACGACTGAGATCCCGTAAAAGGTTCTTAAACATGGCAACTGAAGAACTACCATCTGACTATCCACCAGCACAGGTAGTGCCTGGCGGCTCCACAATAAACTGGAAGACATGGAGGACCGTGAACCGCATAAGAATAGGATGGCCCCAGAGAAGACAAACACGATCGGGTGGGGTTATGGTAAAGTGGATGACAGGTCGACTGTGGTGCTGTGCAAGACATGGAACACCTCCTGGTGTGTGGAAACTGTCGCTAGAGATCGGTTGTTGGACACGAAAGAAACCCTGACCTTGGCCCAATACTTGGTTTCCAGATACGAAAGTAAGTTTTCAAAGCATTCATAAGTAGTGGAATTCGAAGTACAACCCACTGATGTGGTCTCCAGCACGCAGCTGAACGCTCAGAAACGATCAGGCTTGTGCGAAAGCAACGTGTACTAAAACGTATGTGGCCACAGCGCGCCCCAGAGGTAACTGGTGGAGCGCGTGAACTCCACGAGTTCTCGAAATGGTCATACGTTAACTAGCTTTCCACTTTGCCAAAGACAAGAGACAGAGCCTCTGCGTAACAATGTTTTTTATAGTAATTCGCACTTTTCCCGTTGTGGCTGTATTGTTGTAAATTAAATCCAGCTGTCAATACGTAGGGTAGCAATAAAGTTTTTTTTTATAACCTCAAAAAAAAGCTACGATATTATTTTTTGTCTGTTGCAGATACGTGTCTACAATCCTGGTATATACTGAAATCATCGCGCTATTATGCCGTAGCACACCACTAGAGAAACCACAGGACACGACGCACCATTGATAAAGTGGAGTATTGTGAGGTAAACCGTTTTAGACCGCAGCGAAATTGTTGGAGCTGTGTCGGGACAATCCAGATAGCTAAAAAAGTCATCTGGATTGTACTGACGCAGCTGCAACATTTTAGATGCTTTCGAAAACGATTTTCCGCACAATGCTCCACTTTACCAGTGAACTGCGTCATGCTGCGTGGCTCCTCTAATGCTGTGCTACTGTACATTGTCGCGATGATTTCAATATGCACCAGGAGTGTAGACATACGTTCAAACAAAACAAAAACAAAAACAAAAAAAATAAACAATTGAATAAAAAGTTCTCGGGTCTCCAGCTGCGTCAACTAATTAAATCATGAGCTTTCGACTAAGCCTCCCTGACCATTGTCAAATAGCATGATTGCCACCGTGCTGGCGGTACGCCTCTTACATATAATATTTGCCAGCTGTGACGTCACTGGTTCTCACTGCATCGCCATTTATGGGCATATTTTGACGAGGTGTTCGATGTGCCCGCTCCAACCACGCGATCGCTGGATCCTACGCCGTGCTTAGCTTCGGGCCAGCGTCTCTATTTAGGGTGTTATTGGTGATTTTTATTTCAATGGCACCTATAATTACATAGCCCCAGAAGCCGTTAGTACGAGCCACGACGGAGGTTTTGTCGAATTTTATCGGCCGACCAGTTTCCACAGCATGCTCAGCTAAAGCACATTTCTCAAAGTACAGTGGGAGATAAAACCTTTCATCCTCCTTCCTACGTTGTTCCATAGTTCCAGTGTTTTTCCGACGTAAGACTAGCCACACTCGCCAGGTATCTCGTACATCCCAGGTGTTCCGAGACCTGCTGTATGTTTAACTGGTGTCATTAATTGACGGATTGTTGTCGGAGGCCTGAAGAGCAGTTGGATCTTGTGTCTTTTCAGCAGCTGGCTTTTCTTGCCCGATACAGAGCTACAGAACGGCAAGAAAGCAAGTTTCTTTCCTTGCTCCCCGTCGGTGGTCTTACTGTGATTCATGCTTGACATCACTTCAGTTATTTGATTAACGTTATATTCTTTGTTCCTGAAGACGAAGCATATGTGGCTCACATAATGAGGCAGATTATCAGTGTCTGATATCATTCTTGGACGATACAGTAATGTTTGTAACACAACGCGCTTCTGTGTCGGGTGATGATGATTGATGGCGTGCAATTAGAAACCTACAGACGCTGTGGCCAAGGCATCTATTTCGTTTGTGAAGGACGAGGACGTCGAGAAAGGGCAATGCATTGTTTTTCTACCTCTGTGGTGAACTGGGTGTTACTTTTAATATCATTGAGATGTTACAAGAACTTGTCAAGTTTCTCACGTCCGTGGTGCCAAATGACGGACGTGTCGGGAACGTATCGATAGAAACAACCGTGCATTCTTTAAAAAAATTAATTAAGTAAGTTTATTTTTTCGAGATGAAAATTAATAAAACTTTGTGACTACCCATCGTACACAAAATATTCTTCCAGTATAGAAGTAACTAAAATGTTCTGTCTGAAATGGAACGAGAAGTTAGCAGCATGTGACGTAAGTGGTCATCTTCCACTTCACTAGACCACGTCTGAGTGCACGTTCAGAAAGCTGCAGAATGTGCTTTCACCACGTCTGAAACTTGCCAAGTAGAGCGCTGACGTTCGAATACACGGCTCGTGCGAGGGCAGCTTTAGCTCAGTTAACGTGGGATGTGCACTGTGCACCCCGAGGGACCAATGCGTCGCTTCCAGGAAGGGCCGAGGTTCCTCATTACGCGCTCGCGGAGCTGAGCTGCGCCTCCCTTCCACCGTTCCCGAAGGTGGCTATTGCACGAGCGCGTTTCTTTTTTTTTTTTTTATTGGCCTCTGCGACGTGGCGGAACACAATATATCAGCGGCCGGTGAGCGCTAACGGGATACGCGAGCCGCCGGGCGCTTCATTAAAAGTTGCGGGGCGCACCAGCACAGCATGCGCGTCAGCGCGATCTGGCCACGCCCCCAGGCTGCGCGTCACGGCGATCCGCTACCTCGCTAACTGAGGCGTGCGTTACTCTAGGTCGCAGGCGTTCGGCCGCTACAATTTTGAGACAGGGCGCCGAAATGGTTTGACAGCTACTTAAAAAGTTCTCGTTGGTTCTGTCGCCCCTTAAATATCATACCTACGCCAGCTATCTCCAGCTTTACTTAAGTGTCAGACTGAAGAAATGATTACTGCGATGGTTCAGATGAATGACGATTCGTCTTCCGTGATGAGATGGGTGCACAGCTCTTGCCATTAATCTGCACTCGTACATTTGCTGTAATTCCCGTACATGGGAGGTAATTAATCGAAAGTCGCAAGCATAGTACCGGCGCTGCACTATCGTATTTAGCCGCCGATACCAGGCTAGCGACTTTCCGTTGAATGTCACCCGTACGGGAATTACAGTAAGTGTACGAGTACATTTGATGACACCTGTACGACGACATATGCAATTTTGGTCTGCTAGTTAAGCGTTCACGGATAGCGAAATTGTTAAGGCGACCGATCGCAACATGCGGGAGTTCCGGGTTCGAGTCCCGGTCCGGCACTAATTTTCAATGTCGTCGCTCCACTCTACAGTTAATGGTTGCCAGAATTCGAACCTGCGAACAAATTTCCTGTATTTCATAACGGCTGCAGTCGCCCCAGTGCCTCTTCATCCGGACATGAATGCATGTCCAAACGAACACTGCAACGTACTTCTTACAAACACACGCACTGTAATATCATATCGATTTTATTTCAGGACTGAGTTGCAGCTACAGGAAGCTATACTTGATACAGAAATTATCGTTCAAGACATGGTGTTCATAGGTGTAGTGTCGTAGCTTAACGATACTGCCGGAGCCGGCGCCTTGTTGAAAAGTCCTGCGGATACCTCGAGCGGTGCTTTGAACACCGACACCAATAGGATGACCTGGCCAACGAAGAACCTCCAGGCCGCCGACCGCACCATCTTCTAGTTAGACATTAATTATGTTGGTAGTTGGCACCAAATGTTTCACCGAGCTGTTAATAGTTACGTAATTCTACCGACAAACATTCGGTGTAGGTAGACGCGCCTCCGTGTCAGGTCTCTGATTATTTCCAGCCACTGCTGCCAAAAGTTGTCAACAGTGTAGCAGTTCTTAAGCAACAAGCTGAGTAAAATAGATTTATTTAAAATGCACCTGTGTCAACTAATCTTTTGCTTGCTTGTCCAGATTCCTACGGCGACAGAGCTCTTTCGTCATCTTCCATCCGAAGACATAACACTTGGCTCCTCGGAACATAACGCTTACCGATTCGCATCGTAACAATAGCTGTATGGAAATGTAATTATAATAATATACAAGGAATGAAGCAAGCAAGGATGACAAGTTCATTAGAGCGCTAGAGCGGAAAGGGCAGGGATTGGAGAAGGATATAAGCCGTGCCCCTTTCAAGGGAACTTTCTCGCATTTCCCCTTTCTAATTTAAGAAAACCATGGAAGGCGTCAACCTAGATGGAGGGTTTCAATCCACGTTTTTGAGCATTCGAGACCAGCGTTGGAACCATTTCTCTTCTTCGCTCCGCTTCCGTGGTATGCGCGATCAAAAATGAAGTCCAGTCACAACAACAAAAAATGGTTCAAGTGGCTCTGAGCACTATGGGACGTAACAGCTGAGGTCATCAGTCCCCTAGAACTTAGAACTACTTAAACCTAACTAACCGAAGGACATCACGCACATTCACGCCCGAGGCAGGATTCGAACCTGCGATCGTAGCAGTCGCGCGGTTCCGGACTGAAGCACCTAGAACCGCTCGGCCACTGCGGCCGGCTCTCACTGCCTCTATGGCTCTACGATGAACGACCATGTGGTTCGGTCTAGGGGTGGCGGTTATCGCCAAAACAACCGGTTTTCAGTTACATCGGTCTTTTTTGTTTCTTCTCCAGTTTAACCTGAATGTTCAAGCCGCTCAAAATAAATGGTATCTGAAGCAACAGACTTCGGTTTTTTATTGTTATTACTTCCAGTAATTAACGTAGACTCTGAACAAAGACTTAAAAATTCCAATAAAGGTGAAATAGTAGGAGATCACGATCAAATATGGGGTTGAGACTGCAGCGGAAATCTGTGTCATTACACCAAAGAGCTTTCGAAATGTGGTGCTACAGAAGAATGTTGAAGATTAGGTGAGTAGATCACGTAACTAATGAGGAGGTATTGAATAGGATTGGGGACAAGAGAAGTTTGTGGCACAACTTGACTAGAAGAAGGGATCAGTTGGTAGGACATGTCCTGAGGCATCAAGGGATCACAAATTTAGCATTGGAGGGAAGTGTGGAGGGTAAAAATCGTAGATGGAGACCAAGAGATGAATACACTAAGCAGATTGAGAAGGATGTAGGTTGCAGTAGGTACTGGGAGATGAAGGAGCTTGCACAGGATAGATTAGCATTGAGAGCTGCATCAAACCAGTCTCAGGACTGAAGACCACAACAACAACACACCAAGGAGTGACTGCGAAGGTGGAGGAAACTGGCGTGGTGACAGCGAGAGAGAAAGTCACAAGTTGTTGGCTTCCCTGTATGTCACTTCTAAATAGTATCCGTTTTCACTCTGAAGCAACTACAAAATTAAAGATTCAGTTATTATACCGAGTTTGTAGCTCGTCAATAAAATTTTATGTATATCAAACAAATTTATGTTCTCTCTTCTAAGGAATATTGTGCATGTTCGTTCCTTGTTTTATGTGGCAAGTTTTGTTTGCGCTTCCTCCCGTTTTTGATCTTTTAAAGCAAATCCAACATTCTGCTTCACTGCAACCGCACTTTGTAAAATAATTCCAAATTGGGTTGAAGCCATTCTCGAATACAACTGTCCTCCGAGGACGACAGCGGGAAACTGCCGTGACCTGTGGCGGGCGTGTCATACACACTAGACTTACCGTCTAATAAGTCATGCCAAACGGCAACAGGAACATTATTGTCACTGTAGTATTGCACCGACTCTCATGTCAATTGTTTGTTGCTGTTTTCAAACTGCACGCATTGTTATTAAAATATTACTGATCGCTTATCCCAGTTTCTACAATAATATTTCTGAAATAATATTTCAAAGCGATGGAAATATAAGGAACTAATATTATCACTTTTTTTAAAAAGTTTTATCTCCAAGTCAATTTTTTTGCATTATTGCTATGGCAAATTGTTTTGCGGTTTTTGTATGCTGTTATAACCGAGACCAACTAAATACCGAAAAATGCCAGTTATTAGAACTAAAATACTGGTATCGGTTTTAACTGGTCAGTTTTTTCCCATCCTTAGGTTCTACGTACCTGCTGCCCTGTCAGTTATCCTGCACCAACATGGAAGCCCGTAGGGACTCAGGACCATCCTGACCCCCACTACATCATCGCGTAATCACGCATCATTATACCATCTTCATAATAACCACAGATCTATTAGTGTACATTAATTATGACACGACCAGTTTGGATCAAAAGAATATCAGCTTACACTGCCAACAGTCTTCATAAGAATTCCCAACAGAACTGTGGCAGTATCAATATTTAAAAAGTGCAGTTCTCTTATGGTAAGATAACAGGTCTATATAAACACGTACGTAGATGTCTACACAAGAGAATAATCGAATCGATGACAAAATGTAATTAAATATACATCCGAGATGACGCACCTATGCTGGATACCAAATGAACTATTAACCAATTTGGTAACGCCTCAATTCTGCGACCTGTGCAAAAATATATAAAAAAAAATAGTAAATTGGGAAGCCGGATTTACTTACACTATTAATCAAGGGATAAATTTTAGTAATTTTTATTCAACGTCTTTTTGCTTCAAGTAAAAGCTTCATATGTGGAGGGGGAGGCGGGGGGACGTCACCGTATTATGATTAGACAATATTTCAAATAAATGCTGTGGCACGAGACATTTACTTAGTAATAGTTTGACAATAGGTTTAATAAAACAACTTTCCTCAACCAAGTCTTACATAAGAAAACAAAAAATTCTAAATCACGACATAAATGTTACACGTGACGAATGAACAAAAATATATGTGTCAACGCTTTCTTACTTATTAAAAGCAGTACTAACTAACGTGTTCTGGTATCACAAAGGAAACGATTATGATGGGAAAATTTATTTTGAATCAGAAAATAACGCTGACCAGGATATAAAAATATGTTCATCAACTATCTTTCGACCAACTTTGTTGTATGGGAGCGAAAGCTGGGTGGATTCAGGTTACCTTATCAACAAGGTTAAGGTTACGGATATGAAAGTAGCTAGGATGATTGCAGGTACTAGTAGATGGGAACAATGACAGGAGGGTGTCCACAAATGAGGAAATCAAAGAAAAACTGGGTATGAACTCTGTAGATGTAGCAGTCAGGGCAAACAGGCTCAGATGGTGGGGTCATGTTACACGCATGGGAGAAGCAAGGTTACCCAAGAGACTCATGGGTTCAGCAGTAGACGGTAGGAGGAGTCGGGGCAGACCAAGGAGAAGGTACTTGGATTCGGTTAAGAATGATTTTGAAGTAATAGGTTTAACACCAGAAGAGGCACCAATGTTAGCACTGAATAGGGGATCATGGAGGAATTTTATAAGGGAGCCTATGCTCCAGACTGAACGCTGAAAGGCATAATCAGTCTTAAATGATGATGATGATGATGATGAGGATGACTATAGTTGAAGTCACAAATGATCGTGGTAGGGTTTAAACTTGTTCTGCGCATCTACGTCACGCATTCGCTGACAACCAATGAGTATTTGGCAGCTGTGAATATCTAAGTCAGTGCGAACATAAATCGTGATCGTAGCGACATTTTTAGTGAATTCTTATTCCATTTGTTGCGAGTTGTCACAGCTGATGATGGTGGTAAGCGACAAATTCTGCACAGGGAAGCGAGAGACATAAACTACAATATACACGCTTTCTTCCAGCACAGAGAAGTTGTATGCACTTACCGCAACCGTCGCTTGCAACCGTTAACAATGTTGTGCGAACCGCCTTCGTTCGTGTATCGGTATATAACAGAATTTTTAAAAAAAGGAGAAAGTAATCACTTACTGAAACCTATTTGCTGCGGACTACCCTCCTTCCTATATAGCGTTTTCTCATCCAAAAAGTTGTAACAAAACTGACTGGAAAAAACCAGCCATGCAAACACTTCCACTATTCTTCCCACCTTGCTATAGCGTACACAACATGCTAAGTTGCCTGCACACTGGTCTGAGTGTTTTTATGATCATCAAGATCCAAAATTTTCCGTTAACGTCACGTAAGCTAACTACATTTTCTAAGTCGTGATTTGTTGTGAAGACTATTGGCAGTATAACCTGATGATCTTTTAAACGAAACCTGTCGTGATATAATAAATATGCATCAATACAGCGGAGGCGGTTTCCTATTAATATTGAGAAGAATCGTTAAACAGTATAAGCAATTAGCAAACGGAGGCATCACCTACCGATGACATAGCGATCGTTGAATTTAATGTAAAGATAAAACAGCCACCACTCGCGCACAGTTTAATTCACCATTTGCCGGTTTCACTCGTCAGATGTATTATCAGATAATCAACGCCCGGGTAACACCGTACCGCAATTGTTTTTAACTTCGTAATACATTACCGCCAAGGCAAAGATTATTCGATGACACTCGCGTCTACCGAAACCGGCTGTACTGAATCAAACAGCACGAGTTGTAACTGTCTTAATATTATACGTACTTTAATACATGTCTATCATCCATAAAAAATCAAAATACATTTGTCAGCTGCAGTGGAAATATCGTGTATATGCTGTTTGGAAACACACAAGAACTGATAGTCACAAAACTGCCTCATTACAAGGTGTGTTTGCTCCTCGTGTTCAAATGACACAGGCTAGACGGAAATGGCCAAGCATGGTTTAGTTTGGCGCCACGTAATACCTGCTTTAAAAGAACGGCGCGAGACAAGGGAACTGGCGGATTAGGGCTCGAACTTACAGTGCGTGCGAAATTCCGTGTGAATTGGGAGTAACCATTTTCAAAGTTCAGACGACCGCCAGAGAGCTAGGCCGGGCATTGGCCAGTTAACCTTCATCCTACACGACGTCTACAGCAGAGCGATTTTGCCGGCCGCGGTGGTCTAGCGGTTCTAGGCGCTCAGTCCGGAACCGCGCGACTGCTACGGTCGCAGGTTCGAATCCTGCTTCGGGCATGGATGTGTGTGATGTCCTTAGGTTAGTTAGGTTTAAGTAGTTCTAAGTTCTAGGGGACTGATAACCACAGATGTTAAGTCCCACAGTGTTCAGAGCCATTTGAACCACAACAGAGCGATTACCGTCCCATAGGCTGCCACTCAGTGGCAGACCGAGCTGGGAGGCAGACGTTTCTTCGTAGCATACGTGGCTATTTTAATGGTTGCTGAGAGGTGGATCAGAAAAGTTCGATTAACTGCGGACGACGATATGCATGCCTACATCTGGTGCAGCGATGCTTCCTTAGCTTAGAACCGTAGATGTAAGATCATTTATCTTGAATTTATCTTGTTACATATTAACAAGCCACTACAAGTCGACCACTTCGGTCAGCGCCGTCTGATGACATTTCCAGACAATGTCTAGTGGTGACTTCCTAGTCCTGCTTTATGCTAATATTCCTGGTTTTCAGATTATCTTTGTGCAAATCATTCCGTAGATCAGAGGGGAAAAAGAGAGATGCAGACAAACCGTGGGGTGGTGTGTGAGGTAGCGTGCCTGGAGTCAACCCATGCACTAAAGCAACAACACACCTGAAATGCGCTGCACTGGACCTAAATCTCGTTTCTGTTGGTATGTCAGCGACACGTCTGCTGTTGCACAGGAACACATTCGTTAGCCACAGGAGTTGGCTGGACCGGATGAATTATGCTCGCATATGTACGATTCAAGCTCAGGTATACCGTTACACTTACATCCTCAAATATCTCAGTTTTGTTGTCTTACAAGCGTTAACTGGCTTCTAAACCACTTGTCGGTGCCAGGTATACGGGAAAATCTGACGCTTCTTAGCAAATGTTTAAGACTGTGATTTCACATTCAACAGCCAAGGGCGGAAAAACAGTGGAGAAAACTGCATCTTAGGATCGTTTCTTATTCATTTATAAATCAAAAGAGAAATCATCCAACCAGAGAAGGACTGTACTACCCATCACTTTGTTGTTTTCAAATTTACCAATTCTCTGCCATTAGCATTTCGTTGAGTTCTACAAAAATTTTAGCGACATTACCCGACGCAAGTTCGGAGCCTTGGCAATTGTAGCTATACCGGGAAACTTTTCAACAGCGGAACAAGATCTCTCTCAACAGAATGAATATTATAATACTAGATGAAGAAGGATGTTACTTGCTACATGATAACTTTGAGTTAATGAATTACTCGCGTAAATCTTCTTCATGACACGCCATGACGGTGAACTCTGAAGTCATTATGCCGCATTTTTCTAAGCTCTCGTCGCATTACCTGATACTTGAGTTTCTGCTCTGAAGTTAGCCGAACTGCTACGCTCAAACTTCTCTCCCAAGAGGAGCCTGCGCCAAGTTTTTGCATTTTTTTACATAAAATTACGACGTCCGCGATTTCTCATTAAAAACTGAGTAGAGCGTACAGCAGCATCTAAAACGCACGAGGCAATGTGAACATGTACCGTGAATACGTTGATTCAGGACAATCTCCCAGGCGTCAAAGTGAATTAACGAGGACGGGAACGTACTGATCTTAGGAGTCGTTGTAAGCTACTGCGCTCAATGCCGGACAACTACAGCCGGTGAGCAATCGTACCTACCGCAGCTGCCTACTACCTGTGCGTTACAGAACCAATCAGCCCACATGTGAGCCTCTATTCACACCACGTCACGGGGCACAGGAGCTTCGAAGCAAGGACGAAACACATCTGATGTGTCGTGAACACATTACAACTAGTCAGTAGCACGGTACATGTACGATACATTCAGCTTGCCAAGAGGACATCGTTCAGCTCAGTGGCGGAGGTATTCTCGATTGGGTGATGTCTCCACAGTATGAAATGGATCCCCCCCATCAGTAAACCGTTGAACGATCACGTGCATACTTTAGGTTCATCTTCAGCACTCCACAAAAGCGACGTACCTTCAGCCAGTGTGCAGTGGCTTCCAAACCGTGGCAGGATATGTGCTTCTGAGCAACACTCCATGTATGTGAGGGTGCTTGTTTGGTTCCCCAGCTCCTACCTAAGTCCCACTGAACACGAGCGCAGTGAGCGTACGTTAAGCGCAATATCTGCCTATTGCCGCTGTGGCTGGTTGATTCAGGGGAGGGGACTAACAGCAAGGTAATCCGTCCCATTGGATCAGGGAAGGATGGGGATGGAAGTCACCCGTGCCCTTCCAAAGGAACCCTCCCGGCATTTGCCTTAAGCGATTTAGGGAAATCGTGGAAAACATAAATTAGAAACCGGTTTGAGTCGTCGTCCTCCCGAATGCGAGTCCAGTGTGCCAACCACTGCGCCATCTCGCTCAGTCCGCAATGGCTGCTGAGCAGTCATACATCCGGATATATCTCCAACACTTCCGTTGAGTACATTTCACTAAACGCCGCCGCCATCAAGGAGAATAGCTTGATGTAAAGTACATTACTGGATAGGTGTCTCTAAATCAATTGCTCATGAGTGTGAACTGTTCAGCGTGATTCCAGATACATAATGAGACGACAAAAGTCATGAGATAGCACTTAATATTGCGTCGGCCTCCTTTTGCCCATCATCGTGCAGCAGCTCGACGTGCCATGGACACAAGTCATCTGCAGAAATACTGAGCCTTCCTGTTTCTACAATCGTCCTTAATTGCGAAAATGTTACCGGCGCAAGATTTTGTGCGCGAACTGGCTTCTCGATTATGTAATGTAAATATTCGATGGGATTCGTGTCGGAAGTCTGGTTGGCCAAATCATTTGCACGAACTGTCCAGAATATTCTTCAAAGCAATTGCAAACAACTGTGGCCCGGTGACTTGTCATATTGTTACCCATGAAGTCCATGAATGGCTGCAAATGGTCTCCAAGTAGCTGAACATAACTATTTCCAGTCAATGATCGGTTCAGTTGAACCAGAGGACCCAGGCCATTCCATGTAAATACAGACCACACCATTATGGAGCCACCACCAGCTTGCACAGTGCCTTGTTGAGAACCTGGGGTCCTTGGCTTCGTGAGCTTACCAGCTGAAATCGAGACTCGTCTAACCCGACCACGGTTTTCCATTCTTCTAAGGTCCAACCGATATGGTTACAAGCGCAGGAGAGGCGTTGCTGGCAATATCGTGCTGTTAGCAAAGGCACTCGCATCGGTCGAGTGCTGCCATATCCCATTATCGCCAGATTTCGCCGCACTGTCCTAACAAATACTTTCGCCGTATGGTCCACATTACTTTCTGCGGTTATTTCACGCCGCGTCGCCCGTCTGTTAGCACTGACAACAGCACGCAAACGCCACTGCTCTCCACCTTTAAGTGAAAGCGTCGTCTACTGCGTTGTCCGTGGTGAGAGACAAGGCCTGAAATTTGGTATGCTCGACGCACACTTGCCACTGTGGATCTCGGAATATCTAATTCCCCAATGATTTCCGAAATGGATGTCGCATGCATGAAGCTACAAATACCATTCCGCATTCAAAGTGTGTTAATTCCCGTAATACGGTCATAAACACGTCGGGAACCTTTTCACATACGTTCATCCCCTGACTACAAAGGACAGTTCCGCCAATGAAACGCCCTTTTTAAAGCCTTGTATGCGCGATACTACCACCATCTCTATATGTGCATATCGCTATCCCATGACTTTACACCTTAGTGTACTAATCTTGATAACAGTCTCCCACAACTTTGCTTATCATGAACTATTTGCTAGCCCCCTAGCTGCTGAATTCGCCTTCATAGTCGATGTTGCTAACGCACGATTATGTGGGGACGCTCGCTTCGAAGATAACTGATTCGTAGCCTAGTGGTGGAAGACATTTTGCCCAGAACTGTTCATCCGGCAAGGGGAGGAGAGGTGCTGGTTTAAGATTCAGACTTGCGTCAAATTCCTGGATTCAGTTCCAAACCTGTCCGCAGTGTCTCGCCGAGTGGCGGAATCTGAGAATGTTGACGGTGATGTGTCCTTCAGATGGGGACGCTAAGCTCAGTGGCCCCTTGTTGCTATTCGAGAGAAGTAGGCTATGTGCCAACACTAGGTTACAAGCTCTCCCATCATCATCATCAACATTATCAAATGACACAAACATAACGCCACGCTACACAAATACCCATTGCAATCAACTACACTCAATAGATCCAGTTAGGGCACACATCTCTTAACATTGCGTGGAAAATGGACAGTATGCTCGGATGTACTTTGCAATTATTGAGCCGAACAACCCTAGAGGATCTCTCGACCAACAATGGCATACGACTCTTCCTTCCTTTACCTGCTGCAGTAGACAATTGCCCTTCCCCGTGAGACGGAGTGCTGGCCGGAGTGGCCGACCTGTTCTAGGCGCTACAGTCTGGAACCGCGCGACTGATACGGTCGCAGGTTCGAATCCTGCCTCGGGCATGGATGTGTGTGGTGTCCTTAGCTTAGTTAGGTTTAAGTAGTTCTAAGTTCTAGGGGCCTAATGACCTCAGAAGTTAAGTCCCATAGTGCTCAGAGCCATTTGAACTTTTTTTTTTTTTTTTTGAGCCGGCAACGAACAGGTGGTAAGGAAGTCGACAAGAACGGTGGACTGGGACAGAAGCAGCTATCCGTGAGATGTGGATGCGCACTAATGAAGCGGCCGGCCCCGCTCTGGTGGCAGAGGGCTAGATTGCCGGAAGATGGAGTCCAGCTGGCGCGCTGCCAAAGCTTTCGCCGGCTCGTCGTAAGAAGCAGCTGACCCCCTGCTTCACAGCCTCTGCTCAGATTCTCTCCTAAATCATTTGTACGGATCAAGAATAGAGGGCCTAGATCGCTTCCTCTAGACGTACAATAAGTGGAGAAAACTGGACCACTTACAGTTTACTACTGTTTGATCTATCTAATTAAGGATTCCACAATCCCAACTTTTGCTCCAATGCATTTGAGGAATGTATGGAATAGTCTCGAGAAAAAGTTCACTGTATTTTCATCATTCATAGGATTCATAGAAAATCAAACCTACCGTCTTCCTCGTTTATTAACGAGTAGATACCTGGATTCAGATGTTCCAAGTAATCTAGCACTGCTACTTCTGACGCACGTTGTATTTATATAATAGCTGTGGTAGAAAGGTCTTATTTGCTTGAAAAAGTTAACAAATATTTCAAAGCCTTACACGTAGTAAAAAACATTTTTCAGTTTTCGGACTTCTGTCCTTGAACAATATTTTCTTCTGTCGGCTACAGAATGCTGTAACGTTCTAGGAAGATGTAACTACTAAATTCGCAAGAAAAACGAATTAATTTCTCGCACAGTCAAGAACCCAGAGTAAACAGGAAGAAGTCAACAGAGGATAATAGCGAGCTTCGCCATACAATGTATAAGAGGCGGTCAAAAAGTTTCCGTTCGAAGGCCACACTTACCCCTCGCCTACAGGTCTGTGCTTATATACAAGCACAAGTGTCGCGCTGGATTGAATATAATCAGCACCAACGAATTCAAATGGAAAGTTTTTTATCTCTCCTTTTATAAATAACGTAATCTGTGACGCAGCAAGGCTTTACTTGTTACTGGAGTCTCACTTTCTAATTCTTCGTGAACTTTTTTCCAACCTAATATTGCTTTAATCCGATTATTTTCCTTAAAATTTTCTATGCTGTATATAAAGTGTTCAGTTATTTGTATAACAGAGTCTCGCATGGACTAAATCAGACTACATCTCTCGTTTTCACCGCAGCAACAGTTTTCCCAGTATGAGTACCGAATACTAGCCAGGCAGTTGTCTCCCACGTCTTACGTCTTGCAAACACTGAGGAGACGGGGCTGCGTTGTCGGCCGACATCGCCAGCTTGGATATCACTGCGGGAGGAAAGCCAGTCGTTTACATATACGCCTGCCAATGCTTTTTCAAAAATACGTTGCAAATGACCACATATATTTCGGTTACTTCAATGCTTCATCATTCTTAACCTTTATTGCATTTCACAAGAGGTAATTACCTAACCCCTCCACATATATATGTACATTGCCTGACAAGAAAGAGAATCACACACAAAACACGGCGGGGTGACAGTAACTCCGTACACGTATCGGTGAGTATGTAAATGATAACTGCAATTCTCTGTGAGACGCAGAATGGCCACCAGAGAGCATTAGCGCTGTTAGTGTTCAGTGTTGTTACCAGGCCTGGCACGGTATGTAAGGGGAGTAAACAACGTCAGATGCTATGAGATAATTGTGAAGGTCACGGAGATGTCGCATACTCGTGTGACACAGCATTATCCGTACATCGTAGAATTTGAAAAGGCCTCACTGGGAGTCTCAATTTGGCCGCATGGTTGAATCGTGCAATACCCAGATTTGTGAGGCATTTGGATGTGGCTGTGACCCGATGTAGGACTGTTTGGGAACGCTACCGCAGGAATTATCATGATCAAAATTCTGGTCGACCAGGTCTGACTGCAACAAGGAAGGATCGCCGCATTATGCACAAAGCACATCCAACACCTTTATATCTGCGCCTGCCGTCCGGTAACATTTACTGGACTCCTGACAACATTCAGTACCACTCTGCACCAGCAGCAGTCAACGTACGGAATTACTGTTCCATGCATAGACTTCCGTCAGCGCCATAACACAGACAGATGGGTCTGGAGTGGTGCCTTGACTGGGCAGCATGGACTTCTGATGAATGGCATCAGGCTGTGTTCTGAGATGAACAGCGGTTCTGCGCTAGCCCTGATGATCATAGTCGGCGAGTATGGAGGTGGCGGCGACCTGGGGAGAGGTCTCATTCTTCAGATGTTCTGGTATGGGGAGCCATTGGGTGTGACATCAGGTCGCGCCTGGTAATGCTGAGGGAAGTCTGATGGCACAGTGGTACGTCACGGTGTAATATTGCTGGTTTTACAGCCATTAAATTCAGCTGCTAGAAACTTTTCTTAGAGCAACTGAGAGGTCGTCAGCACTGCGAAGATGACGTGAGGTGGTGTTAGGAACCGGTGACAGATGGTTTATTCAGTATGGGTATCGTGAGAAAGGCCTCCTAAATTGTGGTCCTTCTCCGCAATTGGTTGCTGCGTTCGGGACTAGCGCACCAAAATAATAAACTTCTCTTATAATTATTACTAAAACTAAACAGTGAATTTACTAGCCTTTCATATAAAAGCATCTCTTAATAGCAACACATGATTCCATTATTTAAAAAGCGTAAAGTACCAGTAAAATAATAAACAATAGCTAAGCGAAAAAACAGACGAGCACTTAGGAGATTTTCGGGTAGGGCTTAACTTTTATGGCGAACGAATTGGTTTGGCTGTAAGATCAGAGATGGTTAGGCAGTTTCGGAGTACAGACATGTTGTCTGCCGCAGTCGGTACCAGTTAAGACTTCTGCCAATCTCTGGTTTCTCTTTTTTTTCTTTTTTTGACATGTAACAGAACTAGTTTGATAGTAATTCTGAAAACACGCAGTTGATTATTTTATATATTCTCTGTTAAAGTGTGACGAATGGAAATTATTTGTGATCTATGAGTGGACTATTTGTGCAGTTACTCGTATACTGCTAATAATAAGCGTGTGGGATTCCGTTTAAACAAACGGTTTCAAAATTTAATTATTTTTATTACTGCTTCAAGATAACGGACTTACCAACTACGTGCTCTTTTCTGCGCAAGAGACAACAACTGCAGAAGACTGCAGGCTGGTGAAGATTATTGAGAACTTATGCATTCCACTCAGGGCGGTGGAAGCAACTAGGCATCTCGCGTGTACAGCAATCTTAGTACAAATGGGGTAAGTGACACGTCATCTGTGGTAACACAGAGAGACGGTGTGAAGGGAGGAAAGGGGTTTAGCGTACACACGTTGAATCACTCTCACCATCTCTCTCTCTCTCTCTCTCTCTCTCTTGCTGTAACGGGCATCCCGCTTCCGCATGTGTTACTTTTTCACGCGGCCTTTGTGATACCATTACTGATTAGGAAAATGCCCGTCCACATATGCCATTTTTCTACAGAAATTGCCTAAAAATGGTTCAAATGGCTCTGAGCACTATGGGACTTAACATCTGAGGTCATCAGTCCCCTAGAACTTAGAACTACTTAAACCTAACTAACCTAAGGACATCACACTCATCCACGCCCGAGGTAGGATTCGAACCTGCGACCGTAGCGGTCGCGCGGTTCCATACTGAAGCGCCTAGATCCGCTCGGCCACACTGGCCGGCCGAACTGCCTACATGATGTAGAGTTAGCCCAGTGGGCAGCAAGATACCCACATCTGTCCCCCATAGAACATTTGTGGGACCGGCTTGGACGTTAATTCCGTCACAGTGCCAGCATCAAGGATACAAAGCACCAGTTAGAAACAGATGCAACTGGTTTTTTAAATCCTTCCGAATCGGATCAGTGCATGCGTCCAGGCCAGACGCGGTACAGCGTCGTACTGATAAATGGGCTCATACTACGAAGTTATTTGTAAATTTGACTCGATATTGTAAATACTGAAATAACATCACATACCCTGGTAGCGTCCTCGGGTTTCAGGAGAACGCTGCTGCTGACCCCCACTTATAACTGGTGCAAAGGCTGAAAATCGTCGTCCTATAAAGGCCACCGTACAGGTACGATTCGATGGGCCCATATAGGACGACGATTTGCAGCTTTGGTGTCAGTTTTCAGCGGGACTCAGCAGTAGCAGTGTTCTCCTGAAGGTGGCTGGCAGATGGAATGACGAAATATCGAGTTATGTTGATTTTGGGATCCGGCAGCATAAGCCAGCAAAGCCTGCGAAGCCGTAATATCACATACCCTCTCTACCAGTGAAGTCTCCTCTGCGTTTGGTAACGGACGCTTGATCTCCGGTGCCAGACTAATTATGTAACTATTGTTTGTTTTTTTAACGAAATTACCTTTGTTTGCATAAAAATACCTTCAACACAATGGAAACCTATAATTCGTAATGACTAAAACGTACAACACAAATTACAGAGCAATTCAATAAGTCACACAGATGTGAAAGTTCTGCCACATCGCTGAGGGAAGAGGTCACTATACCTTCATTGTTCCGATGCTCCATTGCATTCAGTAAATCCGTACACAAGGTGCATATCTACCAACTTTCCGTCAGTAAACCAATACATAGTTCTATATATCATTGTTATCATACAATCAACAGTGCCAGAAACACGAAGCCGCGACAGGTCTGATCAATACTGAAAGCAAGCTTGATGGCGACGAGTGGAGCGAGAATTAATAGTTTGTCAA